>NC_058412.1:22472214-23091986 GCF_002201575.2 Neomonachus schauinslandi | reverse complement strand
CGCCGAGCCGGGCCCCACGCGGGGTCGGCGCGCGCGCAGTGCAGGCGTCCGGGCCGTGCGCAGGCCTCGGCCCCAGCCCCGCGCACGCGCCGGGACCCGGGGGAGGGGGCGGGGAGCGCGCCCCTGTGCTCGCGCGCCTCCTGCCTGCGCCCCGGCGGCTCCCCAGCCGATGCAAGGTTGGGCCTCCAGGTTAGCACTGTCTGGGGGTAAGCTTGCGTGGAGGTGGTGCTGCTGTGACCTTTCCACCGCAGCTCGAGGGCGGCTCTCGGAGGAACCCCGCGGGTCCCAGGGCAGTGAGCGGGGGAAGCAGCCCTGCGCGCGCTGTGTTCCTCCATTAAAGCCCTTAGCTAGCCCCTGGGGCTAGGAGCGCCCCCCTGACTTCACAAGGGCAGCGAGGGCATCTTACCTGTTTGGGGGCTCCCCTGTGTCTAACCCTGTGCATGGTCCAGAGTAGGTCCATCAGCCAATTACCTGTTTGCAGGTCTTACCGTAAAAAGCCTAGTCAATAGTATGCCCAGGTTGAATAATTACACGCAAAGGTGTCCGTGTAGACAGTGTAAACAGTAGTCATCCCAGAACTTTATTTCCCCTACTGCTTTGCTCATTTCTTACCTTCTTCTCTCTTGGTCCCAGTCCCCATCCCCCAAGAGCCAGAAGGTGGTGAAATTGTGACAACTAACAGACAGAAACACTGACATCCTGGTTCTCCATCATCCAGTGAAGGAAAGGTGTTACTTGACACTTAATGAGTCCCCTTAATGAAGGCACTTAATGAGTCCATTGTTTCCCCATGACTGAGGTTTATAACACTGAACCACTAGTGTTACACCATAACAACTCTCTCTGAGGCCTTTTTGTTCTGGTTTTGCTATACAGATTACTGCAATGTGCTTCTGTGTTCACCACGCGTAGTGCCCAGGAATAGCAGATGGTGAATGAACGATTGTCTGTGTCTCTGCACGAGCAGAGGTAAGTGCTGGGGCATACCAGAGCATCTTTTCCTGTTAGAATCATCCATTCCAGGGATTAGAAAAGGCCCCCTTCCAGTTGCTCGAGTCTCCCTTATGACATCCTTTCACCAAATGGCCATAGTTGAATGCCTTCAGTAACCAGGAACTCATGGAACACTACATCAAAAACTAATGACGTAATGTACGGTGATTAACATAACATAATAAAAAAATGTAAAAAAAAAAAAAAGTAACCAGGAACTCACTTCCTTTGAAAACAGCCATTTTATCATAGGTCAACCTTGTTGACAAGGCCTTCCTACCTTGAGCCAAATCCAGCTCCCTGCATCTCCTCCTTACTGGGTTTCTACCCTGGGGATTTCCAGATCATGTCTCACTCCAATTCAAGGAATCCAGGACAAGCATTCCCTATCCCTTAGGCCGCTCCTTATAAGACATGGTCAAGATCCCACTCACCAGCATGTTAAAGGACTCTTTACGATGCACCCCAGCTTGTCTAGAGCTCACGAACGAACGGTAGTGTCCTGTTGCATGCAGAGAGGATAGAAACTCTCACCTCTTTCTAGGTCCTATGCTTCTATTAGCTTAGCTCAAGATATCAAAAGAGTTGTTTGCAGCAGTCACATTACATTGTTAAATCGGGTGGAACATACTGTCAACTGAAATCCATAGAACTTATATAATATTTAAACACCATGACCATCCCACAGTCCCCGGTCAGCTGTCAGTTTCTTTGTCCCTGCAAGTTCAGCATCTTCATGCACCCTTGGGGATGATAATGTGACACAGAGGCTTCCTCCCTTTGGAGGATCTCACCACCTCCCTGATCCTGATCCCTGATCCACCTCCCTCACCCTGATCTCATCTTACCCTGTTTTTGTCTGACCCCGCCCACCTCTTTAACTGGTTAAAAGAAGAAAGGCAATCTGCCCTCGGTTGGCTTTCAGCAACTGTAAATGAGTCCTATGGTCAGTAAGCCACAAAAACTCAGAAAGATTTGTGTGTAACAGAAGTTTCCAGAGGTATACAATTCACTTTTATTGCTGATTTAAATTATCCCTCTGAGATACCACTATTAGTAGGTGACAGGGTGTGGCTAGCTGAGTTGTTTTTAACTGTAATGAAACTTTCTGTTCAAACCAGCCAGGTTACTGACTTTTTCTGCTACACCCAAATACAAAATGGTTGAGAGGCAATTTCCCAGGATACCAAGCCATTAGGGAGAGACTCTCCTACTCACTTGGTTGCCTTTGTCCAAAAAATTGAGTTTACACCATAAACCATCATCAAGGTAGTTAGTTTATGGGGTAATACTTCCTAGAACACCCCATGGGTCATACAAGTATGACCAGGTATTGCCTGTTTAACAAGAGTTGGACTGGGCAGTGATATGGGACCAGAACTTGGAACTTGAACCATCTACTGGGATGAGAAGGTACATGGGGATATGGTCCAGCTGCACCTGCTAAGATGCAGTTATGTCTAAGGCACAGCAAGGTGGTGATCAGCACCAGGGTGGAGAAGGGGCATTACTGACTGACTACTATATGGCCCTTACCAATGGGATTTCACTTGCCTTCCCTTTACAAATGAAGAAACAGACTCCAGGAAGTTGTGGGACTTGCTCAGTATACCTTGGGGCAGAAAAAGATTCAAACCTAAGTCTATCTGATATAAAGTCCTGTGTTGATCCACTATTTTGTATTACCTACACAGGGTGTCCTTTTGTGCATTCAGGACTCAGAAATGCTGTGTCAAACAGCATTGATCATTCAGAAATTCAGACAGACAGTCAGAAAATTAGCATCAACTACTAGAGATTTACCCCAAAGATACAAATGTAGTGATCTGAAAGGGCACCTGCACCCCAATGTTTATAGCAGGAATGTCCACAATAGCCAAACTATGGAAAGAGCCCAGATGTCCATCAGCAGATGAATGGATAAAGATGTGGTATATGTATATATACCATTGTGTGTGTGTGTGTATATACATATACATATATATATATATATATATATATATACATAATTGCATCTTAGCAGGTGCACACAATGGAATATTAGCCATCAAAAAAATGAAATCTTGGGCGCCTGGGTGGCTCAGTTGGTTGGGCGACTGCCTTCAGCTCAGGTCATGATCCTGGAGTCCCAGGATCGAGTCCCGCATCGGGCTCCCTGCTCAGCAGGGAGTCTGCTTCTCCCTCTGACTCTCCCCCCTCTCATGTGCTCTCTTTCTCTCATTCTCTCTCTCAAATAAATAAATAAAATCTTAAAAAAAAATGAAATCTTGCCATTTGCAACGACATGGATGAAACTAGAGGGTATTATGCTAAGTGAAATAAGTCAATCAAAGAAAGAATTACATGATATCACTCATATGTGGAATTTAAGAAACAAAACAGAGGAGCATAGAGGAAGGGAGGGAAAAATAAAAGAAGATGAAATCCAAGAGGGAGACAAACCAAAAGAGACTCTATTTTTTTAAATTTTTATTTATTTGAGAGAGAGAGAGAGCATGAGCAGGGAGAGGGGCAGAGGGAGAGGGAGGAAGAGAAGCAGACTCCCCGCTGAGCAGGGAGCCCCATGCGGAGCTCAATCCCGGAACCCTGGGATCATGATCTGAGCCGAAGGCAGACACTTAACTGACTGAGCCTCGCAGGTGCCCCCCAAAAGAGACTCTTAGCCATAGGAAACAAACTGAGGGTTGCTGGAGGGGAGCGGGGTAGGGGGATGGGCATTAAGGAGGGCACATGATGTAATGAACACTGGGTGTTATATACAACTGATGAATCACTGAACTCTACCTCTGAAAGTAATAGTACACTATATGTTAATTAACTGAATGTAAATTAAGTTTCATTTAACTTAAAAAAATAAAGTCAGCATGGAAAAGGTCTCTCAGCAGCTAACAGGACCCAAACCATGAGAAAAGGATTAAAGACATAGGCAGAAGAAGACCAAGTCACTGCTCTCATGGGGACTGAGATATTGGGCAGGGTATCATATCGTTCACAGGGGAAGAACACAAGGGCTCAGTTTCCGGAATCTGGTTGTACAGAGCATTAGGACCACAAGAGACATTCAGCTCTCAGAACTGGGATGTCAGATTGACACTAGCACCAACTATGAGAAGTGGTTAAATGCAAAATATCAGAGCCCTGGATAGAGCCCCTAAAATCTTTATATTTGCAGATGATATGATCATCAGCGTAGAAAAGCTAACAAAATCAACAATTAGAAGTAATAAGTAAGTCCAATAAGTTTGCCAAGTACAAGATCAAATGCTAAAAGTAGTTTCTTCTACATCGGCAGTAAGCAACCAGGAAATATAATGGACAATAAGATTCACAATAGCAATAAAACTCTAAAGCATAATATCCAGGAATTAACCTAACAACTTGCAAGAGCTTTATGGAGAAAATGTTAAAATTCTATTTAAGGACATAAAGGAAGATTGAATAAGTGAAGATATGCCACAGATAGGACGTCTGGACATTGTAAAAATCCATTTAATTTCTAAATTCAATGTTATACCAACCAAAATTCCAGCAGGAACTCAAATTTTAAGGAACTTCAATAAATTTATAAAATATATAAGGAAAAATAAAATGTTTAATGGTTAAGTCAGTTTTGAAAAGCAAGAACAAAGAGATGAAAACTGCCTTGCCAAATATTGTTATTACCACAGTGATAAAAAATAGTGTGGTCCTAGTATGGGAACAGATAGAACAGTAAAACAGAATAGAAGACTCAGAAGCAGACTGATGAGGCCTCAATATATATAAAGGTGATACCACAAATCAATGAGAAAAATATACATTATTTAGAAGATGTTGTTGGGGAAACTGGCTTAGTTATATGTCTACCATATACAAAGGTGAACTCCAGGTGAATTAAGGACCTACAATTTGAAAGGTAGAAAAGAAAATGTAGGAGAATATCTTTATGAATGTGGGGTAGGGATTTACTTCATAAAACAAGACTGCAAAAACACAAACCTTAAAACAAAAGGCTGGGAGATTTGACTACATCACAATTAAGGCTTTTCTCCAATGGAGAATACCATAGAAAAAGTTGACAGCAGGACGCCTGGCTGGCTCAGTTGGTTAAGTGTCTGCCTTCGGCTTGGGTCATGATCCAAGGGTCCTGGGATCAAGTCCCACGTTGGGCTCCCTGGTCCCCCTCTACCTGCCACTCCCCCTGCTTGTACTCTCTCCCTCTCCCTCTTTCTGACAAATAAATAAATAAAATCTTTAAAAAAAAAAAGAAAGAAAAAGTTAACAGCAGCTGACAAATTGGGAGAAGATATATGATATGTTCAAAAGCAGCTAGGGATTAATATCTAAAATATGTAAGGAACTTCTGCAAGTCAACAAAAAGAAGTTAGGAAATCCAATATAAAAATGAGAAAAGGATAGAAATAGGCAGTTCACTGAAGGAAGAGCCAGAATGGCAAGCATAGGAGAGATGCTCAAACCCATTAGTGAAAGAACAGAAATGCAAACAGTAAGGTACTACGTACACGTATAGTCACCGGTATGTTGGCGTATTAAAAAAACAGCTCTCAGGACTGGGGGGGGGGGGGGCGGTGTGGTCCTACTTTTTCAGGTTTGCCAACTTCCATGGTGCAAATACTCTCACCCCTGCTGATTTCATGCTACCAGCATGAGGTCACTGAACAAGGAGTTCAGAAGAAATGTGTTCAATCTGCTCTCATGAGCTAGTTCCAACACACCATTGCTTCATCCATCCGCTTGGCAAAAATTAGTCAAATGGTCCAAAATATTGGCAAAGATATGGGGAAATGGAATCCTCATGCACTGTTGATGGCAATTTAAACTGGTAAATACATTCCATAGAGCAATCTGGTGGTATTTAGTGAAAAAAGAATCAGCATGCTTTATGACTCAGCAGTCACCCTCCTAGACATGCCTCTGAGAAACTGTAACCCTTTTTTTCCCCCAAGATTCATTTATTTTAGAGAGAGAGAGAAAGCTCAAGCAGGGGGAGGGGCAGAGGGAGAGGGAGAAGCAGACTTTCCACTGAGCAATGAGCCCGACACAATGCAGGGCTCAGTCTCAGAACCCTGAGATCATGACCTGAGCTGAAACCAAGAGTGAGACACTTAACCAGCTGAGCCACCCAGGCTCCCCTGTTTGTAACCTTCTTCATGTGGCTTCCAGGAAGCCATTCTCTCATTTACTAGATGATCTCATCCAATCTGTGGCTTTAAATGCCATCTCTATTTTGATGATTCTGAAGTTTCTATCTCTAGCCCTGAACTTCAGATATACATCCAACTGCCTACTCCACATCTAATCTGTAGTGTATTGTAAGCATCTCAAATATAGCATGTTCAGAATAGAACCCTTCCCCGCGACCTTCCCATGTTGGTAAATGACAGCTGGATTCTTCTGTTTGCTAACTGGAATCATCCTTCCTTTCCTTCATAGTTCTGGATTTCCCAAACCAAAGTCCCATTCCCCATTTTTTAAAAAAGCTCATGACATCAATTTTTAAAGATATTTGTTTATTATTTATTTGAGAGAGCATGAGAGAGCACAAGCAGGGGGAGCTGCGGAGGGAGAGGGAAGGCAGGCTCCCCACAGGACCCTGGGATCATGACCTGAGCCGAAGGCAGACGCTTAACTGACTGAGCCACCCAGATGCCCCTACCCATGACATCATTTTTTGATGAAGAAATTTATCAATACCACTGAAGTCCTTACAAATCAATAGTCACCAGAGACCCAGAAACTTCCTAGTGCTGTCACCCCAAGTTGCTTTCCTCTAACCCATCTCCTTTTCTTTCTCAAGGCTTCAGGTGGGGACCTGTCAACTGAAGTGGACCACAAACTGAAGACCCCCACAAGCCTCATTATCTGAATCCATGATCCTCATTCCTGGTTGCCTGCTGGAATCTCTTGAATATCATTCACAAAATATACGCTAGAGACTCCCTCAAATATTCTAACCCAACTGGCCTAATTTAAAGTCATGCTATTCTAAAAGTTTATCATCTCTTTTGTTAGTCTAAGTCCCAAAAAGACACTAACAAATGAAGTTTTCAAACCCAACTCGTTCCTGTGTGGGGAACTGCTTCCCAGGTCCTCCGGTAGGTGCCACTCCCAAACACCATATGACACAACCATTTTTTTTTTTTTTTGAGTTTTAATTTTTTTTTATTCTTATGTTAATCCCCATACATTACATCATTAGTTTTAGATGAAGTGTTCCATGATTCATTGTTGACACAACCATTTTTAAAAGTCTTCTTTACGGGCCAACATAAAGGAAGAAGGAACAAAGGGAATGTTTCACAGCATCAGGATTAAAACTGACAGTCCAAGAACTAAATTTTTCACACTGGCTGCTCAAAGTTTTGGCCACCCAGATACTTCCAGAAACATCTCTGGCACACAGTAATGGCATCAAGACAGTTTCCACTAGGATGTTCATTCCAATGTCCCCACCCCCCTTTGAAACATACCTTAACCAAGCCTCTAGATATATCATGTATAGAAAATGTGAAGCATAAAGGAATACCATAAACACCATCGTGAGGATGCAATAAGCCAAATCCAAAATGTGGGAACTTCTAGAGGGCAGATAACCTAATTCCTACAATCAGAAAGTAACTAAAGGAAACTGGTATAGATCAAAAGAGACATAAGAGCTCTATCCACAACCTATAATTGGCAGAGCATTTGAATCTGGATGCAAAGAAATGTAAAAAAATTATTGAGAGTTGAGGGAAATTTAACCTGAATTGGACATTAAATTACACCAAGAAATTTTTGTTGAGATGCCTGGGTGGCTCAGTCGTTGAGTGTCTGCCTTCAGCGCAGGTCATGATCCCAGGGTCCTGGGATCAAGCCCCGCATCAGGCTCCCTGCTCTGCAGGAATCCTGCTTCTCCCTCTCCCACCCCACCCCCCACTTGTGTTCCCTCTTTCTCTGTGTCTCTCTCTGTCAAATAAATAAGTAAATAATCCTTTTTAAAAAAGGAATTTTTGTTAATTTCCTTTTTTAATTTTTTAAGACTTTATTTATTTATTTATTTATTTATTTATTTATTTATTTATTTATTTGATAGAGACAGACAGACAGAGAGAGAGCACAAGCCTGGGGAGCAACAGAGGGAGAAGGAGAAGCTGGCTCTCTGGTGGGCAGGGAGCCTGACGCGGGGCTCAATCCCAGGACCCTGGGATCATGACCTGAGCTGAAGGCAGATGTTTAACCGACTGAGTCACCCAGGTGTCCCTTTTTGTTAATTTCTTTAGGTATGAGAATAACATTGTGATTATGTTTTTATTTAAAAGTCCTTATCTGTTAGAGATTCATTCTGAAGTATTTATAATAAAATGTTTAATGTCCAGGATTTGCTTTAAAGTGGTCCATTAAAAATAAGTGTGTGATGGGAATGTAAATTAGTCCAACTGCTATGGAAAACAATATGGAGTTTCCTCAAAAAATTTAAAATAGGTTTACTGTACAATCCAGCAATTCCACTTCTGAGTTTATACCCAAACATAATGAAAACAGGAGTTCATCAAGATATCTGCACTTCCATGTTTATTGTAGCATTATTCACAATAGCCATGATATGGAGACAACCCAAATGCCCATCAATGGATGAATGGATAAAAAAAGATGTGATACATATATACAATGGAATATTATACAGCCATGAGGAAGGATATCCTCCCATTTGCAACAACATGGATGGACTTTGAGCAATTACACAAAGTCAGTCAAACAGAGAAAGACAAGTACCGTATGATATCACTTTTATGTAGAAGCTAAAAAAATTAAAACTGTAAAAATTAGAGATTACCAGGGGATGGAGTTAGGGAGGTTAAGAGTGATGGTGTTTAAAGACACAAACTTATAATGAATAATAAATAAGTCTTAGAGATGTAATGAATCTAGACAATAATGTACTGTAATGAGGCAATGTAATAAATATCACTACATTGGTAATCATATTACAATATATAAATGTATCAAAATAACACACTATACACCTTAAACCAACACAATGTTACATGTCAAATTTATTCAATTAAAAAAATGTATATATGATGGGAGGGATAGATGAAACAAGAATGACAAAATATGGATCATTATTAAAACTGAATGATGGGCATATTATTCTTTCTTTTTTGCATAAATTTGAAATTTTTTCCATAATAAAATCTTCAAAGAGAAAGCTCCAGAGGGCAGGGATTTTAGTCTATTTCTGTCCGTGCTGTATCCTCTGTACCTAGGACAGTACTTGGCACATAATACGAATTCAATAAATAGTTGTTGATAGAAGGGCCCAGTTCTTTAAGATTTCAGTCTCAGTAAAGATATAACTATTATGTGCAAGGAGTTTAGAAATCACAGAAGTTGCCTTGTATCACATGCATGCACACACTCTAAAATGGGAAGCATTCATACCTCACTAAAGCTCTATCAAGTTGTCTTTCCAGCAGCTGCTTGCAAAACCAATACAGTTTCATCCCTGTTCACTGCAAGCCATCAGCTGCTTAATAGCATCTTGATTAGGGGGTTGAAAGAATTCCAGACCCACTGGAGCTTCCCCCCCCCCCCCCCCCCCCCCCCCCGTGGGTAGAGAGCAGTTTGCATCTTGTCAACAATGTATCAAATGACTCACCTAACAAAGAAAGCCATTGACAGACCAATTAGCTGGTACTGAGTCATGAGAAAGTCTCCGTTGTGACAAAACCTGCATTGATAATGCGATGGGTTCTGACATTTCTCATCTAACCATATTTGCAACAGCAGGGAATAGTTAAGGCAAAAATAAATGTGAATTGCGTTTTTAGATTCACATGGGGTTCAACCCAAAAAGAATAAGTTACAGGTTATCTTTTTAAGACCCATCAAAAAGTCCCATGCAATCTCTTTATCACCATCAAAATAATCACAAGCATAAGCATTGAATGACGCTTAGAAAAGCAACCAAATTGCATACTGGTCCATCAAATCACCAGAAATAAACTGAATGCCTCCCAGCTGAAGGGAAGTATGGACTCTAACGCAGTATAAGATTCACCCCGAGTTTTTTAGGATAAGAAGAAGAGTGTTGGGGCTACAATTATGTGCGACCTGAGCTGGAACCCCAGAACCATCTTTCCCTAGCTCTGTAAACCTAGCAAATCACTTAACTTCACTGAGCTTTAGTTTGCTCTGTTGTAAAATGAGATCAAGAATACCTGACTCTGGGGCACCTGGGTGGCTCAGTCGGTTAAGCATCCCACTCTTGATTTCAGCTCAGGTCATAGTCTCAGGGTCGTCTGCTTGAGACGCTCTTCCCCTCCCTCTCTCTCTGCCCCTCCCCCGACTCGCACACTCTCTCACGCACGTGCGCGCTCTCTCTCTAAAATAAATAAATAAGGGGCACCTGGGTGGCTCAGTCGTTAAGCATCTGCCTTCGGCTCAGGTCATGATTTCAGGGTCCTGGGATCGAGCCCTGCATCAGGCTCCCTGCTCCACAGGAGGTCTGCTTCTCCCTCTCCCACTCCCCCTGCTTGTGTTCCCTCTCTCACTGTGTGTCTCTCTCTGTCAAATTAAATAAATTAATTAATTAATTAAATAAAATAAAATCTTTTTAAAAAAATACCTGACTCCAAGTGGGTGCTCAGTAAATACCTGGATGACAACTATAGCATGTGGTCATGAAACATGAGCATGAGAAAAGAATACCAACAACCTGCCGAAGAAACAGTGTTAGTCCTAGGGATTTCCCAAGAGGGAGAGCACATTGCAGGATGGGGTGATCAGGAAGGCCTTCAAGGAAGAGATATACTTAGATTTAAGTGGGGAGGATAATGAGTTACATAAATGAGGAACTAGCATTTACTGAGGGTTTAGTATGTGCTATGCATTGTTCTAAGCACTTTCATGAATTATTTTACTCCTGAAGGAGAAATATCATTTAGTTTCATCTTCCAGTTGGAGAAATAAAGGCATAGAGTAGTTAGGCAACTTCCTCAAGATCACACAGCGGGGGCACCTGGGTGGCGCGGTGGGTTAAGCGTCCTACTCTTGGTTTCCATTCAGGTCATGATCTCACGGACCTGATCTCAGGGTTTTGAGATTGAGCCCCACATGGGGCTCTGTGCTGAGCATGGAGTCTGCTTAAGTTTCTCTCTCCTCCCCCTCTGCCCCTCCCCCTCAAATAAATAAATGAATCTTAAAAAAAAAAATCACACAGTAAATAGCAGAATCAGGATTTGAACCCAGGCAGTCTAGTTCAAGAGATTAAACTCTTAACCACGATGCTTTGCAAGAGAGAGGATTGGAAGCAGAAAAGCTGACCATATGTTTGAAGGATGTAAAGAGTCTAGCTAGCACAGAGCCTGTGGTATAGACTGGTAGAAGATGAGCTGGAAAGGGAGTTTGAGGCTAGATCAAGAATGGCCTCGAATGTCACACAAGGAGGCTAAGAGACTCTTGCGGGGATGAAGAAAAACCACCATAGAATCTGTCAGCAATGTTCAAAATAGAAACTCCTACCTAATCTCTATGCCCCATATCTGTTATGCTCTCTTCATAAAAAACCTAGAACAAAAGCATACTTAAAAATTCAGGCATTTTGAAGTGAAATTTAGCAACTAAAAATAAAGTTGCCTTAAGAGTGTTAGCCTTTATCAATTCAATTTAACTAGTTCTTTTAAATAGCAAATTATTTTCACAAATGATTCTTCCACAGACAGCTTAATTTAACTTAGTGTAACATGCACAGTAATGACCTGCATTCAAAATGAAGCTGAGACAAGTTATACAGATGTCCGTGGGGGATGGAAATCTATTGTTTCTGCCTTTCCCATGGCCCCCTATTAACCACTTTGAAGCATAACAATGACACCTACATATCACCATTTTCACCACTCAGTTATTATATAATAACGTAATAACATAATAATCTCTCGGATATGTGTGCATTGCACAAAAGCACAAGCCCAAGGAAAAAACACCAGCCACTTTGCTTCCTTGGGTGCTGTCCATCCAGCAAGGTGCAACGGACTTGCTTCCCACCCTATTGCACTCCACTTTTCTTGGCACCATGATTTCTGTTTCTCCAGCCTCACCCAAGCCCTAACTCAGACTTCAAAGCAGGGAGTCTCTCAAAGTTCAACTTGTCAAGTGAGGCACCACACACCTACCAAGGAGCTGCATTTTCACTAATTTAGAGGCATTGTTGCTAGTAACAATAGCCAGGCATCTTTGTAAGCAATGGCCAGTGACATCAGGGTCCCTTTCGTGACTCAATTGCAAAGGCCACTGGCCATGCTCAGGTCTCAGCTGCGTCTAGGATTAGCCACCCTCAAGCGTGGTCCACACATTGCTCAGCTCCTACAATCTAAAGAGGCTCAAGAAAAGAGGTGCGCCTTGGAGGGGAGCTTCTGGTCTTCATTTGTCAAGCACTTACTAAATAATTCTTAGTATCAGTAAATACCATTAGATATCACCCTGTCTTTGGGGACTTTCTAACCTGAGAGGGAAAAAAATAAAATTAAAAAAAAAAAAAAAGGGGAAGCAGGATAGAATCCCAGACTTTGAAGTCAGACATATGGGTTTACCTGGAACTGAAATGATTTCTGCGATGTGGCACTTTCAGTTTTAAAAACCAGGACATTGCCAGAGATACCAGAACAAGCTGACCACCCTACAGACAGATCAAAGTTCAAATTTAATTAGCTTTGGGACCTTGAACAAATAAAATAACCTCTCAAAGACTCAGCTTCCTCATTTATAAAATTGGTATCATAGTGATGTGGGAAACAAAGGCAGAAGAAAAATTATTAAATTTCCTTACTACCTACAGCATATGGACAAGTCCTTGAAACAGGCAGAGTGACATTCCGCTAGGGACTCAACTGACTGGATGTTGACATTTTGCTACGGGCAAAAGGCAATCCTAGCCTGATGTTCACCTCCCTCCCATCCCCCCCCACTCCCACAGGATCCTGTAAACCAACTTTAACATACAAAATTCTTTTGGAAATTTCCTTTATCTCTAACCGTCCCCCTCCACCAAGATACGTGTTGGCAATCATCCCCCAAGCATATGACCCACCAATATACACCTGAAGGGTCTCATGATTAAGGTTTTATTAGACAGTAATAAATGACCTTTTCCCAACAATAGCTAGTCCCCTCAAGGTCCTGGAAACCTTGCTTCCAAATTCCTTACAGACTTATGCTATCCCTAACCCCCTCCCAAGTTGAAAGTCTATAACGGGCCACTACTCATGACCCCGGGGTACAGCTCCTTCTGCCCACAGGCCCTGTCCCAGTGCTTTAATAAAACCAACTTTTTCCTGGGATCGAGCTCTGCATCGGGCTCCCTGTTCAGCGGTGAGTCTGCTTCTCCTTCTTCCTCTGTGATCTCTCTCACTCTCACTCTCTCAAATAAATAAATAAAAATAATTAAAATTAAATTTTAAATTTTAGTTTAAAAAATTAATTTTTAAAAAAAATTAAAATTTTAAATTTTAAATAAAAATTAACCTTTTTGCACCAAAGACATCTCAAGAATTCTTTCTTGGCCATCGGCTTCGAACCCTAATGTCTTTCCTACATCGATAGTAGGAACTACTTTATCACGTATTTCTTGTAAGAATTCAATAAGCTATTGTATAAAAAGAACTAAGCACAGTGACTGATGCTGAATAGTTGCTCCGTAAATGTTAATACTGCATATGTAATCAATAATTATAAGATAACATACAATGAAAGTCTCAATTAGGTATTTTAGCAACTAAAAAAAATCAGATCTGGAAGAATTGGATCATAAGAAAAGTTTCCGGAGTGGTAGGGTTGACACATAAAATATAGACTGCCTGATTAAATTCGAATTTCAGATAACAAGTAATTTTTTAGTATAAGTATGTACCAAATTATGTTCTTAAATTACTGTCTTTCTGAAATTCAAATTTAGCTGGACATGTCTGGATATTTTATTTGCTTAAAATGGCAAGAGAGAAGAGAAAAATGCCAGGCAGAGGGATGAACGTGAGTGGCAGTGGACCCAAGACAGGAGCAACTCATGGGATAGTCTTGTAAGTTTTTAGAGGAAACACCTTATGATCCAGGCCAAAGAGCCTGGATTTGATGCAGAATACCTGGGAGAGTTGGAGGTAAAGTGCTAGGGTCCTGGGATAAGGTGGGGATCAAAAGGAAGGGATGCTTCAGACAAAGAATGAATGAGCCTTTGTGAAGGAAAAGAATGGATCTGAGATTTTGACCCCAAGGCACTATGAGAGGGACTCTATCGGCAAAGAGATCTGGTATGTGGCTGTCCTTACAGTCAGGTGGGTGGCCTGAACTCAGGATGGGGGTGGAAAAAGAATTGGATGCCAAGAGGTGTTGTGAAGGAAGATAAGGTCTGTGAAGAAGGCATGACTGGAGTCCTGAATATGAATGTGTCCTCTCACTATGAAAACTTCCTTGAATCCCTACAGTCTCATTACTGGTAAACTGAATAAGCAATTACATGTAACTCTAGAGAGGCCTCATGAGGTAAGTTAACTCAGACCAAGAAAAAAAAAAATTAGGGCATTTAATGCCCTCTTTGCCCTTCCCTTAGTTGTAAGAAGAGATTAAAGCTTTGGAATTCATACATTCCCCTCATTGCTTTCCTCCCTCCTGAGAGACCCCACAGGGTTCTTCTGCCTCCCAGTAATGACTGAGTTCTTCAAAGAGAATGAGTTCAATGCAGCCAGCCAGCCAGGGGCCTGGGGAACTCGGGGAAACTCCCTTGGCACCTGCATCACTATTTCTGACCTCCCAAGTAGGTTGCTTTTTTCCTGATGTGCGTATGCGAAATTCTACTCTTGGGGCAAATGAAAAATCAACAGCCCCATTTGGTTGTTTTTCCCCAGAAGGGCAGTGTTTCTCTTTAGAAACACTTCCTGGTGTGAACCTGTAATTCTGATTCAAAGAAGCAAAGGGTTCAGAATATCTGCCTTGAGGTATATGTGAAACCAAAAACCAATGGTCCTAAAAGAACCAGACCCAAAGGATCTGCTTAGAAACTCAACCTGAAACACTTTACCGAGTTCTGATGACTCACACTGACATTCTTCAAGGTCATACCCCACCTCTGCCCAATGTGATAAAGCTGCCCCTTCAACATACCCACCTCTGCGTCCTTGTATGGGCCATTCCTTCTGCTTAGACTTTGCCTGCAATCTACCTCCACCTATCCAAATCCTACTACCCTTCCAGACCCTTCCTACATCTCACCTCATCTATGGAGAGCTAGGTCTCTAATTTCTCCCTTTCACTAAAGAAGGACACCTTTTAAAACCCAATTATACGCTATTTTGGATACTAGTCACTCATACGGACCAAAGAAGATGGCAGGTAAACCATGTAAAAAGATGCTCAACATCATATGCTATCAGGGAACTGCAAATTAAAACAATGAGCTACTACTACACATCTATTAGAATGGCTAAAATCCTAAACACTGACAACACCAAATTTGGGCAAGAATGTGGAGCAAAAGGAGCTCTCATTCATTGCTGGTGGGAATGAAAAATGGTACAGCCACTTTGAAAGACAGTTTGGTAGTGTCTTATAAAGCTCTAAGTACTGTAGAGTCTTATCTTATGATGCAGCCGTCTCACTCCTAGATATTTACCTAAGTGATTTGAAAATTTGTCTCCAAAAGCCTGCACATGAATGTTTATAGCAGAGTTCTTCATAATTAACCCCAAATTGCAAATAACCAACACATCCTTCAGTAAGGGAATGGATAAACAAATTGTGGTACATCTATACAATGGAATATTGAAAGTGATAAAAAGAAATGAGTTATCAAGCAATGAAAAGATTTGGAGGATACCGAAACACATATTGGTAAATGAAAGAAGGCAGTCTGAAAAGGCTACATACTATGTGATTCTAACTGTATGACATTCTAGAAAAGGCAAAAGAAGAGAGACCGTAAAAAATCAGTGGTTGCCAGGGGCTGGGGAGGGAGGAAGAAAAGGAAGAACAGGTAGAGCACAAGGGATTTTTAAGGGCAGTGAAACCATTGTGTATGGTGCAGTAATGGTGGGTACATGATGTTTTGCATTTGTCAAAAGCCATAGAATATACGCCACAAAGAGTGAACTGTCATGTAAATTACGAACTCCAGTTAACGGTAACGTATCAATATTGGCTCATCGATTGTAAAAAATTTAAAAAAAAAAAAAGGAGTGGATTGTGAAGCATTTTTAATACTTCATTCAGGTTCTCAGCACTGAAATGCCTTTTTGACTTTTTGGTGTTATCACGTAGGAAAGGATACACGTCTGTAAAATGTGTCTAAATGGCCTCGCGGCATATGTCCAACTACTGAAACCCATGCTAATTTATCTAAAACAATAGCATGCTTTGTTCAGGCTGCTCACCTGGCCTGAGCACAAATGAGGTTTCATCAGAGGCCTGGGTGGGCATGAGATTCATTTTATAATGAAACTTACCCAATCATGACACTGTCCTCTCAATGTCACCCAAGGAAAAAAAAAAAAAAAAGTCAATTTCTCATGGGTCTTCCTCAGCAAGAGCACCAATTGTTTAGAGTGTTGGTTGGGAGTCTATGAAAATAGGCCTTTTCCTAATGGGCCCCCTCAGGCCCATATGCAGATTTCAATTACAGAAAGCCAGGGTGGTGGTGGCTTTGACTTGACTCCCTGTGGTGGAGGCCTCCCCTGAGTGCAACAGCCCGCTTTTCTACTGGCAGCAGATACATAATAATGACATTGCTTGTGATGCTATGGATACCAGATTTAAAGGGCCGGAGAGCAGAGTTATGACCTTGAACCTACCTCTGAGGTTGCTGGAAGCAGTGGTGAAGGAAGAAGCATGGCTAACAGGGTCCGGCCCGGAAGAAGCCTGGGCGCTGAGGAGACTCTCCCGAAGGGGAGACTGGGGAATCAATACCCAGGCTCACTTGTCCCTCCTCCAAGTCCTGGGCGGCACCTCTCTAGGGCTGGAGCGCCAGGGACCCGCCTCCCAGGGTGCTGGCAAGGGCGCAGGGGCGCGGAGAGTGCATCTGGAAGGGGCAGACAGAAAATCCCAGCACCACCTGCGTCAGCTGGCTCCAACCTGGACTTGGGCCTCCTCAGAACTCCAAAAACTGTTCTTTTTTCCACCAAGTGTTAGCTCAGTTCTCTGCTATAAAGAGAACAATTTGAACAGGACTTTGAATGGATTTTGTCAGGATTTCTAATGAGAAGACATCATGTTGACCTTTTGAGCTATGGCAACAGATGAGGTAATAACTTGGACAAGCAGCCTATAGATTCCGTGGTCTATTCTTGAGATTTTGCTGACACCTGGCTGCCTGTAATTATCGGAGCCAGCACAGATTTCACAGTCACTGACTCGAGCGTGCAAAAAGGTCATTTTCTCTATTCTTCTATAATTGAGGGTAATTTCTGCCTTGAGCCTCCATTCTGCCTCAAAGCAGAGAAAATTCAACCTAGTCACTCTCAGATAAACTCATTCAAATTCAGTCATTTCTTAGACAATTCAAGTTTATAATTCAGTCACAATTAGGTTTAAAACTCTCTCTCTCTCTTTCTCCCTCTGCTTCTCTTCCCTGGAACTAATCTCAACTCTCAAGGGCTTATCCGAGGAGCCCCCCCTACGTGGTCTTAATCTGTCCTGTCCAGCAGATAAATGTGTTCCCTTGGGAGGTGACCTGCCTGGTCTATGGGACATAAGGGGGTTCCTGTTAGTTCTCTCCATTGAGAGGGCAGGTCCATCCTCACCCGGTTCCCAGCCTCATCCTGGGCTGGCTGACCCCCTGGCTTTCTCTCTTTCTCTGATAGATTTGTTCCACATGGAAGCCTTCAGGACATTGTAGGTTTCCTCTTATGCCAGTCTGACCCGTGGGAGACTGGGGTGGGCAAATCTCCCATTCTTTCGTACCTAGACATGCCACACCAACCTTCCTATTCTGCCACTTCAGGGTGATACGAGGCACTTCTCCTCAAGGCTTGCTGGCTTGCTATCTCCCAGCATCAGGCTATGGCCCAGGAAGGGGGCACGAGAACCTGTTCTCTCAGGACCCTCCAGATGAGGCCTTGCGATCAGAAGCGGGCACAGAAGCCCCACACTCACACATAACCCTGTGGCTTCTCTCCCAACTCTTTCCCATTCCTAGCTCAGGAGGTATTCTTTAACTATTGGAAAGGGGGGGGGGGGCATTTTTTGTCTCCTCCAATCCCTTTGCAGATCTTTTCTGTCCTATCCCTGAGCGGAGCCTTTGAACTTCGATGTCAGTGATTCATTGACTTGCTCTCTGGTGCTTCACTGAAGGGCTCCCCCCCACCCCACATTGCCCTGAGGAAAGAGGTCTGAGATGCACTGAAAAGATCTGATGAGTATAAGGAGAGACAAAAGCACATCAATTGACATTCCACATCTCAGTTTGCCACAGCATGGTCTGCTTTGTTCCCATGTTCTGTTTTACCTTGTGAGGCACAACTAACCTTAATTATACTAATTTTATTTCATGACTGATGTTGGCTCAGAAGAAAATTCTAAACGAGACTATTCTAAAAATTTGGGGGCTTTGGAAATAGCTACTTGTGGAAATACATGTTTCTGGCCACCCCTACCACCCCACCACTCCCAAGACCCCAAATCCCCATTTCTGACTACCTTTTTGGATATGCAAATTACTGAAGGATGGTGATGGAATTTGCCTCTTAAGAATCACATTTCTTATCATCGTATTCTTTAAAGCTCATCTCTCACCTAAGTGCTCACTTAACACTTTTTCAAGTCACCCCATTAGTTTGCCATTTTGTGGCCCCAAAGAACTTAGTATCTCGTCAGCCAGTTCACTACCATTTTAAGAATTCTTTAATACATTAAAACCAGTCCCAGAAATTCTCAAGAGGCCATGATTTACAGTTATCCATCTTGACATATGTCCATTTCAAATGTGTCCTTGAAATGTTTTAACTGTTCCAAAGTTCAATCTAGCTAGGCCTTGTCCCCCCCCCCACCCATTTCATGGGAACCCAACATTTAAAAATAATAACTTCTTAAAATAATAATACTAATAACTTCCCAAATGTAAATTTGTTCAGGTATCTTACAAAGTATAAATTTAACCTTTCTAAACATGACAACAAAGTTAAAAATTATAAAGAAAAAGACCGAAGAGTTGATCATGTGAAATGAAAACGTCCATGCTCCAAAAAATATCATAAATAAAATTAAAAAGAAAAAGGAAAACTTAAAAAAAAAATACTGGCGGGGCGCCTGGGTGGCTCAGATGGTTGGGCATCTGCCTTCGGCTCAGGTCATGACCCCAGGGTCCTGGAATCAAGTCCCGCATCGGGCTCCCTGCTCGGCGGGGAGCCTGCTTCTCCCCCTCCCTCTGCTTCTCCCCCTGCTCATGTTCTCTCTCTCTCTCTGTATCTCTGTGTCTCAAATGAATAAACAAAAAACCTTTAAAAAAAAAAAAATACTGGCAACATGGCAACATATATGACCAAATGAAATACCAATATACTAAAGATTAACAAAACAAAGTTAAATACCCCAATATCTAAAAATGAGCAAAGGATGTGCAAGTAATCCCTGAAAGAACATATGCAAGCGGCCAACAGAGCATATAGTTTTTAAAATACACAAACTCTCCAATAAATTCATGAATGCAAATAGAAATGAGATGCCATTTTCCCTCTTTAAAATCCACAGATTTTTTTTAAGGACAATATCCAATGCCGGCAAGTTTGCAATAAAGTAGATACATATGCACATTTCTGCTGGGAGTGTAGACTGGTATAATCTTTCTTCCTGGAGAGTAATTCCACAGCTTGTACCAAAAGCCTTAGAAATATTTATATTCAGGGGGAGCATAACTCCCCACTCCCTAAGTGTGGCTTCCTGTCATACTTCCAAAGAGTATAATAGAGAAAGAGGATGCGGAAATAACTTCACAGCTGAGCAGTCTCACACACACCACATCAGCCTGGTGATCAAGGTCAACATCAGCAGTTGTAAATCATGTTGATAGTATGTACTCTTGATATGATGTAATAAAAATGGCACATTACCTCTATAATCTTCCTCTCAAAAACCCATAACTCCTATCTAATCATGAGAAAAACATCAGACAAATCCCCATTGAGAGACAGCCAACAATTTGACTGGTACTTCCCAAAACTGTCAAAGTCATCAAAAACAAGGCAAGTTTGAGACTGTCATAGTCAAGAGGAGCCTAAGAAGACATGAGGACTAAATGTAATGTGTTCTGGATGGGATTCTGAAACAGAAGGAAGACATTGGGTAAAAACTAAGGAATTCTGAATAAAGTATGGGCTTTAGCTAATAATTATGAATTGGTTTAATAATTGTAATAAATACACCACACTAATGTAAGATGTTATTATGGGGGAAACTGTGTTGAGAGGGAGTATATGGGAACTCTCTGCTCAATTTTTCTGTAAGCTTAAAACTATTCTAGAAAAATTAAGTCAATTAAATTATTTTAATATTATATTCTTTGGCTAAGCAATTCAGATCCAGAAACTATTCTTAGGAAATAATCACAAATGTGGTCAAAGATTTAACTACAAGGATATTTCAATATTATTTAAAATAGAGATAACCTAAATACAGAAAGAACAGGAGCCTGAGAGTCAGCCAGACGTGAGGTTTAAGTCCCCACCTCACTACTATCAAGATGTTCATCTTTGCTAGGCATGGGCTTCTCAGACACATCCGGTACATCTGGTCACCCTCTCTCTTCTCCAATCCACCTACGCCACAGAAGAGGTATGCGCGGTTATGTCTATATGCATTTCTGTGAAGGTCTTCTCCCTGAGAAACGTCTGCATGGGGGAAGAAGAGTTAACAAATTCATAAATTGTACTTTGATTTATACCTACGGACTCTGCTATTTATCTTTTTGTTAAAGTGAAAGATTGTTGACTGGATTAGATACAACAGGGGTTTTCCCTTAAGTATTTTGAAACTGTATCATGGAAAATGTTTATAATGTGTTTTTAGTGAACAAGGATAATATAATGGCATGTACAATATGATTAACAGCCATGCAGAATATATATACAAGTAGAAGAAAAGAGTGGAAGGTAATAAGCAAAAATAAAATTACAATGCTTGTGAAATGCAAGCATGTTTATGAAATGCAAACATTTTTGCTGAAATCAACATCTCTTACTTTATTTTTATTTTTATTTTTTTTAAAGATTTTATTTATTTATTCATGAGAGACAGAGAGAGAGAGGCAGAGGGAGAAGCAGGCTCCCAAGGAGCAGGGAGCCCGATGCGGGACTCGATCCCAGGACCCTGGGATCATGACCTGAGCCGAAGGCAGACGCTTAACCATCTGAGCCACCCAGGCGCCCATCATCTCTTACTTTAAAATACCTCTGGGAATAAAGTCCAATCTTCGTCTTCCTCTGTGAGTGACTTTATTCAGTAGTTAATATGAAGCTATTTTACATATTTAATTCCCTGGCCCCAACCACCACTCTGGCTAGCTAGCATCCTAGGAGGTGAACCAGTTGAGGGCCAGAGACCTGGAATCTGGGCTGAGAAGTCAGAGGTACCAGAGCATGGGACTACCTTTGGGATCTAGAATTTAGAGCTAGAGGTTATCTGAAAGTCCCCATCCAGGGACAAAATAAAAATCAATGACCATCCAGCCAAGTCATCATTAGTCAGAGACAGAGAAGGTTTAAAAGGGCAACCTGGAGGTCTTCTTTGGGTTGCAGAGCAAATATGAAGTTACTTCTCATGGACTCCTGCAAGCTTCCTCCTGGTGGGGCCGGAATCCGAGTTCGTGACTGAAAAGTCCAACAGGAGATGAACCATCAATCCTAAGTGAAGCTTGAAATGCAGATATCTTATCCAAAAAATGTCATAGGAATAACACCAGCTTTGGAATCCGAGAGTCCAGGCTCCAAATCCCACATCAGCTATATGCTAGTTATATGACCTGAGCAAATTATCTGAAACTGTTCAGACTCCGTCCTCATCTGGAAATATGGGTGTGGCAGAGGAGACTACTTGGCCACCAAAATTTAGGGCTCCCCTTCCATGGTATAGAGATGTTGCTGAAAAGTGGTTGTCCTGCCAGGGACTGATGACATTTCCCAGCCCATCTGCATCTAAGTGAGGCCATGGAATAAGTCCTAGACATTAAAATGTGAGCAGCAATGATGGGTGTCAACTCTGAGCAAAGATAGTTGAGTATATGGCATGTCTTCCCCACACTCTTCCCCTTCTGCCTTGGAGGTCATGTATTGAAACTGTTGACATGGGGCACCTGGGTGGCTCAGTTGGTTAAGTATCCACCTGTGGCTCAGGTCATGATCCCAGGGTCCTGGGATGGAGTCCTGTGTAGGGCTCCCTGCTCAGCAGGGAGTCTGCCTCTCCCCCTCCATCTGCCGCTCCCCTCTGCTCATGCTCTCTCTCTCTCTTTCTCTCTCAAATAAATAAATAAATTCTTTTAAAAAAAGAAAGAAAGAAACTGCTGATGTTTCCCCGTGGAAGGGCCCGGATTTCCACTTGAAGGAGAGCTATTTAAGACAGCAACTCAACTAAGAACTTCTACGTTAGCATTCTGTGGGCAGCAATAACTCTCCATGTGCTGTCACTGAGATTTGGGCATTGTTTGTTATAGATAAGAATTAAGTCTTTGCACATGTATCATATGATCTCACTGATATGAGGAATTCTTAATTGCAGGAAACAAACTGAGGGTTGCTGGAGTGGGGGGTGGGGTGGGAGGGATGGGGTGACTGGGTGATAGACACTGGGGAGGGTATGTGCTCTGGTAAGCGCTGTGAATTGTGCAAGACTGTTGAATCTCAGATCTGTACCTCTGAAACAAATAATGCAATATATGTTAAGAAAAAAAAAAGAAGAAGAAGAAGGTAGCGGGAGGGGAAGAATGAAGCAGGGGAAATCGGAGGGGTAGACGAACCATGAGAGACGATGGACTCTGAAAAACAAACAGGGTTCTAGAGGGGAGGGGGGTGGGAGGATGGGTTAGCCTGGTGGTGGGTATTGAGGAGGGCACAGTCTGCATGGAGCACTGGGTGTTATGCACAAACAATGAATCATGGAACACTTCATCTAAAACTAATGATGTAATGTATGGGGATTAACATAAGAATAAAAAAAATAAATTAAAAAAAAAGAATTAAGTCTTTGCAATAAAACAGCTTATCTTATCATGTAAAAAAAAAATTGGATGAATTTTTGCCAAATTTGGAAGGTACATTTAGGATACTTAGATTTCAAATATAGGCTACATAGTATAGATGAAATTTATTTTGGTGGATCCTCAGAGACATCTCAGAGTTAAGCAATCCACCTCCAGAGATACCATAAAATGTCTGTGTGGCTACTGACTAAGACAATAAGCCATACATATGAAGATGGGGTAAAATAGGGTTTCTAATGTGATCACTAAAAGAGAAGCCACTTAGGACAGACACTTGAAGGTCACATGGTGATTTCTGATAGAATTGCTTATCACATGGGGGGCACCTGGGTGGCACAGTCCATTAAGCGTCTGACTCTTGGTTTCAGCTAGGTCATGATCTCAGAGTTGTGAGATTGAGCCCCATGTTGGACTTTCTCTCCCTCTGCCCCTGCCCCTCTAAGTAAATAAATAAATCTTAAAAAAAATTGCTTATCACATAAGCAACTCTGGGTGGGTTGCACTGACATATATAACAATAACAACAGGTTAATTTTTTAATGATGGGTAATGATTCTCCTCAGCAAAGCAGGAGAGGTGAGCTAGTGAAATGATATACGTAAAGTTCCTAACACCACACCTGGAACACAAACATTAGCTCCTTTTTCCTGATAGCTCACTACAACAGTTACGTGTTGTCTGTTTATCCCACATCTGGATCAGGGAATTGTGTGCAAAGATCATCCCTTCAGATCTGAAGGACCAGATACACCCAAGGCCTTGGGTAGTAGGAAATGTTTCTTAGCTTTTAAGGTTCAGGAATGCTTACTAGTGACACTGACAGAACTTGAGAAATAAGACATCTTATCAGATTGTTTAAATGACCTACAGTAGTGGCTCAAAATTGATGCCACAATAGAACCTTCTTTGACTGATCAATTAGTTTAAAGCCACATGATTTTAAAAATGGGGTAGAATTTATTTAACATGCTAAAGGGCAAAGATGAGCCTTTAGTAAGTTAATATTTACTGTATATAGTTATCTTTCGGATGTCACAGTTTGACATATGAATGATATGTCCAGATTTTTAAATTTTTGGTGACCTTTTGAATGTGAAGCCTAATTTCTCTGTTGAGCCTGAAATGTACTTAGAGACTGTCTTCCAAAGAATAAAATGTGGAGAAAGTGAAAGCATATGCCTTCTGAGATGAGAATAGAGTGACCTCCTTCTTGCTCTCTCTTGGACAGCTCGCTCTAGGGAAAGCCAGCTGCCATGTTGTGAGGACATTTAAGCAGGACTGTGGAGAGGTCCACACGATGAGGAACTGATGACTCCTAAAGACATCAAGCAAAGAATTGAGACTTTCTGTCAATAGACATGTGAATGATCTATTACCTTGGCAGCAAGTCAACCAGCCCCAGTCAAGCCCTCAGATGACTGCAACCCTGGTTAATGTCTTGACTGCAACCTCATAAAAGACCCTTAGCCAGAACCACCCTGTGAGTTGCTCCCAGATTCCCAACCCACAGAAACATAGTGTTTCATAATGAGACAATGTTTGCTGTATTAAGCTGCTAAATTTTGAGGTAATTTGTTATGCAACAATAGGCAACTAATACAGGGACCCTTTTCCAAGATCAAGAGCATTATAGCTGGGACTCTTTTAGGTACAAAGTAGAGCATACAGTACTGCATTTTAGTCGTGTGTGTGTGTGTGTTAACATACATAAAGTACACAACTTAAGTGTACAACTCAAGGAATTTGTACATATATATGTAACCACTACCCAGGTCAAGATATAGAACATTTCCATCACTCTAAGAAATTCCCTCATGCCCATATCCAGTTAATAATTCTTCCCAGCAGTAGCCACTTTTCTGAGTTCTATAACTATAGATTGTTGTGCATGTTACTGAAATTTATATAAATGGAATTATTCCATATGTTCTCCTTTATGCCTGGCTTCTTTCACTCAGCATAATAATTTTAAAATTTATATTGTTACATGTTTCGGTAGGTTCTTCCTTTTATTTGTGGGAAGTATTCCATTGTACAATTATGCCAAATTTATTTATTTCCCTGTTGTCAGACATTTGGATTATTTCCAATTTGAGGGTATTATGAATAAAGCTAGTAGGAATTTTCTTGTACTAGTCCCTTTGAGGACCTATGTATTCAATACTCTTGGGTAAATTCTTAGTAGTGGAATTGATGGGTCATAAGATGGGTGCTTGCTTAAGTGTCAACAAGTTTCTAAAGTAGTTGGGTCATCTTACATTTCCACTCAAAGTAATTCTTTTTTTCATTTGAGGCAAACTCAGTTTGAAAAGAAAGAAAAACAAAAGTTAATCTTGATGAAAAATGAGTGGCAATGAATAAAGAGCTTCTTAAATTATTTGGAGTAGTCAAGAAAACCATTCTACAAGGCACAGAGCTACCTGACAGCTGATCCTCCAGGCAAATACTTTTATTTTGATCATTGGTTTGTACATAATTTTAGCCACTTAAATCAAAGTTTTTCATAAAGATGATTTGACCAGGGCCCCAAATCCCGAGAGGAGAAGAATTTACATAAAGAACCCTTCAGATGAGCTTTCCGCTCTGTTAAATGGAAGAAAGAAGCATCTTCCCACATGGCACACTTGTTTACTGAGCCAGCCTAGCACCATGACAAATGAAACAACTTCTTGATGCCTAACACAGCTCGCCCCAAGGCACTGAGTCAGCTTCGTGTTTGCCATGAGGCCGTGTTCGGCCTCAAATAAACAGATCGGATAACTTTATTAATTATGCACTCTGGGGCATAGGGCTGTGATAGGCTCAGGCTCTGCACACAGCCCCAGTAGCCTGTCTCCAGCTTGCTCACGGCGCAGGAGGTGTCCCTCCGTCCTTTCTGGTTCTGAAACCATCCGGACACCCACAGGATTATTTTCCTCAGTTGTACAGGGCTCTGGAAGAGAAAATGAAAACTGTAAAGCCCGAATATCAAGTCCAATCTCAGCACCTTCAGGAGATGCTCAATACGATCTTTTTTTTCTATTAGGAAAATTAGAAATTAGCAACCAGCAAAAATGAGAAATGGTTCAGTAAAAGCCCCTCTTCCTGGTGCAGATGACAGGGATTGTGTGTTTAAGAGCAGAGGAATGACACGGTGAGGAAATCCTGAGGCAACAGTGTGCTGAGCAAAGGTCATTCTGCACGCACAAAAGGGCCAAAACCCAGATCCAGGGCTGCATTATTTCCAGATAATTCAGGAAAGGATTGGGGCTTGGTCCTGGGCTAATTCATGAATTTTCTTATGACTTGTATTATTATTATAAGTGGCTTAGATGGCAGGGGGAAAGGAATAAGGAATTCCTTTTCTTCCTTTTCTTTTTCTTTCTTTCTTTCCTTTCTTCCTTTCTCTCTTTCTTTTTTAATTTATCACTGGCCAGGCACTACACCAAGCACTTACCAAGCATGAATCAACTTAATTCCCACAACGGCTCCATGAAGTAGGTACCATTATCCCCATTCCAAAGATGGGCTTACCTCAAGGCAGGTAGATGACTTTGGAAGCTCCCCCAACTAAAAGGAGAAGGAGCAGGATTTGAACCCAAGTCTCTCTACTCCTTGCTCTAGACTTGTGGCACTTTTTACAAGTTTAAAAGGAGTTTTAAAATGGGCAGCCTCTACCCTTCACTATGGACAAGAGCTCCACGCTCAGATTGTGTAGAAGCTGTGCTTGAAAAGGAAAATACATTTTTCCCCAATGTTCTACTCCCAATGACCAAACGGCTCCCCACTGCCTAAGGTTGGCTTATTTTCCTATGAGAAAGATTTAATTAAAAGCCTCTTTCTTTAAGAGCATTGCCTCCCTGAGCCCCTCTGCTCCGCAGGGACCAGCCTTGAGCTTTATATGGCAGTGAGTTTACTCTGCTTTCCCCTCCAAACCAGGGAAGACGTCCTCCCTGCTGTCAACTCACTTTTCTAGTGTAAAGGAAAGCCACCTTGCCTTCTTTATTCCCTGTCTTATTTAGAGAAGTTCTCTAGCACTAGAGCCGTAGAGTTTGTATAAGCCACACAAACAACAACGTATTGCTTCAATTACTGTTTACTGTGTGTTTTGGGGTCTCCTTGATAATAGCAGGTTGGAGCACACTTGGCTGGGTTGCCCTTATTAAACTGTGAAGGTCGCTTCTCTGCCAGGATCTGTAGCCTGCGAGCCCTCCCTTCTCTCCCACAAATGTGTCTCTTCCAGAGCTTTTTGCAATTATGGCTCATTTCTCTAGGTTTCATACGGCAGGCGTCTGAACAGAATTAAAAGCATAAGCACGTGCAAAAATAATCCGTTTCCCAAGATAGTAAATGCTGAGAAGTTCTATATTAGAACACACTGTGAGTGCTGACTGGCTAGGGCATGATTAACCTAATAGGCTTAAAGTTCCACTTGCCATCCACATCTGTCAGGACTCGAGCAGAACGCAGGCGCGTAGTGCACGAGACTGAGGTCCTTTAGAATTGCCCCATTGCTCCCTCACAGCGGAGGGTTCGAGACATAGAGCAACAAGACAAGCACCACTGCCTCTACATGGTGGGGCCAAGGAAGTAAAGAAAGCTGGTTCCGAGGACCCGGCGCCATGGACTTCAGAGCCTTCTGGCCTGGAAATTGCCTGGACCGACTGGTAAGGCTGCCTTTGGTTCCTATTTCAAGGATGATTCTCTGAAAATTGTGAAGACTATGGGTGGGAGATAACTACAAGCTGGCATCATGGGGTGTACACCTTCCCACAATGACGTTGTTAATAGCGTTGCTAAGAGTGGCATCCAGTTTTTTAAAAAGCCCAAAGCAATTTTGCCGGGACGTCAAGGGAGCGGTGGAAGATGCTCTATCCCTTTGCTACTTCCAAGCTCCACCTGCTATGACTCTGGGGGAGACCCGACCCAGGGACAGAGGCTAACAGAGGAGCAGCCGAGGGCCAGGTGGACCCAAAGCCCAGCTGAAGGTCTCTATCAGCTCACAAGAGATCCCACTGTAGGCAAAGGGAAAGATATGGAAGGACTGCCCCCAGAAACCAGAATCTCCGCATCCCAGCTGGACAAATCACAAAGCCACATGGCTCAGGACCTTCCATCCAAGACACAGAGCTCCCACGGGTCACAGGGGACAGTCTCTTCTGGGGAAGAGAGTGAAGAAAGGAATACCCAGCAAAGGAAGCTGAGATGCCACACGTGTGGCCAACAGGGCCATTGCTGCCAGACCATCCTTCCTGCTCATGAGCCTGAAGGCAAAGTGGATTTCCCTGAGCCCCTGGTGAAGGCCCACCAGCACGCCTACACCTACCTCCACACCTGCATCTCCAAATATGAAGCAATCCTGTCCATCACCCATCAGGCCACCCAGACCCAAGAGCTGCTGCAGCCCATGGTCAGCTTCCTGCTGCTATGCTTTGATGAGGTCAACCGGCTCTTGGGGGAGATCTCCAAGGAGGGAGAAATGCTCCTCCAGGAAGTTCGGGACGATCTGGCTTGGCCGTTGAGGAAAGGAGAGCCTCAGGACCAGCCAGATCTCCTGCAACAGCTTCTGCAGTACACAGTCAGCAAGCTGCTGGTGCTCAGTGGCACGGTGGCCTCGATCACTGGCCGCTTCCTGGAGGGCTCCAGCAGTTACCACCATGACACCGCGAGCCACTTGGGAAAGAAGCTGAGCACAAAGAGGGGTGTGGATGAATGCCTCCTGCGGGCTCTGGGGCAACTGGAGAACTTGGCGAGCGGCCACGGGGACCCTGGGATGCAGGGTGCGCCCTTGTGCTCCGAGGACAGTGGCATTGGTGGGGACAACGACTCTGTGCAGCCGGTGGACAAGCTGGGCAGGCAAGCCAGCTGGGACTCGGTGTCGGAGCCCGCAGAACGGAAGCTGGTGCTTTCATCCACGGTGGAAGCCAGGCTGTCAGGACAGGCCTGGCAGCAAAGTCCTTTCCAGATGGGTTCAGACACACCCCAGGACTGCCCCCTCTGGAGGCCTCCGTCGGCAAAGGTTCGGCCCGCGGCACAGAGTGGAGCAGGGGGCCCTTGCCCCTCGAGCACAGGCCCAGAAACTACGACCGCCAGGCCTTTGGGGATGGGCAAAAGCACTCGGTGTGATTTCCTTGGGATTGGGATCTCCACAGAAGCACATTTTCCTAAAGGCTCCCGCTTGGTGGACACTCCTTCCGTCACTGAAGGGGAGGACAGTAGCCCAGAGGAGGAGGGGGACCAGGTGAGTGGCATGAGTCTGGGTCCACAGCAGGAAAACTCTTTCCCTCCAAGGCCGCGCTCTTCACCTGGTGGCCCGGAAGGCCCATTTCAGCCACACCCCAGGAAGCTAAGGAAGCCCCAAGCCCAGGAAATGATTCTGAAGATGAAGGAAGCAATCAGCGAAAGGATCAAGTTTGTCCCTGTGCCTTCTGGGCCCCAGGACTGGGCCGACGAGGACGAGAGGAGGACAGCGGTCCCCCCGAGACCCAGCACAGCCAGCGGCAGCAGCAGGGCCCCTCTGAGGCAGAGGAGGTCCCAGTCAGAGGGGTGTCTGAAGAGCCAAGTGGAGGACTCCACCCTCCAGGAGCTGCAGAGGGTGCAGAGAGACCTGAGCCGGAGGCTGGAGGCATTTTACGCCCTGGGTGCACGACAGCAGGGGCAGAGCCCGGAGCAGATTGCGCAGCCCCGCGCCGTGGCTCGGAGGTCCGACACCTGCGGGAGCGCGCCGAGCATCACCAGCAGCAAGCTGAAGGCATCCCTCACCAAGAACTTCGTCATTTTACCGAGTCAGGACAAGAGCATCGTGCAGAAATGCAGTCCCCGCCCTGAGGGCGAACAGCCCCGGCAGGGGGAGCCTGAGGGGCTGCCAGTCGTCATCCCATCGGGTGAGAAGACCAGTGAGGCTCGGGGGGCCGAGGACTGGAATGTCAGGGGCTGTCCCACCAGAACATCAGTCAAGAAGCTCATTGAAACTTTTAGTCCCACTGAGAGTCTGAGGACCCTGGGAGATTCCAAGGACGCCGGGCCAAGCCCCTGCCTCAGGAAGTGGGGGGTCCCCCTCATGCCCCCCAGATTTCCCATTTACAGGGGGCTTGCCCCTTTGTATCCAAAGCCCCGAATTTCTCCAGCAGCGAGTGGAGAATCTCTCAAGCTGGGCCCAGCCTGGAGGCCCTTATCTCCTCTTTTCCCCGCTCTGCTGACAGCAGGAGCGTCCAAGAGGGAGGACCGCAATTTCAACTATGAAACAGAAGAGGACCCAGAGCATCTGCCTCCACCGCCTCTGGAAATCCTGATGGACAAATCGTTCACCTCTCTGGAGCCCCCAGAGAGCAGCAAGCCAGCAGGAACCTCCTCCAACGGGACCCATGCACCAGGGCCGGGAGGGCCTGACCCTGCCCTGAGAACGTGGGCTTCCCCAAAGCTAAGAGCCTCCATGAGCCCCACTGACCTGCTACCCAGCAAGAGCACGACTGCCCCCACCAGGCCCCACAGCACAGGGCCAGGGGGCAGCAAGAGTGGCTGCAGTACCAGAAAGCTCACCTTGGACCTGAGCCACCCACCAGCAACCAGCGGAAACCCAGAGGTGGAGGGCAGAGGGGCTCAGAGTCAGGCACCCGCAGACAGGGCCACCAGCCTGTCCAAGCATCCCCAGAAGGCCATCCCCTGGCACCCCTCCAGCCACACATCTGGGCCGAACAGCACCTTGGAACCCAGCCTGGCCAGGCCAACACGACGGCCACGTTCTCCCGAGGCCCCCAGGCAGAGCCAGGAGAGAAGCCCCTCGCCGGTGAGGAAGGCCTCTGCCGCAAGGGGACACTGGACAGCCCGAGCGGACAGGAGGCAGCTCCCCTCTCACAGATCTGCCCAGCCAAGCGTCCCCTGCGTGCACAGCTCCCCCAGCCCACCCATCAGCCCTCCGGTAAGCCCCACGGTGCTCAGCACCCCAGAGACGAAGGAAGGAGCCTCCCCCCCACCCTGGCACAAGCCGCCCAGCACTCCCCCTGCGAGCCCACCCGCACAGCACAAGGCCTCCAGCCCCCCTACCCGGCACACAGAAGCGAGTTCCCCTTCCTCTGGCCCCTCCTCGTCCCCCCCAGTGTCCCCTGCTCAGGGGCCCCAGCAAACAAGAGACCCTGAGGACAGTCGGGCAGCCACAGCTAAAGCATGTGGGAACACGTGTTCCATATTCTGCCCGGCCACCTCCTCTCTGTTTGAAGCTGCCCCGCGCCCTTCGGCAGCCCACCCACGCACCCCAGCCTCGCTGCCCCCTGAAGCCGGCAGCCCTCGGGGGACCCCCGCAGGAGGCTGGAGGAGCTCGGGGCCACGGCTGAGGGCGGGCTCCCAGCGGGGCCCGGCTCTGTGTGCCCTCAAGCCTCAGCCTTTCATCAGAAGGACGGCTTCTGACCACCGGCCGAGTATCCGCCTCGGGCTGCCTGTCCCCGGTGCCACCTGCGACGCTTGGGAATCCGCACTCAGCAGGAGCAGGTAAGGAGGGTCCTCGGGCCACCGCCCTGCGCTAATCCAATAGAGCCCAGAGGCCCTTGGGGTCCAAGGGAAGAGGCAGAGGAAAAGGGGGCTGAGGGATATCCAGCCTCCCGCCATCGGACCCATCCTTGAGCAGCTGTGCTTTCATCTGTCACTCATTTCAGGTTCCCGAGAAAGATTTTAATTGAAAGAAGCTCTGCTGTGTTAAAAAATAGAGTTTAAAACAATCACATTAATCCAAGCACACCCTCCCCTTTATTTTACACCTGAGGAAAAAGAGATGACGTGACTACCCACCCCCTCCACCCCAGGCTGAGCCACTGTCTCATGGTCTGGAACCAGCAGCCAGATTTCTGTTCTCTCTGGTTTACCGAGGTTCTCAAACTTTCTGGCCCCAGGACCCCTTTAAAACTCTTCAGAATTATGGAGAACCCAAAAGAACCTTTGTGCAGGCGGGTTCTATCTATCACTTTTTACTGTATGATACATTAAAATTGAGAAATATTTAAAATACTTATTAGTTTTTCTCAATGACCCCATTATACATTACCATTAAAAGTAGGTATATTTTCCACAACAAAAACATTTAGTGGAAAGAGTGGCATTGTCTTATATTTTTGCAAATTCCTTTCATGTCTGGCTTCCAGGAAAGATGGTGGCCTTCTCAGACCTGCTTCGGTAATGCATCTGGTGGGACATCACACAAGACGTAGACTGGGAAAGTCCACTCTACATTCATGAAAGAATGAGTGGAAAAGGCAAATAACATCTTGACAGTATTTTGAAAATAGTTTTGACTTCATAGATCCCCCTCAAAAGTGTCTCGGGGACACCCAGGGGACATACCTTGAGACAACTGGTCCTAGAGGTATGGACTATAAATATTTAGCTTTCCCACACCCCCAAAGACCTGCCTCCACTTCTCTTCCATTCTAGCCTCACCTCCATCTACCCGATTGGAGGTGTGTAGAGCAAGAACAAGACCCTTCATGGGCACCGAGTACCAGAATCAGGTGGAAGGATGGCCATCAATACCCTTGGCAGACCGAGTTCCAAGTGCGCCTTTCTCGAGAGGGCAGCTGACTTACAGGTCATTGGCCCAGCCATGTAGGCAGGCCTGGGCATGAGATGGCAACAGGTCAGGAGGCATGGTAGAGCCATTGCCTGAACATGGAAAGAAAGACACATATGCCCAAGTGCGTAGAACACATGGGGAAATGCATCTTCTCCAGGATGCAGCATGGGCAGAAAACTGTCTATCTGAGACCCTGTTGGAGATGAGCTCTTATCAATGTGTCTTGATACCAGATGGGACAAAGCTCAACCAGCACAGTCCTTGCTGTCTTCGAAATGCCCACTGTTGAGTCAATCAGCAGTTTATTTCAGCCAGAGTGATACATGTTACAGACTTCACAATCTGTGGAGGCATAAATGGTAATTTTTTACAAAGTACTCGGCAGTCGATTTTAAATAAAATTATCTAGGGAAAGTTGTGCATTATTATAGTTATATAAACTTCCCCAGCCACTTGAAAGAAATGAAGTATTGATTATTTTTGCAAGAATCTTAATGTAATGCTGCTCTTTTCTTAAATCTAAAATGAGTTTCCTACAGCACAGTGCTTTTCATCTAAGAACCTCGATAAATGTTAATGCATTACCCCTCACACTAGCCACTTATTCTCTTATTACATTTCTAAAACTGTGCCCTTCAGGAGAAGAGCTTGGGAGAACAGGGACAATAAAATGGCATTAATTAAAAACACTAACATTTTAAAACAGCAGGAGCAATAATAAAGTAACATAAAATTGTTCAAGAGGAAAATAATGCCCTTCTCTCAGGCTTCTCCATGGAATAGGGCAGCCTAAAAGGTTGTTTTATGTCCTGAATCTCAATACTTAGGGAGATGGGCTGGGGGGGGTGGGGAGAAGTGCTTGTAGCTTGAAAGAAAGGAGGATTCATAAACGGGAGACTTCCCAAGGTTGCGTGGAAGGTCGCAATAATGGCTCACACTCCTTCCCCTGCCTCCTGGTAAGACCACACCTCCGAGCCACTCGGAACTGAAACTGTGAGCATGTGCTGGATGTGATGGGAAAATGCTCATCCCCCATTCCCTCCACCCCTCCACCCCTGTAAAGCTGACATCTGAGAGCAGAAGCATGCCAGCTAGAAAAGCACTGTTTCCCCACCCTGTTTCCTGCCCTCCTGCATACGGGAAACCAGACCAAGGAAGTAGGCAGGATTTGCCTGAGATCATGCAACTAGCCAACAAGCCAGTGCCAGAGAGCCGGAAAGACTCAGAACGGGCTGTTTCCCCAAGCAGGGACTTGCAGGGATGCAACCCACCGCATGGTATGTAGCGGCAGAGACAGGATGACCTGGCCTAACCTGGCATTGACCTACTTCTCGTCATCCCATGCCAGGCACAAGCCCCTTTTATAGAAAAAATGATGATGTTTATATCCTCCCGATCTTGGGGCCCAGGGGATTGGGAACGGTCCTTGGAGGCTCACCTAGGAAGCTCAGTTACAACAATCTCAATTACAGCTTCAACTGTTATTTATGTTTTGAATCCCCTGGCGGAGGTGCCGTCTCTAGGTCTTAGCACGCTGGGGCACTGTGAACATTCAAGAAGGGTCCAGACTTTCTCCCCTAAATACAGTGCTTTTAGTCTTTGCTTAGACTGGCCCACCCAGGCAGGGGCTCTCTGCCGCCCAATCCCCCAACCCTATTTCCCAGATCAGGGTCCCAACCGACCAGCGGGGCAGCGCCTGGCCAGCCTGCCTCCCCAGCCATTCTGGGATCAGGCGGAACCACGGCCACATCGTGGCAGCCAGGAAAATCTCCCTCCTAGCCTGAGCCTCACACAGGTGTGGAACCTGGTTGGGGTCGGGGAAGAAACGGTTCTAGGACAAAATCGTTTTCACCTCCACTGACACCGCATGCCAGGCATGCCCCTCCCTTTCCTGCTAGCTACTCCAGTCGGGGAGCAGCAAAGGGTCCCAGGGGAGGTGCATCCTGCACATGCCTTTCCCTGCTCTAAAAGGGGCACAGGGAGAAGAAGCAAGGAAGGTGGGAGCTGGTCCTGCGCACAAAATCACACTTGATCACGCAGGGCCTGGGAACTGGGCCCGAGGCCCGAGGCCCGAGGCCAGCGTGGGTGAGGCTGGCTCAAAGGAACACAGTACGATTCTCACAGCCTAAAAATCACGTGTATGCCCATCTTAGTTCCTCACTTAGTTCCCCACCTCACCCCACATTCCGGCCACCTTCATCTGAGTGGGATCCAGACTCAAACTTGCCCTCTACCGGTTCAACATCTCACGGAAGCCTAACCACTGAGCCGAGCACGCTGCGGAATAAAGCTCAGGGCATGGTTAAGAACCTGCTGTCAGAAGCAGAGAGGAGGACCTTCTGGGTCTCTGCACATGGGAGCTGGGTCCAGTCCTGGACCTGAGGTGACTGATGGCGAGGCTTGACCCTCAGATGCCTACCTGTCATGTGACAGGGTGGTCCCTAGTTTCCTTTCCAGGCGTGACTTCCTGTTCATGCTACGAAGCAGGACCAGCGTGACAGCTGGTCGTTTACTGAGCGCTTATCATGCGCTGGTTCGTATGCGAAGAGTTTACTTTGCACGCCTCACCCAGTATTGATACCTTCGAGCGCCCTGTGAGATGCGTGCTATCATCATCTCCGTTCTACAAAGAAGGGAACTGGGAATCAGAGAGATTAATGAATGTGCTACAGGACACACAGCTAGTTAGCGCAGGACTCGAACCCAGACAGCCGGATTCCCATGTCCAGGCAGTAAGGATGAGGCCAGCCCGCCAGCACACAGCCCGTGTGGCTTCCGGAGCTGGTCCCCTTTCTGGCCTGAGCTTCCTCCACGCTTGTGATCCTCCTCCATTCTGCACCCCCAATGCACACTGGGTGTCCCTCTCCCCTCAAAGGCCCTCTCGCTATGTCACTCAGCAGCTGGGAGGCTCTGTTCTAGCCAAATGCCAGGCTTGGGCCAAGCACTTGGCATTTTACTCTGTTCAGGAAAAGGGTGGCTGCTGAGCAAAGCAGGGTGTGGTGGGGTTTTGTTTTTTGGGGGTTTTTTTTAGGCTAGCTAAGCCTAGCCCTTTATTAAACAAGAAGTGCTTTAAAAACAAAAATAAAATAAAGGCCCAGCTCCCAGAGTTCCTGAGGGAGCTGCTTTGTTCAGAGCAGCGGGATCCTGGGCATGAGGAGGAGAACAGGACTCAACCTGTCGGCACAAACACCGGGGGCTCGGCTCCCACAGTGCCTGACCAGAGCAGGCAAGCACGAGCACGGCACCAGCCCGGCAATCCTGGTGAGGAAGGGTGGAGGCCTGGCACGGAGGTCCACGGGCCTGTGGGTGAGACAGACCGTGGGGACTGAGAGAGGCAGGATGGATGGGGGCGGAGGGGAGCGGGGACGGGGGGCCAGAAGGAACAACTGAGGAGTGTTTGATCTGCATCTGTCCTTTTTCTCTGCAGCAGCAGTGAGGAGAGCCCCAAGAAGGACACAGAGCCATGGAACAGCCCCTGTGCCCCAGAACTGAGGGGCGGTGGCAGGGCTGCCTCTCCCCCAGAACTCTGCGTGTTGGGCCATGGGCTGCAACGGGAGGCCAGAACCAGCCGCGCCCAGGACAAGCCTCAACAGAAGGAAGTAGCCTGACAGGCCAACCAACAGGGTCACACGGATGCCAGTCACCCCAGAAGGCGATGGGTGACAGCCAAGCACCAGACTGTCCCATAGAGGGTGGGTCAACCAAACTCCTACTCCTAGAAAGATCCGGAAGGTGCACTGCCCCGAGAGTCTGCTAAATTCTAAACCTTTGCCATTTTCAGCCCCAGAGTCTGGTTTGCCTTGGGGTACAAAGGCTAACTATAACTTTGGACCCCACAGTGACACTCTTTAATCCTTCGAGTACTGGCCTTAATTTAGGGGAAAATGCATTTGTCGAATGCTTGATGAGCTGGGGGGTTTTACCTGGGTTAGTTTCCTGGACTCAATTAATCTGCACAATGAAGAATGAAGCAGATAGCATTCTCCGGGTTTTGCAGATAAGAAAACCAAAGTGCCCCTTCCCCCAAGCCCGAAAGAGTCTTGCCTGAGGTCACACAGCTAGGAAGAGAACAGAGCAAAAATTCCAACAGGTGTGGCTGGCCCCAGAATCCCTTGTTTCTCGTTCCAGTCGCGCTCCACCTGCCTAAAGCAAACCTAGTCTACAAATGGTTGGAAAGCCTTGTGGTTTTTTTGAAGGTTAAATAGTGTCACTGCATTCAAGTCACCATTGAGAGATTTGTTTAGAAGCTGACTGGTCCAGAGATGGGAAGACTGAGGTGGAATTAAGACACAAACCCTCCTTCCTCTCCTCCCTCCCAAGCACAGACCCAAAGCCCTCAACACCAAGCTTCCAGCCCACTCCTGCGGCTGAGCGGCCTCGGATTGTGTCTCAGAGGCAGGCGTGTCTCGGATGCTCTGCCCCACGCATCCACATGCCTCTCAAACTGGGTGGGTGCAACCAAGCCTTGCAAACAAGCAGCCTATTCTCCACGCCCCGCGGGGGCTGGAGCTCAGGAGGATGTGCACACACGCATGTACACCCAGGCACACAAACACTCGTGCGCATGCCAGTCTCCCCCAGGGGCTTCTCGGCCAACTTTATTCCCAAGTCATCCGCACAACTTCTGCCGAGGTTAAAATGGAAGTGAAGAACTACCGTGCATGCCAATGCGCTAGATATTAGCTGCAGATCTTGGAATGTTTCCATGGGTGGCTGCGGAGTGCTTTCTATTTAGAAATGAATTTGCAATAATTGGGTGATTCAGTGCCGGCTCAGTGGGTTGTCAAAAGGCAAGAATTCTCACCCACGGGGTACAGCTAAGGGGGTCATTCTCCAGATCTGCTGCAAAGCTGATTTTTTTTTTAAGTTTGGGAAAATTATGACTTCAAGTCCTTTCTTGTTGAAATAGACCATGGCTCAAGGACGTGTTATGCTGGGTCCTGGGGATTACAGCTACCTGTAAATGAATTCACCTTGACTTGTCCAGTTATTAAAATAGGGGTGACCAGGCTGATCTCTTCAAAGGCACCCAAGGAATAGTTGGTTAAACTACCAGGAGGGGCCACACGGCACCCCTCGGTTGGGAAATGTCTGTCCACACCCACACGGTTGCTGTGGGGTTGCGCTGTCAGAGCAGAGCTCGGGCACAGCAGGGTGGGTTCTGGGCCGAGCCCCACGCAGGGGTGAGTGGGTGGACCTGGGAGAACCGCCTGGGCCCCAGGAAGTGGGAGGAAGTCCAGCTCCCGGGGCAGGGCAGGGCTGAGGTAAGTGCGTGAGAACAGCCAGGTTTAGGAAACTTGCTCGCTACAGAACTGGCCAGTCTGCCTACCTGGGCAGGCCAGCTGCCGAAGGGTGACGAGGGTGTGTGCCGAAGGGTGACGAGGGTGTGGGCAGGCTGGGCACCGAGCCGAGGGGAAGCAAGCAGGCCAGGAGAGGCGGCTCATGGCTGAGCAGCTTCAGGGAAGGCTGTCGGAAAGCAGACAGGGTTTAGGGGCAGACTTCCTGAGGTCTGAAGCTGAGACCCGGGCTAGGGTGTAGGGGCCCTGGGCTAGGGTTTAGGGGCAGACTTCCAGAGGTTGGAAGAAACACAGCAGAAACAGAGAAACAATGGGAGGCTGGACAGGGCCACCATTCATGAAATGGTGAGACAACATGGGGGTGTAACCACAGAGACTTATAATAAAAGGTCTAGTTCTGGGAACCAGGATAGGAAGTGGGAGCCAGATCTGTAGGAGGCAGAAGTGAGGCCAAGCTCCCCGTTAAAGGGCCCCCTCTTAGAGGTTTGGGGCTAGTGTGAGTCTGTAGGTGGGGGCCAAGTGCACCCAGTTGCAGCAACGAAAGCTCGGTGTGGGTGGCTGGGAGCCAGGCAGCCTATTACCTCCCAGAAGGGCCAGCATCAGAGAGAATGCCCTGGAAGAGTCTGGAACGAGCCTCCCTGAGGGTGCCTGGCAGGAGGCTCTCTTGAGAGCAGAAGTCACCCCCTCCCCCGAGCTAGGCCTCTAAGCAGCAGTGGGCACCCACCGTCCCCACGCTGCAGACAGCAGTGGATGAACACAGGGCTTCCAGGGTCCCTGCATCAGCCCTGGGGCAGGTCAGGGCTCCTCCTCATCCCTCTGCATTTACCGAGCACCTACTTGTGCCTGGAGAGTGCTGGGCTCCTGCCACAGAGCCCCGTACGTGATGCAGTAAGAGACCTCTAGGCCCAAGCAGCCAGGACAATGAGCTGATAGAGACTATCATGTTGGCCAAGGACCCCACTGCTTCAAGAGCCCCAAGTCAGCTTCCCCTGGGGTAAAGCGGAGGGGTCGCCAAAGCCAAGGGGCTGGGAGGCAATAAAGGTCACAGGTGAAGCAGGGCCCAGCCAGCACTGGAGCAGAGGTTCACAGATGTGGTTTCCTGGCTACCATCCCAACCACCAGACTTAGCCCAAATCATGGGTGAGTTGGACATTGGACAAAAGAAATTAAATGTACTACAACAGGCAACTTGTGTGGCTTCCACTCGGTTTCACCCCTCCTTGAGACCAGGCCTTTACTGGAACCCACATCTCTGGTTCTGCCTCGGAAAGCACACTGCTGGTGGTCATGAGGGACAAGCCCAATCCCACAACTTCTCAGATGGGTCACTCTCACCCACCCACCTTCCCTCCACCCAAGAACTTGTCCTTGCTGGGCCCAATCCACTTCCTGGGCTCCAAGGAGAAGGGAGAGCAGGGCTTCAGTTTTGTCTTGTCTTTTTAAAATAACGACACCAATAGATGCAACCCACTAAGGACTCAGGAGTCTGCACTTTTCCTTCCCAAAGTTAGAAACCAAGAAGGAATGTTGGGTATAAAGGCACAAGAGAGCTCACCCCAGAAAAGGAGATCAATTTCAGAGGTGCATATTCTACCCATATTCCTGTTTGGGCCAACTCTTTTCCAGGGGTGTCCAGCCATTGTCAACACCCACGGAGACCCCCAGAGCTGAGGAGAGGGAGGTGCTCCAGCTCTTTATCTAACACATTAGTGACATAGCATATAGCTGTGCCCCAAGGAAAAAACACAATTTTCCAGTTCCATCAAAAGGATTCATGGAGGAAGAAAGCAGATGTAATATTCTGGTGGAACAGTGATAGCTTTTTGCAAGGATAAATACAATCTTCAAGACGAAATATAACTTCTGTCCACAGCCTGGATCTGTGCGGCTGTTCACTCTGAGCAGCATCTAGTTCTTCCCTTACATCATGTACCCAGTTCAGAACCTGAAATAATCCATGTTGATAGAAAATGCAGGGCAGACGAAGAGACGTTTCTTTCACTGTGAAAAGCTTTTGTTTGATAAGACTTGTCTCATCAACACTGCAACATAAATGAAAGGGGTTTTGAGAAATACATTCTTTTTTCTGAAATAAACCAGTGTTTTGCATGTATCAGGGGAGTTGATGCAGTAAATTTTAAGTGTCAACATGTTTGTCAATTGATCATTTGGTTGACTGCTTACAGGCTGCCCACACCCACTGCATCTTCCCAAGGAAAGCTTTGCAAAGGTAATATATTTTTAAGTAGCCTCACGTCAGAGATTCTGTTGAACTGCCATAAAGTAAATGTGTTCTGGGCCTATATTAACAGAACATGTTATACTGCACTGTGGTTTACTCCCTGTGCCTACCTGAAGTTTAAATAAACTTTCATCAATCCATCCCGACATTTTTATGAAATGTAATTAAAGATGAGTTGCACACACAGAGGAGCAAGCGGTTAATTCACTCCACAGTCTAATTCACTCTTATGGAGGACCCTGGACACTGCTGACTTGATTACTCTCATGGGCTTCAGAAAGTAACTTGACTGATAGCCTGTGGGCCCTGTGACTACAGAATTCAACCCATGTCATAGCCCGGGTCCTGAATGCTGTAATTCCAGACACCCTTGACGTCTCGCACACGAGTCAACAACCTGTTTTGGCTGGAATGGCAGCCCCAGCAGGAATCAGGTAATGCCCTGGGACAAGCCTGGTGGGCCTGAGTCCGAGGAAGAAGATGAATGGAGAAACAAGGAGAAGGAAGAGAAAGAAGGAGGGCGTGGTGAATGTGTCGGTCACCCTGGGGAGCTGGAGTCTATCCCACTGCCGATGGTTGGGACCCAGAAGCCTAAGCCCCACACCTCCATCACCCCCGCCCTGTGACCCGGCTTCTAGGGGCCTGTTCCTTCATCTGAAAAGCTGCAATGGCAATGCCAACCTCCATACCCTGCCATCTACAAGACACAGGCAAACTCGCTTCTTCCAAACCATCTTTTTTGAGCCCTCTGGAAGAACTGAACTGATGATCCCTCTCCCACTTTTGTTTGTAACGTTCATCTCTGCCATCTCTGCACTTCAACATTCTGATTAAGAAAAGAAAGTAGGGTATCCCCCTCCTTCCAGATCTGTGCTTTGATTCTTGGAGAAAATTAAGAATAGCTGTCAAACTCAGCTAGAATTGACTTCCTTCTCCATAGGATTCCATATCTTTCAAAGTGAAAAGACTTTAAAACATTTTGCTTGCCATCATGACTACAAATGTCAACTATTCCAAACGGGGGGAAAAAAAAATTAAGCTTCAGAATCTCCCACTTATTCCCATGCTGAGTCGTGGGTGATCTGTCAGTCAGATGCCAGGAATGACTTCAGTGCCTCCTGAACAGCAGGTCTTATTGGGCTGAGGCTGGAGTTTATAATAATTATACCTTTTCTTTGTGTGTAACACTCTACATTTTCAAAATATGATTATCTACAGTGTTTTATTAGTTTTTTTTTTTAATCGCATGAGATGAAAAGCAAGTCTTTTTTTCAACACCTTTGACAAATGAAAAAAAGGAGGCTGGGGTATGTCAAAGATACTTGGCCAGCAAGTGGGGCTCCCCAGCTCCTGCCCAGCCTTGGTTCTAACACTGACTGCCAGCAGGAGTGAGGTTATTCCAAAGGACACCACAACCTTCCATGGAAGAAATGCTCAGTTTTCTCCAACATTGACAAATAGAAAATTGTTTTTCAGATCCAGCCAAAGGCCAGCTATAATTTTAGCCATTCTTCTGCAACTAGCTTAGATGGAAATTCAAAACAAAATTTCCAAGAGAATAATTTTCTATAATCACCTCTACACACCTTGCCACTCCCCGTCCCTCCCCTGCACACACATATAAAACTGTCCCCGGCATTAAGAAAAAAAAGAAATCTTTTCCAAAAAAAAGTCTTTGTTCCTTGTTGCCATGAACCCCAAAGTGGGCTTCCAGGTGAACCCACCCCCCCACCGCAGGCTGGAACAGACAGCACTCCAGGAGACAGCTCTCTCACTTTATTGCCAGTGCCCCAAAGTAGTAAAAACCAGCAGATGAGACAGAAAGGAAATATAGACCCTGGGAAACAAATTGCCTTCATGAAAATTATTTATCTTTTTTTTTTTTTTTCTCCTTTGGAAGGGGACAGGATTGGCTGTGTTTACAAAACCCCACCCCAGGGCCTTGGGAGGGTGGGGGCCTGACTGGCTGCACCGGGAGACATAGGCAAGATGAAAAAGTGGCTTTCTCAGCCAGGGGTACCCATGAACTTGGAAATATATGAGTTGATTTGGGGCTCCCCAGCCTGCTCTGGGCCATCCTCCTCAGGAGAGGCTCACAACAGTGATGTGGAACTGATATTATACCTAGGGGTGGGCGACAGTGGAGGGGGTCCACTGGTGGGGTCTGCCAGAAAATTTGCTGGCAGGGTGCTGGGGTCTGAGGGCCTGAGCCATGTGGATCTGCCCCAGAGCGTTGCTATGGGTCTGGCTCTGTTCCTTGGCTGGGACCAGGCCGCTGCCCCTCAGCCTTCACCTTCCCCGTGTGTTTGAGGTCATGATCCGAGCTCTAATTCTTCCTGGTCACACCGTTGTCAACTTAACTGGCCCCAGACAAGGCAAAGCCACTCCTACTGTGTCCAGAGCCGCAGCCCCAGACCTCCCTCTCTTCCCGCAGGACCCCATTTCTCCTGCTGCTGCATCTGTGGGCAACACCTTCTCTCAGCTTGCTCGTGTTCTGGCACATGCTGCATCCAGCGCACCCCTCCAGCTTCGCGACCCAGCCTAAGTGTGGGGGGGGGGGGCAGCTGTGCAATTTCAGAGTTCCCACATGACCCCTGCATGTCCACCATGTGCTTTCATGGATGGTATTTCAAGTGTGAAGCATCATCTAGTCCTCTGTAGAACTAGCCAGCATGTCAGCTTCCAGGGAAGGCTTTCAGGAATGCAAATGTCAAACTCTCCCTCGGAAGATTTTGTTAAGGCAGAAGCAGGATAACCCCAGAGAGGGTTGTTCTACTCACCTCGAATCAGCCTTATAACAACTGAACTGGGTTTGAATGGCCAACTCAGGGTCTCTGGGTTGCGGAGGGCTGCCCAGCCTCTCACAGATGGGGGGCCGTGCCCAGACACGGTCTACACCATGTGGGTCTGTGCTACACTCTTCCTCCCTGACTCTTCACCCCCGTGCCATCTGCGGCTGGTTTTGTGTTGTCTTGTGTCCTTTGTGACAACCCTAGTTATTAAAAAATTCTCAGGTTAAAAAAGTACAAGACCTTAGAAAAATAAGTACTTCTTTTATTTCTACTTCAAAATATACTATGTACATCTGGAACTCTAAGAGAAAGTAGACCTGGAGATGACTCCATCATAAAAATAAAATAAAGTAAGAAATAACGACTGCCCGCTTCAGGTCTTTCTCTCAGCCGGTTGAAAGGGGCGTGAGCTGCCCGTTGTCTTGCTGTCCGATGCCATCCCTCTGTCGGTGACGTTGGTTGGGGCTGCCTCACGGGGACGCTGCGTCTAGGAGGTCCTGGAGCATTCTGAGGACCTGCCGTGGCTGGCCAGCAGCCAGGTCCTGCAGCCGGGAGCCCATGTGCTCCTGGAGGCTTCTGGACAGCTGATGCGCCACTGTGCGGACGTTCCCGCCGTGCCCGGGCAGGACACTGTTCCCAGTCATGTTGCCCAGGAAACACCAGAGGACTGGAAGGACATGGCGCTCCACAGCCTGGGGCTTCTGGGGGTACACAGAGGCCACCAGCGCTGTTGGACAGAAAACGGGGAGACTGACTTTAGGCAGGCACTCTCTCCCTCTCTTGCTGCCCTCTCTTGGGACAACAACTCTATCCCCCGCAAAGGGCAGGCCGCCCAGGAGGGCCAACTAGTCCATTAGATGCACCAGCTAAGGCTCAGGACACATTTAGGGGCCCATGAAAATGGCTTGATTTCTTTTAAAATCAAAAGAAAAAAATATGAAGATATCCAACCTCATTTATATTCATGTTTATACCAGCCAGTTATAAAATACAATTTTTAACTTTTTTTTTAATGGAGGAATGAATATGCAAAGGCAAAAGTACTCAGAGCCTATAATGGTCATAATTGGTCCCTGCAGCCCCGGGGAGAGGAAAGACGCAGATACACCTGGACTGCAATCTAGTATTACTTTAATCCACATTCCCACCTCTCTGAGTTCATACAACAGAGAAAAACCATACCAGGGAGAAAAGTCAACACTCTCTCAAATGAAGCATTCTGAAAAATAAAGCAGCCAGCAGGAGATAAGACCAGTGTGGCCTCCCCAGTGTCTGGATGCCAAACCCCACAACAAGACCAGCAGTAATCCAGGAGGCGTCAATGTGCTTTGTCAACCATCAAGCTCTGCACAGACCCTTGATTCAGTGATGAGCCCCCCACATCTGGTTCTCCAAGGCCCTCTACTTTCGTTAGTCCCCAAAAAACACACAAGCAGGCTACCCCTGCCAGCAAACCTTCCATTCCAGAGTAAATGCCGGGGTCAAAGCCACCTCAAGAGCACCCTAAGTCACTTCACAGGGGCCCCTCCAGCCTTCAGCCGAGGCCACATTACCCTGAGGGCATCCATGTTAACAATGCTTTTTCTATACAATCAGTGCAGTCTGCCTGTCCTCCTGCCAAAGGAAAAGTGCTGGTGAGAGCAAAGGACCTTCACTTATTGATGGAGCAAAGAAACTGGAACGTTCCCTGGGCTCAGACACACCTGGGAAACTAACACTGCCCGAGTCCAGAGTCTGGGGCTCAGAGTTCTGCAGCGTGACTCCATTGTCCTCATAGTGCTTCAAGAAGCAGGACACCGGTCCATCTCGCAGAAGGGGAAGCCAGCACTCAGGGGTCAAGGAGCTTGCCCCAGACCACACAGCTAACGAGGGCAAGAGCCTGCCTCGACTCCAAAGCTCACGCTGTGCACCCCTCGATGACCCCAAGTCTCTAGGGGTTCCACATGTCAGGGGCTGGTGTGGAGTTTTATTTTTAATCTCCAATTTGTCCTTCCTTCACCAGCGTAACATCATCCAACCCCCCAGGATGTTTCCCACAGGGCCCCTCGGACTCCAGGGCCAGAGCCTGGGACAATAGGGGGTCAGAGATGAGCTGGACCCCCCTCAGCAAAGCCTGCCACTGGAGCAGTGTCATTTCCCATGGAGCGTGTATGCTGGCTTTCAAGCCACACCCTCAAGGTTCCTGCACCCCACCCTGTGGGGCCTCCCCGGGGGCTCCCCAGTGTCACCGAAGCCTCAGAAGTAAAGGTGGCCCTCGTTCCCGGGGAAGGCAGGACTGCACCTAGTGAGTCAGCCCAGCCATGTTGGCTGGTGAGCAGCTTCATAAAGTGGGACAGAGGCGGGACCTGCTAGAAACGCTGAAGCTGGAGACAGGCTCAGAGGAGGGCATAGGTACCAGGAAAGCCACCAGGGCAGCCCCAAGGTGGGAAGCTAGGAGGAGCAAGAGAGAGGTCAGGGGGTGGGGGGTGGCCAGAGGGGACAAAAGAAAACCAGTGATCCCGATTAGCCACCTATGCTGAACAATTATAACTCAAAGGCTTCCTAAGGCTCCATGGGATCCACCTGCAAACCAATGTGAGAACTATCCCAAGTACCAGGCCCAGGCAGGGCTCCCCTGTGCCCACCAAAGGGTGAGGGGTTCACCTGCCCCTCACCCGCCCCACCTCACCGGCCCCCATCCCCGGCACGCTGCACTCCCACCTGAACTCTCCCTCCCAGCAGTCGGGCGATCACACGCGGGCCCGGGAAGCTCACTTCTACAGTGAGGCCCACATTCCCCGGGTCCGGGAGGCAGAGGTCACCTGGCTGACGGCGGTGGGCCTCTCAAGTTAGCAAAGGCAGGCGGTGGCCCTTCTGGGAGTCATCATGAGGAAGAAAACCCCATTAAATTGGAGCTTACAAGGCAGCTGAAGTAATTAGCAAAAGATTTACTCCTGTTAAGCTGTGCTATTATTAGTCCACACCTTGTGTCAACTGAAATGTTCTTCTCTGCTCCTGGCTGACACCGACCTACCAGGACAGCTATGTAGAAACTCTTGGCTTTGAGGTCTCTTGGAAACAGGTAGAAAATATTTACATTTAAATGGATAATCTAAAGTGAGGTACCCATCCACCTCTGGGGCCCATATATCACCTGTACAAGGACAGGTAAGGGTTTCAACCAGAGAACACAGATTTTGAGCAACAGAAAAGGGTTCCTTGTATGGTGGCCAGGTGGTCTCCATTACATGGCCCCTGGGCACCAAGAGCGTGACACTGTGGCCCCCAACCCTACTTTGCTTGCCCCGAAGTTTGGAGAAGGCCTGGCACCTGGATGGGAGGTGAGGGTCCACTCCAGGGACACTGGGAGGACTGAACCAGGGCACAGAGGCAAGGCCAAGGGCAAGAGATAGGGTGGTGTAGGCACAGAATGACACCCTCAGTCAGGCAACATGTGCTGAGCACCCCAATGCAGACCGGGGCTGGCACAGGGTGGGACCTGCTCTTGGGAGGCTCGGGAAACTCAGGCAGGAGGGCTAGAGAGAAAGGAGACCCAGAGGCCGGCACCAGAACCGGGCGGGCACCACCCAGGTGGAGGAAGAAGGGCAGAAAGGGGCTCCACAGGCCACCAGCTGCATGTGGGCAGGCACAGGGAATGAGAGATCTGTCTCTGCAGGGTGGCTGGCATGCTGGTGCCCAGGGGACAGAGGCATGGGCCGCTCAGCGAGGCTCTGTGGCCAGGCTCCCAGGGACAAATCCTGGATTTCTCGGCAAAGGACCTTGGGCACCTAACCTTTCTAAGCTCCAGTTTCCTTATTTCTATAAAAGGGATAATCACTGGGGCGCCTGGGTGGCTCTGTCAGCTAAGCATCTGCCTTCGGCTCAGGTCATGATCTCAGGGTCCTGGGATCGAGCCCCGCAACGGGCTCCCTGCCCAGCGGGGAGTCTGCTTCTCCCTCTGCCCCTCCCCCGGCTCATGCTCTCACTCTTTCTCTCTCTCGCAAATAAATATATAAAATCTTTTTTTTTTTTTTTAAAGGGGATAATCATGGAACCCACGCCCTCCTTATGATGTTATGAGGATTAAATGATCCAGTGCATACAACTGAGGCGGGGGAAGGGGCAGAGCCTGGAAGGCCAGGCAGCGACAGGCCTCGTGGGCCACTCCAGGGAGCCAGACACTAGCCTGAGGACAACCCATGTGAGGATTTACGCATGGGGGTAGCACCTGCACGCTGTCTGCATGTTAGGGGGAAGGGTGCTCAGAGGTCTAGAGAACAGAGTCCTTCTGCCTCCTTCCTGCATGGGACGTTCCTAAGAAGGGAGAGGAGGCTTCTGGCAAGCACAAAAGATGAGAAAACCAAGTAACCTGCCCAAGACCAGAATTGGTGTGTGGCAAATGGGTCTGTCTGCCACAAAGCCTGTGTCCTTTCCATGCTGCCAGCTCAAGGGCCACAGGAGGTTTCAGCCCTGGAATGAAATCACTCGAAACTGCAGACTCAGAGCAGACATCGGCTTAGAGCAAGCTCTCCTCAGCCAAAGCCTGAACAAAGCAGAGCAGACTCAGGCCAAACTCTGCGTAACATGGGCCCGGATGCCCAGCGAAGGGGTTGAGTAGGGTTGGCATCCAGGCTGTGCTCTGCTTTGCAGGCTGTGCATGCTCAAGAAGGGACAGTTCTCATGCTCACCACAGGGCTGCTGCTGACCGAGCCCCACGCCCGTGAGCGAGGGTCTACCCAGAAGAGCTGGGGTTTTTTCTGATTCACACAAAGGTACCCTATGGGCTAGGGGAAGTCCTGTTTGCAAAGAAGAAATGCATCATCATTTCTTAAAAACTACTTTGTGTATGTACCAACCTGCCTCATTTTGGTCAAAACCAAAGATTATCTTTTGGTAATGTGGGAATTATTTTTAAAAAGCAGATTATCAAAAATTTTCTAAAAGCCCTGTGAGGATTATTGGATTATTTGGGGGTTCGAAGATAGTGGGTGGTTCATGCCAGGAAGCTGACTGGAAGGCTGGAGCGAGGGGCTCCGAGGATGCTCACCGGACAGACGTTCCGTGACCTCAAGCACCGCGCGGCCCCTCAGGAAACGCACCCGCCCAGCAAACGCTTGTAGGAGGCAGAGGTTGTCTGGAAGAGAAGGAGGGTGTCAGCAGCCAGGATGTCGTGGCCCAAGCAATGGCACTCGCTGTTCAGTGCCAAGTACCTGCAACACCCACACAGGAAAGGAGGCCCGTCGGGGAGCTGAATTAAATTCTCTGAGTCACAACGGGGTGTTTGGGGAAGAGTGAGTGGCCTGATACAGTTACACTGGCTCCCAAACAGGTTTCACTTACTCCCATAGGTCTGGTTCCTATTGTCTGTCCTTCTTCAAAATTGCTGAGTTTGGGGGCAAAAGAGGGTTTGCTCACGGTCCTGGGCAAACCAGGAGGGCTGGTCACCCTACCAGCAGCAGAAGCTTCTGGCTGGCTCTGTTTGGGTCGGGGGAGGGAATTCGCAGGGGGCGTGTATTAGCTCTCAATAGTTTATATATAACCTCCCAGACGGCATACTTGTGAAGACCAGAGAGTTTGTCCTCCACATGCCCCAACCCACTCTTCAGGAGGGTTAGGGGAAAGAGGGATTTTTAATCTTTTTTTTCCGATTGTCCCAGCACCCTGACACCCACTGGGCTCTCAGCCACACCCGGCCTCAGGAGACAGCTCTCCCTGCTGTCCAGCCAGGCTGGTGGTGGGGCCCGAGGCCTGGGAGCTCCCCCATTTGGATGCTGATGGAGTGTTTATTAGAATGAACCACGGATGGTGAAATCACAGGCAACTAGGGTGGGGAATGTTTGGGGATAAAGAAGCCCTCTGGCATTCTTCGGTTGTGTTTCTAAAGCCAACCCAAGCAGGATCCCATAGGTGCTGAATCTAGAAACGGCTCATTCTTCCCCATTCTGGCTGACGTCTCCTGGTTTCTCAAACTATTACACTTGAAGTCCTGCGTTCCTCACAGAGACACACAAGGTGAGCAAAGTAGCCCTTTACCTGAGAAAGGCGTGCTCACGTAGACGATACACACCCAGCCCCCAGTGCTGCCCCAGCCGTCCCCGCAAAACTCCATGGGACGGAACGCAAATAACAAAACCACTTTTCGGGGGATGTGGTCACGGGGCCTGCCTGCACCTGTCATGGAGGTCTGTCATGGGTGTTACCACAGGTGCCCCCAGAAAGTGTGTCCTGGGGTCCCAGGGGCTGACCCGCTCAAGACCAGATGTCTCTCAGCAGGGACAGAGATTAGAGAACCACCTAAGGAAGTCTTTCCAGGCAAGTTCCACCTTCTCTGGATCCCTCAAATACCTCAGCATCCCCCTGGCTATGCAATCAAAACTTCGCTTTTCCCACCAGGCAACTATTCTAGCTGAGAGCTCATCCCTGCTTCCCTTGCTCCCCTCCTGGGAGCTGTAAGGGATACAGAGGAGAAAATGTACACATGTACATCACATACATCCCTGCCACCTGTAAAAGCGCCATCCATAAGTTAGGCAAGAGTCTTTAAAATAATTTGTTCTGGGAAATAAAAGAGAGGCCCGCCTCTAGAACATTGCAGTTAGCAAGAAGTGGTCTCAGGGTGTCTTGGTAGATCTGTAATTGTGTAAGACTAGGTCTTTATATCAATGTCACCTGCATTATTGTTTCCAGATGCTTCTATTTGTCCCACCCCCATCATTAGCCATGAGCTCACCTCCAAAGACAAGGACTTCTGCCTCCTTGCTCTCCCCAGCAACACTCAGTCCAGGACATTTTCTGGACACAGCTGGATCTCCCTGCTCCTGGTGGCTGACGTGGCCTCCCAGAGCCAGAGAGAGGTGAAGAACTTGGGGGATACTTGGAAATGCACATCCAGCAGACATCTGTGCCAGGTCATGCTCCCATGTCCCTGGCACACGACAGGTGCTCAATAAATGCTCCAGGACTACAGGGAGTGTTAAAGCAGAGACATTAAGCATTCCCGGGCTGGTTCATAAACCCCAGAGCTCCGAGCCCCAAGTAGCTGGCCCCTCTCCCGCTGTCCGCTCTCGTAGCGATGGCTCGCCTTCCAGGTCACACCCAGGCTGACTGAGCAGCGGGAAGGTACACGGTGAGGGGTGTGGGCTCTGAGTCCAGGTCACCTGGGCTGAAACCTTGGCTCTTCCACATTTCTCTGTGTTGACATTGGACAGAACCTCCTACACCTCAGCTTCCGCATCTATAAAAAGCCGATAATACTCATGTCTTCCTCTTAGAGCTGCTCTCATGTTATGATGCTTTTAGGATAGTGCCCTGAGTGTGTAATTACTATGTAAGTGTCAGTTATCATTGCTACTGTTTACTATCATTGCCCAAAAATGCTCCAAAAGCCCAGCAACCTGACTAGTGGAAAGACCATTAAGAGGCTGGAATCTAACTTCTGAAACCTTAAAGATCCATGCTCCGTTAGCCCGAGTTTTTCATGGGCCCCTCTGCTATGTTACAAGGAAACCATCGTGGCAAGAGTGGTTTGTGAAAACTCAGCGTTCCTCTGGTCTGGGCCTCGGTGCTGCCCACACAGGGCGAGCAAACAGCCATGGCTGGCAGGCCACACACCTGTCCTCCCTGGGCCTTGCCTTCCCTCTCTGCTAGGGGGCAGAGGTCTATGGGGCCTCGCACCTGCCCCATGCAGCCAAGCCCTACAGCCACCAGGCCACGTCATCCTCAGGCTCCTGGAAAGCCAGAGAAGAACTGTTTTAAAAGCATAAAAATTATGGTAGCATGGATAGTGACAGCAAAGAAACTGGGGTCCAAGTGGACCCCCGACAATAAGCACAGGACTCTGTGAATCATATGTCACAGCCTCCAAAACTAGGTCCACTCATCGCAGGAAAAGTGGGAACGATCCATTTAAACAGAAAAGTGCAAGCTATGGTCTAGGCATGGGACAGAGCTGTTAAAAGTGACTCAAGTGTGTAATCATATGTAAATGCTTGCGCTCTGCTTTTTTTTAAAAGCAGGAGGCAAATTTAAATGCGTAATATCATCATGACTCGACACAAATAGGCACAGAAAAAAATATCTGAAATGAAAAGTGCCAAATGTTAATAATGGTCTCTTCCAGAAGTTGAGACTGAAAATGAGGGGCTTTCAAATTTTTCCTTCCCAATGCTTTGTATTTTCCATTTTCTCAATAATGAACAAGTATGACTTCTACGTGGTGGAAAGTAAACTTTATATTTTTAAGCTAAGTAGGAAGGCTGCATGGTACCATGAAAAACTGGTTAGTTAAACGAAAGAAGCAAAGTCTAAATTGTATTTACATTACAATCTTTAACCAGGGAAATGTGTACACATGTAGACAAGAAAGAGAAGAGAGATTTTTAAGCAGCTGGTACACTAGAGGGGCACCATGGATGAATTTCTAAATTCCCTGAACAATACCATGTTGGTCATATGATTTGTATAAGGTAATGAATTTAGAGTCAACAGAGCAAAATAGCAAAAGTAGATCTGAAGCTGCCCATTTCGGAGCTTATCTGCTCTCTCCAGCACTGGCTGGGGGCTGCGCTAAATTAAGAGAACTCCTTTTGACGCTCAGTCTGCCCAGGAGGGAGTGGGCTGTCAGCAGCCTGATGTTTTAATTAGTGAAGTTTCTTCTATAGCTAACCTGGTAACAGGGCCCAAAGACAGAACCAGCCAGTCTGCTCAGGACCTGCCTTGATCCCCAGAATAACTCCCCTGAAATCAGAAGGTCCTGGTGCTAAGTAGAAAGGATGCTTCTCCAGGCTCCTTTCTGGAGAGGTCCCCAGGCAGGCAGTGACGAAGGGCAGAGGTCAGGGAGCAAGGTGCCCACGTGCCTCCTTCCTCACCACCTCCAAAAAAGGGGACATGGGCATAAATCCCTACCTGCTCTGTCGACCACCATACCACCCACCCCATACACCCTCAGGAAGACCAAGGAACTGGAAGAGATTGGGTGGCTGATGAGTCAACTTATCACTGAATTTCAAGAGGGACCCTAAGAGGTTGCCTAAGAAAGCCAACCTCCCAATTTGGCTGTGCCATCTGGACTTTGTGCCAGAAGATGGACTCCCCCGGCTGTGTTCTTGGTCCCCATGGCCCCCATTGAGTGGGGAACAAATCATAATATGCTGAGCCATTCCTTTGTGACTCTCCACATTTAAGTATTTCACAGCATTTCATGGTTCCTCTCCAGCCTGCAGGCTGGATCCCTTGAGGGGGATGACACTAGGCTTGGGAGAAAGCTCCCTCTGCTCAAAGGGCTCCAAGCCACTTCCAAGAGGGGCCTCGGGATGCTGAGGGTGGACTGGAGCCACCAGGATGAAATGGGAAGGAAGATTTACACCCCTTCCCTTCTGCCACTCCTGCTCCAGTCTCTGCTTCTACCAACCAATCCCCTGGGACAGTGGGAAATTTAGTGACTTGCATCCATTTTTCCTTCCGCAGGTCAGACTCAGACCATTCTAGGCAGATGAGAACCATTCCCAGAGAGAGCTTGATTCTACCCTCGGTACTCCCTGGCAGTGATGAATTCTTACTGGCGATCTACACCCCTCCACTTCTGCCCTTCATAGATATAGAAATCAGCTAGTCACTTCATCATTAAAAACACTTTCAGGGGCACCTGGGTGGCTCAGTCGGCTAAGTGTCTGCCTTCGGCTTAGGTCATGATCCCAGGGTCCTCAGAGCTCCCTGGTGCTCAGTGGGGAGTCTGCTTCTCCCTCTCCCTCTGACATCCCCCCCCCCCCATGAGCATACACACTCATGCTCTCTCTCAAATAAATAAAGAAAATCTTTAAAAAAACAAAAAAACAAAAAAACCCACTTCCAAAACCAAGGTCGCTCATTGGGCAGAATGGGTATGGCTCACAGCACAGCCACGTGGCCTCAAGAGCCCACTGCTGCACCTGCTCAAAATGATCCAGAGCCAAGACCCTGGGCTTCACCCTCTGGGCCCCACAGGAGCTTTTTGCCAGGGGTTTGCTGGGCTCCATCCAACTCTTCGAGGCCAACAACATTCCATTCCAGCCTAACACTGACCTAAGGATTAGAGACCCCTCACGCCTGCCTCCATTCTCCCCACATCAGATCCTCTGGCTGATGGGCCAGAGGGGGCATCGTCAGCCATTTCCAAGGAGACCCTGTCCCAGGAGGAAAGGACAACTCTAGGCATCTTCCTGGAAGCTGCAACCTGACTCAAGGTGTGGTCAGATCACAAAAGCAGGCCAGCCCCAAGCCCCCTTTCCAGGATGGCCAGCCCAGGTGGGTACAGGAGGGCCCCAGGTAGAGAAGGCCTGAGTCCTGGGATAATGCGAGACACCAGATTCTGCAGCCCAAAGCTCCAGAGCTCCCGCGTGCTCTAGGAGGATGGCCCAGTGGCAGAAAGTGGAAACTCTAACACTCAGAGAGAAGGGTTAAAAGCGCCTCTCCCCTGACAAGGGTGCTTAGCCTCTTCAAATAGCTAAAGCCTATTTTGCTTGGTGCAGGTTTTCCCAATAAATCCAGGGCCCGCAGTGATTTACCAAGAGCCTTGGTTATTGGCAACAGCAATCTCACTTACCCAGAGCAGCACTGAGAACAAGTCGTAATTTAAAGCTGGATTTATATTGTTTGTTCTACAGCAACAAACTCAGCAAATCATAAATTCCCTTTGAGATGAAGAGAGGAAATTGACAGTATTTATGAACTCGAAAGGCAGAGAAGGGCCTGACCAGGCCTTTGATTTGTAACTGAAACTGCTTCTGGAAGCTTCAGCCAAGGACACAGCTGCCGTCCAGCCCCAGGGAGCTGGGCTCCCGCAGGGTGTGGGCACTGGGAGGGGAGGGGTGCCTGGCGGTGTTTGCAGCCTCACCACAGGGATGCTCTGTGGGTCTTAAAGGCAGGACGTGGCTCTGTGCTCATCGGGACATACAGCAACAAGACCAACACAGGTGGTTCTCAGGTCACGAGCTTCCTTACATCATGGCAAGAGTGGTTTGTGAAAACTCAGCGTTCCTCTGGTCTGGACATGACTACTCATGTGCTATGTCCCACACGCACCTGCACTTCAGTCTGTGTCCTAGACATGCCAAATATCACCTTCTAAGTATCTAAGAAAGGAATGAAGAGCAGAAGTGGATGCACCCAAAATCCCACCTAGGAATGTTGGAGAACTAAGATGTGTTAGTGCAAAGCACACAGGAACTGAGAAGCTCTTGCTGTTCCTGATGTGTCTCCCATAGCTCACTCCTTTTTCCCTTTTCGTTCCACCCCCAACCCTCACCCCCTACTCCTCACCCAGATTCCTCCCACCCTGAGCCCTGGCCCCAAACAGTCTTCCTCAAAGGCAACTCTCATCTGTTCCACGCTCAAAAGCCAATGGGATCCCAGCCCCACTCCTACACCAGACAATCAAGGTGGCCCACCTGCCCGTCCACTTTGTCCTCTCCAGCAGGCTTGCTCTGCTCTCTCACCACCATCCCCATACAAGCCACCCCCACGGCGATCATCGCTACATCTAAAAACATTGCTGGCGACGCTTCCAGCTTCTTCCTGGTAATCCGGACCTATTTTTCCTTCAGTGCCCTGTTGGCTCAATCACTGCGGTACTGTGTGACCCTGGATGAGTCATTCTGTCACATGTACTCTGAAGAGGCAAGACTAGATCATCTACACATCTATCCTCCACGCCTCCCATTTAGGACACTCGGGTGGATGTGACATGGGAAAGCCTGCCAACCAGGTCCTGGGCTGCCCATCCCTGTCCTACGCAGCCTTTGGGGAAACATCTGGCCTGAGAGCCCCCCAGTGCCCATCAGCACTCTGCTGCTTCCCAGCAGGAAGGGTGAGCCCACCCTGGGGCGGGCTCAGGGATCAAGTCGGCTCCCTACCAGAGCCAAGCAGGGCTGAGGCAGGAGGCTCACCCAGATTCTCAATCATGGCATCCAGTGCAGTCACCGCGGCGGTGTAAATCCCCGAGTTCTTGGAGTTGAGGTTGTCTGCAACAGCAATGATGATGGAGAGCAGCATGGGGTGTAAGCTTTCTTTGAGGAGGGGGATCATCTTGGCAAGGGACTCCAGTGCCCACTGGTTCACTTTCTTGTTGGAATCCTGAAGCCTTGGGGTGAAAGCATCAAAGACCTATTGAGGGAACAGAAACCAAGAGCCCATGGGAACCCAGGCTGGTCAGGAAGCCCACAACCCAACCAACCACCCTTGGCAGGGATTCCTCCTGCCTCCCCGACAGGGTCATCCAACCTATGCCAGAACATTCTCAGTGGTGAGGCGCTTACCTCCTCAGAAGGGGAGGAGGGCAAGAGGGGAAGAGCAACCACCCGTTGAGCACTCATTGCATCAAAGCATCTGGAGCATCTCATTAGGGGTACCCTGCCCTCTCATGGAATGATCTTAATCCATGAGGCACGCGTTCCCATCCTTAGTTTACCATTCAAAACAAAGCCAAAACTGAGGCAGAAAGAGTTGAAGTGATTTGCCCAGATCACACAGCTAGTAAGGAACTTGGATGGATACCCAGGTCTGCTGACTCCGAGCCTGTGTCTTAACTACTGTGCCACACGGCTTGACCATTGGCAGCCTGGATCCTGGAAGAAGCAAGCATCTGCCCTGGTTTCCAGTCTGTGAAGGGCCTGTGCTGGCTCCTAACCCACCCATCTAACCATCCTGGCCCAGTCGCTTGGCCAACCACATACTCTGCCCCCAACACATCATGTGCCTGGCTAGACCAGGAGCAGCCCTCAGCTGTGGGACCCTCTACCTCTACCCTCCTCGTCATAAATCCGCTAAAAGGATGAGAGATGCCCAGGACATCTCTGGGTGGTCCCAAGGCGCCTGGCAGGAGGCGGGGCCTTTGTCCCCCTCGGCTACTTCCGGGCAGTCTCACAGTGTTACCAAGGCAACCGGGTAGCAGGTGCTTTTCTGGCTCCCTTTACCCTGAGGCATCTGGCACCCTCTCCCAACTCTGTCCTGAGGTTTCCAAATTGAAGTCACACCCACAGGAGAGAGACGGGTGGGGGGGCAGGGCTGGGGCAGCGCTCACCTGGACCAGGTTGGCGGTGATAAGCTCTGGCTTGGCCTTGCAGTGCTCCAGGAGCCGCCCCACGCCTTCCATCCGGGACTGGTAGTCTTTGGCCTCCAGCAGCCGCGTCAGCTCCCGAAGATGCTCCGCCACCCCGAGGCCGCCGCGCACGGAGGAGCGAAGCCCCGCCAGCCGAGGGCCGTTGGAGCTGAGCCTGTGTGGAAGGAACTTCTGACCTGGGCAGCCCCAGAGGACGGCTGCACCTCTTGTCCCATGCCCCGCCCGCAGACGGGTGAGACTGAGACAAGAGTGCTACCTGCAGCTTAGTCCACCCCCAGCGGCTCCACCTGCGGCTTGAGGACACTGGCCCTGGAACTCTGGAAATCCTGGTTCCTCCGGGGACAGCAATCAGGTGGCCTAGAGCCCCATCCTTTTGTCAGGGGACAGGTCTCTCTCTTCCTGCCTTTTTTTCTCTTTTCAGAAAACACGTGAAGGGGGGGAGTTGCGGTATGGGAGTGAGAGGCAGGAGTCCACTGAAGGATGACTGCACATTTAAGCTAAGAGTGAGGGACGATCTCGCCAGGTGCCTTTATCCTGATCCCCGGTTGCCTCGGCCCTGCTCCTACTTCTCCAGTGACGAGGGAACTGTTAAGCCCTGTTCTCTTCCGCTGAGAGCACATGTCTATCGTAGCCTCTGGCCCAGTCCGGCCAGCATGAGAGCAGTTCCATACAGGACTCCTACCCCCCACGCCCAGCTCAGAACCTGGCTCTTTGAGCTCATGCCCTACACGCAAGTCCCCTCTGACAGAGCCCAACATCATCCATGCTGTCATTCGTTCCTACAGTCCGCGCGGTTTGCCCACTGAGTGCCTAGAGCTGTCGTGGGCACCAAGGACAGTGAGATGAGAGGCACGTTCTCTGCCTGAAGGAGCTCTCAGACCAGTGGAGGCAGGTAAGCCAAGGGGCTGACAGAAGACCGAAGAACAGAGAGCAGAGTGTCAGAGAGAGCCTCGGGGGGGAGGTGACAGTAATGTGGGTCTTGAGGGACCCTGCAGAAGAGACAGGCAAGTTCTAGGAGGTGTGCAGGTGTACAGCATAAGCAAAGGCACAGCAGGAGACAGGGCACGGCAGAGGGTGTCGGGCGGGAGGACGAGCTGCTCTGGGCTGGCTGAGAGACCACGTGTGGGGGAGAGCAGGAAGCTAATCTCAAGCAGGTGACGGGGGCTTCCCTGGGCGCCTGCTAAGGAGTTCAGATGGGGTCCTCCCCGAGCACCAGAGAAGAATTTTGAGTTTCAGGCGCATCGGTGACCATAGAGTTTCTGCTTGGTTTCTGCTCCTCCCAGCACCCACCCTCCAGTCTCCCCACCCATTCCCTCGCATCTGCCTTCGCCCCAGCTCTGCCTCTAAACTCACCCCAGGCCGCCCTGATGGCGACAGGGTGAGCGGCTCGAAGCGGGTGGAGAAGCGCTGAGCTCGGGCAGACAGCCCGGCCAGCAACACGCCCCACGCGGACTAGTGACATTGTACCCACCCCGCGGGACTGCAGAAACCAACCTCTCCTGGCCAGTGCTTCCGATCCCAGGATTTGGTCTCCCTGAGATTTGGGTGGAGGGACACCAGTTCTAAATTCACCCATGAGTGCTGCAGACCCAACTAGGTCTCCACCGTAGCCCAGATCCACACAGCCTCCCAGAGCCACCCCCGCCCAGGGCCAGTGGGCCATCTCCGTCGGCAGCCTTGGACGTGGAGCCCCAGAGAGACAAGAGCAGCCATACCCATCCTCGCTGGGCAGCCCGTTCTCACCCAGCACCAGACTCCTCGACACCTTGTGGCCCTTGGCAGATGGAAGTCCGTCGCTTTCTTCTATCCCCTTGAAAAAGGCACACAGAACATGAGCTGAAGGAGTGGCTCTCTGGGGAACTGCCAACCACTCCAGCCTAGACCACAGTGACAGGAATAACCCTTTCCACCTGGCAGAGCTTCTGAGGGCACAACTGAGCATTCCAGGCCACTGGTAGTCGGGGCAGGGGTCAAGATCCCCATTTAACAGGAGACAGTGTGGAAGTGCCCAGGGTGGCTCAAGGCACGCTGGCAGAGAGGGGCAGAGCCAGGTCCGAGCACAGGGGAAGGAAATCACACTTATCCCACCTGGCAGGGGTTGTGGGTGAAATGGAATCTCTGGAATGCACACCTCACCCCCCTGCCCGGCTCAGCTCTGACCTCCCCCGCACCCCCCCACCCCCACCTGCTCAGGCCACCAACTCACCCTCTGCTTGATAGCCGCCATGACCTTCCGTAGGTCATGAGACGGGAGGCTCTGCTTCAGAAATGCATCAAACTTCGTATTCGACATCAAGATATTCACCATCTTGCGGCCATAAAACCTGCCGCAGGAGAAAGAGAGGGATGAAGAAACAGCCATAGAAATGCATCATAAATCTGCTTTACAGATTTACAGAAGTTTTGTAATTGTAGTAAAAGAGTTTTTGATACTTTTTCTAATTAAGACAGTAATTGCTAATTAAGACAGTTAAAAACTAGATTCATAAAGGAATAAACATCATCCGTAGCCCCATTACCAAGAGAAAGCCACTATTAAATTTTGTCATATTTTCTTGTAGCCTTTTTGACGCATATACATTTTTGTTGATACCAGAATGTATATACAACTTGCCTCTGGCTTTTTTCACTTCATCATTAATCATCTTCCCATGTCATCCTTTTTAGTGGATTCATAATATTCCATTGGATGACTATACCAAAATGTACTTAACTTCTTCTAGTATGAGGCATCTAGAAGTCTGAGGAAGGGTGCGGGGGAGGGGGGCAGTCTGGAAGGAAGTGGTCAGCTCTACCAAGCGAACAGCAGTGGGTGGGGGAGGAATTCAAAGAGGGCTTCAGAGAAGAGGTGACGCTTAGACTGGGACTCAAAAGAGGAGTAGGAGTTCATAAGTGGGATGGGATCAGGGGAAAGGGGGTGGAGGTGGGGGTCATTCCAGGGTCTGTAATAGAATTTGACACGTTAACAGGTGTGTGGTTGGTAAACAGCAGGTAGGGCCTGGAGCGGGTATGGCCCAATTTCTGGAAATGTGAAGGAGCTGGGCTTTAAAGTGCAGACAATGGGAAGCTGTGGAATGACCAGATTTGCACTTTAGTGGAAAAGTCTCTGGCAGCAGTGTAGAGGACGCATCTCTGGTGGCAAGGCGGGGGGCCAGGAGACCTGTTAAGAGGCCACCATGGTAGTCCAGGCAAGAGACGATGAAGTCCTGAAATAAGGCTATAGAGTGGGAGGAGGAAGGGGCGGTCAACCTCGGGACCTGTTAAGAAAGTGGAGACTGCAGGGCTTGGGAGCTGATCAGAGGTGGAGCAGGGAGCATCTGCAGTCATTATTTCCCTCAACCCAAGACTCCATTGATTATAAAATGCACCATTGATTTATTTTCCACCAAGGAAAAACAAAAATAGAAAGCACTGGCAATTTCCACTACCTTCAATGACACTGCCCCATGTGGGAAGGCAACACCTTCGTGTATTATCTCAGAAACAGAGGTAACATTACTCGCGGGCAGTGCCCTTCCTTCCTTAGGCTGGGTAAACTACTTGGTGGTTGCCTGGTAAGGAAATGTGGAATTCGGGTTGTTCCTTCTATGACTGTTTGCATTCATATCTAATTTATGTCCCATCGCTCTAGTTCCATGCTTCTTCTCATACACTATAACTTTTCATTTCAGTGCCGAATAATAGTGTAATATTTCTGAGACATTTTAGGGAGCAATTAAACTCAACAAGTCCCCACAGAGCATCCATGGTGACTTCTTAAAATAAATATAAAAGGCAACGAGCAAGGCTCCTAGTTTAATTCCTACAATGCACACCGTAATTCAAAGGTTTACACTATGAGCGATAATGCCCAAGTTTGAGAATGTGCAGGGAGTAAAACCCAAATCAAAATTGCTGCCTGGCCAGCAGCAACTGTGAGACGCCTCTGAGTGTAAGATATTAAAAGGTGGGGGAAATCGTGTGTCTTAGAATCAATGAAGTATGAAGGTGCCTATTCTGCATCTTAGATGACTCAGTAAATAATAGTGACTTTTTAGAGTAGAAGGAACACAGCCAGAGAAACAGGCTTGGGGAGAAGGCGATGGGTTCATTCAGGGAAACTCTGCACCGAAGATGACAGTGGGACATCTGGCAGTGGTGATGGGTCCTCCGGAGGCTTTAGAGGTAAAGCACTGATGCTCAGAGAAGGGGTAGCCTGGAGGGAGACCCTACGAAGCATCAGAGTTGCTGTGGCAGGAGCCATGGAAATGGTAACAGTACTCAGGGAAAGTCGTAAGAGGACAAGAATGAAGACACTCCTGCGGCCATCTACATCCGGAGGGCAGGCAGGTGGAGAGGCGGCCATAGAGGAAGAGGGGAACTAGGGAGTGTAGGGCCATGGACACCAGAAGCATAGGTGCCAAGAAGGAAAGTGGAGAGTCGTCAATGCCGGCAATGTGAGAGAGGTCAGAATGGAGGGCGACATTCCAGCTGGAGAGACATTAGATCTGGATGTCTATCCCCCTCCCAACAACTAAAAACAAATCAAGCAGAACCTCCTAGTTCCCCACCAACGTTCCTCATTTCAGTAAATGACACTATCATTTACCCAATTGTTCAGCTTAAAAACCCAAGCATCATCTTTGATTTCTCTTTGAAAGCCTCACCACCCACATCCTGTTGGCTCTGCCTTCAAAAGACACCCCAATCCAGCTCTCCCCTCCCCTCTGCTAGCCTCCAGCACCTCTGGCAGGGACTGGGGAGTAGCCATATGTCTGGTGTCCCTCCTCCATCCCGGCCCCCTCCCCTACTATCATTCCTCTAATGAGCAGCCAGAAAGATTTAAAAAAAAAAAAATCAAGAAGACAGCGAGCATTTAAAGACACACAAACTCTAGTAACCGGGGGTGAAAAGCACTCAGAAATAATAATGAGCTGGCACTTTTCCCCATTAGATCAATAAAAATTAGAACTCCAGATACTGCAAGGTCGTGAGGATGTAGGCACTGTCCCCGCAGGAGGGAAGCGGAGGGGCGCAGCGTGTTCAAGAGCTCCCCACGATGCTCGGGTGGCTTAGATGGACACATGCCCCTGACCACCGTCCTGCCCCCAGGGAATACTCCCAGACATTCTCCCTGGGCTCCACCAGGGAGCACATGTGAGGCTGTTCCCTGGAGCACCGCTGCAGTGGGGAGGGCGCGCCCTCGTCTGTAGGAAAGCACAGAAGGCAGGGGGACATGCCCTGTGGAGGCGTACCAGATGTGGTGTGGTCTCCAGATCTGGCCACAATGTCCCGGGGACTGAGGAATGTGACTAACTGGACCCTAACCGTAGCTTTCCAAGACCGCTAATCAGGTTCTATCACTCTCCTGCTTTACACCGTCGAATATCTCCTCACACTCCTACTAAAGCTCCTCCGGTGGCTTCCGGTCACACCCCAGCCGGAATCCTGCCTCCTGACCGCTGCCCGAGGGGCCCTCATCCGCCTCATCGCCCGTCCGCCCTGCCCCACGCCCCGAGGTGCCATGCAGCCCAGCCTTCCTCTTCCCAGAGTACTGAGCATACTCCCATCCCGGGGGGCCTTTGTAATTTCCGTTGCTGGCACACTCACACCCCGGACCCCCAATGAGTTGGCTCCTGCTGGACCATCAGTTCTCAACTCCAATGTCACTCTCCCAAAAGATCTCCCCCGACTCTCCATCAAAGGAGCCACCACCCCATTCTCTACCATGGTGCTTTTCTCTCTATACCCCTTATCTCTATCTGAAGTGACCATAATAATTTATTTGTTGATTATAACAAATAAACAAACAAATAACCAACTAGGGGTGAGCTCCAGGATAGCAGAGGCCTAATTCTTCTTATTCACTGCCCTGTCCATAATAACGAAGAGTGATCTGCTCACTATCCTTGAAAAGAATGAATGGCCTTTCAGAGGGTGGAGCTGGAGTGGGTCAGGAACAGGGGGAGAGCAGTGGCGAGAGAGGGAGAACTAGAGGCGGGCAGTGCTGGCCATTCCTCCAGGCCTGGCTATGCCGGCAGAGAGAGATGGACGGAGGCCACAAGGCAAGGACACAGCTGGTGTGTCTGTCTGACCATCCCTCCCATGGCCCCAGGAAAGCTGAGCTATGCGGGCCAGGGCCCTTAGGGCTGGCTAGTTGCCTTATCTGCCCTGGGCTGGCCGGCTAGGCAGCCCCCAGCCCCTGGCCCTGCATCACCTGGTGTCCTGGTTGGAGTCCTGGGCCAATCTCACCAGGTTGTGCACCAGCATCTCCGTGCTGTCCCTGGTGCCCGAGAGAAGTTTCTCGGCGCCTATCTGCTCCAGGACGGCTGAGAGGTGCTCGGCAGTGCATTTCCGGACTGAGGGGTTTCGGTGGCTGAAAAAAAATACAATCCCAGTCAAGGGTGCAGACAAGGAATGGGGTGTGGGGTCCCCAGACTGCCGCATGTGGACCTACAGTTGTGCCTCCATGTTTCATGCCATGATGGGCTCCGCAATCTCTCATATGGGCTACAGGGAATCTTCAAGAAAAGAGGAGTCACGTCATGATCATAGAACCCAGGATGACAATGGTAACGACGGGAGAAGGAAGAAGGAGCGCCTATAGCCGCCACGCGGTGCTCCGCACACACACACACACACACATGGGTGCTCACCACCTCTGCGCTTTCCTGAGCCCGTGTTTGCCTTCCCCACCTTTTCTCCACCTAGAAAGACCCTGCCCAATCCCTGTCTCCTTCTCTGCCCTCCCCACCCCCCTTGGCAGAATGTTCCCTGGGGCTAGCGCTGTCCTGGTCCCCTGTGGCTCCCCAGCCAGGCGAGGAGCTCCCGAGGAGCTGGCACCCAGCTTCCTTCCCCCCAGTGGAATCCTGTGCCCCGCTGGTGCCTGGCACATGCCCACACTTAGTGGGAGCTAACTGCACGTTTGTCCAAGTGAGCTGAGACAGGAGGGAGGGACAGGGGATCCATGGGCAATTTGGTAAACCTAACAGGGGAAACCCATCAGAATGTCACTTGTTTCTTTTTCACTTTTTCAAACAGGGCCTGTGTGCCCACAGTTCATTAGACACCTGACCCTGCTTCTTGCAACAATGATCAATTGCCTCAGCTTGTACTTAGCACAGCCTCAGAGCCAGGCACCCTGCTAAACACCCCTCATCTATTATCTGTTCGACTCCATAAGCCACTATTAGCATCATTTTGCAGATGAGGAAGCTGAGAAAAGGGAGGAATCCAGAAAAAAGGACAAATAACATCTCCCAAGTTAGTGGCAGCCACAGTGAGCTCTCAGTGAATGTTACAGTAAAGGCAGGCATGGTTCTGAGCGCTCTTTCATGAATCCATTCATTTACTCCTCACACTTTGAAGAGGTATGCACCATTATTATTCCCATTTTACAGATGAGGAAACTGAGCACAGAGAAGTGAAGTAACAATCCAGGATGTGAACCCAGGCAACGTGACTCCGGAGCCCCTCACCCTTCCTACCCAGCTGTGGTGTGGCTAGCAAAGGCCTGCCCGCGGCTACCACACACCCTGGGGGCTTCCCAGAAGCCCCTGCATCTGTGTTACAAGTGGGCTCTGGGGCTGAGAGTCGTTTGGCCCTGTGGGAGAGAGGGTTTGGGAAATGGTTTTGGTTTTGCTTTAGTTTGGGTTTTTGAATAAGGTGAAAGCAAATCTGGCTGCAGAAGGGCTCCCTTGGGAGGCAAGCACCTTCCTCCTCCCCAGGAAAAGGCCAAGAGGTGTGAGCTAGAATGAGACTGTGTGCCTTGCTCTGCTCACAGCCTTGATTTCATCAGAAAGAACGCCCATCCCCTGGGAGAGGCACACAGGCCGCAGGCTGGCTCTTAGCCCAGTCTCCGGATGTTACCACGGACACTCTGAACTCCCCAGCCTTGAACAGAACACAGTTGCTGTCCCCTTGCAGCTGAGGCTCGGGGCTGCCCCGAGCTCGCCTCGTTATCCCCAACCTGACCCAAGAAAGGTGGGAGAGAAGCGCACCAGGAAGCACGGGTCTTCCTCCTCCCCCTGCTACATGTGTGGGGCACCTGCTGCATTTGGCTGCTCCTCTCCCATCCCCAGACCTCTCCCCTAGCCTTACCTTCCCAACCCACCCCTCCGACAACGAGCCACCACGTACTAGATGCCCGCCGAGGTGAGGGCCACCAGGGAGCGGGCGGGGGTCACATTCTCCACCATGGCCCCCAGGGAGCGGTGGGCGGCTCTCTGAATGAACTCGCTGGTGTTCCCCATCTTCTGGAGCAGGCTGCGGGTAATCTCCTCAGCCTCCTGGTCCATGTTCTTCTTCAAGGCCCGGAAGAGGGCTCCCAGGGTGCTGATGGCCAGGCGGGACACTTTGGAGCGGAGGTTGGTGACCTAGGAGAGAGATGGGACGGGGAGCCTCCAGGACTGCTGGACCCTGCCAAGGGTTCCAGAACATACGAAGTATGGGGCACAGCCCCACCCTCTCCTGCCACCACCACCCTTCCTGCAGGCCTAGGCCTTGCCAGGCTGGAAACGAAAACCACACAATAGCTCTGGACAAAACAGCCCCATTTTAAAAAAATGCTATTATTGTTATCATCATAGTTACTAATTCCACCTGAAATTTAAAATTTGAACATCTGAAATTTGTGCAACACTTAGTCTTCTAAGTACTTTTACAAAGAATGTTCAATTTAGTCTTCACAAGCCTGGCCCCTCCAACATCACCCCACCACTGGAATAGTCTATTCCCAAGAAGGGACCTGGCCTCCACATGTGATAAGATGCATCCCTTTGCCTCTCTGGGCCCGGCCTAGGCCCCCACCCCAGCCCCAGCCCCAGGGGAGAAAATCCTTGGGAAATGTTACAACTTCCCTGAAGCTGGAGATCTAGCCCAGAACACTCCAGCCCCTCGTTGGACATCTGAGTACAGAGGACAGCACAGGGCTAGGACAAACAGGCATACAGGACTCTGGTTGTTTCAGTGCCCAGAGATTAGAAACAAAGAAAACCCAGGCCCCAGTTTTCCAATCTGAAACATGGGCGGCTACCTCCCACCTCTGTGGCTGAGGGCTAAGAAATAAGCAGGGGATGCCACGTTCCAGGGAGCCATGGCCTCTCCGTGGCTGCCATGTGACCCACACTGAGCAGCGGCACCAGGGAAGGGGGACTGCCTGCTCTGCAGGGTGGGGACAGTGCACAGGACACAGGCTGTCTAGGTGGCCTCACCTCCCCCGTCACAGCCAAGGACACGTCGTGTAGCCTCCCAGCAAGGACATCTGAATGACAGACCGCCAGGCGCTGGACACTCAGCAGGCCCTTCTCCTTCATCTGCCTGAGAAGTGAGTTCTAGGTCTGTCACAGGCAGGTGGGGAGGGAGGAGCCCTGCTCCCCGTGCAGATCAGGGGCACCGGGGCACCCCCCACCCACCCCCACCACCACCCCCTCCTGCCGCAGGGGAGGCGGGCAGCTGGGGTCAGGAGAAGGGGTCCCCTCACCAGTCGCTGCTCTCCAGGCACTGGAGGGCATCCATCAGCCCCAGCTCAGGGTTCGAGAAAGGCCTCAACTCCTTAAAGGTTCTAGGATCAAATTCTTCCTCCTCTTCTTCCCATTCGGGAGACCCCAAGGTAAGCACCGCGGGTAATGAATTGGCTGCCCTCACAGAAAAGGAAAGGAACATGGCACATTTCAGCAGGAAGACCCAGACCTGGCCTAACATGAGGTGTGCTCAGAGGAGGAACTGGCCGGGGCTGGGAGGGCAGGATTTGTGAGTCCTCCCCGCCGCCCCGGGAGACGCAGACACCTCCAAAAGTGTTGTCTAGCTTTTGTTGGCCTTTTCCACCCCAGCCCTGCCATCCTGATGGTTCTAAACAAGCCAGCCTGTGATACTCTGCTTGATGTCATGTGACAAAGCCCACCATGCCGGTGACTCACCCCCAACCCTGCCCTATCTGTGGTTGGGTGAGGCTCGTAAGTCTGCAAGGAGGGAGCCCCTACTCACACTGGTGGTGTTCTAACCTCATCCCCACCCAGGAGGCTGTGTTATCAGCTTCTCCTCTTCCCCCCACTCTCCACCCTTTGTGAAGTTGCCCAGGGGCAAGGCAGGGAAGTGGCCCAAAGGACAAAACAGGGGACAGTGAAAGCTCAAAGGAGACAATGCAGCTAACGGGGGCCCATGTGGTCAAGATGTGGCAGGGACTGCCAATAAGCAGGGATGTTGTTTAAAACTCAGGTCATGTTTTCTAGGATCCCCTTCCTTAGGGACGGATGCTAGAATCAAAATCCTAGCAGAACAAGAAGGCAGTTTAGCCATCTACCTGCTCCAATCCCTGAAACACATCACTGGGGCCTCAGAGGCACGGAAGGGCAGAGGTCCCCACCACAGTCCCTCAGCGTCTCCATCAGCGGAGCCATGACAAGAGGGTCTCCTCTGAACCCAGAGCTCACACTGCCACACCTTGCTTCCTGGCTACTTCTCTTTAGAGGCTCATCTCCACCAGCATGATTGTCAAGATGGCATACCCAGGAGGTCCTAGGCAAATCTGAGTTGGCAGGGCAATCCTTTACTTAAAGCCAAGACCAAAAGACCTCATTCCCAGATTCTCTTCTCACCTTTGCTGTTGGATAAGAGTCATTAGCCAAAATCTTAGTCCCCACAGACCACCATCACCTTAAGTAAACTCAGGTGACTTTGGGTCTCTAGGTCTCAGTTCTGTTGACTATAAAATGAGTGGGATGGATTATATAGATCAATATCTCCCAAGTATCAACCATTCAATCACCACTTTCATGACTTCTTGCCATGTCTCTTAATTACCTGTAATTTTATTTATACGGCATTTTTCTTCAAGCCAACCCACTTTTCAAAGTTTATCTTAAAGGGAAATTTATGTCACTACCATAATATGTAAACAAATATTATTTGCCATAGGATAGGATATTTGCAATAAAAGTAAAAGGACGTTAAAAACTCCAGCTATCAAATTGTAGGCAGCTTCTGATGACTCAAGCTGGAAGGAAGATCTCTTTGTTTAAAAAGGAGATTTCCAAGCCTGAGAGGGGTGCTCAAGACCAGCACTGAATTAAGACTTTCTACTTGACGGAATCAAAGGGATAGAAAGAGAATGGAAAAGAAGGATGAGTCAATATTATTTCTGGCACCAAAAATGGTGTTCTATTCTATCACCATGGTCCCACTACAGCCCACACTTAAAGAAACTCTGAGCCAGGCTGGTTGTTTTCAAATGTTCCTTAGTAGCAAACTCTTTCAAAATTGAAATGTCAGGTGGATGCCCAATATATAAAAAAGTGAGGCAAAATAGATGTTGCTCTGGTGGAATGGGGTCAGAGCCTCCTTGGGCCTTGGCACCTTCCTGAGCATCCCAAAGAACCTTTGGATCCTGGGATCCCAGGCTGTAATCAGCCCTAGCCAACCCTGACATTTTATGAGGCAAACTGTAGGAACCCAAGGTCTTCACGGATCCCTCTCTTCCCCTTCCCGATGTTTCCAGCTACTTCCGCGGATGTTTCTCCCCAGCATCTGTGGTCCCGGTGCACTGGTGAGTCCTCTAGGACATGTCCTGCAGGCTGGGCACACCTGCCTTTCTATCAGTAATTCTAGTTGCAATTCCCTGGATCCCCAGTCTGGCCCATAGATGCTTTTTTTTTTCTTCTTCTTTTTTTTTTTTATTCTTATGTTAATCCCCATACATTACATCATTAGTTTTAGATGAAGTGTTCCATGATTCATTGTTTGTGCATAACACCCAGTGCTCCATGCAGAATGTGCCCTCCTCAATACCCACCACCAGGCTAACCCATCCTCCCACCCCCCTCCCCTCCAGAACCCTGTTTGTTTTTCAGAGTCCATCGTCTCTCATGGTTCGTCTACCCCTCCGATTTCCCCCGCTTCATTCTTCCCCTCCCGCTACCTTCTTCTTCTTCTTTTTTTTTTTCTTAACATATATTGCATTATTTGTTTCAGAGGTACAGATCTGAGATTCAACAGTCTTGCACAATTCACAGCGCTTACCAGAGCACATACCCTCCCCAGTGTCTATCACCCAGTCACCCCCATAGATGCTTTTGACTCCCACACTATCCCTCATTCTCTGGCAAGGCGATCACACCTCAGACTGCCCTCTATTCTAACACAGGTAATGGGAAGAAGCAGAACAGCCCAGGTCACCTTTGCTGTACCCCAAAGCATCCCGAGGCAACACAGCGAGAGGGACATGAGTCCCCCAGGCAGTCGGTCTGGGCCCTACCTGAAGCATGGCGGGCAAAGCTGGGCTCCTGCTTGCTGACAGGGATGCTGGGCAGTGAGGCCCGGTTGGCCCGCTTCCTCAGGATGCCACCGATGTTTTTGTGTGGGCTGCTCAGCCCCGTGGGCACAGACATGGTCCCACTACCCCGGAGGGGAAGGAGGCCTGTGGAGGCAGAGAAAGTCCTAGGATGGCGCTGGTCCTGCCTGTCCTCAGCCCCAGTGTCCTCCTTTGGACATGGGCCCATCAGTAGCTCCCTGTCCAGCGTCCAGATGGGGAGCATGGGGGGCTGTGGGTAAACCTTCTCTTGCCCAGTGGTTGGCCAAGAAGTCTCCCCAGCCTGAGGGAATCGGGCCCCAGGCACCCAGTACCTTCCTTCATCAGGGCTCTCCGGGAGGCCAGGCTCTGGGAAGCAAGCTCCCTCTCCCTCTCCAGCTCCTTTGCCCTCTGGAGCAACTCCATCTCCTTCATCTGCCTCAGCCGCATCTTTTCCTGGGCAGACTTGGAGATGGTGACCTGGATCTGGCAGAAGGTCAAGGCAAACTCTGTTACCATGAGGACCCAACGGTGCTTTCTGTACCTGCATTTATTCAATCAGGAATGTGAGTGGCTCCTACCTGCCATCACTCTTCTGGGAGTGAACAAAACGACCAAGACCTTGCTCCTGGAGGGCTGCCAAACAGACCAATCTCTAACATCAGGCAGTATGTACCAGAAGGAGAGTGAGGGACAGAGGGTGACAGGGCTTCCATTTTAGGTAGGAAGGCCCAGAGGAACTCCCAGAGGAGGGGAAATTTAAGCAGAGACATGAATGAACTAAGAGAGCAGAGGCCATACAAATTTCTAGGGGAGAAGGGTGCTAAGCAGAGGAAAGCAGATGCAAAGGCCCTGAGCCTGGAGTGTGCTGGGCACGGTTGGGGGGCAGTAAGGACACTGGCTAGAGCACCCCAAGGTAGAGGATGGTGGGACACAGGGTCAGAGGTGGCAGGGGGGGGGCAGGGCCATAGTGCACCGGGCCCCGTGGCCCATGGTGAGGGGTCAGACGTGTCCTCTAAAGGACACAGCAAACCACCGAGGTTCTGAGCACAGGAGTGACATTATCGGACTTCCACTGGGGGATGAGGGGTTCCTCTAAGTGTTGTTGTTTTTTATAACTTTATATTTGGGAAGAATTTAAGACTCACGAAAAGTTGCAAAATAGAACCAAGAGTTTCCGTGTGGTAGGGCTTACACTAGCATAGTGAGAATGAAGATGACAGAATGGCCTAATTCTGGACAGGTCCCCAAAGTAGAGCCCCCCGCTTTTGCTGATATACGAGATGTGGGGCAACAGAGAAAGAGAGGAGGCAAAGGTGGACCCAAGATTTTTGGTCAGAGGATCTGGAAGGTTGGAGTTGCCTTCTCCTGCCATTGACTGGGGAAAGAGATTTTGGGGGGTAAAGATTCAACAGTTGAGTTTTGGATGAGGTAAGTTTGAAATATAATTAGATACCTAAATGGAAATGCAGAATATCAGTTAATACATACTTAGCTATATAATTTAACTGCTCCTGGAGGTCAGGGGAAGGTCTGGGCCAGAGAGGGAGATTTGGGGGTCCTCAGCATATAGATGGCAGTTAATGTCATGGACCAGAACAGGTCACACGGGGTCAATAGAAATAGACCAGAGGCCAGAGATCCGGGCTCTGGGGCCTCCTGCGTGTAAAGGGCAGGATGATGAGGAGGAGCCAGCCAAGAAGGACTGGGAAGGAACAAAATCTGATGGAGGCAGAGAACCAAGAAGGAAGCCACGCCCTCGCCTCCTTCTCTCCCAGGTGGGGACTGCAAGAAGAATGAGCCACCAAAGCTGCTGATGGGTCGAGTTAGAAGAGACCTGAGCTGTGCTGCATGTGGGAAGGTGGAGGTCATCAGTGGCCTTGACGTGGGCCATTTCCTCGGGGGCAGTGGGACCCAAACCAGACTGTAGCAGACTCAGGACAGAACGGGTGGAGACAAGACAGTAGTTTTGTTTTCTTAAGACAAAAGAAATAACAGAGAGCTAGGATGCTGATAGGAATGGTCTGATTCTGGGGAGGATATTGCTGATGCAAGAACAGGAAGAAATGCTGGGGCTGGGGTGTGGCTGGACGAAGCTATAAGAACAGGACATGGTGATGAGCGAAGGGGATGCTTGAAAGCGAGATGCCAGTGGGGGTGAAGTTATCACAAGGTCCACGGTCTGACCATGGGGTGAGTGGCCAAGGTGGGGTGGGCAGTGGGGTCACCTCACAGCCCTGAATTACTCTTCCTTCGGTTGTCGTGCTCTGGCACCCTGGCTGGAGCGGAAGGGCTGCGATGCCCGACCTCATCATCGTCATCACTGGACTCTAACATAGCACATGTGTGCAGCGGACCTTCCAGGCATGTTTCTTGTACTCTCATATCTCTGCTTCAAAGACTGAGCACAGAGCTCCCTAATAGTGACTCTTCAAGTTTTAGTAAATTCATCCAGACCAGGGAAGAGAATCATCTGGACCAAGGTCACCTGAGAAGCGCAAGGTATTTGTCAGCCTGTCAAGCACAGTCTTTGGCTGATCTGCTCGAGTCAGCTGCCTCTCAGTTGCTATCTTGGGTGTTGGTTCAAATTACTGGGTTTGGTTCACCTAAGCCCCTCTGTACTCTCCACATCCTGCTTCCTTCCGAACCCCGTGTGACCTCCTTCTGCCCTCCCTTCCTCCCTCATCCCGCCCCTCAGCTCCCTGCTGTACTCTTCCCTTCACCTAACCCCCAACTCGCATCCTTCTCTTCCTCTCTCTTGTTTCTCTTCCTTTCTTTGGTCCTCACCCCCAAACCATCAACAGGTTCCAGCCTTAAGCACCAGGGAAGCTGACTCAGGGCTCTTTCTTGCCTTCCTCAAGCTGGCCCCACATTTACGTATTTCAGAAAACATGCTTGTGTTCAGCCAGCAGTCCACTCTGACCCCCACTTTCTCCTCCCTTCGCTTTCCAGATACCTTGGTACTGCTCTCCTTCTGGTCCTCTTCTTTGAGCGAGGGGCGGGATCCTTTGGTCTGGCTGAAGGAGAAAGCTGTCAGTGTAGGAGCAGACTGAGATGAAAGCAGGGCAGGCTTCTTAGGGGTGGCAGACCTATCTCTGACAGGCAGGGCCGAAGGTCTTGGCTCTGATGGATCAAGAACAAGAATGGAGCTGAGGACACCCAGCACTCTGAAGCAGCACTCACTCTTCTGGGCTGCCCCTGGGGCTCTATGACCCTGTGGCTGGTGTAGCATTTTACTGCCTAAGCCTGCCATTCTCCACTGTTCTGCCCAATGCTTCCTTGGTGGCGAAACTCTACCGAACAGCGCCGGCGGGCATAGAGCAGGCTGCCCAAGGACCAACACTCTCCTGCTCTCATCTGTGCATCCATCCATCCATCCATCCATCCATCCATCCATTCATTCAATAATTACTGCACACCTTATCATAAGACAGGGAAGGGAGGAGGCAGGGCAGGAAACGGGGTGGGTCTTTTATCTAGGAAGTTTAAGATAGTTCCTGAGCATGTCAGTCTATCTCTCCCCAGGAGGCGTGCACCTCAGGAAGAGAGAAAATAAACTGAGTCCCATCATCACACAGCGTGAAGGGACGAGAGAACTAACCAATGCTAGTCCCATCCCCTCGTTGTACGGACAAGGAAGCTGAGACCCAGCAACCTTCACATGCTCTTGTGATTGATACAATACAAATTCACTTCCAAATGATAGCAAATCAACAGTATTTCTTGGTCATTCTAGATTTTCCTAGTCAATAGATTTCAAAAGTAACATGCCTTATTATGGAGGCAGGACAGGGGTAGATCAGTTTTCTTTCAATGAAAGAGATGTTAACTGGGTTCTCCTGTCATCAATGTTTGGAGCACACTGCCCTTGGGTAAACCTGCAAGTAAGGGGTCCACTGGAATGGGGGCCACCATCTGGGGCTGCCTGAGGCTGGAAGGGGTGCCTTGAATCTGGGGCCTCCAGGAGGGCTCCCAGGTTACCCTGGACCTCTGCCCAGCCCATGCCTTCTGCCAAGGATCCCTCTGCTTGGATCCCAGGAGAAGGATCGAGGGCCAAGATAGAGAAAGGGCAAAGGCTTCATTTGCCCAAAAGTAAGGGGGCAGGGCAGAGGACACAGATGTTCAGGTGCCAGCTAATGAGGGCAAGGACTGCAGGAATGCCACAAGATTTGGGGAAGCCCTCAGCTTCAGACAATACCATGTGGGCTCCTTCTATGTGGTAGGCACATTACACGTATTGGGTAATGTTATCCCCAGCTAACGGCTGGAGGGTCAGAGGGCCCTTTAAGGACTTTACTATTTTGTATCTCCTTCCTCACCTCCATCTCCAAGAGACATCCTAGAAAGTCTTGTCTGAGCAGCCTGGCCCCCAAGCCCCCGGGGACCTGGTTCTCAAGCAGCAAGCTGGGGATGCAAACAGGGGAATAGTCGCAAACTGGGGTCTCCTGGCCCAAACCCTCATGCCGGCACACTCAGGGGTAGCTGTTAAGGGACACCGTGGGTGCCAGCGTGGGTCACAGCCGACCATCCGAGGTCACCCCACTGCACCAGGAGAAGCAGCCCCCAACGAGGTTTCTATGCCAGGCCTGCCTCTTGGGCTCAGCTCGAGTCCTGAGCCTGGGGCTTCCTGGGCAACAGCCCCCCGCTTGCCAACCGACCCACTTGCTAAGCTGTCCAGAGTGACCTGCCAGAAAGCTGGACTAGCAGTCTGCCCCCTCCTGCCAGTCAGCACAGCAGCTACTTCCAAACCTCCTCCCCAGGCTCGGGGTGCTCCATCCAGATCCCTCACCCAACCTGCCTGGGGCTCAGCCTCCCTCCTCCCCACAGACTTAGGTCATCAGGCTGGAGAGCTTCCAGCTCCCTCTTCTGAAGCCTCTCTGTGCCCCGGCCTCCTGCAGGCCACCCGCCTCCCTAACAACCCGGATGGCCCTATTCCCCTGACACTAAGCCTTCCGGGACCTGCTGAGGGGTTCATGGGATGTGGTTCAATTTCTCACTCGGCCTGGTGTGGAATATTCACCTCTACTTGCTTAAAACAGTGCAGGGGCAGCCGCCCAAGGTGTCAGAAGCAAGGTCTCTGGAGCCCCGCAGACCCGCACGCACATGTTGCGGGCTGCCTTCCAGGCTCTGGGACCAGGGACAAGACCCCGGCCTGCAGTCCCAGTGCAGCCGGTCACGGGTCACACAGGCCTCCCTCGCAGCTGGGCTACTGGGAAGCTCCATGTGCTGGTACGACCCTCCGAGGTGGCACGGCCCGAGGCCTCAGTTCCCCTGTCCGTAAAATGAGGGGCTCGGGTCCGAGGGTGCTCATGCCTACTCCAACCCTACTTCTGATCCCCTACCCAGCCCAGGAGGCAGGGAGTTGAATTAACAGCAAGTGGCGGTGCATGTGGGGAGTACATACCCAGAGATTTAGGGGTCTTCTCCCGAGGCCCACTCTCCCGAACCAATCTTGAAAGAATCGGGGAGAAAAAAGCACCATGAGAGACGGCAAGTAGGAGCCACTTCAGTGAGGAGCCTGGGGGGCTCTGGGATGGGGCAATGGGCGAGACGGGGGGACCCACGAAGGGGGTGGGGCCAGCTCTGTAAAGAGGCTCTTGGCTAGGAGCTCAAAGCTGCAGGAGATGCAGCTCTATCCGCAAAGTCAAGGGCAGGCCGACCGGAGACCAGACCAGGCCAGGCTGGGTCCAGACACAGACGCCGCAGACCACCGCCGCTGCCCCGCTCAGGGGCCCACGGCTTCTCCCCGCCGATCCTGCAGGAGTCTCCGCCTCAGCGTGCTCAGCCCTCTCTGGTCACCAAAGCGGCCTTTCTAACGCAGATCTGATGGCACTTCCACACCTAACGGCTTTCAGTGGCACCTTGCTGCTTCAGAGTAAAGCTCACGGCCCTCGGTTTAGCACACGGCGCCGTGCAGTCCTGCTAACCTCACCCGCCTGTCTCACACCAACACCAGAGCTGCTGTGCACACCCCTTGCGGCTCCAGGAATGCCTCATGTCTCTCCCTCCTCATCTCCCAAATTCTCCCTCAGGCTTCGAAACTCAGCTCCGGCCTCACCTCCTCCAAGAAGGCCTCCCAGCCTGATTGAGATCATTTCCCGGGGGGTTCCCCAGAAGGATGGGCAGAGATTTCAAGTTATGGCCTCTGCCCGGCAGAGCTCCCCACTGAAGAATAGATAGGCGGTTTAAATAAAAGTGTGGTCAGGGGGTCTGTGGGCTAGATGCTGCGTGGGCTCTTCCCCTGATCGCCTCCCCAGGGAGGGCAGGGAAGACCTGAGCGCAAGGACTGGTGTGCGACTGGGGCTTGAAGAACAGTAGGAGCTGAACGGGGGCCCCCAGGTGAAGGCTGGTGTTGGGGCTGCAGGGATGGGGCGGGGAGGCTCTGGAGGTGGGCCGGCTCCTGAGGGCAGCACAGGAGGCCTGGGAGTGGTGGGCTGGGACAGGTCCTGAATGTCAGACCGAGGAGACTCTCTTTAAGCTGCTGACACAGGATGTCAAAAAATGTGAATCACGTGGAGGAAAGGTACACAGGGTGGTACACAAGAAGGGAAGATTAGAATGCAGAGCCCAGGCGGCAAGGTGCTGGGCTGGGAGCTGTCGGGGCGCTCAAGAGGGAGCCTGTGAGTGGAAACGGAGAAGAGAGGCAGGGGCAAGAGAGGGTGGCAGCCTTCGTATTTTCTCTTGTTTACGGAAGACCTGATGGGATGTGGCAATCTGCTAGGACAGGGGGCCACGGGAGCAAGAGCCAAAGATGATGCCAAAATTGGAAGATGGAAGAGAATGCCCGCACCCCGGTGGGAGTCGGGAGGTCATGGGAGGGAGGTGGTTTGGGGGAACGTGAGGTGGCCCATCAGCGTGGCCCTGATGGTGGCACAGCCTCCCTCTCTCCCTCTGACGCCGGATCGGCATCGGCCATGAGGACACCAGGGATGCCCACCAGGAGGATGGAAACGCGGAGCCCGACTCTAGGGAGACCTGGGGCAGAGCAGGGGATGAGGGAATGAGGAAGCCACCCATCCCTGGAAGCTGCCAGTGCAGACAGGACTCCCCCAGGGGAGAACAAGGAGCTGGGCACAGAGGGCCGGGACCAAATTGCAGGAACGGCCACATCTAAGAGATGGACAAAGGAGGGCACAGGGGACACTGCCTAGAAGGTCCTGCCACAGGAGGTCAAGAAGTAGGTTTCAAGTCAGGAAGGCAAGGAAGGAGAAAGACGTGGACATCAATACCTCCCATGATGTGAAGTCGAGAGCAATGAGGGCGGAGTGAAGGCTACTGGTCTGGGGCCAGAGAGTCCCTCCAGCCACCAGGACCGCCGCTGAGGGGAGGAGGGGCCCGGCGTAAGAAGGAAGCAGAGGTCGACGGAGCGGGCACTCAGATCCAGGAGCAGGCCCACACTCCGCCGGGGCTGGGGAGGAGGTGGACGTGTGTACAGACGGGAGGGGAGGCAGCATGGGAGATGGAGAGGTGAGGAACATGAGAGAAATGGCAGAAGTCAGTACAGCAGGCCCCAAAGGGATGCGAGAAGTGAGGCCTCTCTCATTCTCCCTCTGTCTGTCTGTCTCTGTCTCTCTCTCTCTCACACACACACACACACCTGCTCCGACATCAGTTTGGACTGACCTAGGGGATGTTCTGGGACATCTGAAGAGGTCCGTCTGTCCCACTTGCGAGCCATAAATCCAGATTCATTACAACACAGCAACCCTCTACCCCCCTGATTCCCAAACATTTTTGTGTATAAAGACCCCTTTTTATGTCCAAAACTTTTGTGGACCACTCCCTCCCACTTCCATACAAATACCAGATAATGCTTCTATTTTTAGTATCCATTAATTAAAATACATAATAACAAAGAGCTCCCGTGAATAGAGCTCCTATTTTATTCATCACTGCGACAACCACAGACATCAGCAAGCTGGTGGACTATGGAGGCTGAGACACTGTCTACTAAGCCCAGACGCCCATCCCGCTGGGCTCAAGGATCAGCACTGTACGGTCCCCAGGTCTGTGGCTCATGGGTGAGCCAGGCCCTTCACGTGTCCAGGCCCCCAGAGCTCCACCCTGGCACTGGAGGCTCAGCAGGTCTCGGATCTTGGAGGGCTAGATGGAGAGAGGGCTGCTTACCGTGTGCGGGGGACCCTCAGGCCCATGAGGACACCCTGGCCTGGAGGCAAGCGGCTGGGAAGGGAGCCAGGTGTACAGGAGGAGGCCCCAGCAGACACCGCAGCCTTCGGGATGGGCGGGATCACAACGCCCCCCCAGTGACTTGTGCATCTTCTCGTCATTGCAGTGCAGGTATTGTCTGGAGATCTGCATCTGGGAGCGGAGGTTAAGGGAAGGTTCTGGAGGCTCACCTCCCAGGCCCCTCACACAGGGTGGTCCCTTTTATCAGGAGCCACCTGGGGTGGTAGGCAGTGCTGGGAAGTGTCCTCTGGTTTTTCTTCCCAGCTACACCACCCTGGGACCCCCCCAGAAAGCTCATTGTTTCCTTACCACTCCAAGACAGAAGACCTGCCGCTGGGTCCCCCCTCATCCCTACTCTCTTTCTGTTATTGTTATTTGTTTTGCTATTCTCATTTCAGAAACTCCTACAACATCAGAGCTGAAAGGGATCTTCAAAAACATCTGGTCTAATACCTTCTTTTTATAGATGTGCAAACTAGGCCCAGAGAGGAGGGTGACTGGCCCAAGGTCACACAACCAGTGAGGGGCAGAGTGGAAACCAGAGCCCAAATCTCCTGAGTTTCAGCCCAGCCACCTTTCCCCTCTGCCGCACGCCCTTGCCTGTAATGGGGACGGTCAGAAGCATGAGGAACTCTGGAACGTTTAGACCAGAGAAGGCCTAGGGATCCCCAAGTGTAGGGCTGGTGGTCACACAGCCTGTGCTCAGCACCTCTGGGGCGGCCAGCTGGATCCCAGGCCAGCTGCAAAGGTTTTGGATGCTGCGGAGAAGATGCCCCTCCCAGTGCCAACCCTATCCTTGAGGGCGGCCCTTCACACACCTCCGGAGAAGCTCAGGGCTCAGGAACGGGGCGGGGGCGGTGGTGGTGGTAAAGAATGGAAAAAAAGAGGGACACCTGGGTGGCTCGGTTGGTTAAGGGTCTGCCTTCAGCTCAGGTCATGATCCCAGGGTCCTGGGATCCAGTACCGCATCGGGCTCCTTGCTCAGTGGGGAGTCTGCTTCTCTCTCTCCCTCTGCCTCTCCCCCAGCTCATGTACTCTCTCTCTCAAATAAATAAATAAAATCTTAAAAAAAAAAAAAAGAGTGGAAACAAAGACGGAAGGAGAGGCAAAACTCAGAGCAGTCAAGCCACCTTACCTCCTGGGCTCCGGGTCTCAATTCCTGGGGACCCTGACTGCTCCCAGGTGGGTCTAGGCCCTTCTCCTTGGCTCCGCCAGCCTCAGGGGTAGTAGGGATGCTCTGGATGGGAGGCATTGGCCTGGGCGCCCTCAGCAGCCTCTGAGAAGTGGCCCGGGGGATGGTGCTCCTCAGAGGAGCTCCTCTGGGGCCTCCCACAGGATCCAGGGAGACTGTGCAGGAGGTGGGGGTGAGGAATAAGTTAGTCCCTGGAGCATGGGGAGGGGGGCAATTCAGATACTGGCCACAGGGCCATCGGTTCCAGGGGAGGCTGAGACTGTGAGAGCAGGAGATCCACCCCGGCCCACCCCCACCACTAGGCTGAGCAAGCGGACCATGCCCATTCCTATAAACTTTGGTAAAAAGGGCCAAAGTCACCCATTTAAAATTCGGAGGCAGGCTGGGCAGGAAGGGAAACACACCAGTACTAGACTAGGAGTCAGGACAGCGGGCTCCAGTCCTGGCTAGAAGCTGTGGGACCTTGGGCAAGTCTCTGAATCCCCATTCGCTCATCTGTAAACTGAACGTAGGTACATCATGGGGTTATCCAAAGATTCAGTGACTTATGTAAAATGCCGAGAAAGTCCCGGGCACGTGGCAGGTGCCCATAAATTACTTCTGTTCCCCCTTCCTCTTCAGCTAATGATGTGGGGGTACTGCTGTTTCGACACAGGGGACACCCTGACCTCGTCTGAAAGCAGACCACTCCCACTTTCAGCTCTTCTGAGTAAATTCTGTGCCCAACGGGCATCCTCCCTGCCCCCCGCCCCACCCCACTGGGAACAGCAACATGCCCCCTGCCATCCCCACAGTAAAGAGCTCAGGATTCTCTTTGCAACTACTGGCGGTTGTGAAAAAAACTTAGCATTTAACTCTCAAAGGCCATTTTGTTCCAGCTACGTGAAAGTGGTCGCATCAAAACAGCTTCTCTGCTCCTCTGCCCAGCCTGGCTCTGCTTTGCCCTGTCGTGAATCCTGTCGGTGTGCTGAGGGGAAGGAGGCAAGAAGGGGTCACAAGCCAGGTGGAGACGGTACCCACCTTGGGCTCCATTTGGGAGGTGGTACAGAGAGGCCAACACAGCCTCCATCCAGGATGCAGAGGGCAGGCCCAGCCCTGCTCAGGGGACCAGAGATCCCCATCCCACCACACTTGCTGAGGGACCTGATAAGTTAAGATCACGTCCCATTTGTACCTTGTGTAGAACAACTCCCTGTTCTTTTTCTCCTGTACTAGAACCTTGTACAAAGAGATGACATGTCTAGAAAAAGAGTTCAGACCTCTCAGGGAGGGAGTCACTGGTCTGGCAACTCCAGAAGTTGCACCACTTGGAAATTCTAAGCAAGCTTCTCCAGCACTCCAACCCCCACCTGCTGTGTCCATACTGTCCAGCCACAGGGGGACTCCTTACAGGGGCTCCCCTGCATCATCCTGGGCACCGTCAGCCCCAGGGAGACCTCAGCAGGGGGAGCATCTTGCTCAGTGAAGAGGATGTCCCCTTCCTTCCTAAGACTTCGAGGCTTCTTATTCCTTGTGTTACTCAAACATTCACTGAGCTAAAAAAGGACCCAGTGATTGGTCTAGGAGAAGAGGAGAGAGAAAAGGAAATGAAAATTTATTAAGTTCTACCCACAATGCCGGGTGCTGAGAATTCTGTGTACGATGTTTTCATCAAACTCTCAGGCACACGGAAGTATTAGTATCCCCATTACACTGAGGGGAAACTGAGATTGAAGGGGTGACTGACTTGCCCAAAGTCCCAGAGCCAGCCAGTATCAGGGCTAAGATTGGAACCTGGCCTGTTTTTCTGGTTTGCCCACCGTGCAGATGAGAGAGAAATATAAAGTGCTCGCTGTTCAATTCTTTGCTCATCTATTCAACAAACATTTCTGGAAAATCTCCCTTGCCAGGCAACTCTGCCTCGCACTGAGGACTCCACGCCTGCCCTCGTCGAGAATACCGCCAAGTGCAAAATTCACATGTGAAACAAATAATCACACAAGTAAGTACACAGATGCGTAAGTACACAGCTCTATGAAGAGAGGTAAGAGAGAAAACTGGAGGGCATTATTAGAGAGTGTCACTGGGATGGATGCCGACTGGGGAGTGGAGGAGGCCTCTCTGAGGAAGGCTTCTGAGCCAAGCAGGAAGGATGAGTGGTAGCCCCGTGAGGAAAGGAGGGAGGTGGGGGGAGCAGCCTGTCAGAGTCTGAGGCCAGAGAGAGCCCACCTGCTCCAGGACTGGAGGGTCAGTGTATCTGACAGCAGAGAGCAGGGGAGAGAGTGAGCAGAGAGCAGGGGAGAGAGTGAGCAGAGAGCAGGGGAGAGAGTGAGCAGAGAGCAGGGGAGAGTGTGGTGCAGGCACAGGGTGAGGGCAGTCAGCCTCATGCACAGGGACTGTTCGGGAGCTTACTCTAAGCACATCCAAAAACTACAGGGTGGTTCTAAGCATCGTTGGTGGGAGCGGGAGGGAGAATATGATCAGATTGGCAATTTGGGAGGATCTCCCTGGAGAGAAGACTAGAAGGAGGAGAAGGAGGCAGGGGTGGGAATGGGGAGGTTAGCTGGGAGGCCACTACAGACCCCAGGCAGGAAGTGCATTCCCAGGGAGGGCGGTTGACAGTGCCCTGGATTGGATGCGTCCTGACCAGCTTGCAGAGAACCCGGCTGCCAGCCGGACACCTACTGATCCTCACAGCCAGGTAGCCTGAGTCCCTGGCCTCAGGGTGGGTGGGAGGCAGGTGGGCAGGGCCCCGCGCTCACCTCGGGAGGATGCTGCCAAGCCCTCCGAGAGCCTCCTTTTCTTGAGCTTGTCCTTGATCTGGGTGGTGTCCCGGGCCACACTGTTGGCCTCAGACTCCAGAGAGGAGAAGGGTGCCAGGGGTTTGGACCCCAGAGACAGGGCCGCAAGGCTCCCGGGGTGGCCATTCCTGGCCTGCCAGCCCTTCAGGGGGGCATCCAACTTGAGGCCGCTGGGGTCCCCATGTCCACTCAAGAGCTGCAGCGGCTTCTCCAGCAGGACACCTGGAGTTGGCTGGAGGGAGGCTGAGGGAGACAGAGGCAAGAGTGGCTAGGCACACAGAACCCATGGTGGCACCAGGCACCAGTGAACTCTTCGGGGCTGCTTCCTTAGAACAGTCCGGCTTTGCCCCATGAATCCCGATCATTCGATGTTACCATCGCTCCTTGGGTCAATTCATTCATTCAACAGTATCTGGGAAGCCTAACCTTAACAAGATGTGTCATGAGCTACTCAAGGGAAGAAAAGGGGAGTCGATATGCAGCCCAGTGACAGCACAGACATGAGGCCATAAATACTTAGGGAAGGTCTTCTGTCCAGGGACCACCATCCAGCAGTCTCCAGGATCCCAAGCAATCCATTCAATACACCTGACAACACCAAATGCAGATTGAAGAGTTCAGGTAACTCAGAACCAATCATGCTTCCATGCAGACACCAGCTTGTCCAACCACTCATTCAGTAAACAGTCAGAGAGCATCTCCTATGTGCCAAGCAGTCCAGACAGTGGAGAGACAACAACAGAATGCTTTGTGCACATAGAGGAGGAAGAGAAGGATCTGGAAAGCCTTCATAAAGTGGTGATGTTTGAACTGGGCCTTGAAGGAGCCTAGACCATGGAAGGGCCAGGGAAAACAAATACAGAGACCAGCTTTTAGAATCTCTGCCACACACATAGCCTTTTTGGAGGGCCTTGACCTAAGCCACAAGACCCACAGAAGAGGCCACAGATCCTGGGCAGCACCAGGCCCAGCGAAAGCTGACCTGGGTGCTGGCCACAGGCCTGTAAGGGGAGTAGCCTGAAAGAGGCCAAGTCCCACCAACCTCACCTTCTCTGTAAGTCTGGAGCCTGGAGTCACTTCTTCCGCCCGGGAGTGCGCGGGGCCCAGCACTGGTCCGAGGGACACTCCCACAGTACACGGCCATGGGAGCCAGAACCTTGGCTGGGGACAGAGGCACGGGAAGTCCACTGAGACCAGGACTGGGGAACAGGCTGTCCCAGCACTCTCACCCTTGGGGTCTCTGTAGCCCACCCCCAAACCAGAGCCTGGCCCACAGATGGGGGGCCCGCCACCCCACACCCAGCAGGCCAGGGTACCATGATCCCCACCAAATCCCACCACCCCCCTCTTCCCAGTCCTCTCGGCCTGGCTCCCCCACTTCTCCTCACACTCGCATGCCTTCTCCATCCGGCTTTGCTCCAGCCCCTCCACCCACACCCAGCTACTCCACACCTTCTTAGCCGCCTTCATGGGCTCCCCTCCTCCACACACACCCCCACCCTGCCTCTGTCCTCTGCACATCTCATGGGCTACTCCTCACTGCCATGCCTGTAATTATCACCCTCATGCGGTAACCCCTTGACCTGTGGCTTTGGCCCTGACCTCTCCCCATGGTGGCAGAGCGGAGCATCCAATTACCTGCCCAACAACCCTCTCCTGGGAGTCCTCCAGCCCCTCATCAGCATGTCCCACACTGACCCTTCATCTTCTCCTAAACCTCCCCGGCTCAGCAAATTGATTTGATTGATCCCTACTGTGGATATTTAACAAATGCTGCCTGTCAGGGACTCTGTCCCCCAGTCCCTGGTGAGACCTGAAGGCTGCTGGGAGAGACCATGAGTAACCAGCAGTGACAGTGTGGGGCCCAGGAGCCCAGCGGGCGGGGAGCCCAGGGGGAGGGGCCCTGAGCTGAGAGTCAGGACTCCCTGGGAGGGGAGAGAGGGAGCCTCGGCTAAGCACCCACTACTTTGAGAAGCCTTGCCTCTCCTCTGTGCCCCTGCAGCAGCCCAGGCATACCCCATCTTACCCTCCCCAATCCTTGCCTCTCTCCACCTGCCCTGTCACATCCTGGCACAGGGACCTTATCCTATTTGTCTTTGCAGGACCCATGCTCAGGAGGCACTTGAATGTTAGCAAGCTGAATCGTTGGTCCGACACCCCCATGGCTCCCCATCCGAGGCCACCTCAGGACTATCCATGGGGTCCTAACCCACCACCTGGAGAAGGCTCCACCAAGGGGCAACCCAGCATACCCACTCCCAGGGTGGAAGGCCTCCAGACCAGGAGTCAGGAGTCTATTCTCCTCCTGTTTCTGTCAGCTGTGTGACCTTGGGGAAATAAGTTAGCCTCTCTGAGTCTCGGTCCCCAGATCAGTAAAACAAAGGAGTTGGACAGGATTAGGGGTTCATATGGTCACACCTTCATTCTATTTCTAGATTTCTAGGTTTTTCTTAAGCTTTCAGTACTTCCCACTTCCCTATTAGAATCTAATGTCCAGCAGGATCTGATGTGGCATTAAATTATGCAGTTGTCCTCACATTAATATATCAAAGCCCCAGGGTGCTCTGCCCCTAGGTAATGACCTGTGTCCTGAGCTACCCTGTCATCCCAGGGCCTCGGCTCCAACCCCACCAGGGAAAAGCAGCTCTCCACCATTCAGCACCCCTTCCATCTGTGGCAGGACCTGTGGATCCCCTCACTCTCCAGAGGAAACGGAGGTTCACACAGCTGTCTCCCAGAGGAAGAGCATCAGGCCTGGAAGCCCATCTCCTGACCCTGAGCTGGCCACACTGTTCCCCCTTCTCCTGGTCTGTCCACTGAAGAGACGGAGATACCCAGCTGTCCTTGAGGGCCAAGCCCCATGTCCTCTGACCACAAAACAGGCCAGCTCCTCAGCCGGCCCACCGGCACAGAGAATGGAGGTAAAGCTCAGCCGACTTTCTTGAACACTCTGAGCCTTTCCCTGGGCCCGGGAGCTGCCAGAGAGCAAGCTGAGCATGGAGGGCCAGCGTCAGCAAGCAGGGAACTGGGCCAGGGCAGAAAGGCATGGCCACCTGCCTGTCTCCATCTCCCAGGCTGAGTGCAGCTCCTTACCTGGGGGGATAGCATCACGGGTACTCATGCCCTGGGTGGAGAAGGTGCCTGGGAGGTTGTCCAGAGGCAGCAGCTACTTCCGGGCCGTGAGCACAGTCCTTGGGGATTCAGAAGGTGGCAGCCTGTAACATCCAGGGTCCTACGGTAGGGAGCGGCAGAGCGATGTCAGTACAACTAACAAACACGTTTTAAATGACTTTGCAGTAAGCCTTCAGGAGCCCAAGTATTCTTGGAGTGAGGAAATCTGCTGCTGGATCAAAGGACACCTCTTTTCTGACACGCTGCCTCTCCAGTCGCTCGAAGTTTTGCAGGTGTCAAGGCTGTACCCCTGTGAGCAGAGCTATAGATGAAGAGTGTCACCAAGCCCACTAAGCTGGCTTCACCTGTGGCTTTGACAAGGACACCTTAGGGTCTCCAGGGAAGGTGGAACTGATCAAGGCAGAGTCTGACACCTTCTTTCTCCTTTAGTTTCTATTTTCTTCAAAATCCCATTTCCTCTGCCCGCTGCCCCGGAAGCTCCTGACGAATGTCGAGCTTTGTGACTCTGCTTATCACTCGGGTATGTGGCAGGGTCTCTCCCCAGAAACCAGCTCTCTAGTTTTCTCTTGGATGTGCCAGGCTCTATCTGCATGAAGTTCTTGGCCCACATGCCGACCAAGCCATACACTTCTGACCCTGTCAGAGAGTCATTTCATCGTCCTGTGGCCAACTGCTTGATCACGTCAAGCCTCTTCTTGATCCCCCTTAAACCTCTGGGGTCAGTCATCTGCTCTTGCTCGGGACCTAACTTCATTCTCTTTCCATGTGACAAGGGTCTCACCACAGACTCTACAACTTCACACGGTTTTATAGTCTTTGTTGAGACAAAAGTGACCCATTTTCACCCCGACAGATGGGAAGTGGATGGCCAGAGCCAATCAGTGACAAAATCAGGGGTAAAGGCCACATCTCCCAATCTCTACTCTGGTGTAGCTCCCTTGAGATATCATCTGGGGACAGGGCAAAATGCAGTGCCAACTTCCTTTTGCTGAGCAGCAAATCCCAACTCAGAAACTGAGAAAACCTGCCTTCCCGTCTGGAAGCCAGCCTGCCACCATCCCCACCCCAGCCCCAGAAGGCAGAGCAGCTCCTAGCAACACCTCTAGCCCCAACAGAGGTTCCAGCCCAGCCTTTGCCCGGTCTCTCTGCTTATGTCCTCAAGCACTCAGGTTGTCTGTCCGAGGAGAATTTTCCTCACAACTCCCTATGTGCTGACTACTAGGATAAGTATTTGGCCACAAGGGAATGTCGGTGAAACACAGTACTTCTCCCGAGCAAGGTGGTGGAAGACGACTCCCCAGGTCTCAACACCCCGCCCCTCACCCCAGTGAGCTGGCAAAGAGACTCAAGAGATTGGCAAGGCAGCTGCCAGCAAAGCCCAGCAGGAATGTTCCAGGCAGGGACACACCATCCACAGCTGAATTAAAGCAAACAAGCTAGAGTCCAGGCTTTGTAGATAGTGAGAGCTGCAGGCCCCATAGACTCCTGCTACCATATCTAACCAGAGCATCGGCTTTCTATGCGAATTATATGCAGAGAAGTGATACTTAGCTACAGCCCTTGTTCTCAACTGTGGCTGCTGATCAGAATCACCTGGGAACTGATAAAAATGACAGATTCCAAGGCCCCACCTCCGGCCCCTACTGAATTAGAGTCTTCTAGGGAGCAAGCCACGGGGATCTGTCTGGTTTCTTTTTCTTAGCTTGCCAGGGCAACCCAGCAGGCAGACCCCCTCTTGGGCCTGCTCCTGACTGTGTCAACACGTTTGACCCCTCAGGCAGGCCCTCAGGGTCTGTGTGCAGGACCTCCTAGGCACTTGCCCAAGGGGAGGTGGCCACAGCTGCAAATGGACAAACAACCACTTCTTACATCCTATGTGAGAACAACGGGCGGCACCTCCCCAGGGAAATCATGGAGGCCCACGACCTGGTAGGAACTTAAAAATCCATGTACAAACTCTAAAAAACAAGATCAGAAATTCCAGCCCCAATGTGGATAGAACTTTGGGGTTTAGAATCAACCAGACTTAGCACCTGACCCCCAAGACACAATCCACTGAGCCCCCATTTGCACCTGGCACTGTTCTGTTCTGGGCACCGAGGAGTGACTGTTCCCTATTGGAACAGCCGACCCCTGACCTAAAGGGCTAATAGCCAGTGGGTTCTGGAGACCAGGATTCTGTCCTCAGTCCCTGAGGCTCCGCCCAAGGTAGCTGGCTCCTCCACCCTTGGCCTCAGTTTTCCAGCTTCAGGAGTGGAGTGGCCCAAGGTAACTGACCGCTGTCCAGTCCTTCCACTAAAGCTGACTACAGAGGCTCCATGGCGACTGGCACCACGGGAATGAAAAAGGTTGACGGAAGGGACTCAGGTTTCAAGTGGAAAGGAAATAAATCTAGAACTGGCCCAGTAAAGAATGTCAGCCCCAGGGACAAGATCCCAGTCACCCCTGTGGCCGCAGAGAGGTCCCGGAGGGGATGGGCCCCTGATCCCGAGATGCAGCCCCACCTGCCCCCCCTCCCAGGGGCTGCCACACATGTAGCGTCCCTCATGGGGCCATGACACTACCCACTCCTCCTTTTGGAGGCCTCCGAGGACATGGGTTCCAAGAAGTCAGAGTTTGCGCCTCCTCAGACGTGCTGGGTGGGAACAGTGGTGCCATGTCAAGATGGGTAGAGAAGGGGAATGGGGCAAAGATGGCAGAGTGAACAAACCTAGGTTTTGAGCCCAAAAATGTCCCCCACCAAAACATTGTCTCTCTGAAGAGAGGCCTCAGATGGGCACCCTTCCCACTTGCCCCAGTCATATTAACTCTAATTCCTCTGAGCTTTGGTCTCTTCATCTGAAAAAAAAATGTCCTATCCAAGGGTTTGGTCGGGATTAAGTGAAGTGCGAAAAGAATTCAGCACCTTTGCTGGTAGATAGTAAGATCAAGTGCAGACTCTTCCTCTCCCTGCGCCCGCCCACACGCCATCTTTAAAGTTATGATGGGCCAGCCCTCCGTCCCTATAAGACAGACCGGGTGACATGGGTGCCCCTTATGTGGAGGAGACAGACATGTCCGTAGAGTCAGAGGCTCAAAACGGCCAGGCCGGGCCCTCCTGCAGTTCTCACCTGGGATGCTGTGCTGTGAAGTGAACGCCCACCGCGACACCAGGCAGAACGCAGGGGGTCCTGGGCGGAGACAGGCACAGGGGAGACCCACAGAGCTGTCTGACTAGGCAGCTGGAGACCCGCCACAGGAGAGCATCATCCTTGCTGGGCCTGGAAGGAAGCAGAGTCTAGATGGCGAGGGAAACAGGAAAGGCCTCACAGGCTGAGAAAACAGTCTGAGTAAAGGCATGGAGGAACAAACAGGCTGTGAGGTTGGGGTTTGGCAGAAGGACCCGATGCTGAGAAGGCGGAGAGCCGGTGTGGGGAGGTAAGGGAACTCTAAAGAGCTTTTGAAGAGAGGAAATGACATTATCTGACTCCTGAGGCTGGTAGTCCCAGGAGCCATCTCCACCAAAACCAGGAGACTGATCCCCACACCCACCAGGCCCCCCAGGAGAGGCACCCAAGGCACCCTACTCAGGCTCCTGGCTCCAGCAGTGACTGGCACGCGGGCCGGCAGGAAGACAGTTCACAGATGACATGCCCCCCCCCAACCATAAGTGCCCCCTTCCGGAGCCCCTTCACCAGCTCTGGAGCTACACCCACTGACTGCAGATGCCACCTCCCTGCCACAATAGGATCAGGTGGGGTCAATGCTCCTGGAACCTTCTGTGCTCCAGACAGCAGGATGTGCTTCAGCTAGCAGGCCTATGGGACTGTAAAGAAATACAAAGTGCCAAACACAGTACCTGGCACATAGTAAGAGCTCCATGAATGCTTGCAGCACGCATGAATGAAGAAATCAAAATTATAACCCCAAATGTCGAAATTATAGACAGTCTTGTTGAGAAGAAACAAGGGATGGGAACTAACATTTCTTAGTTCCATGCTGCTTTGCACCAGGCATGGTGCTAGGTGCTGCCACACATCATGCCATTTAGCTTTTGAAATAGAGCAACAAGGCAGATGTTATTGTCCTCGTTTTATGCCTAAGAAGACTGGGGCTCAGGGAGGTTAAGTAGCTGGATGGAGGCCACCGAGCTGGCCAGTGGAGGCATCGGGGCTGACGTTCTCTGCTGCTAGAAGCAGAAGAACACAGTACTGCACAGTGGACAGCCGCCCTGCATTAAATTCCACCGCCTACCGGCTGCGAGACTTCACACGCAACACGTTACTAAACCTGAGCTTCCGTTTAACTGCAAAAGGGAAATAATAATGCCTTTCTCACAAGGTTACTGAGCATATTCAATAAAATACGAAAAGCATCTCAAATCATCTGGCCCGTAAGCAAGAACTCAACAAATGGGGGCTATTAATATTATTCTTTAATAATGATCTTAGTGTATGTGTTAAGATGTGTGAGAAGAGGGAAAATATCCTTTTTGAAAGCTTTTGGGGCAAGAAGCTCCAGAGGCCTGGTTGAGGCTGGGTGGCAGAATGAGGTGCCACCTGGCAGATGACCTTCATTGCGGAAGTTTTCCAGGGCGAGCAGGAGGCAGCGGACAGGCTGGGGCAGGACCCTTAGAAGAGCAGCTCAAGTATCACCTTGCTGGGAAATGCTCCAAGAGAGCCCTTCTTACCAGAACAGAGTCTGTTAAGGAGGCAGTTAGCACCTGCATCTTAATGACTTTCCGGGACAGGGTGGATCTCATGGTCAAGAGCCCAAAGCAAAACTTCTCGACCATTTTTATTCCCATCACAGCTGAGGAAGGTGGCCTTCCATTTGCAATAGTTCAGTGTGTGTGTGTTGAGGGAGGAAGGAGAGAGCTGCCTCTATGTCTAGGGCTGTGACATTCAAAACAGCCCCCCACCTCCCAGGAATTCTGATATGAGAATCATTGGTCTAGAAGACATGGGAAGGCCTCTGGTTGAGAAAAAGTTTTATTTAAGCTCTGTTTGGAAAACAATGACAGTAAGTGACCAGCACAGCCGCCTTGTGTGATTGTTCAGGTTGGGCACTGCACGAGGCATCATAATTAAAGAGACATCATTCACATTGCAGACACTACAGATTTTCACATTTATTGCCCTTCTCTGATGAATGGAAGTAAAGTGCCTTGATAAAGAGGTATCTTTTTCTAACTCACACCAAGGCACTAGATGAGCAGTGGTGGCCCTACTGAAATGGGTATGTGACATATCCATAAATTTCCAAAATTCAAAATCTTCTGAGCCTGCCCCGCTTTTGTGTATCATCTTGATGCAAATATAAATTATAAATCAGAACATGTGCTAGTAATTCAACAAAGCTTCACATGGTGGGGACAAGAGGAGCCTTCAACTGCTTCCTCTGTCTCTGACTTTTCAGCTGTAAGAGACCCTGAAGGGGGCGCCTGGGTGGCTCAGATGGTTAAGCGGCTGCCTTCGGCTCAGGTCATGATCCTAGGGTCCTGGGATCGAGTCCCGCATCGGGCTCCCTGCTAGGCGGGGAGCCTGCTTCTCCCTCTGCCTCTGCCTCTCTCTCTGACTCTCATGAATAAATAATAAATAAAACATTTAAAAAAAAGAGACCCTGAAGGTTAGCTAGTCTTCTGGCTGGTAACTGAGGGGTTAATGTGGGGCCTGGAGAGGCTACAGGACATACCCAGGGCCTTCAAGAGCCAAAGCGTACCGTGCGGGCCATACCCCTGGCCACCGGCTGGCAGGGTCCTCAGCTCCCTCCTCCCCGCCTCCCACCCAGGCCTCCCCCAAATGGGCACCTCAGCAGTGGGCATGGCAGTGCCTCAGACTACAGGGCCTGGTCAAAGCCATGACAGTGCGGTCCCAGGGACCACGTTTCCTGGTGGGGCTAGGTGCCATTGTGTCAATCCTGCCTGAAATCACACAGCCACTGGATGGCCCTTGGAAGTCTTCTGCTGCATCCACCCTGACATTTACACCATCAAGGGCTGAGTTGTCCAAGAGCTTGATCCTAGTCCTGGAGTCTGACACACAGAGAGGCCCGGTCTACTGCCCCAGGAAGGCTTTCTGCATGGTTTCCCTGCTTGGGGACCCCTGCCCAGGAGCTGGAGCTCTGGTCATCAAACTGTACTCTGTGAGCACTTTACAGGTGTGAGAGGACCAGAGGGGCTGAGAAGAAAGAAACACCTCTTCCAATCAGCATCTCAGCAAACTTGTGCTGGCCGTGCCTAGCATCTACATGCCTGTCCCGTTCCAGGAAATGGCTCTTGACAAAGGTCTCCCTGTAAGAAGCTCAGCAGGCTTCAGACCACCAGCTCTGTCCTTTCCCAATGGCCCCAGGAGAAAGCTGACTCTGCCTGACCAAAAGCTAGAATCTTCCATGTGCCTCTCCAGGACGTATTCCAGGTTTTGCCTGGAAAACAGAAGGGCTTCTGTGGAGGGCCATTTCTTCTGTCCTTATTTTATTGAAGGGAAAGCCAAGGCCCAGGAAGGGATGCAAGGAGGGCCAAAATCCAGAGGTTCTGAAGCATAGACCCAGTGGAAATCTCAGACCTCCAGATGGGAGCCCGGGACTGCTGCTCCAAGATCGATGGAAAAGGAATAACATAGATGAGTGACTGTCCCCTAAGAAAGAGAATGGGGCCTAGGGACAGAGAGGCCTGGAGGGCAGAGAGGAAAATGGAGGTCGGAAAACAGCATGATGAGGTGGCTGAGCAGGGAGACCAGGGGGAAAAGGGGCCTCCCCAAGAAGGAGGAAAGCCAGGAGAAAGAAAGGCAAGACAGACCCTGACCCCCTGCTGATCAGGGAAATGCAAATTAGTCAGACCGCTGTCGCTGTTGCCAGTCTGCAAAGATTGCCAAAAATGAGGACTCTGGACGACACCAAGTGTTGGTGAGACGCAGAGCAGCCGGGCCTCCGACGCAGGGCTGGAGAGGGGAACGTGGGCACGGCCACAGGGGAAAGTGGTCTGGCTCATCTACTAAAGTTAAAGACATGCAAGCCCTATGCCCAGCAAGACCGCTCCTAGGCGTCTACCCTCGAGAAAACCTTGCATGCTGTGAACCAAGACAGAAGTACAAGAATGTTCACAGCAGCTTTGTTGGCAATGGCCCAAATCCGGAAATAATCCCATGCCCAACAGGAAACTGGAGAAAAAGTTATGGGTATTCATGCCATGGAATATTCCACAGCAATGAAAATGAACAAAACCGCTCAACACCACTGCACCCAGCACCATGGGTGACTCGGCAGTGCAATGTTTACTGAGAGAAGCTAGGCACAGAAGACTCCAAAGGCCGCCATTCTGTTTGTATGAATTTCAAAGACAAAATTCAACAGCTTAGACATGCACACAAAGATGGTAAGACTTTATGGAAAAGCCAGGGGAAATGAGGAGTGTGGTCAGCCCTGGGGGGCAGGGAGGCGGCTGTGACAGGAAGGGTCCGGTGAGGGAGGCACCTGGGGGCTGCCCTAGAGGGCATCTCTTTCCTGCCCTGGGCAGTGGGGGCTACACATTGACTTTAAAATTCTACTTTGAACAGTTGGTAAGTTTTATACATCTTTCTGTCGGCAAGAGGTTGAGTATAAAACAAGTAATACACTTCTAATCATGCCGGTGAGCTGAGTCAGGTTCCTTTGGGGTGGCGCTGGGGGCAATGGGTGACCTTGAAGTAGGTCCCTCCTGAGCTCAGCCTGACACCTCTCCATCACTTGCTCCCACAACATTCCCTTTCCTTCAAGCCCGCTAGGCCAAGGCTGCAGGGGCTGTGCTGGCCAGCCTGGGGTTAGAAAGGACCTGCCAGGCTACACCCCTGCACGGCCCGCCTGGGTGGGGCTGGGCACCACTGTGCTCCAGGACTCTCCGCAGTGATGCCTCCACCCAGCACAGGCCCTAGAGTCCCTTCCAGGACTCTGGAGGAAACAGGAGCCCTTCGAGGTCCCCAACCAATGTGAGCCCTTGTCCTGGAGAGGTGGTTCACAAAACCCTTGTCTCAGGAGGTCAAAATCTGCTCTGGAAAGGAACATGATCATCTCCGCTATAATAATAATGGCACCACCAAAAGTAACTTTCGTTGAGCTCAGGGACCAACACACTCCTCTCTCTCCTTACCATCTCCACCCTTCACGAGCAGCCCCAAGGGAAACGTCACTTAACCCCCACTTCACAGGCAAGGAAAAGGAGGCTCAGAATGAAAAGAGACTAAGTCCACACAGCCAGTAAGAGGTGGAGCCTGAATTCAAACCCAGACGCAGGAGTGCAGTGGGTGGGAGCACCCAAGCCTTGCAGCAGGCAGAACAGCCTTTGAATCCTGCTTCTTCCAGCCTGTCCAAGGCCTGCGCCCCAGCACCCCTAACACAGAGCCTTCCTCATCCCTTGGCACCCCCAGGCAGTGGAGCTTAGCCCCAAACAGGGAGCTCTGCCGGAGGCCATGGCCAGGAGGAGAGGGCAGCCCCCCCTCCTCAGCTCGCAGGCTCAGAGAGCAGCAGGCTCCAGAGAGAGGAAGGGACCGCCCCACAGTCCCACAGCCTCCATCCCTCGGAGCCCTTTGTCCTTGCTTCAGATCAGCTCCTCCATACCCCTCCGAGGACTCCAGGCAGGCTGGCCTTCCTCCCATTCCCTTCCCCCCTGTACATCCCCCTCACCTCTCTGTCCAGAGGCCAACCCCCGTCACTGGAGGAATCCAGGCTCTGGCGTCTCTCTGCGGACCATGCGGCCCATGGGCCCGGATGGGCAAGGACGAGGCGGCCCCAGACCTGACCAGCCCCAGGCTGTTGAACAGGCCCCTGGCCCTGCTGCGAGTGTGCTGCTGGCCTCTGCCAGGCTCTCCTTGCATAAACAAGGCTGCATAGCAACCACTGCTCGGAAGGAGCCCATCGCTCCTGCAGGAGGGACAGAGGGAGCCAGGAGACATTTCCCCTTGGCCTCACTTTCTCTGGGGCCCCGCCAGGCGCGGGGCACTCCCAAGTGGCCAACCGGTCCCGTGGGGCTGCCGGTGAGAGCCAGCTGGGCCCCACTGCGTGGTGGCCACAGCAAGGGAGTATGTGGTGGGCTTGGGGCAGGGATGCCGTTGGCCGTGAACCCCTGGCTTTGCTGCAGGGGCCTGTGAGCCCAATTCTGCTTCAGCTCTCCAGCTGTTTCTAGATGCAGAGGGGCAGGGAGTGTGAGCACCCAGGCCTTGGCACTAGGCAGAGCTGGCTTTGAATCCTGATCGAGCTTCTTCCAGCTGTGACCTCTGGCCAGTCCTTAACCTTTCCCAACTTCTGTTTCCTCGTCTATAAAATGGGGATAACAACACTGACTTGATAGGGTAGCCGTAAGGATTAAATAGGGCAGGTAACGGGCTTGTGATTACATCCAGCCTGTCATTAGGCCTCGCATCTCTGGTAGTACACATCCCCAGCAGAAACACATGCATAGCGAGAAGGCTGGGGCCTCCTCCCCAGCCCGATTTCACCATCCCAGCTTTTGGAAAATGTGAACACTAATAGCCCATATGTGCTTCCTCGCTGAGCCCAGGCCCTTGGCAGAAACACCAGGGTGACATTGTGATAACTGCTCCCAATCCTCACGCCACCCCCTTCTAACCCTCGCCATCCAAGGGGCACAAGGTGGGGGCAGTGGGAGCCAGGGGCCTCACTGATTTTACACAGCCTTGCAAAGAGCCATTCACCCAAAGACATTACGAAATTTTCTAGGCCGATGCCCCAAGCTGGTTACAGGGAAACAGGCAGGCATACATAATACAGAGCAGGGAAAGCTGGTGGGAGGCTGGCCACACATCCAGGAGGCCTGGCTGACTGAATCACACGTGCCCAGGACTTACTGACTGAACCCTCTCTGGGCCTTTCTAGCACCTTCCTGGGTTCTGTCCTCTTCTCTGAGACACCACTGAGAGCAGGCCCGTGGAGCCTCTCCTGCGGAAGGAGCAACAACCACGCTCCACGAGGGGACCAGGAGGGCCAGCCCATAAGCACTGAGAAGATCCCCTCCATGGCAGGCACCGGCCCCAAGGCCAGAACCCCACAAGCCCACTGGGCTCCACAGGGAGGCTGCCACCCTCCATCGCTCCTCAGGCGGCAAGCCGGCAAGGTGAACTGAGCTCCTGAGCTCCCTTTAACAGAGGCCCCAGGAAGGAGGCACTTCCTCCAAACCAGGACCAGGGGCAGCTAGGAGCAGGAAGAGGCTTCCATGCGTTTTGCACTGGCCTCCCCCTGCGAGGTCAGCACGAAGAAACCTGAGGTTACAAATGGGGAAACTGAGGCCCAGCAAGGTGAGCCCTTGCCCAAGTCTCATAGCTTATCAGTGAGAGTGAATCATCAGTGGCAACGCCAGACAGCACGGGGACAGGATGAGGCCAGCCTTCGTGTCCCTGAGCTCTGCTGGGAGAGGGCATGCGTGCACCGCCCACCAACCCCATCCTTCCATCACAGCCCGAGTCAGAGCTTCGAAAATACAGATCCGATGATCGCTCCCCAGCCGGACACCCCTCGTGGCTCCCAGTGTCTTCGGGTAAAGGCCACACTTGGCACCACATCCGACAAGTCCCTCCAGCCCGGCCCCCCGCCTGTCCTCCTTCAACCCCATCTCTCCCTGTGCCCCCCTGTTCATGCACTGACCCTGCTGGACGGTGGAGTGTAATGCATCTCCAGAGGGCCTCCTGCGCCAGTCTCTGCCAGAGGCTAGAAACACAGGAAAGACGACCGTTTGCCCTTAGGAGCCAAGTAATGGAGAGAGACCCCCCCAAACTCCCTGTGCATTCCTGCATTACCTACAATAAGGCAGGGACATTTTGTGCAGCCCTTGAGAGGCGGGGCTCTAGGGGCAGGCTGGATCTGATCCCAGCCACTGCACGACCTCGGGCGAGACACAAGCTGTTGGAGGCCCGGTTCCCCCACGTGCCAAGCAGGGAGAAGCTCAGCTCTCCCAACCTCCCCGGGTGTTTGACCCTCGGAAAGCACTCGGAGCTCTGCTGGGCGGGGTAGGGCAGGCATTCGGTGAGTCACATGCTCCCTGATGGGGACCACATGACCAGAGTGAGCTTGGGGCCATGAGGTGTGGTATCAGCCTGAAGCCTGAAGGCTAAAGAGCTGGCCAGGTGCCAGCAGGGGTGGAAGCCCCGGAAGCTGAAGCTGCTGAACTCCAGCCCGGGGCCCCAGGAGCCGGGAGAGTTGCCCGGATAGGAGAGCGGGGAGCCTAGGGGCAGGCTGCCATCTGGAAGCTTTCTGGTCACTCATCTGAAGAGATCCCAGAAGGGGGGGACTTGAATCTCCTGCCTCACCAATTTGTTGTGATTTCTTTTGTCATCCTAAATATTTTCAGATCGAATTTTGTCTTCTTTCTTAAAGAAGCCCCCACGTTGTTTAAGCTTCAAGCCCTGCAAAGCCTGGATCAGCCCCTGACAGAAGGGTGCCCAGGGCACAGGCAGAGGAATTCCTGGGGATGGCAGCCTGCGGGGCACAGGCGAAGGCAGTGAGGGAGAAGAGACCAGGTTCAACGTCATCCAAGCCACCTGACAGACCCCAAACATGTGGCTCTCAGGCCCCTGGGTGTCTGCCTAATAGCTCCCCCTGCATAGCACCACACACATGCATGAGCCCACATGCCCACACATGCATGCACCCACACATACACACTTGCATATACACACACGCACTCATACACACGTGCATATACACATGCATAGACCCATGCATGCAGACACACGTGCATACACACACGCACTCATATACACGTGCATATACACATGTGCACGCAACGCCCCCACACACGTACATGTACACACACGTGCATGTACACACTCATACACACATACACATGCACATATACACACGTGCACATGCACGCACACACACACATTCACACACCCATGCTTGCGTGCCTGGTGAATCCCTACACATCTTTCAAGACACAGTTTGTTAGGGGCTGAATTGTGTTTCCTAAAAATTCATATGTTGAAATTTCAGGTCCCAATAACCCAGAATGGGACCTTATTTGGAAATAAGTTCTTGCAGATGTAACTGGCTCCATTAAGAGGAGGTCCTGCTGGAGTCGGGTGGGCCCCTAATCCAATATGACTGGTGCCCTTATCAAAAGGGGAAATTTTTTTAATTTAAATTTAATTAACATATAGTGTATTATTAGTTTCAGAGGTAGGGTTCAGTGATTCATCACTCTTATATAACACCCAGTGCTCATTACATCACATACCTTCCTCAATGCCCATCATCCAGTTAGCCCATCCCCCTACCCCTCTCCCGTCCAGCAACCCTCAGTTTGTTTCCTATGATTAAGAGTCTCTTATGGTGGGGCGCCTGGGTGGCTCAGTCGGTTAAGCGACTGCCTTTGGCTCAGGTCATGATCCTGGAGTCCCTGGATCGAGTCCCGCATCGGGCTCCCTGCTCAGCAGGGAGCCTGCTTCTCTCTCGACCCTCCCCCCTCTCATGAGTTCTCTCTCTCTCTCATTCTGTCTCAAATAAATAAATAAAATCTTTAAAAAAAAAAAAAAAAGAGTCTCTTATGGTTTGTTTCCCTCTCTGGTTTCATCTAAACAGGGAAAATTTGAACATGTGAGTGCACACGCACACACATGGAGAATGCTGTGGGAAGATTGGAGTTAGGCTGCCACAGCCAAGCTACCAAAGCTGGGAGCAAGGCCTGGATCATCCTTCCCTAGCACATTCAGAGGGAGCGTGGCCCTGCCAACAGGGTTGACTTTGGACTTGTGGGCTTCAGCACTATAAGCCAATAAATTTCTGTGGTCCTAAGCCACCCAGTGTGTGGTACATTTTACAGCAGGCCTAGGAAACTGATACAGAACTCAAGCATCCTCTCCTGGAGAAGCTCCCTGCTCCTTCCAGTAGGAGTCTGAGTGCAGGCTATTTCCCACTCCCCCCACAACCCAGCCTCTCTCCCTCCCCTTCACTCTGCTCTGTGCCCACCTCTCCAGGCTACATTAACAGGCCCCCTGCCTTCTGGCTCCCTTGGGTTTGGCCAGTGGAAGACAGAGGAGAGAGGCCAGGATTCTATTCCCCTGTGCAGTCCTGCTGGGCTGGCTGCACCCCTCACCTGAAGGTCATGGCTTGTCACACAAAGGTCAAGGTCACGGCTCCTGACAGGCAGCCCTCTGTGTTTCCGAGGTCCTATAACTACTCCCCTTCAAGCCTAGGAGGGATGGTGGGGGTGCCCAGCATGACCAGCCGGCCTCAGCGCTTCCCCCATGATTTCTCCGCATCCTGCCCACACCTGGATAAACCCCTCCCATGAAATTTGCCTCCAATCACCCAATTTGAGTATGAGGCTGTCTCCGCCAGTCCCTAAGTTCCCTGTCATCTCACTAATTCTCAGGTGAGCTTGATGACTCCGTGTCTGTGTCCCCCACCATTCTGTGAATCCCTGAACACAAGGACCATGAGTGATTATTTCTATACACCTGACACAGGGCACGAGGCTCAGCCTGCCCCAGAAGGCACTGAGTAAATACTTGAAATGATGAATTAAATGGACTGACCGTGCAGAATCACAAGCTGGGAGAAGGACTCTTGTACACACCAGGTAAGTAGTCCCCATCACATCCACAGAGGACAGCCCTTGAGCAAGCAGCTCAATATCTCAAAAACTGGTATCCTGAAAATTGAAACACGTGATCCAGTGAATGGATGATGATTACATTTTGACCCTATTCCCTCAATGAAAATGTCCCTGAGGGTCCTCTTGGCCCTTATTGATTTGTAAAATGAATTAAACTGCTCTATTTCTAGCAATGGAAAAGACTGGATATCCTGAACACACTTCCCATTGCAAAATATCCAGATGTCTAGTTAAAATATGCAAATAAACCTCTAAATACATAACTGAGAAAAAGCCTTTCTCGAACCTCTTCCTCCCCCTATACATATACATATTGCCCCTGGCCAAGTCCCGCTCTCCTCTGGGGAGTCCTTCTTGACTCCACAGGATCTCCTCGGCTTCCCTAGCCCCACATGTCCCCGTCAAAACTCCATTCAGCACACTGAGCTGTGATCGTCCACCTGGGCCACCCCTGCCCCAGCCAGCTGCATACACACACTAGGCCATGAGCTCCCTAGATCCTAGCACCAGCCAGAGCGCACAGTAGACACTCAGTTCATGTGATGGGAGTACCACAAACCCTGATGACATAGAGGACAGGGGACTGTTCCCTGCAACATTCACTGCTTTTCCCAGGAGCGGACATTGGAAATGTTATCTTCAGGCCACAGACCAGAGTCTGAGCACCACACATTGTATGGAAGATGAGAAGGGGTGTCTGGGGTGACCTCTTGGCCGGCATTGCCCCATTAAAAACCAGCACTGTCTTAGTCACAAAGAGAGGTTAGCTCACATGTAGCAGGTGTGGCAAGGCCCTCCTGGGGGAGGCCCCAGGGAGGCGAATGCCCAGGCTGGGCCTTGGGTTCCCCCCTCTCAGGATAAAGCAAGTCCAGTCTACTGATGATTAGCATATGAACAAACCAAGGGTTTAAGACAAGGAGACAAGGGGGTTGGTCCCAGACCTGACACTGTCATCAACTTTACTGTGTGGCTTCTGGCAAGTCCCCATCCTCCCTGGGCTTCCAAACTGTCATTTGTGAAACAAGGGGATCAGGCACTGGATGACCTCCAGGTCCCTTCACACTGGATTCTGTGTATCCTGGGTCCTCCCCCAGGTAGAGGAGAAGAGCTGGAAGTCTCCCCACCTCGCACATGACACACACACCCACACAAGGAAGTAGAACAATGGAGGCAAGCTGGTACTGTTTCTGGACTGACACTTGGACTGACTCATCCTCCCAAAATATCACTCATGTTCCTTCTCACCCCATCCCACCCCTCAGAGCCCAGATCGTGAGAGCCTGGGAGAGGCTGACTGCAGTGCAGGCTGGGTGCAGGTTCTCAGACACTGCCAAGGGCACAGAATGGGCCCCACTCAATCCGTATCTCCCTGCGGGCTGGCTCATCCCCTGGGAAGTTCCAGGAAACCTCCAAAATCATATAGGCAACCTGAGTCACAGGGTCAAAGAGAAGACCAAGCCAAACCCTTCGTATTACAGATGAGGGAAACTGAGGCCCAGAGGGTCGCAAAGGAAATCAGTGGTAGTGACAGGGCATGGACTGAAGCTTTCTGATTATGCTGCTTCTGGCCCAGCTGCCCCTCAGGGACTTCTCCAAGAAAAGCCAGCCCCTTACCCCACATGGGGTGTGCCTCTCCTTCCTTACCCCCACAGAAGTGTTAGAGAAGAGAAGTTCGCTGCCCCACAGCCATGGAAGGAACATGAAGGAGGATACATGTTCCTTCAATAATGGATGGATGGGTGGGTGGATGGATGGGAAGGAGGAGGGAAGGGAGGGAGAAAAACTAGTATGTGAGTAAATAAATGAAATGGAAGAATGAATATAAAGAAAGCGAGATGAAGGGTAGAAGGAATCAGTAAGTGAATGAATAATTCTGGAGCTAATAGAGGAAATGATTTGATACATTTTTATAAGAACATACAAACAAATCAGAAAATTTTTAAAATGGCCCCATGTTTCCAGTTCGTGAAAATTCATCACATGATATGTGTACATTTCTGTATGTTTGTTTTTCTTTTTAAGGCTCCACCCAGCAGGGTCCAGCGGGGAATGGAATTCCACGCCCCCCGCCCCCCTGCATTGCCAATGATGCAAGGCATGGCAGTGTGAGGCAGGGCTCTGCTTTTGCTAGGATGGTGCCGTGGGGCTCAGTAGGAAAAATTCATCCCCACCTAGATCTGTGGGCTACACCTAGACAGCCGAAAAGAAGGAGACTAAGTAGGATCTAGAGTCTCACCACCTAACACCCAAATGTCCAAGATACAACTGAAAATTACTCATCATACCAAGAACAAGGAAAATATCAACTTAAATGAGAAAAGCCAATCAGGGATGCAACACCAAAATGATACAGATGTTAGGATTATCTAACAAGGATTTGAGAGAAGCTATCATAAAATGCCTTGATGAACATGCTTGAAACACATGAAAAAGTAGAAGGTCTCAGCAAGGAAATAGAAGATATAAAGAAGAACCAACTGGAAATTTTAGAACTGAAAAATACAACTGAAATAAACAACTCAATGTGACTATGACTATGACAGAGGACAGAATCAGTAAACTTGAAGAGAGAACAATAGAAACTACCCAATACATATAGAAGAGAGAAAACAGACTGAAAAGAAAGGAACAGAACCTCAGGGACTTGCGAGACTATAACCAAATCTCTAACACTTGTACTGTTGGAGTGGAGAGGAGAAAGAGTGTGGGGCTAAAAAAGTATTCAAAGAAATAATGCCTGAAAGCTTTCCAAATATAGTGAAAGACTTTAATCTACAGATTCAAGAATTGAGCAAATTCCAAATGGAATAAACCTAAAGAAACCCACTCCAGGACATATCACTATCAAAGTTCAAAAAACTAAAAACAAAGAAAAAAAAAAATCTTGAAAGAAAAAAGCTGTCAGCCCAAAATTCTATACCCAGCATAAGTATCCTTCAGGAATGACACTGAAATCAAGACATCCTCAGACAAAAGAAACTAAGAGAATTTGTCACCATCAAGTCTACCCTAAAAGAATGGCTAAGGGAAGTTCTTCAAAAAGAATGGAAATAACAAAAGAAAGAAACTGGAGACATCAGGAATTAGGAAAGAACAAGGAAAAATATGGGTAAATGGCTATTCTCCCTGGAGCAGGGCAAACACGTAGGGTTCAACAGAGGGTCCTAAAGCCTTGGAAATCCTCACACACAGCTCACACAATTGGACACCATCAAGGGACAAAGTGAAAGGGTATGTTTGAGGCACCTTAAGCCACTGGGTCAAGAAAACCACAAGCCTTACTACCAAATGCCAACTAATGTGTGTGAAAGTTCTTTCGTTAAGACATTTTGAGGAGGGTTTTCTATTACTTGAAGCTGACAGATTCCTAAATAACAAGGCAACTTGCTTGCTGAGACTTTATATCCAAAGACTCTTGTGCTGAGAACAGAATGACTAAAATGGAAAGTCTTGACAAATCCTCCTCACCTAGGGTGACACCTAATTCAACCCATGTGAATACAAATGACATCTCTGGTGTGGACCTGTGTGGCATGGACAGTCTAATCAAAGAACCCACACCTAAAAGTTGCTGCCCTAGGAGAAAGGCAAGCAGGTGAGAGCTTGATCCCTTCTAGGGGCAGGCGCTGCTCCAGATTTTGAAGGGAAATGTTCAGTCTGCTTTCAGATCTGCTTCTCCTTATACACTGTGGGAAGGATATCAGCAAAACACACTCCATCCACAGGAATGAGAACATGACAGTGAGGCCATGACATCATATAAGGAACTGTGAAGACATAGAAAAAATGAACTCAGGGGGGGAATGTGAGGGCTCCATTGAGCCACTGAGGGGATAACAAGCTACAATAAATTGGGCTCGGCTGCACAGCTCCAGAGGTCAGGGTGCTACTTAACCAGATGTGCAGGAGGTTGTTCTTCCTGATACTCTAACAAATGGCTTCCCAGGAAGCAGTGAACTCTCTATCCTTAGGTATGTGTGAGGAGAAGTGAGACAGCATCCTTCCAGGATGCTTAATAGGGATCCAGCTTCTCCTATCCGGCCTCCCATTCCCCAACCCCACTAAGAACATTTATAGCTCCGTGACTCCGAATGCAGGGGAAATGGGAGATGCAGCCCCCTGGATTTTGGATGAATTCTGTGTTTTGTTCCAGCTACATTCTGGAATGTAGAATGAATTTGAAATGCATAAGGAATTCCAGCCCAGCCATCCCCCAGTTGTGTTTTGTGGAACAAAGGTGAATACAAAAAAAGAAAAAAAATTCCAGTAAAGGAAGTTTGGGAAACATGAACTCAAATAATGTTGAACTAGTTTCTTAACTAGACCATGTCTCAGGACCTTTCATATGTTCTATGTATTGTAATGCTCCAATAAGGGTTAGAGTATGAAGTGATTTCCAAGTATATATGACCATAGACCCGTATGAAGCAATTTCTATATCTATGTGAACTTACACCTATTTGTTCATGAAATATTTCTTAGGACCAGAGTTTTGAAGAACACATGTTACAAAACAATGTTCTGATCTGTCTCAAAGTTTCCAGGGCAACTAGCCCAGAACTTGAGCCCAACTGAATAACAAATTTATAATTCAATACAAATCATATTTTACCTCTTGGGACCATCAAGACAAATAAGATCTCAAGAAAGTTGTTCAGATCAGTCAAGGTGTGTATCTCCCTTGCCAGCTGGTACCAGAACACCAATACATCCCTCCAGAAAACTCACCAGAAGCAGAAGAGGAGGAAAAACCCTTCAGAGAAAAAATACCTCAGAGCAGATATAAAAGAGAGAGAGGACGTGTCTTCCTACCATCATAAAGTCGATCGAGGACCTCCCCCACAAACATCACCACCAATCTTTTCCCTAAAAACTCTAAACTACCACAAATGCAAGCTTTTTTGAGTAATCTTGGCCCCCTCCAGACCACGAGTGACAAACACTTCCCCAAGCCTCCCACCCATTACCTGAGGTGCCAGGCTTCGGGGGCGTTTTCAAAGGCGAGAAGCCCCAGGCCCCGTTCTGCAGTGTCCAGGCCTTGAGCAGTCAGCCAGGGCACCCTGGGAGGGACAGAGGAGGAGGAGACACCCACATCCTCTCTGAAGAGAAGAGCTCAGCTCCGGCCGGAGGGGAAGTCAGGCCTGCTGGTCTCTGGGCACCGGCTCTGTTTGATGAGGTTGGAAAGAAAAGACTCCTGTTTCTCACTGTTCCCCTGGGTGACAGTTACCATGGATATGAATCAATTTAGGGTGTCTGTCAGTTGCCAGTTGAACATAAAGAGCAAGCTCTCCCTGAACCACAGTCACACAGGGACATATCCAGTGGACAGCCTGATGCAAGCTCAGGTCCGCTGATGGAGTGGAGGTCAGTGTGCAACTGCTCAGGGACAGCACCCCAGGTCCTGACAGGGTGCCCACACGTGCACACGGGCCCTCACAGAGAAGCACTGTGACATAGATGGGTACTGACTCCTTTTACCTCTCCTTAATAGGCAGGACACCCAGAATTCTAAAGGACACCCTCCCAGAATGCCGAAAGAAAATATCTAAAAACAAGCCCCTAGGAGTAGGCCCTGTAATGAGGCATTTAATAATCAGAGCCACCCTTTAGTTGCCAGTCCAAGCACTTTATAGACACTAGCTCATTTATCCCCACAATAAACCTTGGGGGTAAATACTCTAACCACCTCCACTTTACAGACAAGGAAACTGAGGCACAGAGGCATCACCCAGTGAGCAGCAGTAGGGCCAGGATCAAAAACCAGCTTACCCAGTTCCCTCGCAGTTCTCCTGTACTGTCCAGGACTTCGGTGATCCAGACCCAGCTTGTCTTTGTGGCCTCATGCAGATCAGTACATCAGTCTCCGTACCCCATTTTCTCATCTCTAAAATGGGAATAAAGATATTTTCCCTACTTATGTCAAAGCTAATCCAAATTTAGGGAAGAGAAAAAGGAAGGAAATTAGCATTCACTAATCACCTACTATGTGTCAGAGCAGTTACATTGGTTTTCACATAATGGCTTCTCTCTAATTCTGCAAGAAAGATAAGGAACCTAAGCGGAAAGCCATGTGTCAAAGACCTGGTTGCCAGGAAGCCCAAGAGTCTGGATTCAAAAGAGGTCTATCTGGTTCCAAAACTTTTGGGTTTTTTGTTTTCTGTTCATTTGTTTTTATATACCAAAATGTTATGGGTACAAAAAGAACCCACTAGCATTAATAATACAAGTCCCCTTGGGACTCTAGTCTTCTAGAATCCTCATCTGCCCCACCAGTGTGAGCATGTCCTGCCTCACTGGCCACAGAAAGGCTGCAGCCTCCAAATTCTGCAGTTGGGAAAGGTGCCCACCCTTGCCCAAGACCCTCCACCTCTGAGTCATCTGTAGCACCCACTGCTCTGTCCCACATCCTGCCAGGCAATCAGACCCAATCTACTCACCTTTCAATGGGGCTAAGACCAGAACTGAAGGGTACATGGCAAATCTCAACCCCCGGAGGTAGCATGCCGTGCATTGCAAACCTCCTCAAGCCCGGCTAGAATCCTCCTGAGGCCTCTCTGCACAAAGAGTATCCCGATGCTTCATAAAATCCAGATGGACACTTGTCATTCTTGCTGCATGCAGGAATGGCACATTCCTCTGCTGAGATCAAAGAGCAAGGAGCCTGCGTTTCTCTCATGCTGGTCTTCTCGGAGCTCACATGACCACCGGGAGATGGCCCCATCCACCCCAGGGGGAGGGTGAGCCTCTGAAATGCTGCCTATGACCACTGCTGAAGCAATAACTCTCCGAGGACGCTGCAGGTCACGGAGCGGGACGGCTCCCTGGAAACACATCCAGCGTGCACGCTTTCCTTGGTACGTGTGCCGGTTAGAGGAGGGGGCAAAGGTATAAAGGACAAAAATGGCCTCGTCTTCACCAAATAGACACACTGAGAAAAAGGGAAGACTCCCAGAGGGTGGGAGTGGGGGACAAAGAGTCAGAGAGCGACAGAGCCAGAGAGAACGTATGGGAGCACAGTGCACCTCGGAGTATAGACGTCAAGGTGACCGCATAGAGCATTGGCAGCGTTATGGGCAAAAATAACAATTGAACTGATTAAAAAGAGAGGCCCTAACTGGAAAATAGATGAAGGTGGGGGAACGAATGTACTCCGGGTCGGAAGAAGGGATTTGGTACTTGATGCCCTGCCAGCACTACGATCTGAAGCTGGTTTTTTCAGCTCTCTGAGGGTTTTTACTGAACACGTGGCCACGGTACACATTAGAAACTTTATTTTACTGCATCTTCACTGCCACCTTCAGAGCTTCCCTTCCCTTTGTGGATGAGGACACTCATACTCGGGGAAGGTAAGGGCTTGCCAGAGGCCTGGGTCCTCCACACTACTCCAAAGCTTTTGCCGTACTCGATTTCTTTATAGGAAAAGGCACGTCAGGCCAGCCAATGGCCACCTCAGAGAGGGCCAGCGTTGGCCGTGTCACGAGAAGAGCTGCAGAGGTTTAATGTGTACAATTCTTAAGCAGCGTGGCCTTTTTGCTTTTTTCTTTTTAACTTTAAAAGATTCACATTGAGAAAGGAGGAGAGATGCCCCTCAACAGGCGAATGGATAAAGAAGATGTGGTCCATATATAAAATGGACCATTACTCAGCCATCAGAAGGGATGAATACCCACCATTTGCATCGACATGGATGGAACTGGAGGGGATTATGCTAAGTGAAATAAGTCAAGCAGTGAAAGACAATTATCATATGGTTTCACCCATGTGAAACATAAGGAATAGCACGGAGGACCACAGGGGAAGGGAGGGAAAACCAAATGGGAAGAAATCAGAGAGGGAGACAAACCATGAGAGACTCTAGACTCCGGGAAACAAACTGAGGGTTACAGAAGGGAGGGGGTGGGGGTATTATTACCCCAGTAGACATTAGGACAAGAAATGTCACCAGGTACAAAGAGAGACATTTCACAATGACAAAGCGGTCCATTCACCCAGAAGATACAGCAATCTTAAATGTGTATGTACCCAATAACAAAGCTTAATATACATGAAGCAAAAACTGGGAGAACAAACTCACATTTATAGTTAAATACTTAGTTGAATAGACTTCTTTCAATAATTGATAGGATAAGTAGCACAAAAAGTAGAAAACCTGAATACCATCAAACAACTTGACCTAATTGATATATTTTTTAAAGATTTATTTATTTGAGAGAGAGAGAGAGCACTAGTGGGAGGGGCAGAGGGAGAGGGAGAGAGAGAATCTCAAGCAGACTCTGTGCTGAGTGGGGAGCTTGATGCAGGGTTCAATCTCATGACCTTGAGATCATGACCTGAGCTGAAACCAAGAGTTGGGCGCTTAACCAACTGCACCACCAAGGTGCCCCAGCCTAACTGATATTTATAGAACACTCTACCCAACAATAGCAAACACCCATTCTTTTCGAATGCATAAGAAACATTCACTGAGATAGATAGATTATGTACGGGCCACAAAACAAGCCTCAATAAGTGTTCTCTTACCACAACAAGTTAGAAAGTAAGAGTAGAAAGATCCTCAGGAAATCCCCATATATATGGAAATTAAAAATTACACTTCTAAATAATCCATGAGTCAAAGGAGAATTTACAAGAGAAAAGAAAAATTAGAGAATGTTTTGTGCTGAATAAAAATGAAAACACAGCCTATCAAAATTTGTGGGTTGCGGCAAAGGGAAAGTTTGGCTTTTAATGCTAAACCAGAAACAACCCAAATCTCTACTAACAGAAGGGATAAACAAATTGTGGCATATCCATGCAATGGAACACCACTCAGCAATAAAGGAAACAAACTATAGATTCATGCAACATCAATGAATCTCAAAAACACTATGTTGAGTATCCTTCATTGGAAACTCAGAACCAAAAGAGTACATTTATATGATTTTATTTACATGAAGCTCTTGGAAAGGTATCTATTCCATAGTGACAGAGAGCCTATCAGTGGTGGCCTCAGACTTACGGGGAGAGAGACATTTGGGATTAACTAGGAAGATGCACCAGGGAAACTTTTGGGTTGATGGAAATTTCCTGTATCTGGATCGTGCCATGGTTACAGAGTTGTAAACATTTGTTGAAACCCATTGACCTATACACTTAAAATGTATGCTTTTATTGATTGTAAATTACACCTCAATAAAAGTTTGGTTTTTCTTTTTTTAGCTAGCATAACTACGAGTGAGACAATGTGACATTCATTCTCTCACCTCCTGATGTGTTACAATATGAAATATGGTGTCATCTTTGATGTCTTATCAAAACTATTAAACCCAAATCTGATTAAGTCTTAAGATCTGTGCTATTCCATACCATAGCCACTAGCCACATGTAGCTATTTTAATGTAAATTAATGAATGAAAATTAAATAAAATTTAAAATTCAGTTACTCAGCCATGCTGGCTACATTCTAAGTGTTTGATGACCACATCTGCCTAGTGACTACCATACTGGACATCGCAGAGAACATTTCCATCATCACAGAAAATTCTATTGGATAGTACTGAGATGTAACATCCAGATTATAGAAAACACATGGGTTAGAAGAATGAGTTATACCCACAACAGAGAAACGATCAAATCCAGCATGTGGCTCATTCTACAAGACAACTGGCCTGGTCTCTTCAATGTGTTGATGTCACAGAAAAGACTAAAGAGGGAAAGGGGAAGAGACTGTTTTAGAGCAAGAGTAACCAAAGAAGACTTAACCAGATCCAATGAGCTAAACTTGACTAGATCCTGGCTTGAGAAAAGAGCTATAAAAAAATAAAAGAAAAATAAATAAATAAAAGACACTGGTGGGGCAGCTGGAACAAATTGAATATGAACCAGACATCAGACAACATTAGGGAATTACTGTTTGATTTTTTGGGTATAATATTGGTATTGTGATTATGTTGGAGGTCACAATTTTTAGGAACTTCACAATGAAGTATTTAGAAGTGTTGTGACATCTCCAATTTACTTTCTAAAAGATCAGCAAAAATAAACATGCCCAAAATATAGATGACACAAAATACTAACAATGGTTTAACATAACCGGTGTGCATATGGATAATTACACTATCCTTTTAGCTTTTCTGTATATTTGAAATTTTTATAAGTTGGGAGAAGAAGTGGAAAAAAATTCTACCCCCCTCCCATTACTGCCATAGTGTAAAATCATGGCTTCCATGGACAAGGTTCTACAGGAGAGACTAATGCCATTGGTGTATGGTATGTGTGATTTTTCTGATTGTGGCTTTATCATTATTACTTCACTTTTGAGGGAAATGCAGAAAGGGAAACATCCGTTCAAACTTCCTATGCTGAGCAATTCCTACAGACTGCTCCTTCTCCTGTCAGCTGGGCATTTTGTCAGGCAGGTGCTTGTGGTCCAGTGGGGGATGGGAGGGCAGGCAGGTCTGAGAAGAATTGTAGACAGACCAGCTGCCTACTCCATGGCCACTGTCCGAATGGACCAACCACCTGGAGACTCAACCTCCTCTAAATAGGGGTTCACTTCTGGGTCCCTCTCGCAATGCGTGTTGCTGGGCTTGAGACACCTAGGCTCTGTTTCAGGACCTGGACTCCAGAAGAGAGTTGGGAAATTTGCACAAAGCAAGGATGGCACCTAGTGGTTGTTTTTATATTGATGTTGTCCTTCTAAGCTAGAAAGTAACCAGGGCACTAATGATGTAATGTATGGGGATTAACATAAGAATTAAAAAAAAAAAAAAAGAAAGTAACCAGGGCAACTGGACTAGGCCTGGTGAGGATGGGAGAAAATGCAATGCCCTGGTTGTAAGATGCACCCACTAGATTCAGCAAACTCGAGCAAGGGCAATAAACAACACACATGTGCACTCTAAACTGGACCCTGAATGTTGGGTGAGGGAGAAAGGACCATGTGGGACTACCTGAGAAAATTTTGCCATAGGCTCTCTGTTCATCAAAACTCATTTTGGTTTCTTAAAAGTAGATAGTCTCCCACACTTCACTGATTAAGGATCTCAGTTCTAAGGTGTTCATGTTGGAAGTTTCTAGAATGCACCTATTAAGCATCTATTTGCTGCTCACTTTCGTTGTTGCTGCTTCCTAAAAGATGCTCCCTCAGGCCTGGGTCAGTGTAGTAAAGTCATTCTGATCCCTGGTTGGGAGAAGTTTGTCTCCCCTTTCTCATGACTTCCACGGTACCTCTCTTGTAAAAGTAAATGACATTTACTTCATTCCACTTGTTTTCTAATTAGTTGTTCCACTGTTATCTCCCCACTCATCCCCACCCCTAAATTATAAGTGCGGGAAGTAGCAATCGCAGGGGCCTTCAATGCTGCGTGTCAAATGTAATCAACTGTGTGCAAAACACTAAGCACCCAGCTGTGGAAGAAGAAAGGCAAAAAAAACCCTTCCTGTTAAAGATTCTCACCTATGCAGAACCCCAGTCCTCCCCTAGCCTACTGGAGTCCTAAACAAACACACAGTCATTCAATCCTGAGGTAACGGCCTGGTAAATATTTTGTGCAAGACTCTATTTACTTTGCCCAAATTGGGATGTTCAGCCACACATACTCCTTAATTAAGGAGCAATTAGATCATTTCTTCCAATGCAATGACCCCAGCCTGAGGAGGGAGAAACAAGAGTGACCACTTCCCAACTTTTAAAAAATAACAATCATCATATGATGTTCCTATCAAACGGAAAAAATAAATTTTAATGTTAGAATATTTCATGATGAAATCAATTCCCTTAACCTATTGGTCCATCCCAAGCCCCACCAGCTGGTCCTGAGGCAGTTTGAAGGAATGAGGTAGTCCTATCTTACTAACTTGGAAAGTCCTCCAAGATATGCTGGGTAATAAAAGTGAGTTCAAGTTGCAGAATACAGTATGATACCATTTATGTGAGAAAAGAAGAAACTACTTATTTTCTAAGAGCACATCTGTATATACCCAAACGCATAGGAAAAGACTTGAGGTGGGGGGCGCCTGGGTGGCTCAGTGGGTTAAACGATGGACTCTTGGTTTCGGCTCAGGTCATGATCACAGGGTCATGGGATCAAGCCCCGTGTGGGGCTCTGTGCTCATTGGGGAGCCTGTTTGAGATTCTCTCCCTCTGCCCCTCCCCCCACTTGTGTGCCCCTCCCCCCCCACTTGTGCAAGCTCAGGCTCTCACTTTCTCACTCTAAAATAAATTGTTAAAAAGAAAAAAAAGACTTGGAGGAACCCAGACTCTAAAATAACCATGCTCACCTCTGCACGTAACCATTGCAAGTGGCGAGAAAGGGGATCCAAGGTGGTGGGCAAATTTAGTTTAGCCTTAAACATGTTTTCCTCTTTCTTACAAGAATGTATTTGTGTTTTCTAATTAAGATTTCTTTTTTAATGAGGTACCTAGAGTAATCAAATTCAAACGCAGAAGGGAGAACAGTGGTTGCCAGGGGCTATGGGGAAGGAGAGATGAGGAGTTCGTGTTCAACGAGTAAAGAGTGTCAATTTGATAAGATGAAAAGTTCTGGAGGCGGATGGTGGTGATGGTTGCACAGTGTGAATGTACTTAACGCCACTGTACTGTGTACTTAAATGGTTAAAGGGGTAAATTTTATACTATGTATATTTTACCACAACTTTTTTAAAACTTGTTAAATGTATTTTTTAAATGTTTAAACTCTCGTGAGCTAGCCAACAGCTCAGTTCACAACGAGCCTGGCTTTGGGCAGAAGACTGCCCCCTTGACCGGGGTGGGCTCCTGGGAGTCACCACTGTGGTGCCGGGTGGTTGGACGTGGTGGACACCTGAACAAAACGAAGCCAGTCTCTCCCAGGAATTGGCAGTTTGGACCGGCTCAGGCTCCCAGCGGAAAACAGGGGACACACTCTGAGGGTGTCAGATGAGTTTCATCAAGGGGCTACTTACAAAGGTGTGGCCCGAGTTAGGGGAAATTGGCCGGGGAGGGTGAGGCATTCTAAGACAAAGGCAAAGAAGGCAAAGCCAACCAACACTGCAGCCACGGGAGGAGCAAAGAAGGGACTGGGACCAGCCTCCAGCTAGAGCTAAGCCCCTGCCTCCGCAGCCCCAGGCAAATCATCACCTCCCTCCTGGCCTCCCAGCCTCCCAACCCACGGCCAGCCCAGGAGCCGGTCTGAGGCAGTACAGAAAACTCAGCCTCCTAGCACGCGCAGAGCAGATGGAGGAAGCCGGAGAGTGGATGTGGGGAGGCAGAGAACACGCAGCTCTCCCGAGAGGCAGCATTGGCTGGATTATAACCTCATAAACGTGAGCACTGTGGAGCAGCCAAGTGACGGGGAGACTTTGGGGCAGCAGAGAGCAGCAGAAAAGGGACCTCTTCCTCCTGCCGCCTGCAAACCCTTCCCGAGGCCCAGCTGAACTGTGTGCGGAGATGCTTGGGAATTAAAATACGCCTGTTTTGCTTAAGCTGCCTCCGGTTAAGTTTTTGTTTCTTACAACCAAAGAATCTTTCCTTAATAATATGGAAGAATGAAAAGGCAAACAGAGATTTAGGAAAATATAGGTATAAAGATACAAAAAATAAAATGGAATTAATTACAAAGCTACAAGAGTTCAAACTAATGTAGTACCGGCCGAAGAGAGAGGAGTGGGACAGAATGGACCGCACTGAGACAGACAGACCCTGGGAGCACGGGTCTGCAGGACAGAGAAAGAGTGTTAGTGCGTTCGGGCTGCTGTAGCAAACTACCAGACAAACAGTACTCACAGTTCTGAAGGCTGAGAAGTCCATGATGAAGGTGCTGGGAGACCTGGTGCCTGCCGAGAACCTGTTTCCTGGCCTGCAGATGGCTGTCCTCAGTGTACCCTCACATGGCGAGAGCAGAGAAAGGAAGCAAGCTCTCTCAGGTCTTCTCTATAAAGGCACTAATCCCACCACGAAGGCTCCACTCTCCTGACTTGATTACCTCCCAAAAGCCCCATCTCCAAATACCATCACATCGGGGATCAGGGTTTCGACATAGGAATTTCGGGAGGACACAAATTCGGTCCATAGGTGACAGTATTAAACAGTGTACAGAAAACTGATGTGTGCAGGGAGAAAACTAAGAGTCTCATCTCACAGGTACCCAGAAAAGAATTCCAAATGGATTACCCACAGAAACACATTTTACATTACAACCTAACATATATATGCCCCTCAACAATTACTCTCAACTACATGCAACATACTGATAGGTTTTACAGTAATTATTTTTTCTACTTTGAAAAATGGTGGTTACAACCAACTTTATTTCCATATGCACTGATAAACCACAACCAGTGACTAGAGAGGTAAATGTGGAAGAAAAAAAAAAAGATAAAGATATAAAAGGACTAAAACAAAATACAAGGAATATCTTCCTGGGGAAAGGTTTTTTTAAACTTAAAAATAAGAAAACTATAAAGGAAAATAGTATTGCACAAAAAATGAAAAAGCAAACTGGGGAAAATATTTGTGGCATATGTTTGGCAAGGGTTGAGTATCTTTGATATATAAAAAGGCTTTACGGGTAAATAAGACAAATCTTTTGAGGCAAAGACAAGGACCGGAACTCACAATACTCTACAGAAATACAAGCAGCAATGAACAAAGCAAGTGAACATAGGTTCATAATGAAACAGAAACATGAGCATTGCGTGTGGGGCTAAAAAAATCAATACAACCTTTCTGGAAAATGATTTAGCAAATTTCTTAAGTCTGAAGAGAATATTCATGTAGTAAGTAACACTACTCCTAAGAATCTCATGAGGATACATTTAAAAAGAAATATAAAATGTGAATAAAAATGTTCACTATAGCATCACTTAAAACAGATTTAGTTCAAGTATAACGGAATATGAAGAACCACAGACAGCATTATTTCAAAGGATAAGTAATGATATTATGTAACAAAGGGTAAAATGAACAGATATTAGGATTCCAATTTCAGAAGAAAACTGTGTGCACTGAGGCAAAGAGAAAAAGATTAAAAGGAGATAACCAAAACAGTATAAAATGGTTATCTGTTAATATAACTTTATTTTCCTTCTTCATGCTTTTTGGTATTTTCCAAATCTTACTGAATGGATGTCATTAGTTTTAAAACAATAGATTTTAAAAATATATTAAAGGAAAGGAAAATGATTTGATTCATTTCACTTTTCACCTGTGGAAGTGGGGGAGGAGTGTCTGTGCTTACCCGTAAGGCTGTGTGGATTTCTTAAAAATGCCCGAGACAAAAAGGAGTTTGCCTGAGAACTTACACCCCATCCTCCCTTCTCATGTTGGAAAAATGTCTGACCATTGTTCTGAAAACAAGCTCCTCACCAAGTACTGTGCCTTGGTGTTTGGTGTTCAGTGTCCCAGACACTGTTCCATTTGGTTCTCACGGCATTCTTGTAACAGACAGCACTGTTGTTACTCTCCTGCACAGACCAAAAAAAGAAGAAATTAAGTAGATTTATCATTGCCATGCTGCAGTGTGAGCCCAGAACTGAAGCTTCTGGCCCTAAATTGGGTCCCTCCACAGCACACCAACTGTATTTGTGTTTGCCCTCTTTCATTTCCTGGACCTGATCCTATGATGAATTTCACCAATTGACTTTGCCAGTTGCACAACAATGTAATGTAATGAATGCCACAGAACCGTACGCTTAAAAATCGGTCAAAATGGTGCATTTTATGTGTATTTTACCACAATCAAAGAAAAGGGGAGGAGCCAGATTTTGCTAGCTTAAATATAATAAACAAGGTCAAAGTTGGGCTGAAAATAGCAAGTTTATTTCTTAGGTGTAACCGTATGGTAACAGTACCCATGGTCAGGAGAAAGCTGTCCCCTCAAATGATTAGAATACCCTAATCCAGCTGCCCTAAGTGGGTGTCTGAGGAGACCCCAAACACCAGCATTCCAACCACAGTGACTGTGCTGTTAAAAGGAGAAGGACCAGTATGAAGCGAGAGGACCCAGAGCAACATACAGGGAAGCCAAGATCCCAACCCCTTTGATACTAGACTACTCACGGCCCATAACACCAGCTAGTAAGACCATCCAATTCATCTCTCTTATTCCAATTCCACACTCTGGTTCAAAGACAGTCTTCCAGCTATAAAGCCAGTTTACTCTGTCGCCTCCCTGTGCAGAAAGAAGACATGTCACCACCCAACATGAACACTCTGCTCCACTTGAGAGGTAGACTTCTCACTGTAAATACCATCCAAATACCAATTTTTCTTAGAAGCCTGGTTAATGATTTCACTCTGTGAAAATGCAGCGACTCTAAGGACAAAGATAGAACTAGGTTTCTGAACCTGAGAAGCTTTGGCCCAGTTTCAGAGCATTGTGACCACACCAGGCCAGCTAAGGCAGTAGCCAAATGGCCTCAGACTTCAGGGATTGCACTGCCAAGCCATCATGCCCCTTCCCCTCTAACTAGAAAACACACTGTGGTGGGGCCGAGGGTAGAACCAAATGCTTTCATACCTACTTACTTCTTCAGGAAATCCTTTATTTAACTTCAGCAGCCAGTAAGTAGAGTTCTTTCCTCCCCCTTTGAGCCATTATTACCTGCAAACAATATGCCAGGCAATTTTTAAAGTGGTGATTTTCAACTTTTGGGTTTCTTTTGTTTTCTTAAGATTTTGTCAAGAGAGAGAGCACAAGCAGGGAGAGGTGCGGGCCGAGGGAGGAGCAGGCTCCCTGCTGAGCAAGGAGCCCAATGTGGGACTCGATCCCAGGACCCTGGGATCATGACCTGTGCCGAAGGCAGATGCTTAACCAGTCAACTGAGCCACCCGGGTACCTCAACTTTTGGGTTTTTCATTTGACGTTCCTCACCTCCTCAAGTGCATTTATAATTGCCCTGTTCCTCTCAGAATGACCTTCCTATTAAAAGTCATCCACATATTTATGACAATCCATCAGAGTACTGCCAAGTACAGCCCATCTGGTTTTCTCACGGCAAGTCAGCCAGCACTGTGCATCAGAGTGAACCCTACCTATCCGGTGCCTCTGCCAGACTGCATTTCCTGTCTGAATGATGCCTGCTCATCTGTCCACATTCCTGTGACCTCTCGTTCTGCATCTCCCAATCCATATACAATTTGGACACATAATGGGTCAGCACAAGGGACAGTGCTGAGGGGCCATAAAGGTGAAGACCACAACACTGGATTAAAAAAATAAACTGTATGCCTGAGTTGCCTTCAAAGAAGGGATCAACAAACGGTCATACAGAGGGCGGACATCATAACCACTGTGGCCTGGGAGGACTCACCAGGAACATCACTTAAGAGTTGAAAGAAATCAGGGCTAAAGGTTGTCATGAATTCAGATTTGAAAAGAACGAAGAGTTAAATAGACGTTAATCCTTCCTACGTTACGGACACTCTCTCTTGGATGGGTCCCTTGGGGTTTCTCTTCTCTCACTCTGATGCTGGAGCATCAGGCCTGGGTGCTCTTCCTATGTACCTTCACTCCATGGGAAGCTCATCCAGTCTTGTGGCTTTACTGTCACATACATGTCAATACCAAATCTCCGCCTCCCTTTCGACCTTTCCCCAAGTCAGCTGGGTATGTATTCACATTCCTAATTAGGTATCTGTAACTCAACATGTCTAAAACTCAATTCCTGATCTACTTTTCTAAAACCTGCTCCACCCACAGCATCATCCAGGTGCTCTAGGGAAAAAACACCTGGGAGTCTTCCCTGACTCCTCTGCCTCCCCCATAAGAAATCCCATTAGCTCTAACTTTAAAACAATCCAGAAACCAACCAAACTCCATGACCACCACCCTAGCCTAAGTCACCATCATCTCTCATTTGGATTACTGCAAAAGTATCCTACTGGCTTCTGACTGTTAGGATGCAGTCCTTCAATTTCTCAACATAGCACCAGGGTGATACAAAATCCTCAACACAGAAGCCAGAGCAGAGCACCCCTCTGCTCAAACACTGCAACAGTGTTTCATTGAGAGCATGACCAGTCCCTACAGTGGCCTGAAAGGCCTTTGCTATCTGACTGCTCAGTATCTCTCCGCTAACCTCTTGATGCACTCTCCCTTTCTCCCTCCATTCCAGTCTCACTGACATCTCTCTAATACAATCACAGGCATGTGCTAGCCACAGGGCCTTTGCTGTTTCTTCACTCAGAACACTTCCCCAGATACCCACTTGCTAACTCCCACCCCTCCTAGTCTGTTAAGTCTCGCCTTCTCAATAAACCCTAACCTGATCGTGTATTTAATTCTGCAACCTACACCCCCGCCCCCGCACCCAGACTCCCCATTTCCTTACTCCACTTTTTCTCCCCAGAAGTCACCACCCTCTAACATACTACATTGAATTTACTTACTCTTGACAGTGTTTTTTGCCTAGATCTCTCTGGTAGAACGTCAGCTCCTCAGGACAGAATCAGTGATGTATACCAAGCAACCACATAATCCCTGGCACAGAGTTGGCAATCAATAAATATTTGTTAAATGAACGAAGGTGCAATGCTAAGAGTTAACTTCCACAGGAAACAGCCTTATATAGCATCAATATACCCAGTGTTCTCACTACCAAGATCCTGTTTCTGACCCTCAAACATCCCTCTGCACTAAAACTTCAGAAGTCCCAAACCTAAAAGCTGGACATCTACTTATGTCAAAACATACTCTATATTCATCTATACCCAAAGAACTACTTTTTACAAATTAATCTCAAATATCAGTTACCTATTTAGTATTCTTGCCAAAAAACATTTAAGCCAGAATCTAATCATAAGGAAACAGACAAATCCAGGTTATAAAACATTCTCTAACACAGCTTAATTTATGTGGAATCATTTAAACATCAAAATCATGAAACACAAACACACAAGGGAGAATTCTGGATTAATAGAGCAATAACACACACACACACACACACAAATAGAGCAATAACAACTAAATACAATGTGTAATCCTTGGTGATGATGGAAGGTTAACTTTTCAAAATCAAAGGTTGGGAAGAAAATTATCTCAGAAAAGATGACCCTACCCACAGAAAATGTTGCCTGGATTAGGAATGCAACAACATAGTGAAAAATACCCTGAAACCAGAAATGTCTTTGGGACAAGCCTAATTAAGCCCTGGATTTGTCTAACCCCCAAAATAATGAGTAAGCAATCACTACACACCGTACTCGACTCCTTCAGGGAGAGTCACGTGCAGGGAAAGGAGACTCAGACACAAAGCAGGACCCAGTGGATGAGCACCTCCATCCTGGTGATGCTGCTGCAGCCTCAGGCTATGAAAGCATCACCCAGCCAAGCGGGGCTGCATCTAAATTCAAAGTTCTTGGTTCTTTCACTTCATTACAAATTCTAGGTTTTCCAACAAACCCAGAGAGCGTGCTTACCTTTTAATGCTAGTGGAGTAAGATCACTTCCTTGAAACCTGCACACAAGCCCAAACGTGGCTGTGTTCCTCTACATATACCACAAGACAAGCACCGGGTAAAGATGAATATTTATTCACTTTACAAAGAGAATGGTATTAAATTGCCATAAACAGTTCCATTTATAGACAAATATAACTGTACATTACACCAGTAGCGGCTCAAACTTGTTTTCCCAAGATGCTTGTGTGGCTCCAGCTCTATGAGTTGAGCACAGAAATCTCTGTTCTGCCATTAAAGTTAAAAAGTCCCTCAGAGATAATGGTTTTGTGTTCTACATATTCACAGGTGGTAAAAATAAACCCATCTCCCCAGCCCTCCCTTAGAGTTGAGCTTCCATCTGCATTGTTCCCTAGAGAGCACTACACAAATACTGGCTCATTTTTTTAATTTAAAAAAAAAAAATTACTGATAATTTGAAAAGGCTTTTGTAGCACACCAAAATACTTATTTATACATACATAAAAAATCTTGAGTCAGATTTATTATTTTAAAGGTAAACAGATACCCTAACACTGCCAAGAGTGGGTAATGAAAAGGAAGGAAAACATTAAGTTACTGAATTATAAAAATATTTTCTTTGGAAAAAAATTCCAACAAGGTTATCATTAATATCTAAAACCAAAGAGAAAAAATAAACAGTTGTTCTTTGATCCATTAGTAATTTAAATAAAAATGAAAACCTCTTCAAAAGCAGCTATAACTGAATTTTTTAAAAAGTTGCAGATAATGAGTACTTCTAAATCTATACACTGATGATTCTTTACAGGCAACTTGCAGTCAAGAAAAATCCTTAATATGGCTAATTCTTTAGTTTTTAATTACCATAATTTTTTGTGTTTTAAAAAAATATTCCACATGACAGCTTAAAAAATAAGTGGCTGTTTGGGGGAAGCACTCCAAATACTCAACCTGACTCAAATCAGATCACCACCATTAATAGCAAGCTAGGGATACTGATACTTAAAAGTTTTTAAATCCCAACTGTTTTTGCTCCGAATCTTTAGTTATCCCTTCGTATTTTATGAAAATGGACCAACTTAAAAATTGTTTTCACTAGTGCCGCTTTGTATCTGGATCTGATGAAAGACACCAACCTGAGATAAGAGCTGACTCCTTCACAAAAGTCCAGTTTTTGAAACCCTACATGGGAGATGTCTGTGTCTTCACTTATGTCAATTCTTGCTATAACCAACCATACTGGGATATTATATTATAAAAATATACCATATATTGGACACTCATGTCAGTACATTGCAGAAAAGGTGTCTATTTGCTGTGTAAAGTTTATTAACATTTGAAGGAAACACTCTTATATACACAGTGAAGTCTGGGGTGCTCAGGACAGCGAGACGGCATGGGAACCACCACGAGGAATCTGGAAATGTGCAACGGTCCTTGGCGCCTGTCCCAGAGACAACCCTTCCCAGGAGAACTCGGCAGCATTGGGGAAGGTGTACCGGAGATGACAGCTCCATCGGCTTGTTCTCCGTCCTCATTCTTCTTCACTTTCATTTTCAGGATCTAAGTCAGAATCTCCATTTAATTCTTTCTCACTGGCTACATCCCTGTCCTCCTCCCCATTCTCTTCATCTTTTTCTTCAGCATCTTCCTCCTCCTCATCGTTCTCATCAACATCCTCATCTTTTTCACTTTCTTTCTCTTCCTCATCTTCATCCCAGTTATCCTGGTGGAAATAGATGAAGCACTTTAGAAAGCATTCATGAAGGCCTTGTTCGTACAGAGCGCAAGGGTGTAAAGGCAGATTTATGCACCAGGAAACAAGGTACTCACATCAGAGTCCTTCTCTGCAATTTCGTCATCTGACTCCTCTTCAGAAGATTCTGCAAGGGGAAAAACACAGCCTTAAGTTGGTGATCAACAAGCAGAGGGCAGAGCCCTAACAACTAAACAGAGTCCGATTCCTGAATTTACTTTTAGAAATACTACATTCAGCTACCATCCATCTAAGCAGTAACATTAATATTCTTATCTGCATAAAAGTCCATTTATCAAGATCTCACTGAGTAGGACAAAGTACCAAAACCCTAACAAAATCCATCTTAAAAAACTAAGCCGTGGATGTGGAGAAAAGGAAACCCTCATGGTACTGTTGGTAGAAATGTAAATTGGTGCCGTCATTATTCAAAACAGTATGGAGGCTCCCTAAGAAAGTAAAAACTAAAAATAAAGCTACCAGATGATCCACCAATTCCACTGCTGGGTATATGTCAAAGGAAACGAAATCAGGATCTAAGAGATACCTGCACCCCCATGTTCACTGCAGCATTATTTACAACAGCCAAGACATAGGAACAACCCGAGAGTCCATCGATGGACTGGATGGATGGTTAAAGAAAATGTGATATACATTCAGCCATTAAATTCCATTTAGCTATTAAAAAAAAGGAAACCCTCCCATTTGTGACAAATGGACGGGCCTGGAGGGCACTGTACCAGGTGCAATAAGTCTGACAGAGAACGGTAAATACTGTATGATCTTACTTAGATGTGCAATCTAAAACACCAAACCAATAGACACAGAGAAAGACTGGTGGCTGCCAGAGGTGTGGAGGATGGGGGGAATGAGTGAAAATCAAAAGGTCCAAACTTCCAATTATAAGAGAAGTCAGTCCTGGGAATATAACGTACAGCATGGTGACCACACTAAACAATATCGTACTGTGTATCTGAAAGCTGTTAAGAGAGTAAAAAGTTCTCAGCATAAGAAAATAAAAACTCCAACTATGTGTGGTGGTAGATGTAAATTAAACATACAATGGTGATTTCACAATATATACATAGATTATCAAATCATTATGTTGTACACCTAAAAAAAATATGTTATATGTAACTGTATCTCAGTAAAACTGGAAAAAAAAAAGTCTAAGTAATTAATTCAGGTATGCTTTTATGTCCTTCAGCTATGTTTTATTATTTTCTCTATAAAGGTTTTATTATCTAGGTACTTCATAATTTTGACTGCTGCTGTGAATGCAACTTTTTTCCTAATACATTTTCTGACTGGGAAATACATTAATAGACATACAATACATTGCTGAGACAATCATGCAATTGATTCCTTTCTGCTGATCTTGGGTGTCCAATAAACTTGCTTACTTCCCTATCTCATTAATGATGGTATAACTGTAAATTCTGCTGCATTTTCTAAGTTGAGAAGGATAACAACTGCCAGCCAAGTCCAGTGCTCTAGAATTCACTTCTTTCATACAATACTAGGCAAGATATCCAGAAGAAATAAAAGGTACATTATTGTCTAGTTCCTGACTTTATGGGAATGCTTCTCAACTTTGTCTGATAGAGATTAGGGAAATTCCTTTAAATTCGTAGATTGTTCAGATTATCACTGAGATGAAGACTGAATTTTACTGAATTCTTTTTCTCCATCATTAATATATATTGTTCCCTGTTAATCTGTTAATGTGGTAACTACATTAAATAGATCTCTTGATGCTAAATCGCCTTACAATCTTTAAATTCTACTTGGTAATGACATATTATCTTAAGTACTTCTGTAATCAATTTGCTACTCAAGATATTTAAAACCATTCTAAAATGTTTTAACTCTCCTTACCTGGTTTTGACTCACAAAATGCCTGAATTGTTATATATGACAAAAAGGACTTGTTCCTGGGAAAGACTGATAAAATTCGCCTATAAAAACTCTGTGCCTGGCATCTTTGAGCAAAAGTTTTGATTAAATCAATTCAAGGCCACTGGCTTAGTGAAGGTCTCTATTTCTATTTTTAAGTCACTTTTGTCATTAATGTTTCCTAAGAAATTACCTCTTATCATCTAGGGTTTTAATGTGCTGGCCTAAGTTTGTTCATAGTGTTCTCCTACACTTAAATTTATCTTCCATACCCAGTGCCCTTTCTCGTTTTACTATACAGTATTTGCACCTTTTCTTTTCTTATTGGATGGTATTTTTGCCACAGGCTTGCCCATTTTATTAGAAAATCTGGTATGCCGGGCGCCTGGGTGGCTCAGTTGGTTGGGCGACTGCCTTCGGCTCAGGTCATGATCCTGGAGTCCCAGGATCGAGTCCCACATCGGGCTCCCTGCTCAGCGGGGAGTCTGCTTCTCCCTCTGACCCTCCTCCCTCTCATGCTCTCTCTCATTCTCTCTCTCTCAAATAAATAAATAAAATCTTTAAAAAAAAAAAAAGAAAAGAAAATCTGGTGTGCCATAGTATGATCTTACTCACAGTCATGTTCTACAAAATAAGGTAACAGAACTCAATGTTAAAAAACGAATGTTCCAATTCTAGATCTATAGTACCCTCAAGCCTTACCTTCCTCAAACACCAATTTTGCCTTTTGTGCAGGACAAGTCATTCCCTTTGTTTTTTCTGACGCTGTAACCTGAAAGATAATCAAGTACTATTATGAAGTAGAGTACAAGGTTATCGCAAGCATAACAGTCACCACCACACCCCACCTTCCCCAACAGTAAACTTGCCCTCAACCAGTATGACGGATGACCTTAATAAATGCAGATCAATACAGGGCAAAAAACAAACTTGTTAAATACAAGAATAAAGAATTACTCTGTAAAAGCTGAATACCTTTTAAGGTGATCAGAACTTGCTTCTGTGCCAAAACTGTAACTGTATATAAATACCCTGTAACTTGCTGTTCATAGTAGCACAACCATCCTAACTATATTAACAACTGACATAGGACAGTGAGAACCTTTGAGGAAAAGCTGAATCCGGCACAAGTAAGTTTACCAACTGTCAAATACATAACATTTCCAAAGTTAAAGCCTGGATCCTGATCTATCAATTTCTTGCTGAAACATGGGGCTTTAGATGTTCAGGTAAACGATCCTTTTCCTCTCTATTCCTATCACATCTAAAGTTTAGCACAAAACAATCTGATTTACTCACTTGAGTGATTAGAAGAATTAGCTTTCCATGAAGGTGGGAGAGTTTCTGAAAAGTTTTTACTCTGCTTTCCATTAACTGGTATAGTGTTCCCAGCTGGGGTACCAGATCAGGCAACTAGGGGGGAAAAAAGATTATCATATTCATACTATCATGACAAAGTATAGATAACAAACATAGAAATCATGCTCAGAAACACCCAAGTATTCAGCCACTGCACCATAAGCATCTGCTTACACCTCCTGTGGCAGTGGCTGCTTGGAACACAGCCTAGCAACATCGCAAATTTTCACAGGCCGGCCTTTAATGTCCTAATGGCAAAAAATAGTGTGTTTTTTAAAATAATAATACAGGGGGATGCCTGGGTGGCTCAGTCGGTTAAGTGTCTGACTCTTGATCTCAGGTCATGTCTTGATCTCAGGGTGGTGAGTTCAAGGCCCAAGATGGGCTCCACGCTGAGTGTGGAGCCTACTAAAAAAATAAGTTAAAAAATAATTTAAAAAATTTAAAAATAAAATAGAAAGGTCAATATAACTGAAACATTAAATAAAAAATACCCCCACCACGTATCTCCAGGCTAAAGAGGGCTTTGCTCTGAAACTTACTCTGATTATATCACATTATCTACCTATACCATAAGCAAGCTAAAGGAAGCTTTTCACAGCTTCCAGAGACAGCACAACAGAGCGATAGGAGTACAAAGCTGACCTTACAGTATTTCAAACATACTCCCTGTTAAAGAATCCTCTGAACCATGCTTAAGGAATTAAAGCATGAAATCTGTCCCTCCAGGGGAACAAAAAAAAAGAACCCCACTCTTTGCCCTTTAATTAGCCTTTACTTGCCCTCCTCTCACTGACGATTTAGCCTAAGAGTTTCATTCAAATGTTAAACTTTAAACAGCAAACAGACACAAAAATGAATAAAACAAAGTTTAACGTGATCACATTCCAGTGGCCATCATCTCTTTTTTATCTGTCCCTATGCCCACAACAAGCTCCAGAACAGGGAGAACAGGGTATCTTGTCCATTCCTTAAGCTGCATGCCTAGCACAGTCCCTCAGCTTAAAGATAAGGACACCTGGTAAGGAGGAGGAAGCGAAGGAAAGGTGGAAGGAAAAGCACTGTTCTGTGAGGACAGAATTCCCGTAGGCAGGGGAGCCCTCTCCACACCGTGCTTCTCTGGTCTGTTTTGCCATGACTGTGACCATCACAAGACCACTACTCCAGCAGTTCACCCTTGGCTCCAGAAGGGATTTCTCTACAAGGCCTCCTAGGGCTCTACTCACTTCTAAGCAAATGAATGAGGTTATAAAATAAGTGCTGTCCTGTTCACCCCAAGTCCGGATGCTTGTGGGAATCTTCCCGTGCCCATCACCCGCCACTCCACCACTCCACTCACCACTGCCCTCAACTCATCCCAAGATTCCGCAAGCTGGGAAACCCCAAAGCCATTCTCACTGTTCTTATACCTCCCCCCACTCTAACATCCTGGCAGAATTCTCCCCAGACACATAAAGAACAAACTCCTGGCTTCAAAGCAGGTTATCCACTTGTTTTCCCTATTTCAAACTACTGAAGGCAAAAGAAGCCTGAGACAGAACAAGGGACAGTGACCAGACGGAGTTGGGTGAAACTGTGTTAAGAAAGAAGAGCAATTAAGAACTTTCTTCAACTATCCACTATAACCTATTAAGAAAATCTATTATAAGGTGCTAGATATTAAAATTAAAGAAAAAGAAAAAAGTAAATTGTATATTTTTATTTCCAGAAACTTAAAATATAACTGATTTAGGGCACCTAGATGTCTCGGTCGGTTAAGCAGCTGCCTTCAGCTCAGGCCATGATCCCAGGGTCCTGGGATCTAGCCCCACATTGCTCAGCAGAGAGCCTGCTTCTCCCTCTCCCTCTGCCTGCCGCACTGCCTACTTGTGCTAGCGCTCTGTCAAATAAATAAAATCTTGAAAAATATATATACACACACACATATATATAACTGATTTAATAAGCAAAGAACCCAATTCATATTATGAAATGTATGTAAATATGTGTATTATAAAACTGTGTTTTCTGGTATTGATTAAAACTTGTTGTTTCCTCCCTTCCATTTGTAATAGATAACCAAGACCTGACAGCAGCCCCACAAAATGACAGCTATTAAATATTTAACTTCATTTTTACCACAAGCTATCTTCTATTGTCCTGGGACAAGGTAGAACAATGGAGAGATACACACATTGTAAAAATAATTTTGCTGAACAGGTTATATATATACATAAAAAAACATCTAAAGGCTAATTTATCAGTATGTTACTTTTCTCCTTTCTGTATTTCTCAAAGTTCTCTATAGAATATATATTACTTTTAAAAATCCAGGGCAAAGAAAAGGCCAATTTACAAAAAGCAACAACGATGACATTATTACAATTCACCTGGGGTAAAATAAAATCTTTAAAAGCAGCAGCTGATGGTTGAAGGGCAGGTGGAAGGAGGATGATTTCATTAACATATCAGTTTATAATCCTTATCAAAGCCAAACTATTCAGCAACTATAGCTGAAGACTTACTGTGGATAGGTAAGATGCATGGACCGTTAACACACATTTTAGCCACTGAACCATTAAAACAGCACTGAAAAAAAGAAGAAAAATCCAAGTAAACGAATATTCACGAATTCAAAATTAAATACAATGGAGTTATAGTATTAGAAAAACTCAGGCCAAGTAAAGATCTATAAATTGTGCCCTGTGAAAAACAACACTACTAAATAAACCACTGACTTTGATGATCTTCTCATCCCTTCATGAGTCTGAGATCTGTGAAACAGACTTATCTCTTAGGAAGGAGAGGACAATAACATGGACTGAACAGGACAAAACTCTCTTCCTCTAAAACAATTCAAGAATAAAACCCATGCTTTACTTCGTAATTAACTGATCCCAAGGCAGTAAACTGGGCTCAACTGACTTCGCATTTTTACACCCACCATCTACTCATCATCAGGTACAAACAGCATAAGATTTCTATGCCACATTAAAAGGCAAATATAGACCAAAAATGTGTAAAAGCTGGGCCTAATCAATGAATTATTTTTTCTTTGTGAGCTCCAAACACAAATGGAGTCTATCGGGGAAAAAACTTAAAAGAAAAGGGGCGCCTGGATGGCTCACAGTTGGTTAAGCGTCTGCCTTCAGCTCAGGTCATGATCTCAGGGTCCTGGGTTCGAGTCCCACATCAGGCTCCTTGATCAACGGGGAGCCTGCTTCTCCCTCTTCCCCTCCCCGCCATTCGTGCTCTCTCTCTCTCAAATGCATAAATAAAATCTTTTAATTTTTTTTTTCTTTTTTTTAAGAAAAGACAAATTACAGGGGCGCCTGGGTGGCTCAGTTGGTTAAGCACCTGCCTTTGGCTCAGGTCATGATCCCAGCGTCCTGGGATCGCCCCCACGCCGGGCTCCCTGCTCAGCAGGTGGTCTGCTTCTCCCTCTCCCTGACACCACCCTGCCCTGCTCATGCTCTCTCGCTATCCTCTCAAATAAATAACATCTTTCAAAAAAAACCAAAACTATATACTGTAGCGCTGGTAATACTATACTGTCAGCTTAGGATCTTTGCGATACCAACTCCCTATCTGAATACTTTAATCATCAAATTATTAACAAAAAAGACCCACAAAATTCAGTCCTACAAAATACTTCCTTACAGTGCCTTAGCAACTACCAGAGGTTGGGGGAGTTCTACAAAAGGCAATTTTACATCTGATTAGGACTAAATCGTTACTAATTCATTACATGACCTGATAATGAAGCTGGAAAAACTACACAGGAGTTTCCTAAAAGAAAGGAAAAAACTGTACTAAAATCTTAGGAATAAGAGTCACTCAACTTACAGTAAGTGGGAAGAGCAGTATCTGACCCTTACAGACACAGTCTTACCACTCAGAGTGTGGAGCTGCCGACTATGTAATTTCATGCTGTCAGAAACTGCTGTTTTGGGCACCTGGGTGGCTCAGTCAGTTAAGCGACTGCCTTCGGCTCAGGTCATGATCCTGGAGTCCCGGGATCGAGTCCCGCATCGGGCTCCCTGCTCGGCAGGGAGTCTGCTTCTCCCTCTGACCCTCCCCCTTCTCATGTGCTCTCTCTCTCATTCTCTCTCTCAAATAAATAAAATAAAAATAAATAAATAAAAAAAAGAAACTGCTGTTTTTAAGAATCACCTCTAAAATATTGATAAAATCAAAGCAATTTAAGTCACCTAAATATCTTACCTATTAGGATGTCCCTGCAATCTCTTTGTAAGCTGAGGGAGAGAAAAACAGTATTAGCAACCACACTTCAGAGGCAGCCCATGTGCACCAATTCCCACGATACAAAAAAAAAATATAGAAAAGACTATTAAGGGGGCACCTGGGGGGGGCTCAGGTGGTTAAGCACCCAACTCTTGATTTCAGCGCAGGTCATAATCTCAGGGTCATCAAATCAAGCCCCAAATTAGGGCTCTGCGCTGGGTAGGGAAACCTGCTTAAGATTCTCTCTCTCTCCCTCTGCGCCTATCCCCCAAAAAGACTTAGGAAATCACTACTCCTAAAGGATTCCTAAATTTCCTAATTCCTCAATGTTCAACCAGTATAACATAATCTAGGAACACATTCCCACAGTAAGAGTAATTACCTGATAAAAATCTAGGCCACAATTTATATGAATGAAAATTGAGAAGAGACAAATCCAGGGACAGAATATAATCTGTGGTTGCCAGAAACTGGGGGTAAGGGAAAATGGGGAATGGCTCAGTGGTACATGACTTATTTACTTATTTATTTTTTTGGCGTGACAACTGCACAGCCTGTGAATATACGAAAAAATACTTAATTGTACGTATTAAATAAGAGTGTATTTTATGGTACGTGAATTATATCTCAATAAAAAAATACATTAAAAAATGTGGACTAGGTAAATTTTGTTTGAGTAGATCTATTATCTACTCTAAATACCCTGCTTGCTTACATACTGTAATTCCATTTCTCTGAACACTAGATTTTCTCTTTAACTCACAGTGTTAGGACCTTAAAATGAAAAAAATACTCAGTTACCTCTTGCAACAATGGAATAACAGCATGCAGGGGCATCCTTAATACAGTCCTCTTAATTAGGTTTAAATTCCTAGTTTGAAGTACTTTCTGTGAGAAAATAAAAGAAACATGAAGATAAGCATATGCAGAAGCTAAGGACACTACAGGAGAAACAGTAAAAATGATTTTTTTCTTTAAAATCAATTTAGTCAACATAATACTGTATTAGTTTCAGGGGGAGAATTCAGCGATTCAGCAGTTGCATATAACACCCAGTGCTCATTCCATCAAGTGCCCTCCTTAATGCCCGTCACCCGATTACCTCATCCCCCTTCCCACCTCCCCTCCAGAAACCCCAATTTGTTTCCTATAGTTAAGAGTCTCTTATGGTTTGCCTCCGTTTTTATCTTATTTTATTATCCTTCCCTCCCCCTTAAGTTTTGTTTCTTAAATTCCACATAAGTATTCGCGAAATCATTTGGTATTTGTCTTTCTCTGATTTATTTCACTTAGCATAATACCCTCTAGCTCCATCCACGTCACTGCAAATGGCAAGATTTCATTCTTTTTAACAGTTGAGTAATAGTCCCATGTGTGTGTGTGTGCGTGTGTGTGTATCACATCTTCTTTATCCATTCATGTATCAATGGACATTTGGACTCTTTTATATTTTGGCTATTGTGGATATTGCTGCTAAAAACATTGGGGTGCCCCTTCAAATCACTATGTTTGTATCCTCTGGACAAATACCTAGCAGTGCAATTGCTGGGTCATAGGATGGTTCTATTTTTAACTTTTTGAGGAACCTCCATACTGTTTTCCAGAGTGGCTGCACCAGCTTGCATTCCTACCAACAGTGTAAGAGGGTTCCCCTTTCTCCGCATCCTCGCCAACATCTGTTGTCTCCTGACTTAATTTTAGCCATTCTGACAGGTGTGAGGTGGTATCTCATTGTGGTTTTAATTTGTATTTCCCTGATGCTGAGTGATGGTGAGCATTTTTTCATGTGTCCATTTTAAAAACCAAACAATAAACTACCAACTGAATTTTAGTGAATGAAGGTTGGAGGGACTGACTGGAGAATGTTAACGTCTTTGGCTATCAGGGAAGTATAATCTTCACAGGAATTAGGACATTTACTTTGATATATGGGTTTCTTACCTACAGATTCTAAAATTTATGAACAAATTTTTATATAAAGCAGAACACCTCTACTCACTTAAATGGACATACGCCACTTTAGAGAAGCTGTCAAACCATCATTTTATGAAATCAGAGATATATCCACATAAGGAGCAATACACACTAAAACCACACTAAGCAACAAACCTTTTAAAACTGTCAACTTTTTGATAAAATTTTAAACCAATCAAAAGATCATACATAATGAGTGCCTGAGTCAAAATCCTGGGAGGGTACATCAACTGGAGAAACCCAGTCTCCACCGCAGGGTACAGAAAAGGAGAGAGAGATTAGTCCTAATCCTGGCAGGCCTTTCAATGTCTCCAAATCCCAGAGGCTTCATCCATAGGAAAGGATGGAAAATACAAGGCTTTTCAGGTCTCAAAATCTTGATTCCCCCCTTCCTCTTGAATACTTCTATATATTTATTCTTTCCAAAGGGCTTAACTCCCAGAGGAACTTCCCTGATGACGGGTGCATGCTGTTTTGGTGGTGGTTGGTACTATAAAGGTCATGCTTAAGATATAAAGAGCAGAAGTACCAAAGGGGAAAATATAGAAAATTGGTTTACAACCTATTTTAACAGTATCCTTTCAGAATGCCCTATGAATTTTATTTGCTTATAAAAGTATCTTTACACCAAGCCCTTCTAAAAAAATCCATCAAGAACTGTATAAAAACCACCACGGGCATAACTGCATAGTTTCTCATGCGAAAGAAAACTTTTTATACACTATCACTGAAAAAGTGAGGGGTGGACTGTCCTTATTTAATAGTCCAAATTAACCTAAATTTATATTTTCAAATAATCAGAATATAAGATTCAAAGCAAAATATGTTGATTAGAACTTCCACAGTAATTCAGAAGGTGTGTGATGATACTAAACCTTCCTCAAATCACATTTATTATAACTATCAGTTATCACAAAGTTCCAACAATGTACAGGTTAGAGGGAACAATCTGTCTGAACTAGTCTACAAATTACTGTTTGAGTTAAGACATGCTCTTGTTAAGGTCCTCAATTTTCACAGGATGTCCACCAAACCATCAGGTTTCACTGTCTTAACTGGCCAAGTATGGCAGTAGCCCCTCAGGTCAAGGAATACTAACTTGAACCTGCTGTTGCACATTATTTATACCAAGCTTAGGAATGAGGGTTTGAAATGCCCTGGTGCTCTAAATGTAAAGTGATCATATAATTTGTTGTCTAAACTGGGACACTTGTAACAATGACAGAAGTCACTATTAATTATTATACAGAGATAAGAGGTATAAACCAGAACTGTCAAAGGCAAACAAGAGTATCTGTGGCCTAGGGCACTTGGGTAGAGTTGGTTAAGGGTCCAACTCTGGATTTTGGCTCAGGTCATGGTCTCACAGGGTTGTGAGATCAAGCCCGGCCAGCGTTGGCTCCGCACTTGATGGGGAGCCTCCTTAAGAAAGTTCTCTCTCTCTCCCTTTCCCTCTGCCCCTCCCCATCTTCCCTCCCTCGCTCTTAAAAAAAAAGAGAGAGAGAGAGAACCTATGGCCTAGCTATTTAGAAGTTAAATCAAACTGTAGGGCAGAAGAGTTTTTTAACAAGCTCTCAAGTAATTCTTATGCCAACTAACAACAGGCTCTATGGTAATTTTCAAATTTAAAATAAGTAAAAGTAAGTTATCCCAAAACAAAGTGAAGTGTTAATGGATACAAGTTAGCATTAACTTCCACTGAAAATATATTTAAAGAAACAACCCTATAAACCACAGTTGTAATTAGCAAGAAGATATTGAAGGTTTTTCTTTTACAAGTCTACTACACTATAAATGAAGCATAATAAACAGTGCACACTTAAAATATACTATTTAATCAGTTTGACACATTTATCCATGAAACAAACACTGTGATAAACACTCCATCACCCTCAAGTCTCCTTGGGTCCCTTAACATTCTATCCCTCCACCCCCATCCTCAGGCAACCACTGAACTACATATTGGTCTGCATTTCCTAGAATTTTTATGTAAGTAGAATCATATAGAGCATGTACTCTTTGGCTTCTTTCTCACAGTGTAAGTTTGAGATTCAGCCATGTTGTTGATGTATCAATAATATACTCCTTATACTGCTAGATAAAGAATTTGTTTATCCATTCATATGATGAGGGGCATATGGGTTCTCTCCAGGGTCCAGTTATTAAAAAAATAAAGTTGCTATGACCATTCATGTACTGGTCTTTTTATGAACATGTTTTTGACTCTCCAGGTAAATACCTAGCAGTAGAATGGCTGGGTCTTCAAGTAGATGAATCCTTAACTTTTAAGAAATTGCCAAGTTGTTTTCTGTTGTACCATTTTATATTCCCACCAGCAAGATACGAGATTCTAACTGCACCCCATTCTCACCAACAGATGGAACTGTCTTTTAAATTTTAATCAATCCATAATGGGTATGTAGTGTTAGCTCACTGTCATTTTAATTTGCATTTGTGATGATCAATGATGTATAATACCCTTACATGCACTTATTGGCCGTCTGAATTCTTTTGTGATGTATCTGTTCCCACCTTTACCAACTGCTTTCTGAGTTTCATTCTTAAGAGTTTTTTTATATTTTCTGGATACGAATCCTTTGTCTGATGTAGGAATTGCAAATATTCTACCCCCTGCAGCTTGCCTTTCCACTCTCTTAACAGTGTCATTTCTTTCTCTTTTTTTTTTTAAGTAATAAAAATGTATTGAGAATTCCTGGGACGGTGGTTATCACCTCCCAACCTGGAAGAGGAACCAACACTGTAATAATCACTCAGAAGTCACAAACCCTGTCATTTCAGAAAGAAAAGATTTCAACTTTCATTAAGTCCAAATGACCACTTTTTTCCTGTAGTGTGTAATGCCTTTTGTGATGCCATCTAAGAAGATTTCATCTGCTAACGTTTGCATAGACTTTATCCTGTTTTCTTCTAGAAGTTTTGTAGGTTTGGGTTTTACATATATCTATTTTGGGTCAACTTTTGTGAAGTAAGAGTTGAGATGCATTTTTTTCCATATGGATATGCGGTTGGTTCACGACCAACTGCTGGAAAGATTTTACTTTCTCCATTAACTCAACTAAGTACCTTTACTAAAAACCAATTGTGTGTGATCTATTACTGGACTCTCTATTTTAATTCCTTAATCTATATTTATTTTTCACTAATATCAAACTACTTTGATTACTGTAACTTTACCTTGAAATTGAGTAGGCTAAGTCCTCCAATTTTACCTGGAGATACTACTGAAATTTAATTGGGAATGCGCCGAATACACAGATAAATACGGGGGGAATTCCTCATTTTAACAGTATTGAATCTTTCAATCCATAAAGGTGGTTTACATCACTTTATACTAAGATCTTTGTTAATTTCTCTCAATTTTGGTAATTTTCGATATAGAGGGAGAGACATCTTTTATAAATTTATCCTAACTTTTGGGTACTACTGTCAATGGCACATACAAAAATTATTTAAATAAATATTTAAAAATCTTAAAAATATCCGTCTTCTGTGGGTGCCATGAATTACATACATGACTAGGCTTCTCTTCTCTTCTCTCGTAAGCTGTTTTCTCTAGAGTCAAATTTCCACCTTCCTAAAGCCACAAATTTAATGTCAAGTTTTCTATGGTAGGGATTCTTATCCTCACTTCTAGTCGTATGATGTATCTCTGACACTGCTTCCTTCCTTCCTTCTTTCTTATTGTCCTCCTACTATATTTCATGTATCCTCATAAGGTAATTTTTGGGAATGGGGAAGACTATTTTTAGGAGAAAAAAAAATTTTTTTTTACTTGTCTCTTTTTTTTCTGTAAGAGAGTACAGAATGTGAGTGCATCATCTCCCAAGTAATATACTATGGGGAAATCTCCACACTTTTTCTCTCTTTTAGGTTATTTTAAGCCCTTCACTATAACTTTTACAGGTCTTTTCCAGCATACAATTTTCCAGGACTCTAGTTTCCAATTACTTCTACTGAAATAAATGTATCACCTAAAGAGCCCTAATAACAAAAAAGTCTTATGTGTACAATCCTTTACAATTTAAGAAGTGCTTCCATAAGGATCATTTCATTTGTTTTTCCAACAACTCTGTGACACCTGATAAAAGAACACACTGTCACCTTTGAAGTGCCAAAAGATTTTAACCTGAAGCTTCTAGATCCAATTACCAGTGTATAGGAAATATGTTAGAGGACCATGTTAAATGATACCATTTTTAGATTAAATGACCCAACAAAATGGGAGTTTTGCGGGAGGCAAAATCCAGAATGTGAGAATCTCTATAGGGCAAATAACTTAGCTTCTCCACCCAGTACTGTGTGGACTTTATGGGGATTCTGTTTTGAAGCAAGCAAACATAAAAACTTAAGTTTATGAAACAATCAGGGAAATGTAAACATGGTAACAGGTATTTGATGATTTTGAGGAATTACTCTTTACTTTTTTTAGGTGTGATAATGGATTGTGGTTGTTTTCAAAAGGAGTTGTTATTGTCAGGGTTGAAGAGGGATGTATTTAAGAATAAAATGATGTCTCTATGCTTCACTATAACCCGGGGAGGCATGTGGGCAGACAGAGGACACAAGCACAGATAGATCTGGCTAGTGTAGGTAATTCCTGAAACTGAGTGATGAGTTCATGGGGGGCCACTGTAATAATTTTAAAGGTTTTGCAGTGTTTCTTTAAAAAAAAAAAAAAGGTAGCTGATTTAGTTGTACTGAGAAAGGTTAAAATGGACAGTTAAGGAGATAATAATGGCAAATAAGTTATATTACATTTTAAAAACACTGTCTATTGTTTTCTATAGCTTATTTTCCACCTAGGTTTCTACGCCATGTTAACTAAAAACCACCTCCCAAATTACATACATTCACAAACTATTTTACAACTAATGTTAAAAGTAATTTTAGGATGTGCTGGTTTCTCCTCTCATTTTGCAAAATCACCTTAGACAAAAATGATATTTCCATGTAGATCAAAATATAAATCAGAAAGACACTATTCATAGGTTACCCAAATAAAGTTAACATATGAATAAAGTCACATCAATACTAAGTGGCACCATATATCATTGAATCACTAAAAACAAATGCACTTAAGAAAATGTAAACTGCTTTAATCTAATCAGACAGTACTTAAATCCAATTTTTGCACTTAATTTTTTTCTACAGACCAATATTAAATTCTGAAATCTAAGAAGACCTAATTAAGTAACTTCATACAAGCAGTCACCAACTTACAAACACAGAAATAATAAATGCCTCCCTTATACAAATTTCTAGTATTTTTACCTCTAAATACTTCACAACATAACCCCCAACCCTCCTGAATTTTTCCCCCAAACCTCCTACCCATTGCCAAGGTTCCACCTCACCGCCCCCTCTCACGGCCAGGGGGACATAAGTTTCTGGAATCCAGAGTAAAAACTCAGGAACGCATTTTCCTACAGAAAAAAATATAAATTGTGATCTAGAATGCTGAGTATTATAGTTCAGCTACACTATGTTTATAAAGGCTTTTGTGAACTAAAGCCTAAGACCTAATAACAATTCAAAACAGTATTTCTATGAGAAAATGCATTCCAGGTTCAAAATAATTTAATACAATGCCTTTGTAGGTTGGTGACTGTCTGTATAGTGCCACCAAGTGATAAATGTTTGACTAGACTCACAAAATATTAAATTCAAAGGGGCTACATCACATGACTATCACTGAGTGTGCTATGTCAATCACTTTCTAAGAAAAATTAACTGTGTTAATTCATTTTAAAAACTGCCAGAATACTTACATTTAGCATTTCAAAATCATTACTTTCTAAACCCTGTGTGAGAAGAACTGGAAAGCTATTTGTCTGTGGAAGGTCATCCTTTTCTTTCTTTGTATCTATATCCAGTGCTCCCAGGCGCTCTTCAATGCTAATCTGCAGAACAGAAATGATCATTAATGTTAAACCAGACAAGGCTTAAAGTAGTTTGGTCAAGGGGTGACTGGGTGGTTCCCAGATTGACGATTCCCAATCAAAGTTTCCAGATCCCAGTGAAAAAAAAACTGCCCAACAAATCAAGATTTAAAAATGTAATTCATAAACACATCTATATAAGTTTCAAAAAAGGCAAGCACCTGGCATCTATTACTAAAACAGAAGAAAAGACCTATTATGGAAGAAACTTTGCCATCAGCCTCAGATCTGCAAAAAGGAAACAAGTATTATCAAAAAAAATTAAAAATAAAGACAGCTATTCTGTCAAAACAATTTATAAAATGCCTTCCTATTTTTGTCTTTATTAGTCAGTTCCAAATGGTGATTTATTTTCTAGAAGATGCTCTACTACAACTAAGTTTCCTTCATAAATATCTAAAATTTAAGCATAAATAAACATGATTCAATTTGCTACACAAAAACTCAATTCTAGGGGCGCCAGGGTGGCGCAGTCCGTTAAGCATCAGACGTTTGGTTGCAGCTCAGGTTGTGATCTCAGGGTATTGAGACTGAGCCCGGCATCAGACTCTGCACTCAGCGCAGTCTGCTTAAGACTCTCCCTCTCTCTCTGCACCGCCCCCTCCCGCCTCCCCATGCGCTCATGCAAGCGCGCACTCTCTCTCTAATAAATATTTAAAAAAAAACAAACCCTCAATTGTAGAGAACTGATCTCTTATTAAAACAAGACAACCATGTTCTGCCAGCCTCTTAGTAACTAAATCAAAACACAAATGTTCTACAACTACCAAAGCAGATAGGCTTTGGCAAAGCCTCCTATTTGGGTTATCTTAACTTATCAAAAACAAAAACGGCAGGAGGAAATTAAAGAAATGGATCTAGGCCAAGATAAAGAAAGTTGGCACATTATTTTTAAATACAGATACCATGTTTTTGAGAAATAATTTTTATGAATAGCTTTTTAGCCCCAACCCCCCCACCCAATAATGACATTTAAAATCAGATAAAGAAACATGACATCTTTTCTCTAACGATAAAAGTTAGAGCTCTAGATCATTTACGGTGACACACATGAAGAAGGGCTGCAGAGAGTAGTACAGTAACCACAGGAAGGAAGGTCTACGGAGTTGAGAAAAAAATCAAATTTCTAAGTACTTTAAGAGGTTATAATGACCACTTCTAAAAACCAACTATCACTAAACTAGCCAGGATTGCTCAGACAGCCAAGAGAAGAGGCATCACCGATAGTCAGCAACAAGCGAAACCCAGTGGAAATCATCACAGCAAGTCCTGGCTTAATGTATTCAATTACGTGATCCAGCTGACCACTAACAATGGCCAAAACAGCACGCTCTATGGTTAGTGCAAGTCTGTCTTCTCCATTAACAGTGGCCAAGTAAATGTCTCACAGACTACAGTCTGGAATTTCGGATCCTATGCTGCTGGGGACAAGGGAGAGGTTAACAGCAGCAATTTCAGTAAGTTCCTGAAGTTCCAAGTTTGGCTCTATCCCAATGTATTCGTTAGAGTCTCACAAGTAATCTTAAATTTCAAACTCAAAAATTGTGAGTGTATTACCTCATTTTCCCCCAATTTCCTCTTGCTCTCTACTTCCTCAGTTTGTGGAGGAGCAGGCTTGATAGCTGCATGATGACCAGGTACCCCTGGCACCAGAACTTTTGCTTCAGAATTCATCACCGGTGTTCTCACCTATTGAACAGGAATAGCGGGAACGTGACAAAGGAAATGATGCCTTAGTCCTGGCAAAACTGAGCCCCAGTGAGGAAACTAACAGCATCTAAAAGGTTTTTCTACTAGAAAATCTAATATAACTAACTTAATATGACATGAATTAAAGATAAATTTTAAGTGAATGTTGGCAAGTAAATTTTTAAATTATAATCTGAAAGTTCATAGTTTTAAAGCTTTCAATACCACGTAAGAGTAAAAACCAGGAACATTTACAGATTATCGATTACTTAAAAATGTTAGAGTGAAGTTGGTACGCTTTATGACCACCTCCAGGAATCCAGCTTTGCCAGAAACGCTCAGACAGCCAAGAGAAAAGTGTCATCTCTGGAACTCAGCCAGAAGCGAAACCATATATGGATGTCATCATAGCATGTCTTGGCTTTCCTTTACTCATTAAACTGCCAAACATATGAGATCTACATGTAGATGCCATGTTAAATTCAAAATAAAGCATCAAGATGATCATCTTATACAATGTTCAATTCCAGACCCATAATTTTAAGCTTTATTCCACCCTTAAATATAGGATTCCTCAAAGTTATGCTCCTTTAAATACTGACATCAGTAAAATAATTTATTGATAAATGTGATATTTAATGATCATACATGGGGGGAGGGGCTAACTCCCAAGTCTTCAACTTCTAGTTGTCTGTTCACTCATGCATTCAACAAACGAAGAGCACAGAAACAAAAGTGCTTTTATAATCTCGTTACCTGAAACCTAATCCCACAAATTTGTTAGACAAGATCATAAAGAGGATATTAAAGAGTCTAAACATAATAATATATTACAATTAGATTTACCCAAATCTCTTTTTTCTCAACTTCTAATATGAAATGCACTCACCTTTGTTATAGCCGTTTCTACTTTGGGCGCCCAGCAGTTTGAAATATCTCTTACCAAACACACATGAGGTTCTTTGGAATTTAAAGCCTGGGAATATAATTTTAAAGGGGAGGGAGGGTGGGGGGGGGGGGGGGGGGGAGAAAGAGTGTCAAACAAAGCAATTGAGAATAAGAATAACATGAAAAGCAAATTCCTACTTGTGCATTTTTATAAAAATACAAAAAAGTACAGAAAGCTTCCCCACAAAACTGAGCCACTCAGACTTATCACCATTCAGACTGATGGCAGCAGAGAAAAGTGGGTCAACTCTGAAGATATTAAGCATAATGTGTACTTTCTTTAGTTATGAACTGCTCAAATTTTTCACATGTATAGCTTTAAGAGATCAACAGGCTTTTTAAATGTAACACATTTTAAAGAAAACATTCTAGTTTGTCACCCTTGTAAATAGAATAGTCTAGGCTAAAAAAGAATGGTCCTACCCTAAAACTTCCTACTGCTCTACTTTCCACAGCAAGTCAAAGACAGCACTGCTGATGAACAATAATGCTCTTAGGTAGACCTCTACACCCTGATGTGGTACTAAATAGGGGGGACAATCAGATGCAGCAAAGTACATGTTACCCATAACCATAAGGCTTTAAGGTTATATGTAATTCTCTATAACATATAATGAATCAATATCCGGAAGGACATAAAACAAGCAGGAAACAATAGCTTTATGGGCAGAGGAGGGTTGGGGGTGGGGGGTCGTCCACTTATGGCAAGAAGACGTAGGTTTACAGCTTAACGCCTTTCTCCTTTTTTTATTAAACCATATCCATGTGTTAAATTTTTAGAAAAAGCAAAGAGTTTAATAAACTCAACAAGAACTTAAACTTAAGTTTTAATTAAATGTGAGTTTAAATTAAAATAAACTCAACAGGAGTTTGCTTGGGTATGTAATATTCCACTCATCATCTCCCAGAGGGCCTTACTGAATAAAAGCAGTATTAATACAAGCTGAAGAAATCACCTATTGGACATGCTTATAACTCTCCAAAAGTCTCCAAAGAAACTTCTGCCATCAAAAAAGTTAAGTGACTGAACCACCCATTACATTTCTACTGAGAAAATTCAATGGATAATGTTACTAAGGGCTCTTTTATTAAGATTCAGCTTTTGAGTAATTGGGTAAAATTCACTCATACATGTGCTGACCAGAACATTAGCCACTAAGGATGTGGGGCTACTGAGCACTTGAAATGTGGCTATTCCAAACTGAGATGTGCTTGTAAGTGAAAATATAATCAAATATCAAAGACATAATACCAAATAAAGGAGGGGAATAAAATATCTCAAATAATTTTTCATACCAAGGATTAAAATATTTTGAATATGCTGGGTTACGTAAAATTAAATACACAGCTCTCACAAACTAAAATAAACCACCGAGTGAAAGGTCCTTCGGTTAAGGGAAAATACATGACTTCTTTTTAAGTATTCCAATAAGCAGACCAATGAGTCATTTCGAAATCATTTTTTTCCATGGCCTTGTTGATGATGTATTGTTCTACTCCAGAGTAGCATCTACGTACCACTCGCTCAATGATGGGCTGAAACCAATTGCCATATACAAGCAACAATGACATTTTGTCTGAGCAAAAACCAGCTGCTAGAATAGGGATGGGTTTTGGTGTTGATTTCTTGCCTTTCCCAGGTGTCGCTATTTGAATTGTGCAGTTTGAAGTCAAAGGCTTTTTGCAGTATCTAGAAGTGAAAAAAAATTAATTAGAAAATTCAAAGTAACATCTCATAGGAATGCTTGAAAGTTGGCCTCGAGTCAGGAAATGCAACCCTCCTGTGGCCTCCACACTACGTCCACAGTGACCAGGGTCCCCACAGCACCAGTGCTGTTGTCAAGACCTCATCTAGCAAGACCTCACCATCAAAATCTGCCTGGAGACCATGTGCCCTTCTATCCCACTGTCAAGCCCCACAAGAGGCCCACGCTCCAAGTGCTCTCTTGCTGCCTGCCTTGAGCTTCAACCCCAGATGACTCTCTACATCTGTTCCAATCAGCGCTATCCCCAATTGTTTCCAACCCCCAAAAGCCCCACTATGATCTCTGCAACACAGTTCCAGGAGCAAAATTATTAGCAAAATGTAATCAGCAGAATCCCATCCTCAATTTCTCCTCTAAGGGTTTTCTTCACCTTCTTGCTCTACACTGGCTCATCAGGGCAGATCTCCCAAGTTGGAGCTGTTTTCTCTCCACACTCTTTGTGTCAGAAGCCTTGGATATCATTTAAGTGTGCTCTTTGTTCTTCACGAACATTTCAAGACAAGTGTCTCTCCCTCTTTCATCTCTGTAACCTTGGGAAATGTTGTCACCCAATACCAGCTACCTCCCTCTCCTGCTGCCATCCAATGATTTCTGGGTCACTCCCCCTTATTTCTTCAAGATTCTAGTGGCTCCACTGTCATTCTGGCCAACACTGTCTCAAGTGGTCTCCGTATCCACCACACAGGCTGATGATCTTTCTGACACACTGTCCTCCCAGGTCCGAACCCTTCCCACCTCCAACAACCCTGGCCTTTACCGTGTCTCAGCCACTCACACCACAGACATCTTATCACCAAAAAGTGCACCCCACTATCCCTATCTTTCCAACTCACTCCCCTTAGTTATCTGGACTCCACAACCATCTCTATCCAGGACTTCTGGCCTCTGCTTTGGCCTCTGACCCCTCTGTAATCTATTGTCAACACATCAGACAGAACGACTTAAAGCTTAATGCCTTAACACTTAGGTCAAACCTCATCAGTCTTCTGCATAAAAGCAAAGGCTTACTACTGACCAAGGAGAGGGGACCAAGTCCTCACTCCAGGCCACTACTTCTGGGCCCTCAAGTTACATATTCCACATACACATATGACTATGTAAATAAAAGCCTCAAGTGTTACACACAAAATGTTAACAGTAACCTCTAGGGAGTAGAACTCAATGGAGGGAGAATTAGGCTTTATAATCAACTGTCTATGCTTCCTAAATGTTTTAAAATAATGTTTTATGCTTTCATAACTATTTTATATTTAAATAAGTTGCTACACTACGATTGTAAAAGGAAGGATACCAACTGACAAAAAGTTGAAACCATTTTAAAGTTTACATGACTGAGTCTTAGACCATGTTTATAAGTATGGCAGAGATTGGCAAATTTTTCTATAAAGAGCAGACAGTATTTTAGTTTTGGGGGACCACATATTGATTTGACCCAGAGATCATAATTTAGTCACCCTTGGTCTAGGACTACTACACATCACAACAGCAATACTCCCCTCTATTCACCAAAACACTAGCATTGCCATGCTGCACTGATCCACCACATATGTATTATCAAAGTTAGAAATTAAGGTTTTACCAAGCTCACAAGCAAAGTTTTCCAACTGAACCACTTTCTTTTAAATGTATTATTAGAACTGCCAACATTTACTAAGCATATATTGTAAAACTACTTTACTAAGCACAAATATGAAAAAATGGTCCATGACTCCAAAAACTTGAGTTCTTACTGGGAATGTATGTAGTTATGTGGATAAAGAATAATGCTTTCAAAATAATCTAACTGGAAAGGAATATAATGCAAAGAATATTGAGGTGGGAATAAAAAAGAGTAACAAATCAGGGAAAGAAAATAAATGAGAAATTTCTTACCCATTTAATATGTGTTCAAAAAGATGAACTTGACCATCTCTGCAAACAACAGCTAACTTGACGGGCTAAGAGAAAAATTTAACTGATTACTCTAATGAGTCAATACCAAACCAACTATTCTCCCCCCTCCCGCCCTTGAAATAACCAGAGAAAAAGTGAGAACACCAACGTTGCAAAACTCCTGCATTTAAAAATCCTTACTGTCATCAAAATGACAACTGGAGTGGTTGTTGTGAAGCTCAGAAATAAAAGTGTAGGGGAAGAAGAGAACAGTAAGGAAAATGCAGCCTGCAAGTGAGAGGAGCAAAGTCAGTACTACCAAGTGCAGAGACTGACAAAAGGGACCTGGCAGGCCCCGCACAGCAGAGCAGTTGGTTGGGATCGCTGCAAATGCCTCTGTACGCTGACCCCTCCCCTCGAAAGCGCATCACAGTGACTGAACGCTCATCCCGGAGAGCCTAAGATTTTTGTTATATTTTGTTCTCCCTCCCTCGTGTCCTCTTCCTTCCCAAATCATTACATCATAAAAACACTCATTTTAAAAATACAATTTGTGAAATCCAAAAACAAATTCTCAAAAATCAAGCCATTTACCTCTTCCTTATTTTCTGACAAAGTCAAATCAATATAGACAGGTTCATCTGTGACTGTAAAAGACATCACTGCATTCTTTTCTTTGTTTTCTGACCGGACCTGCCTAGATAACAAAACCAATGATTAGATAAAAAGAAATTTAAAAAAAGATGAGCACCTATGGGGAGTCACAGCATTAGATTCGCCATAGCTTTTGCACCCTGAAAGCTAAATAAGGGGACTACAGATCAATCTCAGTATTTGTGGAACTTCTATGGTCTTTAACAGCTATGCTCAGAGCAGTGAAATTTAAGAGTTGCCAACAATGTTAAACAAGGCTATATGTTCTGACTTATTTTAGCTCTCATACTATATACTAATAAGTATTAGTATTATTTAGAATAGTAAAAAGATTCTTTGTAGTGCCACTTTTTTTGCTTTTATGCTTTTTGTTGATTTCACTGTTTAAGATGTCCCCTAAGTATAGTGCTGAAGTGCCGTCTAGTGTACCTAAGAGGAAAAAGCTGATATTCCTTATGGAAAACAAATATTTGTGCTAAGTAAACTCTGTTCTGACATGAATTAATCAACTATATTATACAGCTGATTAATTAATGTCAGAGTGTGTATATAGTTACACACAACTAGTTATATACACGTGTGTGTGTATATATATAAAACAAAGTATTTTTAAACAGAAACACATAAAACAAAGTTATGTATTGATTAGATGACAAAGATGTGACCAACGAGGCTTACAGAAACCTAATCCTGTATTTCCCAGAGGAATAAAATAGTTCAGTATCACCAACTCAGTGCTCATGAGGACTTTATACAACTATACAACTGCAAATATCGAGAACTGACTGTGTGTGTATACCCATGTATATATGTAAAACCAGTTCATTGGAAATAGTCTTTTCAACAAATGGTACTGGGACCAGTGGATATTCCCAATACCAAAATATACATTTCCATCCATTCTTTGGGAATGCAAACTTTTGTGTGGTCATCCTGGAAAAAAGCATGCAGGTTCCTCAAAAAGTGATCCAGCAATCGCACTACTAGCTATTTACCCAAAGAATACAAAAATACTAATTCAAAGGGATACATGCACCCTGATGTTTCTACAATAGTATCTCCAGAAGCCATATTACAGAAACAGCCCAAGTGTCCACCGATTGATGAATGGATAAAGATGTGACACACACATACATACATAAACACACACACACACACACACACACAATGGAGTATTACTCAGCCATAAAAAAGAATGAAATCTTGCCATTTGCAATGACATGGTGGAGCCTGCTTAAGATTCTCTCTCTGCCCCGTGCCTCCCCCTCCCGCCCCCACCACACCCTGCTCTCTCAAGAAAAAAAGAAAAAGAGTACACTTGTGATGAGTACCAGGTGCTATATGGAAGTGCTGAGTCAGTATATTGTACACCAGAAACTAGTATTACACTTCATATTAACTAAATGGAATTTAAATAAAACCTTAAAAAAAAAAATGCCATGCATCTTTGCACCATATACAGAAATTAACTCAAACAGACCACAGAATCAAATGCAAGACTTAAAACTACAACTTTCAGCCCCGCATCGGGCTCCCTGCTCAGCAGAGAGCCTGCTTCTCCCTCTCCCTCTGCCTGCCGCTCTGCCTACTTATGCTATCTCTCTGTCAAATAAATTAAAAAAAAAAACACTAAAACTTTCAGGAGAAAATCTTTGTGACCTTGGATTAAGCAAAGATCTCTAAACATGATCTGGACTTCATCAAAATTAAAAACATCTCTTCAAAAAGACAAGGCACATAGTAGGAGAAAATATTTGCAAGCATATACCTGATTAATGGGTTTATATTCAGAATATACACAGAATTCTCAAAACTCAGTAAGAAAACAAGCCCAATAAAAAATAGGCCAAAATATTTGAATAGACACTCATCAAGAAACATATCCAGATAGCAAACAGGCACATAAAAGATTCTCAACATCAGTGGCGATTAGGGAAATGCAAATTAAAACCACAGTGGGGTAGCACTACATACCTATTAAAATGGCTAAAATTAAATGATATATCAAGCACTGGTGAAAATATGAATTCACACTCTTTATACACAGCTAGTTAGAACGTAAAATGGTACAACCACTTTGAAAAAACTTGACAATTTCTTTTTTTTCCTTTTTTTCAAAGGCTCTAAGCCCAAAGTGGGACTTGAAGTCACAACCCTGAAATCAAGAGTCACATGTTCTGTCTGACTGAGCCAGCCAGGCGCCCAAATTCGGCAATTTCTTAAAAAGTTAAATATACACCTATCATTATGATCCCCCCACTACACTCCTAGGTATTTATTTACCCAAGAGAAATGAATCATATGTCCGTAGAAAGATTATACCCAAATGTCCATAATAGCTTTATTTGTAATGTCCCAAACATGTCAACAAGCCTGGTGACTGGAGTGGGGATGCAGACTATAAAGGGATATGAAGAAACTCTTAGGAGCAATGCACATGGTCACTGTCAATTGTGGTAACTGATTTCATGGATGTATACATATGTAAAAACTTTATCAAATTATATACTTTGAATATGTGCAATTTATTCATAATATATAGAAACAGGAGAATGGTGGTCCCCAGGTCCTGGAGAGCAGGAGAAATGGAGAGAGGATGTTGGTGAAACGGTACAAACTTTCAACTATAAGATGAATAAGGTCTGGAGATCTAATGTACAACATGGTGGTTATAGTTAACAATACTGTATTATATACTTCAAAGTTACTAAGAAAATAAATCTTAAAACATTCTTGCCACAAAAAAGAAATGGTAACTAGTGAGGTGATGGAGGTAGTAACTAACCCTGGTAATCACTTTGCAATATACACGTGTATCAAATCATCACACTGTACACCTGAAACTTACACGATGTTATATGTCAATTATATCTCAATAAAGCTGGAAAAAAATTAGGATAATACTGTTAAAAAAGAGGAAGAAAACATGCAACTATACATCAATTATACCTCAATAAAGGCATTTTAAAAATTTAAGGCAAAATAACTAAAAAATGACTGAGTAGCAGTAACAAAAATGATTTGCAAACTCAATTCAAAATCAGTTTTTTTATCAACTAGTGAGACTTTATGCATTCACCAGGAAACAATCTTTCAATATTTTTGTGTCTAGAAGAAAATTAAGAGTTTATCTGATCAATTCTAAATATTTCCATTTATAAATTCTTCATAAAACACTAATTCTAACTCGAAGCCTTTTATACATGTTCAAAATCACTGCCAACAGACTACTTTATACAGAAGAAACTGTTACCTTATTTCCTCAGTAGGAGATAGTACTGTCCTTACAGTAATATCAAAGTCTTTTTTTGTTGAATTTTTTCATTCAGCAGCAAGAAACCTTAAATGTTATTTACTAAAAGACGTATGTCTTTCAAAGGTAATTATCAGGCAACCTTAGGCTTGTTCTACCTACCAAAACACAAAGTTTTCCATAAATGGCCCTCTGGGGCAGCCTTTTAATATGGTTTTGTAATTTTTCAAGTTTACTCCTCTGTAACTAGGAAGCCCTCAGGCATACACACACTATTTGAGGGATGTTAAGACAACAGAAATCAACTTTTCTTTTATAGAAAAAATTTTGTAGTTGGAGACCCCTAGGTCTAGGGAGCCAAAGAGTTGAAGCATTTTTAAGACCGAAACACCTGTGGGTGCCTGGGTGGCTCAGTCCGTTAAGTGCCTGCCTTCGGCTCAGGTCATGATCTCAAGGTCCAGGGATCGAGCCCCACAATGCTGCTCACCGGGGAGTTTGCTTCTCCCTCTCCCTGTGCACGCCCCCCAACTTGTGCACATACACACATGCACTCTAATGAATGAAAAATAAAATTTAAAAGAAAAACAGAAAAGACTGAAACATCTGAGTAATATCAGGAGGCTCTGGTGGTATATTTTAACTTTCTAGCTTTACTAATACATAGAACTAAAAGGAATTATCCCAATAGGCACACCGCAAAAACCAAACACAGGACAGAAGACCAACACGATGTGATTAGCAGAGGCATAATTAGGAACTATGGCTCAGCTGCTAGTTTGAAGGTGAACAGAGGTCCACATTAAGCCTCATGAACCTGTCCCCACCCAACCATGTCAAGATTACGTATTTGATGAGGCCTACTTCTATATGAGTATTATTTGGTGTAAATTCATAGTAACTTTATATGGTCAAGAACAAGCTCAACTAATTGATTACTAAGATGGGAAACTACTTGTTTTTTATTTTATCATTATTATTTTAAAAGATTTTATTTATTTATTTGACAGAGAGAGAGACAGCGAGAGAGGGAACACAAGCAGGGGGAGAGGGAGAGGGAGAAGCCGGCTTCCTGCTGAGCAAGGAGCCAGATGTGGGACTCGATCCCAGGACCCCGGGATCATGACCTGAGCCGAAGGCAGACACTTAACCATCTGAGCCACCCAGGCGCCCCACTACTTATTTTTTAAATCTCCATTTATTCTGTCCATTAATAGCATGTTTAAAAAAAAAAAAAAAGCTTCACCATCAGATCTCATAAAATCTAAGAAAACTCTTGTTTTCTAAAAATTAAAAACTTTCCAACAGCCATTTAATACCAAATTAATTTTTACTTTTAAAAGTAGTGCCGGGGGCGCCTGGGTGGCTCAGTCGTTAAGCGTCTGCCTTCGGCTCAGGTCATGATCCCAGGGTCCTGGGATAGAGCCCCGTGTCTCGGGGCTCCCTGCTCCGAGGGGAGCGTGCTTCTCCCTCTCCCACTCCCCCTGCTTGTGTTCCCTCTCTCACTGTCTCTTTATCAAATAAATAAAATCTTTAAAAATGATAAATAAATAAATAAATAAATAAATAAATGTAGTGCCAGGTTTCACTCATACGTGGAATATAAGGAATAGTGCAGAGGACATAGGGGAAGGGAGGGAAAACTGAATGGGAAGAAATCAGAGAGGGAGAGAAAACATAAGAGACTCTTGACTCGGGGAAACAAACGTTGTGGGTGGGGGGGGGCCAACTGGGTGATGTGATGAGCACTGGGTGTTATTATGCAACTAATGAATCACTGAACATTACATCAAAACTAATGACGTACTATAGTTGGCTAACTGAATATAAAGAAAGAAAGAAAGAAAGCGAGCTAGCAAGCCAGAGGCGCCTGGCTGACTCAGTCAACAGAGCACGTGACTCTTGATTTTGGGGCTGTTACGTTCAAGCCCCACACTGGTTGTCAACTACTTAAAATCTTGGGGGGGGAGAAAAAGGGAGTTCCAAGGAAAATTAGTAACAGCAACTATTGCAAAAAGCAGAAGAAAAACAAAACAAAACAAAACAAAAAAACAGGGTGCCTAATTGGGAATTTTCATACAAAGCCAAGGAATTAAATGTCTTCAGTAAAAGATCAGTAAATAGACATTACTGCACTAACCCAGAAGTCCTATCTATTTCAATAAAATCAGAGATTATCCCAATTTTTTTAAGAAGGTTATTTATAATTTGCCCAATCACAAAAATATTCAAACTGCTCTACCTCTAAACAAGCAAAAAGGAGTTTCTATTATATAATGCTCTTAAATTTTTCTCATAAAGATCTGTTTTTTAGGCAGGCTCAATTCTTCATTACAAGTCAAGGTAAATCTAATACTAAATACAAGAGTTAAGTCTCACATTCATCATCTACATTAACTATACAAGTTGTGACACATTCTTTCAAGGCAATGCTACCTCCGGATCCAAAAGACTACATACCAGACATTGAGTAACCGGTCATGTACTGCTCCAGACAAGAAATAAAGACCAGTGATTCCATCAAAGGGTTGGCTCTCATTAGGAGGTCTGATAGTAGTGAAGATGAGTGACGAAACTGGCGTTGCATGGCCTGTGAAGTGCTAGAGAAAGTTAAATCTCATTTAGGAGAGGGAACAGAGCAGTAACAAAAATTAAAGAGTCCATCTGGACCATAAGCAATACATATGAGCCACATCTGAAATCAGAACTCCAGACTAAAGGTAACAGCTAAATTTAATTCTAAGCAACTGAGGCTATTTGTGCTATATATATTCCTCTCACTAAAACTCCCATCTGAAAATACTGAAAAATCAGGACGTCCTTCTAACTCCCAGGGCCCTACCCACAATCTTTCTTTCTTCCATTTTTTGCATTAAAGATCCACTTAATTCTATCCGTGTTTAAAGGGGTGTCTGGGTGCTCAGACACAGCCAAGGAATTGTAGGTCCTCATTTTACTCTCAGTGAGTCGAAACCACAATTTTAGGGCATCATCACAGCACCAAAAGTACACCCCTGAGCACACTCAAAACGTAATACTACGTCTCCATAGTCAAATACTGTAAATGTACTAAATGCTGGATATAAGCTAGAAATCAAAACTACTATCATTCCACAGCAGAAAAGATTTTTAATTCAAATTCTACTTATTTGTTCTATTCGTTTTTCAAATGCATGTGAAATGAACACATCTAACCTATTTAATATCAACAAACCAGGTTTGGAGGCTAACTTTTGTCTACTGATTCCACTATTTGATATGCCTGAAAATAACAAATCTGTATTCTTACAACAGTATGCTACAGCTGAGACTTTCTGCCCTTCTCCGTCCTTACTCTAGATGACTGTTAGGCTTACAACTAATTTGATTCACTCACTCTGTAGATTTCTTTGGTCTCCAAAACCCACAGTTTGATTGTTCGACCAGCTGAAAGCAACATCTTTCCATCTGGGCTGATACACAGGGAGCTGACACTGCTATTGTCGCCTTTCCATTTGCTGTATTGTGAAGAGAAACAAAAATGCCTCAGTGAATAGGGAGAAAACTTTACTCAGAGCAAAAAGATAGCAAAAAGCAAATCAGGCATTAAAAATATCACTTAAGGGGCGCCTGGGTGGCTCAGTCGTTAAGCGTCTGCCTTCAGCTCAGGTCATGATCCCAGGGTCCTGGGATCGAGCCCCACATCGGGCTCCCTGCTCCGCGGGAAGCCTGCTTCTCCCTCTCCCCCTCCCCCTGCTTGTGTTCCCCTCTCGCTGTGTCTCTCTCTGCCAAATAAATAAATAAAATCTTAAAAAAATAATAATAATAATAAAAATAAAAATAAAAATATCACTTAAGGTTCTATGCCACATTACATTCCTTAAAAGCCTCTGTCAGGTGACTAACCTTGGACACTAAGGTAAAGCCTGCCTGCCCAATAAAACAGATTCTCAAGAGGTTCCAGAAAATGGAAGAGTAAGAGTTTTAAGAATGTAAAATGGGTAGTGGTGTATCTTGTGATCTATGAAGTAGATTTTGTTAATGCCCAGGAAACTACCAGACTGGATACCAGGACCACCACAAGTCCATTCTATCCCTTTGGAAAGGCCTTCCAAAGCAGTTACAAACCAGAAATCATAACAGCAAAATAACCTGATTTAAATAAATAAAACTTCTGTACCACAAAATAAGTCACAAACTTAAAGGCAAAAGGCTAAGGGTACCTGGGTGGCTCAGTTAAGCATCTACCTTCGGCTCAGGTCATGATCTCAGGGTCCTAGGATCAAGCCCCGCACCAGGTTCCCTGCTCAGCGGGAAATATGCTTCTCTCTCTCCCTCTCCCCCTCCTCCTCCACCCCTTCGAGCTCTCTTATCTCAAATAAATAAATAAAATCTTTAAAAATAAATTCAAAAGACTAGGAAATACCAAAAATATGTAAGAAAAGGATTAATATTCAGCATACATAAACACTCTATATTCAAGAATTAGCTCAAGTTCAAAAAAAAAATGAACTCAAAATAAAAATACACAAAAGATATAAACAGGCAATTCATACAAGAAATTCAAACTGTCAATAAACATGAAAACGATTACTTGATTCAACTAATCAAGGAGATGCAGCAATAATGTAGGAGACCTTTTCCTTTACCCTTTTCAGCTCCTAATACTTTTGACAATTTTCAAATTGTCCAAGAGCTTTGACATCTTATATTCCTTATTCCACACCTATTCACTTAACACATATAAAAAAGACAGGATCACCACCTGACAAGCTTCCCTGCGTCCACCTCGCCACTCAGCACTAACACGCCAGCAGAGAACTAACACCACTGCCACAGCTCCCTCCCACCCCCCAGTAAGAGCTGTGCAACTCACACTGTAACCTCCTACACGGGCATCAGCTGGAGACTGATTAGACTTTGATTCCCAAACCCCACCTGGACCTATTAAAACAGCTCTGTCTGCACAAGTAATTCACATGCACATCAGAGCTTGAAAAGCACTAGACTGAAAGATTCCTCTCTAGGAAATGTGACTGGTGCCAAAGTAATAACCCACACAGTATCGATACTGACATTTGAAGGCTTCCCCATCACTCTACAAATGAAACCCAGCAACTGAGCCACCCACCCACACCGGCCTTCCAATCAGCTTTTTAATGTTTCATTTTCAAATAGTGACAGGCACCCAAGGATCGTCAGTCATTCAAAGAATGCCTTTAACATAAAAGAGGCTAAAATCAAACAAAAATCAAAACACATCCTCAAGAGGGAGATGATGTAAGGAATAAAAGAAAAATACTTTAAATCCTTTAATTATCTTCAGAGAGTTAGAAAATATTATATCCATGAAAGAAACATGGTGCAACAAAAAGAAAATTAAGAGAAGAAAAACAAAGCTCCCAGAAGTTAAAAAAATGGTTAGAGAAATTTAAAAATTCACTAGACGATGTGGAAGATGAAACTGAGACAATCTCCCCAGGAACAAAAGAAAAGGACAAAAGGGAAAATAAGAGAATAAATTTAAGGGATACAACATCTAAGTAATAATAGGTTGTCCTTAGAGAAAGGTCAAAGACAACAGAGGGATGAAATTGTCAAATACACACTAAAAGAAAAATGAAGAACACAGAATTCCCGGGCTAAACGGTCCCCTGTGCGCCAATGTAATTCACTGACTAAATAAAAAATGCACTGGATATTTTAGAACATAAGGTTAATTAGTACTGAAAGCTAAGAACCAATGAAACAGAAACAAATAAATAAATAAACCAATAAACCAATGCTTCAAAATCCTGTGGGAGAATTATTTCCAACCTAAAATTATCTTCAAACTATAAATCAACTGTGAGGATACAATAAAGGTGCTAGTAGACAAGCAAAATCTCACTAAATTTACCATCCTCATACTTTTCTTAGGAAGCTACCGATTGGTATGTTTCACAAAAAAGAAGAGAGTAACCCAACAAAGAGAAAAATGGGATCCAAGACACAGAGGCTCCATCTGACAAGAGAATTTTCAAAATGATAATGAAAGAAAATCCCAGGATCATTGCTGTTCAGCAGATCCTGGAAGAAAGCTGAGAAATCCTCCAAGAAATAGATGAAACTGGAGGGAAGCCTTCAAGAAATAAATACAACTGATTAACTGATGTGCCCCAAAATAACATGCTACCGTGAGGGTGAAAATAAGCTAATGATAGGTATATACAAAACTAAGCAAATGAACAAAAAGGCAATTACACACCCCAAGAAAATCAGTTTTATGCCAAGAAATAATAAAAAACCTGGTAGAGCACAAGGCTCATCTGTAATAATATTTAATGCAAACAATGAATAGTCCTTCATCAAAAACTGTGATGTACCAATATTGGGAGAATGGAGAGGGGAGAGGCTAGAGGCTGAGAGCTAAATCCTCATCTTCCATAGTAGGAAGTCAACAAATAGTACCTAAAATGGAGAGGAATGTAGATACTAGACTTTTCAAGGAATTTTTAATCAAATCAGGCATGCAAGATTTTAATACATAAACTTCAAACAATGATAGAAGAGTAAAATAATTGCACAAGAGATACCATAAGATACCATGCAATTACTGGTCAAATGAGTTGGATAGTGTTGGCAAGGCCTGGTGGAAGAGAAGAGATTTCAGTTGGACCTTCTAGGAAAGGTTAGATTTGGACAGAAGAGGGTGGGGGAAGGGAGGTGGGCAGATGACAAGACCAAAGGCTAGGAGAAAGGGCAGTGAAAGATTTAGAGGATTTAACATACTAGGGAATAATGGCTGATAGAGGATATGGGCCAAAGTATCTTAACAGCAGCATAAGGATGCCAAGAATGAAGCTGGAAACAATATCCTATGGGACTACAGTGTGGATGAGCTCAGGCTCGGATCCAACCTATTTCTCAACTGTAGAGCCTACCTCACATTGTTAAAAAAAAAAATCCAACACTGTGTAGAATGTGAACAGAGCCTTGAACATTAGTAGCCCCTACGTGAAGTACTTGACATTATGAACTCTCATCCAGACAGCATTTTAAAAATAGACTGGCATGGTCCCCACCCCAGACCTAGTGGGTGAGAATCTCCACAGGTGTTTCTGACAGTCATCAGTGGAGAAAACTACTGCCACATGTAAATGAAGACACCTACCGAACCTCTAGCCAGATGACCTATTCATCTATACTTGGTGCCCCAAACCCTCCTTCAAATTCTAAGCCTCTATCACCACCTCATCTGCTGAGTCTTGCCTTTCATGTATTATTTCAAATTCAACTTGTCTGAAAACGCAAAACCATTTCCCTCTTCTGACCATAATTCCTACGAACTGTACCTCACCTCTACTCACCAGTAAGTTCACAAAGCTGTAAACTGAAGAGTTACATTTAACTTATTGCTGTTACTTAATACCCCCTTCCATGCTACCCAAATGTTCTTAGTTGGTATCTTTTCCATTCTCACTTCCCACTCTTACCATCCCACACTTGATCTACTACAACCACCTGGCATCTAGCTTCTCTGCCTTGTTCGGTTTGGTTTTGTTTTTTAATGGCTTCTCTGCCTTTGAACCAGCTCCTTTCCATTTACTCTACACAATGCTGGCAGATGACCTTTTCCTAAAGCATTATCTTGGTGACTTTATTCCCAAGACATTACCTTTAGTGGCATTCTCCTGTTTATGACATAGAATCTAATAAAACTCCAAGAAAATAGTTTTAATACAGTAGAAAAACACTGTCCCAGAGGGCGCCTGGATGGCTCATTTGGTTAAGCGACTGCCTTCAGCTCAGGTCATGATCCTGGAGTCCCAGGATCGAGTCCCGCATCGGGCTCCCTGTTCAGCAGGGAGTCTGCTTCTCCCTCTGACCCTCCCCCCTCTCATGTGCTCTCTCACTCTCTCTCAAATAAATAAATCTTAAAAAAACAAAACAAAACAAAAAACACTGTACCAGAATTCACAACAGTATAAGAACTTCCCTGCCACTCACTAGCTGTAAGACCATGAGCATCATCATCCTTCCTAGGGTCCTCATCTGCCTAAGTTGAATCAATTCAACATTTACTGAACATCTACTACAAAGCTTATCATAGGATTAGACACTTGAACTAGTAGAGTTGTCTGAGATTTTTACCTATGACAGTTAAGGCCAGACTCTTAAGATACTCTGGCCCATATCCTCTATCAGCCATTATTCCCTAGTATGTTAAATCCTCTAAATCTTTCACTGCCCTTTCTCCTAGCCTTTGGTCTTGTCATCTGCCCACCTCCCTTCCCCCACCCTCTTCTGTCCAAATCTAACCTCTCCTAGAAGGCCCAACTGAAATCTCTCTTCCACCAGGCCTTGCCAACACTATCCAACTCATCTGACCAGTAATTGCATGGTATCTTATGGTATCTCTTGTGCAATTATTTTACTCTTGTATCATTATTTAAAGTTTATGTATTAAAATCTTGCATGCCTGATTTGATTAAAAATTCCTTGAAAAGTCTAGTTTAGTACCTACATTCCTGTGTCCAGTATCAAATTTGACCTACAGCCAAGAACACAGTCTTGATTTGTCTAACTCTAATGCGTTTCCATCAATAAGAAGTTACCCCTCCAGTACTATGGAACCATCAACATTACTCACCACTTTACTTTGCATGTCTGTGTATTCCATTCCACAATATGTTTATCATCTGAACAACTATACAAACAGCCATTGTCTTGATGCCACTGTATGCAATTAACCTTGTTGTCATGTCCACCACTCTACAGATTAAAAAAAAAAAAGATTAAAAGAAAAAAAACCACGCCTGATATAACATAATTACGCATCCTAGAATCATTACTAACAGTTAACAAAAAAGATAGGCTTTAACCTAACTTAAAACACCCTAACCTACAGCTATCTATTTCCAACATCAAAAATGAGATAAATCATCTATAAATTCATCAAATGTTAACTTTCCCTTCTCTGTTGAAAAAATATACTTCCACATCGTAAGTCAAAGGATGCTAGTTCTAAATGCCACTTGCTTTTGACAGGAATGCCAGCACTGGGGCGCCTGGGTGGCTCAGTCGTTAAGCGTCTGCCTTCCGCTCAGGTCATGGTCCCAGGGTCCTGGGATGGAGCCCTGCATCGGGCTCCCTGCTCCACGGGAAGCCTGCTTCTCCCTCTCCCACTCCCCCTGCTTGTGTTCCCTCTCTCACTGTGTCTCTCTCTGTCAAATAAATAAATAAATAAATAAGGAATGCCAGCACTAAGACAGAATACTTCATGTACAGTGGCAAAAGCTTATGACACTTGAGTGAACTAATAAAGTCAAATCTTGGAGTTTAAAGTATTAAGATAAAAATCATGTCTAGTCAAAACTATCTTTGAAAATCACAGTCACTTTTAAAAAAACTACCAAAACTGGGGCACCTGGGTGGCTCAGTCGGTTAAGCATCTGCCTTCGGCTCAGGCCATGATCTCAGGGTCCTGGGATGGAGCCCTGAATCAGGCTCCCTGCTGAGCAGGGAGTCTGCTTCGCCCTCTGCCTCCCCTCCCCCCATGCATACTCTCTCTCTGTCTCTCTCAAATAAATAAATAAAACCTTTAAAAAACAAACTACCAAAACTATCTCTCAATAAAGAAACCACTGTTTCGGGGTGCCTGGGTGGCTCAGTCGTTAAGCGTCTGCCTTCGGCTCAGGTCATGATCCCAGGGTCCTGGGATCAAGCCCCGCGTCTGGCTCCCTGCTCAGCAGAGAGCCTGCTTCTCCCTCTCCCTCTGCCTGCTGCTTTGCCTGCTTGTGCTGTCAAATAAATAAATAAAATCTTAAAAAAAAAAAAAAGAAAGAAACCACTATTTCTTCAGGTAAACACTAAGTATTTCCTTGTGTTATGGAAGATACCATATGAACAATAAACATATTCAACATAGCAAGATGCTCGCTCACTCAGCAGCAAACAGGAATGGAGACATCAACTGGGAAAGGGCAAGTTCAACTCTCCCACCCACCACACACACATTCCAGGACAAACTCATTCAGCAGAATAAGGTCCTAAAATAATTTACACTGTGAGCAATTGTGATTTTCACTCTTTCTACTTGAATTCACATTACAATTAAATGAATACATGAATCACCATCATGTATATATGTAAACTAAGGATAAAACTCAAAATCACTACTCTATTATATAGATTGCTCACTTTTTTTTAAGATTTTATTTGTCAGAGAGAGAGAGAGCGCACAAGCAGGGGAAGTGGCAAAGTGAGAAGCAGGCTTCCCAATGAGCAAGGAGCCCAATGCAGGACTCGATCCCAGGGCACTGGGATCATGACCTGAGCCGAAGGAAGACGCTTAACCAACTGAGCCCCCGAGGCATCCCAAGAAAAATACTTCTAAATATTAAGTTCAGCTACTTCCTTTCACTAGTATGAGCTATCCATTCAAAGAACTAAGTCCTATATCATTGACACATACACAAGAACTGAATAAAGGATATTAACATAAATTCCATAGAAAAAATTCAGTAAGAAAATAAAATTTTCAAAGTTAGTAATCCAAGAGATTAAAGCAAAACAAAGTAACATTTTCAGTCTGTCCATCTAGCATTTTGCTTATTAGCATTATAATACCCACACTGGGAAGGTTACAGAAAAAAATGGCACTATCATACATTGCTAGGAGCTATTATACCCATTTAAAAAACAATCTACCAACTGTCCATTCACTCATTCACTTACTCAACAAACATTTGCACAATACCAATTACATGTCAGGCACTGCACTAGGCACTTATAATATACTATTACATCTAAATCCCAAAAAAGCATGCAAGGTAGGTTACAGAATACCCATTCAAGAAATGAGAAGTTCAACTACTTACCCATGACCACATAACTAAAAGGACTCAACCTCAGGACAGAATAGTTCCAAAGCCTGATCCCTTTCTACTTCACCAATCATCCCAACACTCCTTACTCTGACCTTCTTAGTTATTTTTTTAATACATTCATTCCCTGTTAAAGATTAATGTATAATCCCATGAAGTACCAAAATTATCTAAAAAGGAGTTCTAGGTTTCATTAGCATTATGTCCACTGCCACAGTAGCTGAATAAAGCAGCTATCACACTGCTTGGATTGTAGGTACTTGCTCACCACAAAAGACTGATCAAATCAAAGGATGGGCTCCCAACCACAGTAGGGTAAAGCCTACATGAGGACAATACTCGACTTGGAGAGGAGGAAGTAAGAGAAATTCCCTTCTTACTATCTATACATCTAAATGCTTTAATTTGTTTTACAGTTGTATAAAAATACTTTGAAACATACTTTGAAAGGCAGATTTGAAATCAGAATTTTTCATCTATCAAATCAGCTGAGCTTTTGTTAATGTTTTTGCTGTTTTAATGGGCATATCCAATGATGGAAATAATGCTATTGGAATACAGGTACTCTTTCCATTGTTGATACAGAAAATCAAGAAAACTCTTCCAGAAACTATTCGTATACCATGCATAAAAAGCCTTAACATTAAAACCCTTTCACTCATTAATTACAGGTCAGTAATTTTGGGAATCCATGTAAACAGCAAACGAAATGTGTAACAACAAAAAATTAGAAAGCACCTTAATGGTCAGTAATAGTTAAATCACCATGGGACTATCCAATTTAGTGGGATTTTAGGGAGTCATTGAAAATGTTTGTAACTAGTTCCTGACAAACATGAAAATTGCTCATGTTGTAATGTAATGGAAAATATCAGGATACAAAATAGAGGGACAGAACTCAACTGTATTTCTTAAACATGTAATAAAGAAATACACAATCTTATTAAACATCTCTTGGTGATAGATGTAAGAATAATTTTTTTCCCTTTTCAACATTATGTAGTTCCAAATTATCTATGGAGAATGTTACTTAAAATAGAAAACACTGTTTGATTCATATATACAGAAAGTATTCCTATATAAAGACAGACGTTCAGTGAACACCAAACACATAATGTAATAGACAGTGTCTGAAACAAACTATGCTAAGTTAAATCACTGCTCTATAGTGCCAAACTCTCACTTTGCTCTGTGATGCCAGGGCTGGGACTCCACAGACCACATCCCTGCTTTGCCAGCCAGATGGCCAGTAGGCTCCACCAATAAGGGCTGCTAGAGAGAGACAAGGCTGGAAGAGGAATTTGTTCTAGCCTGGCTCCTACTGTGCTCCTTTTGGTAGCAGCTGAACCCAATATGCAATTGTTCCAACACCTGAGGAACTAGGCTCCTCCCCTCCCTTCAAGGACACCAGCAGTCAGTAAAGCTCTGTCCTCAGAGGTCTGGACCGCAAGCCCATGGGGCCACTCTTCCACCAGAGACAGCAGCAAAGAGAGCAACACCAGCTCCTCAAAGGTTTGAGTTTCAGCAGTTATCCCAACTGCCTCCTTTGTTCCCTAGCCCTAAAGGTGGTGACCTCTTTCCTGCAGTCACAATTTGAGGTACCTAGAACTCTTTCTACCTTTTATTTTAAATCTAGTCAACAGTTCTTCATATTCTAACCTACAACAAAGATTACATTACCTATTATAGCTATTAACAATATTACTGTTCACAATTTTAAATGTGGGGGTAGAAAAATGCCCCTATAATACAGATCCTATAGCATTATTCGGTTTTGTTTTTAATAAATCTCTAATAATCAGTTTCCCATTTCTTTTATATACAATATACATCCATACACACACACACACTTATCTGTACTTACTATCAATTTACTGTGTAATTCTCCTTTTACTGTACTGTATAATAAAATACTACCAACTGCTGTACCAAGAGCCAACAAGTCAATCTGGTTACTCGTTCCTATAGCTTCTGATTTCCTTTTTTTCCTCTGGGGACTTTCCTGGGGGGGAAAAAGAAAAGGTTCATTTTGTATTTCAAACACAAGACATCATTAATGCATAAATGCAAATGCCCACTAACCCACAAATGAAATGTGACCGCTACCAAAAGACACTTAAAGACTGGGGGAGGGAGGGCAGATGACTCACTCTCAAATGCTTTCTTTCTATTTGGGGGAAAAAAAAATCACTCCAATGGAAAGAAGAGCTTGTAATTCTCTATCCCTGTCCCCTACCTCTCTGGAAGGAAGGCGACAAATAGGACATGCTCCCAGTATTCTCTTAAAAGGTCCAAGCAGCCTCACTGCTGCTTCCACTTCTCAGAAATGAACCACTCCTGACAGGTCCAAGTGAAGCCGCCACTCCCAAGCAGAGACTACAGATCCACAGCCAAGCAACCAACACTTTCCCTTTTTCCCTCTTCATCTTCCCTTGTGCTCTAGCTTCATTCTCAGGAAAGGGGACTCAAATGTTTTTATAAACACACATTTATTTCAGTCTCAGTCAAAACATAGTTGTAACTAGTAGAGCATACTAGAAGCTGCTCTAGTGTGTGAGAATTAAGGGTTAGTCTGAAAGTTCCATGCAGTCTTGGTGATCCTCATGACAAGAGGCACAAGTTCCAACCCAGTGTCAAATGCCACAAGACTGCTTTGATTTACTTCAAAAACAGAACTAACAGCTGTTAGTCCAAAGACAATCAATGATGACGACTTCAGGGTATTTCATCAAAGTTTACAATGCTGAAAATGTATAATTTTAGAACTTCTCTTCCATATGATGTTGTTTTTGTTTTTGTTTTTTTTAATTAAAGCGTGCCAGCCTGTGCTTTAGCAGAAAGCTGAGATACCCATTCTTTTAACATAAAACAGACCACTCACTACCACAGGAAAAAGAACAGCTTCCCAATAGTGCAAGACCTTTGCTCTACAGCACAAAGCAGCAGGCCAAGATACATAAAAATGTGCCCAACCCAAAAACCACCAATGAAAATTATGATGTTACAAGTGTATAAAGAATATCAAGGAGTAGGGGCGCCTGGGTGGCTCAGTCGGTTAAGTGTCTGCCTTTGGCTCCGTTCGTGATCCCAGGGTCCTGGGATTAAGCCCCGCACTGGCTGGGCTCCCTGCTCAGTGGGGAGCCTGCTTCTCCCTCTGCTGGCCGCTCCCCCTGCTTGTGCTGTCTCTCTCTGACAAATAAATAAAATCTTAAAAAAAAAATAAAACCTATTTTAAAAAAAGAGTATCAAGGAGTAGATTTATAAAGCATTTTCCATTTTTTTTTCGTTTAGTTAATCTTATGGAGATGTTACATTTGAAGAACTTTATTCACGTGACACACTTAGTTCAACAAAAACTAAAAAGATTTAACAAAAAACAGTAACTTTTTATATAGAGAAAAAAATACACATTTTGTGAGTCCTAAGAAATATATCTATATTAATAAACCCCAAAGAGAAGTTACAATTAAAAGCCAAAGTATAAAAAAATATGGTCTTATCAGTAACATTTAATTTGCTTGAAACACTGAAACCTTAGCACAAGCAATGTCCTAGGTCCCACCTTCAGTTCAGTGAATACCTAAAGCCACCTCTAAATTATCCCACAAGGCAGATGTGGTTTCAGCACAAGGTTATGAACACAAACACCTATTTCAGGCAAGAGCAGTTGGGGAAAGTATACCAACCCCCTACTACACCTCATCAAAAAACTCTTCTCTCAAAGATCCTAGAAATTATTTCTCCAACTCTTGGTTTTCCCAAATCAAGTTAAAATCATCTCACTGAGGTTTCTAATGTGTGAAACATAGGCTGGTCCAAATATGTGCATGGTTTTCTGCAGATATGAATTTGCATTAAAAAGCACAAAAAGGGGTGCTTGGCTGGCTGAGTTGGGAAAGCATGCAACTCTTGATCTTGGGTTATGAGTCCAAGCCCCACACTGGGTGTAGAAATTTCTTAACAAAGTTTAAAAAAATTAAAAAATAAAAAGCACCAAGAAATTTTAGATATTAATCCTTAACATATTCAAACCCTAATTTCCCTATCAACAAAATCTGTGTATTTCGGGAGAAGCAAGCAGAGGCAAGTGGAGGAGCATCCACAGAACTTATGCCCAATTTTGAGGATCAGTGGTCTAAGCCTAAATAATAACACAATGCATCTCAAAGAACTACTGACTCATGCATATTTTCTCAGAGCTGGACGACCTTTTTTAAAAATCACTTCCCAGTTAGCAGGATGAGCATGTCTGAACAGGTCAACCAGATAAGTTTATATAAGCAATGTGCATTTTAGTTAAAATCTATTTTAAATATTACCCCGTCACCAGATAGTTCTGAAACCAAGAATTTAGTGCTGATGATTACAGATTTTGACAGACCTTTGTCAGCATTTTCTTTCTGAACCTGTTGCTCCTGTGATCAAAAACTTCAATGACTCCCCAGAGAAGACTAAATCAATACAAGGAACTCTCTGGCATTCAAAAGCATCTGCAATTTGCCTCCAGACCACCCTTTTCCAACCTTATTTCCAATTCCATCTTTATATTACACTCCCTAATCACTAACACTTTCCCATTTTGCTTCTGCTTTTCCCTCAAGGGGTCTTTTCCTGCTCACCTCAGTTTTCTTTTGGTTAAAAATCTATCCATGCTTCAGGGTCCACCCCAACTCTCATCTCCCAACAAAAACCTCTTCTCTTTTTATTTAAAGACTTTATTTATTTATTTGAGAGAGAGCACATGGCGGGGCGGGGGGGGGGGGAGGCGTGTTGGCACAGGGAGAAGCAGACCCCCACGTAGCAGGAAGCCCAGTGCAGGGCTCTATCCCAGGACCCTGGGATCATGACCTGAGCTGAAGGCAGACGCTCAACCGACTGAGCCACCCAGGCGCCCCCTCTTCTTTCCCTTAAGGCACACATCATACTGCACTCTGCATTACAGACACGGTATATCTGAATTATCCACTTCTTCCTTGATGTGTCTCAGTCATACTCAGTTTTACTTCCTCTGAAGTACCTAGCACAAGATCAAGTGCATACTCACTATACACATAAGTACATAAAGTAATGAAAAGGGTAGGCTAAAACTTGAGTTCCTATCTGTGACTGAAAAATTGGAGTTTCTAGAGGTACCAGGAGTGAAGACACAAAAAAATGTGATTTCTTAAAGAGTCTTTTTCAGTATGAAAGTCTGACTAAGCTAAGCAATAAAGAGTAGCACCAGTCTGAAAAAGTTTACCAGCATTTGATCCAGAAGGCAATCAGAAGGCTGACTGACAGTCTCAAGGGGCTAAGTGCATGATTTACAAAAAGCAAGACACAGGGCAGATGTAGTGAAAAGAGAGAGGAAAAAAAGGGCATCCAAGTGATGAGAAGTCTGAATTTGATCAATTAAGCAATGACTTTTTAGACTGAGATCCCAGAGTAAAGAAAGTTTACATGGAGAGCTAGTACACACACTCATAAAAATATATGTATATAATAATTGAAACAAGCTCCACAAAAAACTTATCCTTTCCCATGCAAAATACACTCATTTTTTTAACTCCATCACAACCACTAAAGCGGTTTCATAATCCACTAATGGATCAAAACCTACTTTTGAAAAATCCTGACCTCTAGACACTGAAAATTATGCCAAAGTTTCAAGTTTCATTCTGCAATTAGTCTCATATGCCTTTTCTTCGCCTACCTTACTGTCACCTCTTTGGCAAACGTTTAAGTTTCACGGATAACAATGAACAAAATGTGTGCATTTTACATGTCATTTACATATTTATATCAAAAACAATCAAATTTTAATAACCAGGAACTTCTATTCCTGCCAACAGAATCTAATCTGCAAACTTTTCCTTGTTGTGAAGTTTAAATACTGGAGAGAACCTAAGATACAGCATCATACATTCAGGAACACAGCCAGACTGTACCACATCTCCAAGGGATGGGAATGGGGAACTCAACTCAGATTCTTCCTAGAAACTTTTTTTTTTTTTTTGAGTAAAGTGATAGCAGTTTATTAAGTGAAGATACAGAAAAAGCTCTCAAGAATGAGAGGGGTCCCAACAGGGTCGCCTCTTCCTAGAAACATTCTTAATGCTACTGTGCTTGCCCTGTCTCACGGCTGAAGCACCATGTGCTTCGTTTAACAAGAACTAAGCTGTGTGAGGTCAGTTTAACTGCAGTAACAGCAAAGCAACATAAATACATGAACTGTGGTAGCTGATGGTAGACAAGGTCTGTTTCTTCAGGGCTGTACACCAGCTAGGGAAGGAAAAATAGAAAAGTTGGAGAGATTTTAGGGGGCAATGAAATAGCAGGGTCAGTTACAAGGTGGGGCTCAGGTACTTCCTTTGCGGCTTTGGCATATCATTTAACAGCTCAGCCTCAGTTTACACACACAAACATGACGAGCTTTAAAAACAGCATCCACCTATAGTCCATCAATGTGTCTCCTTGCACTTTTCTTATCATTACAGGTCCTCTTGCCCCAGGTTCCATTAACCAAATGAAATGCTCGCTATATATATACACAAAAACCTTCCAAAAACTACTGTGACATAAATGTGAAGTATTATAATCATTCTTGACCAAGAACAACAAACAGCAATATGATTTTTCTAAACATTTAGGAACTACTATTTTAACGCTTATTACCCAAGTAACCCAGCACCAACTCATTTTTCTCCACTCACAGGAATAATATCACCAAACTTTGTCCTTGGGTGGCAAATTGCCAATTACTGAACCAGATACAGGATACTCTTACAAAATGATTTACACTGAGGAATGTAGCAGTAAATGATAAAATGAGCCCACAGAGAATGCTCACTGAATCACTCAATAATAACAACTAACATTTACTGAGCACTTACTACACCAGTCATATACACTGCCTCATTTAATTCTCTGAGGACCCTGAAAGGTGGGTAGCATAAGCTCTACTTCATGTTTGAGTAACAAAAATCTTAAGGTGTTGGGAACACACGCTTCAGAATAATATCCTTTCTAAGACTCATACTCTAATCCTCAAAGATGTAAAATAAAAAGGTTTAATAAAATCAGAGCATCTTAAAACTTCAGTGGCAAGGATCCTAACTAACCCAGGGACCTGGGAGCAGAGACTGAAGCAGCTACTACATATCACTCTTCATTTTCTAGCTTTAAAAAAATAACATGACTTTATAATTTTATCCCGTAATACATGTGCACATTTAAGAGAACCACTTCTCCCTCTAATCTTCAAGTAAAATTGATGCTCTGGGTGGACACATCGCCAGTATGAGGACCAAATGTCCTCCTTACGTTCCTCCCAGCTCTCAATTCTGTGACTCAAGATCTAGGGTTACAGTATAAGAACAGCGGACCAGGAGTCAGAGGACCTTGATTCTAACGGTCACAGTCTCTTTATTGGTTACTAAAGCTTTGGTGAAGTCACTTGGAACTTCCTTAGTTCTGATTCTCAGTTTTTAAAAATTTTATTTCAGGACACTTCATAGAGCTGTGTGGCTAAAATGAAAACACACAGATGAAAGGATACTGAAACCTATACAAACTTTTTTAAGTAGCCAAACTCTCATTTTTCAATGAGGCCCTCCAAATTAGTGACTTGCTCAATGTGACAAAAGCAATTTGAGTTGAGTCCTGGATATGAAACCAAATCTAGATATTTTTCTACTATTTCAGACTGGTATACATAATCCAAAACTATGATTTTCAACAGGAAATTTAAGATTAGGCCAAAGTTTTATTCTTGAGGCATATTATGTGACTTAAGTCAACAGAAAAGCAAAGGGGGAGGGGGCAACAAATTTTTGCTAGCCTATTATTGACTATTATTTGTTGTAGATAATGGACAACAAAGCTCTAAATACCTGAGTTCTAGTCCTGGTTCTATTTTTGGTTTTTATGCAAGCTGCCTAATTTTCCAGAGTCTTAGTTTCTTTTTCACAAACAAGGCAAAAAGTTAGTCTTTATCTACCTTCCAGGACTAACCATACAAATCCAAGATATTAATAACAATACTCGCAGCACTTACATACACTAATCTAAATGTTTCTGCATTACTAAACATGCTCACCCTCACAACCACTCTGAGGTGGGTACTATTACCCCTGTTTTACAAACGAGGAACGAGAAGCACAATCACCACTATGAAGCCAAACCTAGATTCAAATGTAAGCAGCAGAGCTTGGATCCATGCATCTAATCATTGCTCCACGTTTTCCCTCAGCATCACTATTACCATCTCTTTACACAACTATTAAATAGAAACAGAGAACAACTTTAAAAAGGGAAAATATGCAGACTGCTGTAACTTTAACAATGACAACTATGATTTTTTTTAAAGTCCAAGTTCGCCTTGACTTAAGAGCCCGGATAAAGGTTTCTTTTATTTATCAACTAAAGTCACTTCATCTAGAAACTAAGAGACTCTATTTTAAGATCTGAAAAATACCTAAACATACTCCCCCAAAGCATAGTTAGATGTACCCCTACCTTCAACTTAAAAATTTAGCAGAGAGTCCCCCCACGGTAGTCATGATGGAGTTAAAACTCTGTCTTAAATACTAGCTTTTGAAGTTTTATACACAGTGTCATCTAAACACTCACGATACCTGATGCTTCCAAATCACATTAGACTGATTCGATTTGACTACCGTATACCTGCAGTACCCACGTGCACGTGAGTTGGGGCAGACGTGGTGGAAAGACTCAATAGTGAATGACATCTTACCTGAGATGAGGCCCTAACAGAAAAGCCTTCCCTAACTCGGCGATGTCCCCTCTAAGAAAATCTTCACCTGGATTCACATTCATTACATTAAACCGGCTACTTCACTTTACCTCCACAACCTAATGCAGACTTCAAACTTGGTTAAAAGAGGGTGTATAAACGGGAACTGAGCAGACGTTAAAAAAAAAAAAAAAAAAAAAAAGGGCATGAAGTTTCAAATGACTGAGAATGGAAACGAGCCTGGGAAAGTCAAGAGTTTGAAGAGTGAGAGTACCACACACTGGACGTGGAAGAGAACACGTGGTGAGCCTGATGCACCCAAGGGTTCGGGGGGGGGGGGGTTGTCCGGAAGCAAGGAAATAGACTTACTCATTCCAATCTCCTAAGGCAAAGCCGATGAGCTAGAGAAATCGGAAAAGAGTACTATAGCCCCAAGAAGGGGCTCTGTCAAAATCCAGGACGTTGAAGAGCACATGTTGCTGCGCGAGGCTTGGCAGAAGGAAGCCGCCCCGGGGAACTGGGGGCCTACGGGAACATGGCGGCCCCGGCGACAGCCGGGCGCGGGGCGCAGACCGCATGGAGCCAGTCGGTAACGCTCCAGTCTACGGCCCGTCCAATCGGGCCGCGCCCTCTTTCGCTACTCTGCGGGCAGGCCGCACGCGGAACTGGCCAAGTGGACCGAGTCCGCGCCGCCGCCGCACTCCGTGCCTCCTCACCCCGGGCCTCGGAGGGCCGCGCGAGATGCCCGGCCACGCGCCGTCGGACTGCGGGTGCGCTGAGGCCGAGCCCGGGCGGACGCCCGCCCCCCACCGTCCCGCCTGCTTTACCTTGGCCTGCAGCCGCGCTGGCGCCCAGGCCAGGCAGGTGCAGGTACCGCTGAGGTGCGCGGAAGGCACGTACTCTTGGTGCAGCCTATTGTTGGCTGTCTCCCACACTCGCAACTGACCGTCGGCAGACGCCAAAGCAAAGTATGCCTGGTTCAGCGGAGAGAAGGCGCAAGGAACCCCTGCCGGGGACAGGGGGTCCGCAACACCACCGCCAGCCGCCGCCATTGCTGCCCTGGCTCCGCGGCAGCCACGTGTTCGCCTGTGCGCATGCGCACCGGCGTGGGGCGGGGCCTGGAGGGAGGGAGTGGGGCGGAGGGAGAGCAGAGAGCCGAGGGAGTGGCTCGTCGCGTCTCTAGCAAGCGTTGGGCGGGCCCAGCCTGCGGACGGTGGCCCGGAGGGCCCAATGCTAATTTGTACTGGTTGGGGGAGGGGACGTGTGGAGGGATGTGACTGCCTACTGGAGAGGGGGCCCGTTCCTTTAAAAAAAAAAAAGGAAGAAAAAGGTTTGGGTTTGTTTTTTTGTTTTTTTTTTTAATAACATGATTGAACTGAATGTTTAAAAGACATAATCACTTATAACTCCATGACTGTGGTAACTGTTTTCATTTTTTCTTATCCACTTGCAGGCTATAATCACGTATACACATAACAATTTATTCAGTCATAGTGTGAAAGTAACGGTGGGATCTGCTATCCGCTCCCTTATTTCGTCAGGATTAATCCCATGTTACTACATCAAATAGACAATTCGTAATGACGGCATAGTATTTCACCAAATCTATGCATTGTGATTCAAGAAATGCCAGATTAATATTATTCAGCCCACAGTTTATTGCCCAGCAGGAAAGACAAAAAACACCACCCTCGGGGATATGGGGAGACTGAGGCTTTTACAGCCAGGGGGTGCCACGGTAACATTTGCGTTTTAAATTATTTGTAATGACAACCATCTTCATTTTTTAAAGGCCTCCTGGACTCCATGGAGATGGTGGTAAAGGGGCAAGAAGGAAAACCGACACAATATAGGACAGTGCTGGGTCAGACTCAGATGAAAACAGTAAAGGTGGGGAGAAGTGCCCAGATTTCAGATAGAATCTGAAGTTAGAGTCAACAGGGCTTGCTAAATGATTGCAAAGGGTGAGAAAAAAACAAGTGAAGGACCTCCAGGGTCTGAGCAAACTAGTGAATGGTAATTCCATCAACTAGATTGGGTAAATGGGTTTGGTTGGAGTGGAAATCAAGAATTCTGTTTTGGACAGTTAAGTATGATATGCCTACTGTACTTCCAAATAGAGTTGTTCACTGGGAGTTGGCTACAGGAGAAGATCACAGAGATATAAGTTTGGATGCACTAGCATACAGATGCTATTTGAAACTGCGGGACTAGTCAGATCATGTTGGGTGCAAGTATGGATAGGAAAAGAAAACTTAGCCCCAAACTGTGCAATCTTTAGAGGTCAGGAGGAGGAGGAAGATCCAGCAAAGAAGATTAAGAATGGGTAGGATGAAAGCCCAGGAGACTGAGATGTCCTTGAAACCAAATCTTTATAAGGATTTAGGAAGCAAGACTTGATCAAAGCCATGTCAAATGCTGGAAGATGAAGACTGAGCATGAACCAGGATTTGGCAAGATCAAGGTCATAGGTGACTCTTGAAAAGCATTTCAGGGGCACCTGACTGGCTCAGAAGATAGAGCATGCAACTCTTGATCCCAGGGTTATGAGTTCAAGTCCCACGCTGGGTATGGAGATTATTTAAAAATAAAATCTTGGGCGCCTGGGTAGCTCAGTTGGTTAAGCGACTGCCTTCGGCTCAGGTCATGATCCTGGAGTCCCAGGATCGAGTCCCGCATCGGGCTCCCTGCTCAGCAGTGAGTCTGCTTCTCCCTCTGACCCTCCTCCCTCTCATGCTCTCTGTCTCTCATTCTCTCTCTCACAAATAAATAAAATCTTCTAAAAAATAAATAAATAAATAAAATCTTAAAAACACACACGCACACAAAAAGCAAAACAAAAGCATTTGGGGTGGAGGACCTACTATAGAGAGCGAAAGAGAAAAAGGGATGTGAGAAAGTACAGAAAAGGGATTTTCAGAAAAGTTTTCAAGGATTTTTGTTATAAAGGAGCATATATGAATCTGAATGAAGAAAAGTCTGAGCTAGAGTTATAAATTAGTCATAAATATACAAATAATACAAGCTTATTGTGCACTCACTGTATGTCTGGTACTGTTCTCAGTGTTTTATGTACATTAATCCATTTAGTCCTGTGAAAAGTCACAGCTACCTCTTATGACTCTTATCCACTTTAAATTCATGGTCACAAACTTCACGTGGGAAGTCAATGCTGCCAAGTTATCAGTTGTTCCCTCGTCCATTCATACTTCCATTCTCCTAGATACTGATTCATCTCTTTCTTTTCCTACCACTTCAAACCTATCCCTCCCTACCTGCTCTCAGTGAATGACTTTGCTTCCTATTTCTTGAGAAAATAGAAGGAATCATAAGAGAATTTCCACAAGCTTCCAGTACCATGAACTCTAACCAACCTGTGCTCCATCACTCCTGGCACTACGGATGGATTGCCCATGCTCCTAGAAAAGGCCACCCCTCCACATAAGTTCTATATCCCATTATTCAAAAAAGTCTTTCCTCTCTCTACTAGCATCAATTTTACTTCTCAGCTTAATCCTTCTCATCAACACATAAACATACTGTTATTTCTTTCTTCCTAAAAAATAAAATTTCCCTTACCTTACTTCCCCCTACAGTCACTGTCCCAATTTTTTCTTTCCTTACAAAAAAAAAGTAGTCTAATTTTCTTAATCTCTCTCCTCTAATTTCTCTCCTCCAACGGGACTTTCATCCCAATCCACCACTACACCAAAATTCTCAGTAAGGCCACCAGTTACCTCCATATTGCTAAATATGTGTCCATTCTAAGTCTGCATCTCATGTGACCTGTCGTTAGCATGCTTGTCTTCCATGCCATCACACCCTCCTGGCTTCCCTCTTACTTCTCTGCCTCCTCTTCTCAGTCTTCTCTCTTGGATCTTATCTCTCACTCTCTAACATCAGGGTGCCTTAGGGCACTTCTTTACCTGGGCATGTGACTTTCCAGAATAAAGATTACATTTTCCAGCTTTCTTTGCAAACCGTGAGGCCATATGACTACGAGCCAGTACAAAAATGTCCTTAAAGTGACAGGGTATGCTATTCGTCATTGCTTTTTTCTTCTTAATTCCTGGAACTCAAATGTGATGGCCAAAAGCTAGAACATCCATGACGGACTTTGAGGAGAAAACATGCTGAGAATAGCAGAGCAGCAAGATAGAAGGAACTAGAGACTCTGAAGCATCATATATGTCCTGGACCAACGCCTTGGGCCTCTTTTATACAAGAGAAAATAAACTTCCCTCTTGTTTAAACTACAGTATTTTGGGTTATGTTACATGCAGCTAAACTAAACTGTGCTCATTTTTTTATATCCTTTGCCTCAGTTGGTGATACCACCAGCCATCCAGTTAGCCCCTGGAGAAAGCCAGAAATCAGGCCTGTTTATTAACCAATCCCACATCTCACTTCTGCCCAAACACATAGGCACACCTGATCAATCATCAGATTCTGTTTTATCTCTTAAATAATTCTCTATTCAATTTCCTCACCTCCAACCAATTTTACCACCTCTGTTCTTTTTTCTTTGAGGGGGGGTTCCTTTTTTATTTAAATTCAATTAATTAACATAGAGTGTATTATTAGTTTCAGAGGTAGAGTTCAGTGATTCATCAGTTGCATACAACACCCAGTGCTCATTCCATCACGTGCCCTCCTTCGTGCCCATCACCCAGTTATCCCAGCCCCCACAACTCCCCTCCAACAACCCTCAGTTTCTTTCCTATGCTTAAGAGTCTCTTATTGTTTTTCTCCCTCTCTGATTTCATCTTGTTTTTTGTTTTTTTTTTTACTAACCAGAATCATGCTGTATGTATTGTTCTTTGATGCGCTTGTTGGAGATGTTCTCAGACTAGCACACTCCTTTTATCCATTCTAAATTCCACAGAAATAGTGTCACTGTTTGGGTTGCTTCATTCTGCTGTTATAATTATGCCCACTTTTGTGCACAAACTTGAGCACAGGGGCTGGAATTTGAGGGGAAGAGTGCCAGTTTGAGCCCTAGGCAATCTGAGGTGAAGGCATGTTGATTTGGCATTGAGCAGGTGGCAGGCCATGCATGCTGACTCGGGCAGAAGGGTGGCTGGACTGTGAATTTGGGACCCACAGGCTGATGGCATTGTGTGTGAAGGGGACGTGGCTGGTTTTGCTTTTAAATTTTGTTTTTCTGGGAAACTCGATCTCTCCTTCTATTCTAAATGAAAGCCTTGCTGGATATTCTTGGCTGTAGATTTTTTTTCCTTTTAGTGGTTGGAATTGATCATACCAGTTCCTTCTGGCCTGCAGAGTTTCTACTGAAAAACCCACTGATAGCTGTATGGGGTTTCCCTTGTATGTCACTGCTTTCCTTTCTCTTACTGCTTTTAAAAGTCTCTCTTTATCACTACTTTTGGCCATCTTATTTACTTTGTGTCTTGGTGCAGAACTCTTTGGGTTGGTTTTGTGGGGGGCTCTCTGTGCCTCCTGGATCTAGATTTCTCTTTCCTTCCCCAGATTCAGGAAGTTTTAAATTTTTTTTTTTTTTTTTTTTTTTTTTTTTTTTTTTTTTTTATTTATTTTCGTGAGTGAGAATGAGAGACAGAGAGCATGAGAGGGAGGAGGGTCAGAGGGAGAAGCAGACTCCCCGCTGAGCAGGGAGCCCAACGCGGGACTCGATCCCGGGACTCCAGGATCATGACCTGAGCCGAAGGCAGTCGCTTAACCAACTGAGCCACCCAGGCGCCCGATTCAGGAAGTTTTTAGCTATTATTTCTTCAGACAAATCTTCAGCCCTCTTTTCTCGCTCTTCTCCTTCTGGGATCCCTGTCATGCGACTATTATGCTTGACAATGTTGCTGAGTTCCCTGGGTCTATTCTCATTTTGCGTATTTTTTCCCCTTCTCATCTGCTCAGCTTGATTTCCATGACTCTGTCCTCCAGGCAGCAGATCCATTCAACTTCCTCTTGTTTGCTATTTATTCCAGGTGGTCTATTTTTATTTCCATTTAGTGAGTCCAATAGCTCTAGTTGGTTCTTTTTTATGTCTCCTATCTCTTGGTAGAGGGTCTCATGGAGGGCCTGCACTCCCTTTCTCAATTCTAGCAAGTCTCTTTATGAGCATTACTTTAAATTCGCTATCAGACATATTACTTATCTCCATTTCGCTTAGGTCTCCTGCTCTGATTTTGTTCTTTCATTTGGGACATATTCCTCTGTCTCTTCATTCTGTCTACCACCTCTGTTCTTATTTGAGCCTTATCTCTCTCACTGTAACTGCCACCAATACTTGTATTGGATTCCCTTTCTCCATGCTGGCCTGGTGGTATGATCTTTGTAAATTATTAATCTGACCACGCCACTTCTCTACTTAAAATCCTTCACAGGGGCACCTGGGTGGCACAGTCGGTTAAGTGTATGACTCTTGGGCTTAGCTCAGGTCCCGATGTCAAGGTCCTGAGATCATGTCCCACATTGGACTCCACACTCAGTGAGGAGTCTGCTTAAGACTCTCTCTCCCTCTGCCCCTCCCCGCCATGCTCTCAGTCTCTCTCTAAAATAAATAAAGAGGGGCGCCTGGGTGGCTCAGTCGTTAAGCGTCTGCCTTCAGCTCAGGTCATGATCCCAGGGTCCTGGGATCAAGCCCCGCATCAGGCTCCCTGCTCCGCAGGAAGCCTACTTCTCCCTCTCCCACTCCCTCTGCTTGTGTTCCCTCTCTCGCTGTGTCTCTCTCTGTCAAATAAATAAATAAAATCTTTAAAAAATAAAAATAAAAGAAAGAAAGAAAGAAAGAAAGAAAGAAATCTTTAAAAAAAAAAAAAAAAACAGGGGCACCTGGGTGGCTCAGTCATTAAGCGTCTGCCTTCGGCTCAGGTCATGATCCCAGGGTCCTGGGATCAAGCCCCGCGTCGGGCTCCCTGCTCGGCAGGAAGCCTGCTTCTCCCTCTCCCATTCCCCCTGCTTGTGTTCCCTCTCTCACTATGTCTCTCGCTGTCAAATAAATAAAATCTTTAAAAAAAATAAAATAAAATAAACACCTTCACAAAGCCTGCTAGCACCTATAGAAGAAATGCTATGCTGTTTAATATATTACAAAACAATCTGTAATCTGGTCCCTGTCAGCCTCCCCAGCAACATCACTCATTAGACCCTCATCTGCTTCTGGTTTCCTGCCCTTATCACCCTTGTTATGGGTCCTGCTCTTTTGCTCTGCCTGTAATTTAGGCTCATCCAGTCCTCTCTCTGCCCCAATTCCAGCTCTTCATCAAACTTACCAACAATTCGGGGCACCTGGGTGGCTCAGTCGGTTAAGCGGCTGACTTCGGCTCAGGTCATGATCCCAGGGTCCGGGGATCAAGCTCTGCATCGGGCTCCCTGCTCAGCAGAGAGCCTGCTTCTTCCTCTCCCTTTGCCTGCCGCTGTACCTACTTGTGCTCTCTATCTCTCTGTCAAATAAATAAATAAAATCTTTTAAAAAAAAAAAAACCTTACTAACAATTCAACTTTTTAAAAAAATTTTATTATGTTAGTCACCATACAATACATCATTGGTTTTTGATGTGGTAATCCACGATCCATTGTTTTCGTATAACACCCAGTGCTCCATTCAGTACGTGCCCTCCTTAACACCCATCACAGGGCTAACCAATCCCCCCTACTCCCTCCCCTCTAAAACCCTGTTTGTTTCTCAGAGTCCATAGTCTCTCATGGTTCATCTCTCCCTCCAATTCCGCCCCCCATTTTTCCCTTCCTTCTCCTAATGTCCTCCATGCTATTCCTTATGTTCCACGAATAAGTGAAACCATATGATAATTGACTTTCTCTGCTTGACTCATTTCACTTAGCATAATCTCCTCCAGTCCCATCCATGTTGATGTAAAAGTTGGGTAACAATTCAACTTTTAACTAATTCTTTTTATCCTAAAAAGTGATAGATACTACAATCTTTAATCCTCAACAAAACATTTGCAAATCAAATCAGCAATATATAAAAAAAGATTAAATACCATGATCAAATGGGATTTATCCCAGGAATGCAAGTTTGGTTTAACATTCAAAATTCAAAAATTGTAACATACCATGTTAATGGAATAAAGGACTAAAAATGCATGATAATCTTGAAAGATAAAGAAAAAGATTTTAACAAAATCCAACACTCATTCATAATTAAAAACAAACAAACAAACAAACTTTTGGGGTGCCCGGGTGCCTCAGGTCATGATCTCAGTGTCCTGAGCTCAAGCCCCATGCCAGGTTCCAGGCTCAGCACAGAGTATGCTTGAGATTCTTTCCCCCCACTCCCACTCTCTCTCTCTCTCAGATAAAACAAACAAACAAAGAAACAAACTTTTAACAAAGTAGGGATAGAAGGGAATAACCTCAACCTGATAAGGGGAATCTACAAAAACCCAGAGCTCACTTCATACTTCATGGTGAAAGATTGATGCTTTCCTCCTAAGATTGAAAATAAATTAATGCTGTCCACTCTCATCAATCCTATTCAATATTTTACTGAAGGTTCCAGCTAGTGCAATAAAGTAAATAATGATAATAATAATTATAATAATAGCATCCACATTGGAGAGAAAGGAATAAAAGTATTTTTATTTACAGATGACTTAAAGAAAATTTCAAGAAATTCACAAAAAATTCTAAAACTAATAAATTAATGTACCAAGGTCTCAAGATACAAGATTAATATATAAAACCAACGGTATTTCTTCATTCTATTGGTGGACAATCAAAATTAAATTGAGAATGACTCCATTTACAACAGCACCAGAAAGAATAAAATACTTGGGAAAAAAATGAACAAATGTTCAAGACTTGTATTCTAAAAAGTATAAAACACTGCTAAGAGAACTTAAAGGAAACCTAAATAAATGAAACGACATTGCATGTTCATGAATTGATAAACTCAATATTGTCAAGACAGCAATTCTACTCAATTTGTTCTATAAATTCAATACAATCCCTATCAGAATCTTAGCAGGACTTTTTGTAGAAATTGGTAAATTAATCCTTATGTGAAGTGAAACAGTCATCTAAAAGAAGAACAAAGTTGGTGTCATCATATTACCTGATTTCAAAACTAACAATAAAGCTACAGTATCAAGGCAGTGTAAGAACTCTTAAGATGCACTCTCCTAGCAACTTTCAAATATGCAACACAATATTAATAACTATTGAGGTGCTTGGGTGATTTAGTTGGTTAAGCATCTGCCTTCAGCTCAGGTCATGATCCCCGAGTCCTGGGAATGAGCCCCTTGTCAGGCTCCCTGCTCAGCAGGGAGTCTGCTTCTTCCTCTCCCTCTGCCCCGCCCCTCATTCTCTCTCTCTCTCAAATAAATAATCTTAAAAAAAATACTATTAACTAGTGTCATCAGAAATTTGTACCTTTTGACCTCCTTCAATAGACTCCTTCAATTTCTAATACATAACAGTAAATCCTGGAGGAATTCTACAGAATCCAGATTCAAGCTCAGCAGCAACTGCGGAAACAAATGACAAAGCAAGAGAAAAGCAATTACATTTTCAGATTTAAATACTTTTTCTTTCACTAAAAGTTTAAAAAAATTATGAACTTCAACAGTTCTATTAAAATCTAAATACATGGGGCACCTGGGTAGCTCAGTCGGTTAAGCATCTGCCTTTGGCTCAGGTCATGATCTCAGGGTCCTGGAATGGAGCCCCGCATCTCACTGGGCTCCCTGCTCATCAGGGAGTCTGCTTCTTCCTCTTTCCTCTGCCCCTCCACCCTGCTTGTGTGTGCTCACTCTCTCTCTCTCTTTCAAATAAATAAAATCTTTAAAAAAATAAAATAAAGGGCACCTGGGTGGCTCAGTCATTAAGCGTCTGCCTTCGGCTCAGGTCATGGTCCCAGGGTCCTGGGATAGAGCCCTGCATCAGGCTCCCTGCTTGGCGGGGAGCCTGCTTCTCCCTCTCCCACTCCCCCTGTTTGTGTTCCCTCTCTCACTGTCTCTCTCTCTCTGTCAAATAAATAAATAAAATCTTTAAAAAAGTGAAAAAAATAAAATAAAATCTAGATACATGTAAAGATACACAATAAAATACACAAGTATTAAATATATTTGGACCATATTTGCATGCTGAATCATTTAGTAGTCACCTAGGATCAGGACTACTGGTTTTCTCATTTCCTACTTTATTCATTCGTTTATTAAGCAAATATTTATTGAGGGCACATTTTGTTCCAGGCACTATGACAGGCAATGGAATTATAATGATGAATTAGACACAGCCCTCTGCACAATCTTATCCTCCAAACTGGGAAATGGTAAATAAACAGTGATTTCATTTAACCTGACATGCACTGTGGAGGGTTGGTCTAAAGACAGGATATACAGGAACACAAAGGAGAGGCACTTCTCCCAGTGTTTTGGACTTATTATAAGCCACCATTCTGGTGAGGCTGATACCTGAAGGATGAGGGAAAATTATACAAAACAGAGGAAAGAAACACACACAAAGAGGTAGAGGAGAACGTCTGTGGAATTAGAACTAGTGATCTAATTTGACTGGAGATTTTAAAATGTCAGCCATTAGCCATAGTACTTCTTGACAGCTATTTGGACTTTAAAGTAATTGCTTGACTAAATGCCACTAGAAGACAGTGTCTTTCTGACCTTATACCATAAACATGATGAGTTGATGATGCCTTATATTGTCAGATAATAGTTTCAGAGTGCAGGCTGACAGTTTCATAGGGAAGACAGAAGGAAAAGGGAAAAGTATAGCCAAAAATAGAAAATAGAAAAAAAATAGAAAGGCACACATAGTGATCTTTTTTTAGAGCTTAAATGCTCTGAAAGATCATGAATAAATAATGAATAATTATATTTTTCAACATGTTAATGTATTTCATTAGATGTGTATAGGATAAAATATTATGTCTTATTCAAACAATAAAATGGGATGCCATTTACTGTTTATAGTTTATCTTAGAAATCAAAGAGATGTAAATTTATTTCCCATATTCCGTCAATAGATCTTCTTCTTTCCAAGTCCTACTCCTTCTGAAATAACAGCCAAATATCATTTAATCATCTTTAAGAGATAATGAAGTAGGAATGATACATTTTAAAACCATTAGTAAGGCTTAGGATTCAGAAAGTTCAACTCAGGCCTTTATTTGGCAGTAATAATAAAAAGATTGGTCATAAAAACTTTCTTAAAAAAAAAAACAAATCAAAACCAGAAGTGAGACTTACAGTTGGGGTGGAGGGAGAGCAGTTTCTTTATTCATTTTTAGGCCTGAAAGAGAGAAATCCTGATAATGGAGTTTGTGGTGGCTGACGTTTTAGAAAGCACAGTTTAGAGAGTACTAATTTATGTCTTCAAAAGTAATAACAAGACTTATTTTGTACAATTTAAATTGAATCCATAGCCCTTTGAGCATATTTTAAATTTAACTCTACATTCAATTGTACTGTTGCCTGGCCTTTGAGAAAGGGTGTTACAGTACAAAGAGCATGGCCTGCTGAACCAGACTACCTAGATCAGAAACCCTGTCATGCCGCTTGTCAGCTGTGGGATGTTGCCAAAATCATTTAATCTCCCTGGGTCAGTTTTCTTATGCATAAAGCAGGAATACTTACTTCTAACACAGGGTTGTTGTAAACTTAAATTAAATAAATATCTCCCGTGCTTGGTATTGTCAAACCCTCAATACACTTTTGCCAAGTGAATTAATATTAAACAGGTTAGTGATATTTAATGTCAAATTAGGACTTTGGACTCCAAAGATAACCTTTTTCTGGTTTTGTTTTGTTTTTAGGGTTAAATAAATTTATTTTTAATTCTTTTGGGGTGTGGTTCCAAATCCCAGAATAAATGACTTTTTTAAAAAAATATTGTATTTATTTATTTTATAAAGAGAGAGAGATAGCAGGGGGAGGAGCAGAGGGAGAGGGAAGGGGAGCAGAGGGAGATTGACAAGGGGCTCAATCCCAAGACCCTGAGATCACAACCTAAGTCAAAACCAAGAGTCAGATGCTTCAGCCACTGAGCCACCCACGCACCCCTGGAATAAATGATTTTTAAAAAGATCCAATAAAAAAAAAGAATCAGAAAATACAGATAAGCTTTTTTTTTTCTTTCTTACACAACAAATTTATTTTCTCACAGTTCTGGAGCATATAAGTCCAACATCAAGTTGTCCGCGGGTGTGGTTTCTTCTGAGGCCTCTCTCCTTGGCTTGTAGATGGACACCTGCTGCCTGTCTTTAGCCGGTCTTCCCTGTGTGCCTGTGTTCTATCTCCTTTTCTTATAAGGACACCACTCATAGTCAATTAGGTCCCACATTAATGACTTCATTTTAACTTAATTACCTCTTTAACCCTATTCCCCATAACAGTCACATTCTGAGATACTGGAGTTTGGGACTTCAGTGCATGAATTTTGACGGGATTAAATTCAGCCTGCAATACCCCTCTGCCCTACAACCCTGTGTTAGCAGTGGCCTTTCCCCCTTAAAGATGATTCTATTTAGTTTTAGGGGTAGTAAAATAATTAGTTGCTATATTTTAATTATTAGAAACAATTCTGCTAAATAAGAACACAGGCAGTCAGAGCCCAGTGGAAGGGACTTGATAGGGCCGGCGGGGGAAGAACTTCGCAGTCAGTTGGAAATGAACGCGGGTCAGCGGGTGACCCATACAAACGGCGACAGTCAAAAGCATCTCTGGGCTTTTTAACTCATACATCTTGGGGGTGACCACGTGACGTTCGTGTTCCTGATGACCAGCGAGCCGACCCTAGTACGGGACTTCAGTTTACACAGCACTTTGACAGGCTTTGTCTCTCTTAAGCCTCCTGTCCCCGGGGGGTGAGGCTGGTGGAGATTTGTCAGCGGCCAATTGTACTCTGCCAACATTCCAAAGAGCAAAATGTGCCCCTGTCCGGGAGTGTGACTCGCTCCTGGGACAATTACTCAGCGACACCCCGTAGCCCTTGCGCCCCCAATGTAGACTACCCCGCCCTCTGGACGCATGCGCAGTTGCGGAGCTCTTCCTGCGAAAGAGCTGCGGATACCCTAGGCAGACTCGTCGGTGCGGCGGCAGCGAGAGGGTTTCGCCCGGCTCTACGTCACTTGTGTGCGACGGCGCCTGCGCTGGACACCATGCTGTCAGCCCAGCGGCGAGGTCTGGTGTTCCTACGGCTGCGGCGCCTCAGGAGGTGGCTGGGGCTCGGAACTTCTTCGTTCCTGCGGGGCCTTGGGCGAGAGCCCTTGCAGACAGCCCGGTCACTGTGTTGCGAATCCTCGCCTAGAGACGCACGAGACGGAGAAGGATGGCGCGAAGCGTCACGGAGCAAAGCCCCCAGCACAGAGTCGCCTCCATCTCTCCCTCTGCGCGTCCGAGGCACTGGGATCGGATGTCTTTCGTCACTGGAAGTCCTCAGACTGCCGACGCCAGAAGAGGAGTCACCCTCTCGAGAGCGCGAGGACTCGAGCGGAGACCAGGACCAGCCCGGTCCCGCCCACCAGGGATCCAGGGGTCCCTTGCCTCCCTCCTTGGCCCAGTCTGTGACCGAGGTAGAAGAGCTTCCTGGCTCCTCTTCCTGGCCAGCTTCCAGGGAGGGGCCCTTTCGCGTTGGGGAGCTGATCTTAGCTGAGACTGGGAAGAGAGAAACACAATTTAAAAAATTATTTAGGTTGAGTAACGCCGGACACTTGAATAGTAGCTGGGGGACTGTCCCGTTCAGCGAGATCGTGGGAAAGTTTCCCGGCCAGATACTGAGGAGTTCTTCTGGTAAGCACCTCAAGCTGAGGAGGCCGGCATTGGAAGACTATGTATTACTGATGAAAAGAGGGCCTGCCATAACGTATCCTAAGGTAATGCGGTGGGAGTTGGGTGCGTATTGGTTCCAGAAAGAGCAGAACTACAGTCCTGATTCATGTACTTAAAGCACATCTCAGAACGTGTGATGTTTTTATGTTCTCGGACTTAAAAAACAAAACAAAAAATAATGGATGTGACTTTTACATATTTTATGATTGCGAATTTTAGGAGGAAACAGCTACCTTTTCATTTTAATTTGGGAGTGTTCATTCATCTGTAAAGTGAAAAGAATATTGACCTACTATGTAGAGTTATGTGAACTAATCAGGCACATAATAAGTACGTATATTTGTTCCCCATAACCCTTAAGTTTGCAAGTTCAGGACTCGAGAATGTTCAACTCTTTTGGTACCATTATGGAGATATTTTAATCATCATTTAATTAAATAAAGCATGTTACTAGGGCTATGTTTTATCAATGATAGATATGTTACTGTGCTTTTCTCTTTAGGGAAAAAATAGTGTTTTGTATTAAAACAGCTAACACTAAACGTATGAGAAATATTCTTTATAATAAGTTAACTGCTTAGTTTCTTGTTACAACTTTATACTAATCATCCACTGCTAGTGGTTTATTTCAGTTCTTAATCATAGTCACAGTCCTTGAGTAGAATGTTCCTTTGTAACAACTCCTCCTATCCCCAGATGAGGAGTCCTTCGTCATTTATTCAGCAAATAATTGCCTATCTTCTATATTCAGGGCACTATTATAGGCACTATTATAGGTGATGAGCCCCAGTCCTTGCTCTCAACCTAGATGTTACATCCTAGAGGAAGTGACAGAGAACACACAAGTAAATGAAAGGATAGGATAATTTCAGGTAGTGCTAAGTGCCACAAAGACAAATAGATTAACAGCGACATGCTGGGGTGACCTGGGGGAGGAGAATGCTTTATGTCAGATGGTTAAGGAAGGTCTCAAAAGAGGTACGTTTGATAAGAAACCTAATGTAAGGAAAAGCCAGCCGTGCAGAGATCTAGGAGCCCAGTGTTCTTGCAAAGGGAAGAGTAGTGCAGAGATGCTATTATGGCTTGAGTGAGTTAGGTGAGGGAGAAAGTGGTATGAGATGTGGTTATTCCATGTACATTGGGTACCATTGGAATGTTCTAAGTAGGAATCCAATTTATGTTTTAAAGGGTCTACCAAGAGACAAAGAAAACCTTTTAGGAGGCTTTAAGCAAGTGGGGTATCATAAACTCTTGATGGAAGCTTTGTCTTTTTCTTACTTTGTCTTTCCTTTTTTTTTTTTTTTAAAGATTTTATTTATTTATTTGACAGAGAGAGACACAGCGAGAGAGGGAACACAAACGGGGGGTGGGAGAGGGAGAAGAAGGCTTCCCGCGGAGCAGAGAGCCCGATGTGGGGCTTGATCCCAGGACCCTGGGATCATGACCTGAGCCGAAGGCAGACGCTTAACACCTGAGCCACCCAGGTGCCCCATTACTTTGTCTTTCCTCTTTTGACTGTTCCAATCTAGCTACCAAAAAAAGACTTTTGTAATTTCATGTTGCTTCCCCACATCTTTTTTTCCTCCCCATTAGACAAAACTGAGAGAATAGTTGTAGTTTATACAGTTATAAAGATGAATCTTTAGTGCACTTTCTGCGTTTCCATTTGTAACAGATAAAAGTCACGGTCCTCCACCCTAAGGAGGTATTTACTTATTTATTTATTTAAAAGATTTTATTTATTTATTTGAGAGAGCACAGGTGGGGAGGAGAGGGAGAAGCAGGGAGCCTGATGCGGGGCTCGACCTGAGCTGAAGGCAGATGCTAACCGACAGCCACCCCAGGTGCCCCTCTATCCTAAGGAGGAATTTAAATACTGGATATGCTAGGTGTTGACTTCTCTTTTTATTTCCCAAGAGGTGGCTGCAGGAAATTTGACTTCAACCTTTATAACTTTGAAATGCTTTTTAAGAGAGTACCTCAGTTGTTTTGAAAGCTGGTCTCCGTGTTAGAATTACATAGTTTTGCCTTAATAGTAAAAGTAGGTCTGTGGGAGTAATTTCATTTTTTTTGTGGGAGTAATTTTAAATAAACTTCCTAACAGATACTTCGGAAATGTCAAAATTTCACATTGGTCAGTATTAAGCACTTTTAGGTTTGGAGTAGAAATATAAATGGAAACACTCCCCAAATTTTATTTTTTATTTTTTTATATTTTAAAAGATGTTTATTTTATTTGAGAGAGAGAGAGCGCGCGTGTGTGTGGGGAAGGCGGAGGGAGAGGGAGAGAATCTCAAGCAGACTCTGTGCTGAGTGTGGAGCCTGACACGGGCTTGATCTCATGAACCTGAGATCAAGAGTCAGATGCTTAACCGACAGAGCCACCCAGGCGCCCCCACTCCCCAAATTTTTAAATTAAACTTTTCTGCTGATGTGCATGATTGTAGCACTTACAGAAGAACAACTGGGGAATAGAAATTTTTGCAACTTAATGAACCCTAAAGTGCAGCCTACTTATTAAAACTTTAGGCTGGGGCGCCTGGGTGGCTCAGTCGGTTAAGCGACTACCTTCGGCTCAGGTCATGATCCCAGGGTCCTGGGATCGAGCCCCGCATCAGGCTCCCTGCTCCGTGGGAAGCCTGCTTCTCCCTCTCCTACTCCCCCTGCTTGTGTTCCCTCTCTCGCTGTCTCTCTCTTTCTCTGTCAATTAAATAAATAAATAAAATCTTTAAAAAAAATAAAACTTTAGGCTGAGGATTAGATTTATATTACTGAATTAATCAGGAGATTGGAATTCATGTTGAGAAAAAAAATGGAAGTTTGAAAGGGTTGTTGTTACCTGAAGTTCTAAAATGTGCGAAAACTCAATAGAAGAATGATAGTTTGTAACTTTGAAGGACTCTCCCAATAGCTTTAAATCCCTTTTGGGAAGAGGCAGGGAAATTAATAAATGCAAATGTCCCACCTAAGTTTTGAATTGAAAGTGCAAGGATGTATATAGTGAAATAAAGTCTAGAAAACTCATCCCAGGGCGCCTGGGTGGCTCAGATGCTTAAGCGTCTGCCTTCGGCTTGGGTCATGCTCCCAGGGTCCTGGGACTGAGTCCTGCATCGGGCTCCCTGCTCCTTGGGAGCCTGCTTCTCCCTCTGCCTCTCTCTCTCTGTCTCTCATGAATAAATAAATAAAATCTTTAAAAAAAAAAAAAGAAAACTCATCCCATTGATACCGTGTAACCTGAATAGCAGGAAGCAAAAGCTAAAGTGTGCTTGTTTTTTATTTCATAATAGTAGGGTTCTTTATCTTATATAAATGATCCAAAAAAATTGAACTGCCTTCTGCAGGACGTTCCATTGATACAACTACCTAAACTGCTTCCACTTCTGTGGGTGCCTGGCATGTGGGAGGAGATATGTATGTCTGAAAGACTCAGCATTTGCGAATGAAACTTTTGGACTAATACATCTTAAAAATTACGTGTCTGTATATCATTTGGTCCAAGCCTTAGCCCTGCATTTTAGAAAATACATTTTGGCTTTTAATTAGACAACTGTACCTGTTAAACATTTTCTTATGCAACCAAACATATATTTAATATACAATTTTTTGGGCGCCAGGGTGGCTCAGTTGGTTAAGCGACTGCCTTCGGCTCAGGTCATGATCCTGGAGTCCCGGGATCGAGTCCCACATCGGGCTCCCTGCTCGGCGGGGAGTCTACTTCTCCCTCTGACCCTCCTCCCTCTCACGCTCTCTGTCTCTCATTGTCTCTCAAATAAATAAATAAAATCTTTCAAAAAAAAGATAATATACAATTTTTTTTTACTCAAGAGGATCTTAGAAACCTCCTCTTTAAGAATTTTCACAGCAGCTTTTTCCAGAGAAGGAAAAGCTAGTAAAAACTTACCAGATGTGCTGCTTATTTATTAGCAACTTTGAAGGTTCAGATGGGGGAGTGTTGAAATAAATGCTAATGTTTAAAATTTTCTATATAACATGTGGTGTAGTGTAATGATCAACGGCGTGGTCTTTGTGAGTTCAACATCCGTTCTACTCCTGACTTCCCCACTTAATTCCTGGCTGTGTGACTTTGGGGAAATTACTTAATGTCATTGATTTGTCTTTGTAATGGGGATGATGATACTTTTTTTTTTTTTTTTAAAGATTTTATTTATTTATTTGACAGAGAGAGAGACAGCGAGAGCAGGAACACAAGCAGGGGGAGTGGGAGAGCGAGAAGCAGGCTTCCTGCCGAGCAGGGAGCCCGATGTGGGACTCGATCCCAGGACCCTGGGATCATGACCTGAGCCGAAGGCAGACGCTTAACGACTGAGCCACCCAGGCGCCCGGGGATGATGATACTTTTCTCATATTATTATCCTGATTAATAAGATTATGAAAGCAATTTGCATACTTAAAGAAGCCTGGCACATGGTAAAGTTTCAATAAATAGCCCTTATTACTATCATCCATGATATTCCTGTTAACGATTCTTCAATTATAGCGTTTGTGAAATAGGTCCTATCTATTACTGGTATCCTAATGCTAAATGAGAAGTTCATTTCGTTTCATGCAGAGATTATGTAATACTTCCTAACTGGTCTTACTGCTTCTAATTTCTCTCTTCTCTAGTATATTCTGCATTTCCCTGTCAGATTAATCTTCATAAAATGTCATTTATATTACCTTGGTGACATGCCCCAGTTACTGACCAGGTCAAGTTCAAGTGCTTTAGCCTGGCATTCAGTTCTCTCTTTTTCTCTTCTTCTGAGATGAGCAAACTGTGTTTATTCTACCTCTGTTTTCTTTAATACTGTTTCTACTTCGTGATCGTTTCCTTAAACTCTCTGTGTCTTTAAGCTAGGGCCTTCTTCTGATATCTCCGTTCTCTGAGCTCCTATTGCTACTTATTGTCTATAATTTTGGTATTATGCTGAACTGCTGCTTTATTTGCTAGTTGATTCTTGAATCTCTTATTTCATCAAGTAAAATATCAACTCTTGGTAGGCTGGGCCAGATTTTAATACTCTTTTTTTCACTCCTTTCTTTCCAAGTCCAACATAGTGTTTGATAAGAGTCTGTGCTTAGTACATATTTATTGGTCACTGAGTCACCCATACTATGTTTCAATCATAGGATATGAGTATGATACTGTTGATGATGGATATCCACCCAGGTGATACTGTTTTGGAAGCTGGCTCAGGCTCTGGTGGAATGAGCTTATTTTTATCCAAAGCAGGTAAGAGATTGGGAGAAATGAGCTGAATTTAGATGGGCAAAGAAAATATTCAATCTTTCATAATAACAGAAAGTTAAGTGGATAAAGATGTCTTAGAAAATATTCACAGGGCGCCTGGGTGGCTCAGTCGGTTAAGTGGCTGCCTTCGGCTCAGGTTGTGATCCCAGGGTTCTGGGATCAAGTCCCACATTGGGCTCCCTGCTCTGTGGGGAGCCTCTCTCTCGCTCTCTCTGTCTCTCTGTCTCTCTGTCTCTCTGTGTCTCATGAATAAATAAATAAAATCTTAAAAAAAAAGAAAATATTCACATAACTTTGTGATGAAACCAAATGCAAGCAACTATTTTTCTTTCCACCTTGTACACTTATTCTAGTCATTCTCCCTCTAGCTCTCTCTCCATTTTCTGTGCTTTCTCTTGCACCCTCCATGTGTTTTAAGGCTTCTTCCTTTTTTTTAAACTAAGCTTTTTATTGGGACATAACATAGCTATAGTGCACAGATCATAAGTGTGTAGACCCTCAAAGAATTTTTATTTATTTATTTATTTATTTATTAAAGATTTTATTTATTTATTTGACAGAGAGGGACACAGCGAGGGAACACAAGCGGGGGAGTGGGAGAGGGAGAAGCAGGCTCCCCGCGGAGCAGGGAGCCCGATGCGGGGCTCGATCCCAGGACCCTGGGATCATGACCTGAGCCGAAGGCAGACGCTTAACGACTGAGCCACCCAGGTGCCCCCCCTCAAAGAATTTTTAATACTCAAGTAGTTATCACTCAGATCAAGACGGAATGTTGCTGCATCACAGAAACTTCCTCATGTTTCCTCTTAGTCATAATCGATTCTCCCTAAAGGTAACCACTGTTCTGCCTTTTACCATCATTGATTAGTTTTGCCTGTTTTGAACCTTGTATAAAAGGAATCGTACAGTATGTACTCTTGAATGTGGCTCCTTTTCAACATTCTGTTTGTGAGAGTCAGCCATTGCATGTAGCAGTTCTTTCATTTTAGTGGCTATATAGTTACTCCATTTTATAAACAAATTACAGCTTATCCATTCTGTCAGTGGGCATTTGAGTTGAATATTATGAATAGTGCTGCTCTGAACATTCTTGTATTTGTCTTTTGGTTCATATGTGTACATGTTTTTTGTTAATAACAATTCCCGATGAATACTCAATATGAGAGAATATAGAATGTAGAGGGCGGTCAGCTGCAGAGTCTCTAAAAATTGTCAGTTGGTAAAAGTACTGCTTGAGGGTAGCACCTGATCAAAAATCAAGAGGTATACAGTAAACATAAATATCTGTTCATGTTCCCATCACTTGATTTCTGGTTACTGTTATTTTAATTGATTATTGCTCCTGTTGACTGTTTGATTCCTCAGAGTGTCAGGGTTGCTTTGGCTGTTCTGGCTGCTTGTGCAGTTGTCCTTCCTCAGTGAATGATAGACTGCTGAACAGTGACTGCAGCCTTTTCAGTTCTTTATTAGTGTATTCTTTTTTCAATAATAAACTTTGTTAGAGCTGTCATAGGTGTATGTGGGTAGATTTTATAAAGAAACAGATAAAAATATACTGAATTAAACTTAAACCCTTTGTTCTTTCACCTAATGCCATCACATACAAACATAATCCAGTTTATGCTAGGTCAGGAAATTCATGCTGGCCTCCTCAAATCTTTTTTTGATTCTTTTCTGTACGTAGTTAAGGGCAGTAATTTCTTCGCAATTAGTAACTAAATCCTAAGTGCATTTGACAGAGTGAATTTATAAAAATTTGTGAGAGAGGAGGAGTGCCCATATTTCTAGTATCTGTAGTATCAGAGGCATGTCATGGCATGAATAATCCTAAACTATGAGTGATCAAGAAATTATTGCTATTTACCTTTGCGATGGATTTTTTCTCCATAATTTTACTTTCCAATTGTTTAGCTTATGCTAATGTTAACATTAAATTCTGTCCCTCGAGAACATGATGAACTGCAGCTGGAGTTATATTTCAAAAGACATTCTAGAATTTAAACTTTTCATTAGTAAACTATAGACTTACCGATCTAGGACAACTCCCAAATGATACCAAATCACCTCAAATAGAGGTGGGTGGAAAATTAATTGCCTTTAATTAAAATGCAAATAGTCTTCTGCAGAAGCTGCACTATTACTATGCTAGACAGTTTAAAAGTTCTTCAGACACACACAAAAATACAAATATATTTTAAATATATGAAATGCCTAACTTCATCCACTACAAAAGAAATGTAAATTACAACTACAATGATAAACTATATTCAGTTTTTATTTTTTTATTTTTTTTAAAGATTTTATTTATTTATTTTAGAGAGAGAGCACAGAGGGAGAGAGAGAGGGAGAAGCAGGCTCCCTGCTGAGCAGGGAGCCCCATGTGGGACGCGATCCCAGGACCCCAGGATCATGACCCGAGCCAAAGACAGATACTCAACCAGCTGAGCCACCCAGCTGCCCCTCTATTCAGTTTTTAGATTGACACAGATAAAAATTTGAAAACTCTTTGTTGGAGAAAGTATGGAGAAATAGGCACTCTACTACATTGTTGGTAGAGTGTAAATTGGTATTATTTTTTTTGGAGGATAATTTGGTAATAATTTTCAAAATAAAAAATTCACATACCTCTTGAGCTAGTAATTTCATTTTGAGGACTTTGTCTTTTCATGGATACAAAGGTTTAGGCAACAATTTTCATTGCAATATTGTTATAGCATAAGACTAGAAACAAGCTAAATGTTCATCAGTAGATGACGATTTAAATAAACTATGGCATAGCCATACAATGGAACATAATAGCTCTTAAAAGGAATATAGTAGATTATTAATCACTGAAATAACATTGGTAAGTAGAAGGAAAGTATAGAACAGTATATATAATACCTGTATGTTTTAGTGTGTGTTAAAGACAGGGAAAGACAGTTGGCACCAGCTATCTTGTGAAGGGTAAATAACTGGTAATATGGTTGCCTCTGCAGAGGAAAATTGATTAAGGATCTGGGATGGGATAGAGAGTTTTCTAACCCTGAACTATTTGAATTATTTTTTCACATCAGTGTAATACCTTTGCAGAATAATTCTTTACATTCTTTTATGAAATGATACAATACAATGAAATATCATAAGTTCTTTTTTTTTTAATTAAGTTGGATCACAAGGACGAGTCATAAGTTTTGAAATACGAAAAGACCACCATGAATTGGCTAAGAAGAATTATAAAAAGTGGTGTGATTCATGGAAAATGAGTCATGTAGAAGAGTGGCCAGACAATGTGAATTTTATTCATAAGGATATTTTAGGAGCAACTGAAGACATAAAAACTTTAACATTTGATGCGGTAAGTTTTCTAAAGTAGGTCCTATGATATTATCTAATACTGACTACATAGAAAACAAGGATCACACTTCTTTTGTATGGAAAAGACTCTTCATTATTTGCCCCATTTCTATCTATAGGAGTAGGAGGAATATTTTCCTTTAATATCATGTAGGATTTAGAGCAGAGAGACATACTGAATCAGGTGCCAGAGCTGTTAATCAATGTGGGGTAATGACCAGATAGTAAGAGGAGTAGTTGAGCATCATGAATCTCAGCATTTCTAGGATAAAGGAATAATAATTTAGGAGCAGCTTTGGGAGCATATTGATCCCAGTGCCTGACTTCATGTTGTGAGATTTGGGGGAATAGCCCTCATGTGTCGGGGAACAGGCAAGAGGCATCTTTAGACAGTTAACATGAGGATGTAGATGAGTGTTCATTAAAGATACTGAGTTTGGGGGCGCCTGGGTGGCTCAGTTGGTTAAGCGACTGCCTTCGGCTCAGGTCATGATCCCGGAGTCCCTGGATCGAGTCCCACATCGGGCTCCCTGCTCGGCAGGGAGTCTGCTTCTCCCTCTGACCCTCCCCCCTCTCATGTGCTCTCTCTCATTCTCTCTCACACAAATAAATAAATAAAATCTTTAAAAAAAAAAATAAAGATACTGAGTTTGGGGGCATTTATTATGAGCGTACCTCCAGAAAGTGGAGTGGATGGATTTGTGAGGAGGAGGAACAGTGAGAGGTTGAGTTAGGGAGAAGAAACAGAGTAGTATGAAGATAAAAGGATAGATGATGAGGGGATATTTTAGGCTGTGACCAGTGATGGTAGAAATGTGGGACATGGAGGTATTAGTCGGCTTCAGAGTTTCAGAATTCTAGTGTAAGTTGCTTATCCTTGATGATTCCATTATCATTTCATAGCTTGGCACTACAGACTGAGGTCTAGGTCATCTTTGCTTTTTTTAATTGGCTGTTGGAAAGTTGGATTATTTTATCATTTTCTGAGGAAAACTAGTTAAAAAATGAAGTTCAAAGAGATTTTTTTATCAGAACTGGTTCCTATCTCTAATGTTAATAAAGTCTGTGGTTTTGGTGACTTAGATTCCTGGACACAAAGACCACAGTTCTTTTTCCTCATCCTTGTTTGGCTTGAATATTACACCTCAGTAAGGGCCAGAAAAAAGGAGTTTCTCTACATAGGCCATCCATAAGAATGTTACAGATACCTGGAAGGTTAATTGGTCATCAGAAGTTTGCTTGATGATCATGAAACAACAAAGGACTTTAATGATATCATTGAAGCTTTGTAGAAACCTGTTGAACCATCCCTGATCTAAAAGAAAGAATATTCCTTACTAGATTTATTCGATGGACTCTCTTGAGTAATAGTGTCAGATGATTGCCAGTATGAGAAAATGTAGGAGGAGGAGCCATACTCCTGCCATCCAAAATGATGGTAAATTGAACAAATAAGGTGTTAAACTACAAAGACAGAGAACAAAAGGAGAAAAAAATGTCTAGTAAAATATTTTTAACAAATTTTAAAAAGCCTAACCATCAGAAGATGAATGGACACAATGGAATACTAAAAATAGTATTATTTAACATAGTGAAATAAATGTACTGTATCTACATCAGTAAATCTCAAAGACATGGTGCTTAGTGAAAAAAATCATTATAAAAGAATATGTATGGAATGGCCACACATAGGTAAAATTTAAAACTACAACAAAACAGTTCCATGTACTGTTTATAGCTATATACATATGTTGTGAAAGTATAAATTATTTGGGAACATTACCAACTTCAGGACAGTGATTACCTGAGGAGAGAAAGGGAGAGGGGAAGAGGGAACTAAGTCTTGGCGTCCATTCAGCCTGGTTCACTCTTGGGCTTCCATAATAGCCAAGATGATCTTGGATAAGTTACTTAATCTTTCTGTGCCTCAGTTCTCTCACATATTAAACAGGAATGATAATAATAAACCATATTTCATAGAGTTGTTGAGGATTAAATAAGATACTTCATATAAAGTGCGTAGAACAGTGCCTGGTGTATAGTAAGCATTAAAGAATTATTAGCTATGACTTTCATCATTATTATTTCTTTCCTTTTCTCTGTTTAAATTCTATTTTCCCCTCAAAGTTTAGATCAAAGGTCACCTCTTTCATGGAATGTACCTTACTCATTAACTGGGGGATTATCATCATTTTCTGAATTATTGAACCACTGTTTCTTGATTCAACAAGCATTTATTAAAGACCTGCTATGTGCCATGTACTATGCTAAGACAAAAGTGAATTACACATTTAAAGGAGCTTTCAGTCTAGAAGATAGACAAACAATTACTGGAAAGACTCAGAAGCATTGAACACCATGGCTGTAGAAATTGGGTATCATGAGGTGAAGCTGCAAATGCAGTCTTAAGGGGCTAGATAATGAAGAACACTTGTATGTATATTAAGCTAGGGCATAGAGACATTTTCTTACAGATAATGGGAACTACTGATGAGTTCCTAAGTGGGGAGCAGAATGTCCAGATTCCTATTTTAAAGTAATTCATTTTTTTTTAAATTCCAGTATAGTTAACGTACAGCGATTCATTTCAGGTGTACAATATAGTGATTCAGCAATTCCATGTATTAGTCAGTACTCATCAAGATAAGTATACTCTTCCATTTTAGAGTAATTCTGGTGGAAGAATAAGGCTGTGAGTCTATGTAGAGAGCTATTGTAATGTTACAATAAGATACAATAAGGTCCTGATCTAAGGCATTAGCAGCAGGATGAATTTGAGAAATACTTAATAGGTAGGTTTGTGGGGCTGGATAATTTTAATCCAAACAGAAACAACTAAACCCCACAGATTCTCAAAAGAGAATTCAAGGTAAAGAAAATGATGACTCTCAACAAGTTTCTGGTTTGAGTGACTGGATGAATGGAAATGTTAATTGAAAATAGAGTATTCAAGAGGATTGGCAAGTTTCTTGGTTATCTGATTTTTGGTCCTTGTCAGTAACATAGACAAACTACAGCCGAAGAAGCCCATTTATATTTATCATGTTGACCCTTTGATTCAGTCATTGAGATCTTTCCTTGAAATCGAATAGGCATTTTAAACTCATGTCCAAACCTGAATTCTTGATTATTTCTGCCAAGCCTGCCCTTCCCATTTTCCTTACTAGAAAATGACATCTCCGTCCTTTCAGTGGCATAGGCTAAAAACACTGGATTCATCCTGACTCCTCTTACTCTCCTATCCTACAACCAATCCTAATTCTAATTGACTCTATCTTTTCAAAATATATACCACTTGTTATCATATCTAGTGCTATTTACTATTGCAAGTCGTCGTCATCCTTCCTTGCCTTCTCCCAGTCTTTTCTATGTGTAGATTGAACGAATAGGTCAGAATGTACTTATGCCCCTGATTGTACACTCACAGTTCGTCTCTTAGCGTTTTCCCCCTTTTGTCTCCACTGCAACAGTGGCCTTCTCACACTCACCAAGTGTCTTACAGTCTCAGAGCATTTGTACTTGCTGTCTGTCCATCTGGAGCACACTTCCACCCTCTATTTCCACAGGGTAAGCTTCATCATTTTCTTCAGGTCTCTCCACTGACCAGCCTACATATAAAATAGCACTTCCTTTCCATTACTCTCTGCCCCTTATATTCTGCTTTATCATTCTGAAGTTCATCATGTCACTTATCCTCCTCTGACTTACATATTTATTGGATTTTTGTTTAATGTCTGTCCCTTTATTAGAATATATGGTCCCTTGAAACAAAATAGAATATAAGCTCCTGTTATATATCCTTACTACTTAGCAAAATGCTTGGCACATGGAAGGTGCTCAATAAATATTTGGTGAATGAATTAATAATGAATGATGACCCATTAATACTATTTAAAAAAACAAATAATGGAATAATTTCTAATTTAGTAAATATGTTGATGTGCCAACTACTCTTAGCTTTCCAGAGTTCTTCATCAATAAAAGCCACTTTGTTTTCTATTTTGACCATATTTGTTTTGTTGTAAATGACTTTGTTTTTTAAATTTCATTTACTCATTGTATTCATTTGACATCTTTTATGAGTACAGTTCTGTATTCTGCAAATGGATGAGGAATAAAGAACTAAGTCAGGATTCTTGCATTTTAGAATCTCTAAAATTAATACTCATAACTTACCTTTTGCACATAGAAATACATATTTGAGATCATGTGAATTTGCTGCCAAAATCTGAACTAAAGCATTAAAACTTTTATATATACGTATGCATTTGCATGTATATATGTGTATATGAGATATAGCTGAAGAGATTCCTGTATTATTGATATTGTCAAGTGCAAGACATGCCATTATGATTTTCATGTAGTCAAGTATTGTGACACATTGTATAATAATAAATATGCCTTTTTGAGAACAGCAAAATGACAGCTAATAGTACTAGAGCTTTAAAAAATGAAGACTTTAACTGGGTAATTGCTTTCCAAAAGTGTATCATTTTACCGCAGTAAGAAAGAAGACCTGTGCTTTGTTTAAACAAAACTCAGTCTGATTTGCTTTCCCCCTGACAGGTAGCTTTGGACATGTTGAATCCTCAAGTTGCTTTGCCTGTTTTATATTCAAATCTAAAACAGGGTGGTGTGTGTGCTGTATATCTAGCGAAGTGAGTAATGTGGCTATTCTTTGTAATGTGATTTTAAACACACTTTTGTTTTGTCTCAAGTAGTTGACTACAATGTTCATTTTGTAACCGAATTAGGTATATATGTCATCTTGTAAAACTGTTATGAAACGACGTATGTCCCAATTAATTTATATTGCTGTTTAAATCACCCTTTACCTGAATGGTAAAATAAGATGCATATTTCTTACAATTTAGAAGAAAAGTTTTTAAAAGTGTAATGTGAACAATAATGTTAAATCATAGTCTCTGTATATATATTTTTTTTACTTAGTAGTCTATGAAATTGCATGTTATGTGATCTAACTTGCATGTTTATATTTTCCCTTTGGTTTAACTATAGCATTTAAATTTGGGTTAAGAGGTATAGTGAACTTAAAATAAGTATCAAGTTATTATTGTAATAGAAATTTAAAGTACTTTTTTTCACTTTTCTAAAAGTATCACACAGGTTATTGAACTTTTAGATGGAATTCGCATCTGTGAACTTGCTCTCTCATGTGAAAAGATAAGTGAAGTCATTGTCAGAGATTGGTTGGTTTGCCTCGCAAAACAGAAAAATGGAACTTTAGCTAAAAAAATAGAACCTAAAATCAACACAGATTTACAATTACATTCTCAAAAGAAAATTAGAATTGAAGGTGAGATGTTTCAAGAGGATGACCATGGTGAGGTTCGATTTTATTTCATCATGTTTATAATAATAAATGGAGGATAGGTTCCTGAGTGTACTGACCAATGATTATAAAACTATTTCTGAGGGATTTGTTCTTTTTCCCTAGAGAAATTGAAATGTGGTATTTATTCTGTTAAATTAAAATCTCTAAGGGGCAGAAAAATGACTTTTCTTGCCTTTTATGTAAAATTCTGATACCTTTGAAGAATTGATATTTTTGTATCAAGGAGGTTGGCTTATGAAATACCTTAAATATATTAAAGGATGTTTTTAATTTAGGTCAGTGATTATTACTGAAGGGAAAGAATTTAATAGGACCTGATATGCAAATAGCTAATATTCCAAAAAGCAACTTCCAAGATGCTACTGGAATTCCTCAAAGAGCTAAATTTAGGTCCTTGTTGTATGATCATTATGGTCATTATTTAGGCCATGAACAAGTTTTCAAATATCCATTGATTGATGATATATAGGCTTATCCATTTGGTTATAAAACCATATATAAGTTTATCATTTAATCCTTGACAAATTGTTTCTGTAAGATAACTAGCAGAGTAGCTCCAAAACAAATGCTGAAAAAAAAATGTTTGAGAGAAAAAACTTAAAGGAGCAGTAGTTTGTATTTTAACAGTTTTATGAACAAATTATAAAATATTTTATATAGCTTATAATATATATTTTGTTCTACAACAGAAGAGTCACATTCTGATTTTCCATATGGATCATTTCCTTATATTGCTAGACCTGTACACTGGCAAACTGGTCATACAGGTGAGTGATGTTTCCAGGCCATATTAAATGTTGTTTTCTTCTAATTTTGTAATGACCTTACTTTTTTGTTTCCTTAAATTAGCTTTTCTTGTCAAGCTGAGGAAGTTTAAACCACCACATAACTGAGTACCTCAGATGACAGCAACTGATTAGAAGATGGAAAAGTACCAAAATAGAACTTTATATTGTGAATCACTACTTTCATAGGTTGGAATTGTTAGCTATTACTATGAATCGTATAACTTTTACATACAATTTTGAAAAATAACAAAAGCTAAAGGAAGATGTGTAACATTTCAAAACTGTTTAAATGTCCCATTTGACACTTGTCTTGTAGTTAATTTGACATTTTGTAGTTAATGATTCCAAGTGGTTTAGTTGAGCCATCTCATTCTTCACTTCCTGTAAACCACTCCATAGATTTGTCTTTCTTCATAAAATTAGTTTTCTTTTCTTTCTTTGATTGATGGTCATTGGCTACCAAAATAAAATATGCATTTTAAGATAAATTTTATGTATCTGTGTATTTTAAGTACATATTTTAATGGCTTGTATCTATCTTAAAAAGTAATCTGGGTTATAGTAAATAATAGGAAGAAAACTGATAATGATATAACCATCTTAAAAATTATAACAAAAGGGGGCGCCTGGGTGGCTCAGTTGGATAAGCGACTGCCTTCAGCTCAGGGCATGATCCTGGAGTCCTGGGATCGAGTCCCACATCGGGCTCCCTGCTCAGCAGGGAGTCTGCTTCTCCCCCCTCGGGCCCTCCCCCCTCTCATGTGCTCTCTCTCTCTCTCTCATTCTCTCTCTCAAATAAATAAATAAAAGCTTTAAAAAAAATTATAACAAAAGATGTAACAATTCTTGAATCTCTTTTATCCTTCTCAGAATCATTTTAACTCATTTGAAAGAACATCAGAATTAATTAGGGATTTATTATTCATAGGCATCAGTTATTTAGCATTTACCAGGTGCCCTACATTGTTTTAAGAACTTTATAAAGTTTTTCATTTATTATGTGTAGCTCATCTTTTTTTTTTTTTTTAAGATTTTATTTATTTATCTGAGACAGAGAGAATGAGAGAGACAGAGAGCACATGAGAGGGGGGAGGGTCAGAGGGAGAAGCAGGCTCCCTGCCGAGCAGGGAGCCCGATGCGGGACTCGATCCAGGGACTCCAGGATCATGACCTGAGCTGAAGGCAGTCGCTTAACCAACTGAGCCACCCAGGCGCCCCATGTGTAGCTCATCTTTAAGGTTATCCATATTTTACAGATAAACAAAAACTTAAGAGTGGTTAGGTTATTGTTTAAATATAGATGTTTTATAGGTTTTAAAGGGTAGTGCCTGGGAAGATAAATGCTGCTATTCCTGGGTTTATCCCTTAGGCTAGAGCTATTTAAAATAATATATATATTCTAAATAACATTTTACATATTTTTCATTATGTGGAAAATTTTAACATGAAATCTCTGCTTTTTTAGACTATAGTCTAAAAAAAGTCTAGACATTAAATAATCACACAAATATAAAATTAAAATTGTTATAAATGCTCCAAAGAAGTACAGAGTACTATAATAGGGATTTTGCTCTGGTTAAGTAATTACCTGTGCAAGTGACAATTGAGCTGAGACCCAAATGGTAAGTACAAGTTAATTATAGCAGGGAAAATGAGAACAAAAAGGCCAGCGATGCTGGGGTTGAGTGAAAGAGACTGGAAAAATAGGTAGGGGTCAGGCCATGCAGGGTCTTGTATATCTCTTAAGGAGTTTGTCCATGCTAAGAAAAATGGGGTCTCACTGAAGGATTTAGTGAAGTGACGGGTAACATGTTTAGATCTGTGTTTTGAAAAAAAATCACTCTGCATTTCAGAAACTGATTGAATCATAAGCAGAGTAGTCTTCTGGTGTCATATTTCTAAATGGTAACTATCCGAACACTCATACAGTAATAATGGCTTTATAGTTTTCATAACATTACCAGATATCTAGAAGCTCTGAAGTACATTTTAAGTTCTGTCAAGAAATACTTCCCTTTTGGGGTGCCTGAGTGGCTTCGTAGGTTGAGTGTCTGCCTTTGGCTCAGGGTGTGATCCCAGGGTCCTGGGATTGAGCCCCGCATTGGGCTCCTTGCTCAGTGGGGAGCCTGCTTCTCCCTCTCATGCTCCCCCTGCTTGTGCTCTCTCTCTCTAATAAAAAAAAAAAAAAAATTCCCTTTCTTCTGCCTTCTATTTAACCAGTAATAAAATTCTGTCCTTCATGTATTGTTTTGAATGCAAGCTCTAATTGTACTACTTGGAGAAGGGGCTGGCTTAAGAGCAAAGAGAAGTTGTACCTTCTACTCCTATTTCTTTTTTTTTTTTTTTTTAAGTAGGCTCCATGCTGGGCATGGGACCCAACGTGAAGCCTGAACTCATGACCCTGAGATCAAGACCTGAGCTGAGATCAAGTCAGACACTTAACCGACTGAGCCACCCAGATGCCCCATTCTACTCCTATTTCATGTAGAATAATTAGTTTCTGTTCAGTACACTGTGCTCAATAGATGTTGAATTGAACAAGACTTCTTTAATAGTGTCCATTCTAATATTAAGCTAAATTGAAAACCAAACTACATAAGCAAATAAGCATTTATTTATATGGTTAAAATTCAGCTTAAGCCCTTTCTCCATGTCTCCACTAGAACATTAAGCATGTTTAATCTTACTTATGGGACAGATGCGATCTTCTAAAATTAGCTTCCTAAATGCACATCTGGCTTTCATCTACCATACTGTAAACTCCTCCAGATTTGTGACTGACTCAACTGTCTTCCTAGTACCTTCCAGAGGTCCTACCTTTTCCACCCAGTAAATGGTCAGTAAAAGTGTGCTGATGGCTATAAGCCTATACTTGATCATGTATTGTTTTATCTGTTGACTCGGTTCTAGGGAGAAATTTAGGAATATAGCTCATGGACTGTGGGAGAATTGGAGTTTGAACTCCGTACTTCAGAGGCAGTGGGGACGCCTGAAGATTCTATGGTCATGTAAAAGGAGGTATTTTTTAAAAGTTAGTCTATAAGTCTATAGTCTACGAGTATTTAAAGGAAGGAAAAAACAAGCGAATTAGGAATTAGGACACATAGTATACCTTATGAGTTGATTGGTAGTAATCTACAACCATGAGGTGAGGAAAAGGGGCAGATGTAAAAAATATTGTGAAGGAATAACCAGATGAGCTGGTGATTCATTGGATATAGAGAGAATGAAGCTATGTATTTTCAAAGTTTTCTCTGTTTATCAGGAGCCCTTTCCCTTCCTTTGCTAGGCAAAGCAGGACTTAGTCAATGCTCAGCTCATATATTACTTCCTCTAAAAAGTCTTCAGGTCTCTCATCCTACAAAATTAATTCTGGGATCTTTGTGTTCCCAAATGTTGATCATATAATTAGCATTGCCCTATTACATCATTAATTTATAAGCCCTCATTATGCCTTAAGTATTAGGATTTTAAATCTGCATGACTAGAACAGTTGTAGTGACTGAAATAAGTTCAGAAAGGGATTTTTTTTTTGAGGAAAAATTATTTGGTTTTAGATTATATAACAGTTGCAGTGTTCCATGCCTGCCTATGTGATCCAGGAATAAGGTTTGGTATATTGCTTTTTTCCTTTGGCTTCACTCTAAAATCTGAGGCGTCCTCTGCATATTCACGTTTCAGATTAATTTAGGTGTCATTGGGCTTAAAACAGCATAAGGTGAAGAGAAAGTGTCATTTAGTATAAAAATAGGCTATATATTCAGATAGAACTGGGTCCTATCTTGCTGTTTTTGTTGTTGCTGTTGTTTTACCTTGAAACTGTGACTTTCCTGAGTTTGTCACTAAAATGTGTGTCATGATGCCACTTAAAGATTTCTTGAGGGGGATGGTCAGCGTTAAATGAGACTACCTTTGTAATATGCCTGGTACAAGATTGGTGATTGTGAGGTACATAAATTCGTAAAGAATGCCTTATTTAGGGGCGCCTGGGTGGCTTAGTCAGTTAAGCATCTGCCTTTGGCTTGGGTCATGACCCCAGGGTCCTGGGATCAAGCCCTGCATAGGGCTCCCTACTCAGCGGGGAGCCTGCTTCTCCTCTCTCTGCAGCTCCCCCTGCTTGTGCTCTCTCTCTGTCAAATAAATAAATAAAATCTTAAAAAAAAAAAAGCCTCTTTTATCTCCCAACCTTGTTAAAATAACAACTATTTTGTTCCTAATAAATGTCATAAGCGTGTTTATGTAAAACTTGTTTTCTGAACATGTTTTGAGAAGAAATTTTTAAAGGTAGAAAAACAGGTTTTTACCTGAAAAGCAAGAAGTTGCTTGCTTGTGTCTGAAGACAGAAGCATTGATAAGCATCTACTGCTATATTTTAGCACAGAAGCCTGGAGTACAGTATCAGCTCTTTGTGTCTCTTGTAGAATGATGAATTGAGTTTTCTGCAACCATAAGCCATTAAGTGATTCCAACCAACTTATGTGGACTTAAGGAAGAAAATTTTGCTAGCAGAGGTCACTACTGGCAATCAGCAGCTGCTGAGGCAGTAAGAGACGGACCACTGCTCCTGAATAACATTGTGTTACCCTTAAATGTCCCCACACCCCTAATAAGCTCACTTCCAATTAAGCCTACTGAGGGAAAATGGATGTATATGTTTACTGGTCAAGTGTATGTATGATCAGTTGTTTTTCTCTATTTTGTCTACCCTCTGTCATCCTGAAACAAAAGGTTTTACATTTAACTTTAATACTCTGAATAAAAGAGGATTGAATAAATACTTGTTCCTTCCTGTAGAGGATCTGTGTATATCCTAAACCAGGGATGGGATGAAAGCACAGTTCCATTTACAACTCCCTTAAGTCAAGGGCTCCACTTCTCATCCACAATCCCTCAAAGTCATGCTCGTTTTTTCAAAGCAAACTGACTGGCAGAGCCCCTTCCTCCCTGGGTGCACTGTTCTTTCTTGTTGAGATATCAAAGCCTAAAATACAGTGTTACTACTCTTGATATCTACAGGCGCCAGTCTGAGTAAACCATAATTACTTGTGTTCTGCTTTCTATAAATATCTGTTCAAATTGTGGCTAGAATTGTCTCCCAATTCACTCCATACAATCTTTCATCAGGAACTTGATTCTTAATACTTTCACCACCTCCTCAGTCCTTAGTAGTCTACCAAAAGACTAATGTGGCAGCTTATTTTCACCACCAAAGGTAGGATTTCATCAAAGGGGGCAGTAGAACATAATAGGAATTCAGGCTGTAGTCTAGAGTCAGACAGACCTGGGTTCAAATGTCGCTCCGCCACTTTGGGCAAATGATTTAACCTCTCTAAGCCTCAGTCTCCTTATCTGCAAAGTAGAGATAATAGTATTTATCATAGGGCTGGCTGTGGACATTAAGTGAGATTATCAATGTAAAATGTTTAACATATTGCCTGGAACATTTTAAACATCTAGTAAATCTTACAAGAATCAAAGAGTGCAGGTAAAAATTGCTGGGATAGAGGAGAAGGATGCTAAAAGGCAATTTTTATTTTATAATTTAGCCTATGGTAGATCCTACTTACCTTCAGATAAAAGTGAACCAATAAAAATTATGCTTGGAGGTGTTGCAAGGGAAGAGACTAAACTGTCAGTCAAATTTGTTTAGTGATTACTAAGGCCAGGGAATGGAACAATGACTGAGATGTGATTCCTACCTTGAAGAGTCTTAAGAGTTTAGTTTCTCTTTTAATAAAACTTCAGTAGCCACTGTTAATCTCATAAGGATACAGCAAAAATAAATATGTGATATTCTGAAATAATACAGGTCTCATTATAGAATTTAAGAAGAACCATAAGAAATCTGTCAGTCCTCTATCTTACATGGGTGAAAATCTGGAAGAAGGGCTTTATAAGAAGTAAAAAGGATCACTGCTAGTAGAGTGATACCTTTATAAATATAATTTGAATGAAAATTATGGTGTGATTGACTAAAAGTATTTCCAGTTCATATGATTATTTTCTAATTAAGGTACCATTGTTCCAAGTCATTTAAATCCCAACAAAAATGAAATGTGCAAATAAATTATGATACTTATACCATGTCATGATTAAAAATCAGGTTTCCTAAGACTAATGACATGGGGAAATGCTTTATGATAAAGTGAAAAAAAGCAGGCTTAGATATAGTATACTTCTAATTTTTTAAAAATAGAAGATAGAAAAGTGTATAGTGTTACAGAACTATAATGATCAAAACAGGATGGTATTTGCATAAAACTGACCCATAGAGAAATGGAACAGTATAGAGAGCCCAGAAATAAACTCATATATGGTTAATTAATTTATGACAAAAGAACCAAGAAGTGGGAACAGACAGTCTCTTCAATAAATGGTATTGTAAAAACTGGACAGTCACATGCAAAAGAAATGAAGACCACTATGTTATACTATGCACAAAAAGTCAACTCACGATGGATTAAAGACTTGAATGTAAGACCTAAACCATAAAACTAGAACAAAATGGGAGGACATTCATCTTGCCAATGGTTTTTTGGATTTGACACCAAAAGCAAAGGTAACAAAGCAAAAATAAACAGTAGGATTACATCAAATTAAAAAGCTTCTGTACAGCAAAGAAAACCATCAGCAAAATGAAAAGGCAACCTATGGAATGGGAGAAAATATTTACAAATCATGTATCTGATAAGGGGTTCATATCCAAAATATATAAAGAACTCCTACAACTCGAGAAAAAAAAATCCAATTAAAAAATGGGCAGAGGAAATGAATTGACATTTTTTCAAAGAAGACATATAAATAGCCAACAGTTACACAAAAAGGTGTTCAACAGCACCAATTATCAGGGAAATGCAAATCAAAACCACAATGAGATATTTCATACTTATTAGAATGGCTATTATCAAAAAGATAAGAAATAACAAGTGTTGGTGAGGATTTGGAGAAAAGGGAACCCATGTACACTCTTGGTAGTAATGTAAATTGCTACAGCCAATATGGAAAAACACTATAGAGGTTCCTCAAAATTAAAAATAGAACTATATGATCTAGCAATTCCATATCTGGGTATCTATCCTAAGGGAAAAAATCACTATCTCAAAAAGTTATCTGCACCCCCTTGTTCGTTTTAGCACTTACCAATAGTCAAAACATGGAACAACCTAGGGGCGCCTGGGTGGCTCAGTTGGTTAAGCAACTGCCTTTGGCTCAGGTCATGATCCCGGAGTCCCGGGATCGAGTCCCGCATAGGGCTCCCTGCTCAGCGAGGAGCCTGCTTCTCCCTCTGACCCTCCCCCACTCATGTACTCTCTCTCTCTCTCTCTCTCTCATTCTCGCTCTCTAAAATAAATAAATAAATCTTTAAAAAAACAAAAACAAAAACAAAAAACATGGAACAACCTAAGTGTTCATCTGCTGATGAATGGATAAAGAAAATGTAGGGTGTGTGTGTGTGTGTGTGTGTGTGTGTGTAGACTAACATTCAGCCATATAATATTGGAATGGAATATCATTCAGCCGTAAAAAATAAGGAAGTCCTGCCATCTGTGACAACATGGATGACCTTGAGGGCATTATGCTAAGAGAAATACTTTGGACAGAAAAAGAAAAATACTGTGTGATCTCATATGTGGAATCTAAAAACAAAACAAAAAAATGAACTCACAGATACAGAGAACAGATTGTTGTTTGCCAGAGGTGGGGATGCACATTGGGCAAAATGGGTGAAGGTGGTCAAAAGATACAAACTTCCAGTTATAAATCAATCTTGGATGCAAAGAGCAACATGGTGACTATAGTTCACAATACTGTATTGCATATTTGAAGGTTACTAAGAGTATATGTTGTAACTTCCCATCACAAAAAAATAAACTATGTGTGGTGATGGACTTATTGTGGTAATCATTTCATAATACATCAAATCATTATGTTGGACACCTAAAACTAATACAATATTATATATCAATTATATCTCAATTTTAAAAAGTGTATAGAAGAAAACCAGTAGTTAATCACTGATAAAGATTACAAATTTATTTTCTTTTTGAAACTTCAATTGAATGAAACATTTCAAAGAAAATGATTCAGGGTCTTCAAATACTTAATACTTTAAAATACTTGAGACCCATGGTGTATTAGGTTTTCAATTTAACATAAGTCACACTAAAAATCTTTTAGTTTAGATAAGCTACCACAAAAACAGATACTGACATGACAAAAACTGAAAAGGAGAAAACTTTCAATACTAATTTAACTCATATTGTTCTAGTATATAAAATTATTATGTACCCCTGCCTGAAAGGACTGACCACAGGTCAATAAATAATTTGGATTTGTTAATAACTTGCATAAATCTAATTCTGACATACTACTAAATCATACCTTGAGAATAGCTATAAGCTTGAGAAGGATCGACTACCATGTCCATTGAGAAGGAGTTGTATGATTCCTGAGAATGTTTCTCCATCACCTCTACTGTATCACTGGATGAAGATGATGAAGACAATCCCAGTCTAACATATCTTCCTTTTTTACCACAGAGTGAACAATCTACTGGTGTGGCACTAGGTCCCTTGGGCAGTTGAACTTCATCTCTGTTGTAGTTTCTAACAGCTCCACTGTGATGCACAGAGCGTTCCCGTTGCCATATATAATGGGTTGGAGCAATAGCCATAACCTACGGGGGAAAGCTTTCCTTTAGAATTTTAATAAGATTTTAAAATTTGGTAAAATTAAGTACAAAAATGACTCACAGCTATCTCTAAAACTAGATCTAAAAACCCAAGTTACTGATGTTAAAAAAAAAAAAAAAGACATCTCCAGTTAAGACAGTATAGGGGTATGTTTGTGTGTGTGCGTGTGTGTGTGTATAAAGTGATTCACTGCTTGAATCCTTAAGACAATACAAAGTACTTAAGTTATTTCAAATATTTCAACCTTCCAGGTTTTTCAGTTCTGAATATTCTAAGTTTGGGATAGATAATACAGTTAGTCCAAAACAACACATAATTCTTAACTTTGGAATATATTTGGTTGAAAATAACATTAAGGTTTCTAACTATGTATGTTAGGCTAATCTTAACATGTTTGCACTTATGTCAAGGGAAATGGTGAATAAGAACATGGGTAAGTTACTTAACTTCTCTGTTCCTCAGTTACCTTATCTGTAATATGGAGAGAATAATAAGAGTCTCCTTTAGAGGGTTTTTGCAAGAATTAGATGAGGAATTAATTATAAAACTTCAGATTCATTGCTACATGTTGGGCTAGATAAAATACTGCCTTTTGAGTCAGGATAGCCTTAGTTCCTTAATGTGGCTCTGCCACTTGCTAAGCTGTAGGATATTGGGCAAGTTACTTAGCTTTTCTGAGGCTCAATTTCTTCATATTTAAAATGGGGATACTATCTGCCTCATAGGAGGGTTATATATGTGTAAAATCCTTATCACATAGTAAGCAGCTGGCAAATGATAGTCATTTAAGAAGTCAAAGTAGGTAAATACACCTACATATGTTGACCCCATGACGTCTAAAATTTCTAAGCAGAGTGTTAGAATGTTATTCTAAGCAAAAATGTTTAGTTGCCGTATCAATGATCAAAGTAAATGAGAATTGTAGAATTTGTTAGTTAGGCAGTGCCTTATTAATGCCTAAACCAGTGATTTTCAACTTGTTTCAAGAGCTCTGAGTTTTTATAGACTATATCAGGTGTCCCAGGATGGACTATGGAAAGACCAATCAAGCAGAGAACCTCAGTTTAGGGGATTGTGTATAAAATTTCGCTTGGAAAGAAAGAAGGCTTTTGTTGTTAAAAATGAAAACCTTAAACCCCAGATTGAGACCAGTCCACTTAGAAAACAGGGTACCTGTGGCCTCCCCCCAAATGGCATAAAGAATGCTAGCTATGCTAATTTTTTAAAGTATATTTTAGGATTGAATTTATTTTATAATCCACTTCTTAAATCCTTCACAAAAATTTTCAACAACATGTAATAAAGTAACATAATTTTTTGAAAGTAGATGTAAAGATATTAATTCTAACAATAAATATTTCCATAAAAATATAAAACTAGGTTCAGAGCTACCTGAAGTGAGGAAGTAGAGTGTCAGAATTTCTTATTCCTTCCATATTTATCTATTTCTTCCTCAACACTTGTACATCTTTATTTCCTATTTCTGGAATGTCCTCTCCCTTTTGTCTTAGTATTGCTTTTCCTTCAATGCCAAGCATAAGTCCCACCTTTCCAAAAACTCCAGTTTTTAGATTGTACTGTTTTATTGTTAATGCTACATTAGGACTTTAGCATGTGTCTAGTACTCAGATATATCTTTTTATGAGTGTAACCAATCTACTTAAAGTCCTCTGGGCAGGAATAGTCTTAAACACCTCTATCAAATGCCTTCCACACAATATTATGTAGTCATTGTATATTTCTTATTGATAGATGAAAATAATTAAGAATTAGGGCCACTGACATAAACTTCCAACAACATGATTTTTTTAAGAATCCTGTAGCAAAGTCTAGTGAGAAGAGCAGAGAAAAATAGGAAGCAAAGGGGACAAAATAGGTTTAGTAAACCGTTCTGTGTATAACAAACTAGGTATCAGTCTCTCTAAATGCTAACCCAGCTAGAAAAATGCATGTACACATACTTGTATACTTTTAAATATATGTTTGCATATATTTTATACATACAAATATTAGAATATTATTGTGATAACAGCAAATTGCAAAGAAAACTGTAAGAGGGTCAAGAAAGTGGGATTTTGGTCTTAATTCTATTAGTTCTATGACCTTGGGCAAATTACATAATCTTCTGGGCTATAGGTATCTTTTGAATAATGAGAAAACAGGTCACTTACAGTCCTCAAATTCTGTGATTTATGAAAGTAACTTCTTTGTTTTGTTTTTTAAAGATTTTATTTATTTATTTATTTGACAAAGAGAGATACTTTGAGAGAGGGAACACAAGCAGGGGGAGTGGGAGAGGGAGAAGCAGGCTTCCCGCGGAGCAGGGAGCCCGATGTGGGGCTCAATCCCAGGACCCTGGGATCATGACCTGAGCTGAAAGCAGACGCTTAACGACTGAGCCACCCAGGCACCACCGAAAGTAACTTCTTTGAAGCATTAATAGCACTTGATCTACTACAAATGTTATCCTAGTTTTTATTTTAGTCTTCTCTCATTTTTAGTGGTTTATTTTGGTGTCTTGATGGGTGTTCCAAAACTTAATACTTGGCCCTATATTTCTCTATATATTCTACTTCTCTTTGATCTCAAGGGATAGTATAGGGTGTTAAAAACACTGACTCTTGGGGCGCCTAAGTGGCTCAGTCGGTTAAGCGTCTGCCTTCGGCTCAGGTCATGATCCCAGGGTCCTGGGATCGAGCCCCCGCATCGGGCTCCCTGCTCCGTGGGGAGCCTGCTTCTCACTCTCCCTCTGCCTGCCGCTCTCTCTCTCTGTCAAATAAATAAATAAAATCTTTTTAAAAACCCCACAAAACTGACTCTGGAATCAAACTGCCTAGGTGTGAATACTAGTGTGCTGTTTGACTAATTGTGTGACCTTAGAGAAGTCATTTAGCCTCTCTGTGCCTCAGTTTCCTCTTCTGAGATTAGCTAGCTAGCTGTAAGAATTGTTGTGAAAGTTAACACATATGCAGGACCTACAACAGTACCTGACAAATGCTCCCAAAGTATTAACATTATGTTCACCTTGATCTCTTATTACTCTACCAAGCTTTAAACATCACTTATATGTGATGACTCATACTTAACTCATACATGTTGACTATTCACTTATCCAAATATCACCTTAAATTCCTATGTCTGATACCAAATTCCTTATTTTCCCAATAAACCAGTTTGTTTTTTTAGTGATTCCTATTTCCATTATGGAATCCATCACCCTTTCTGTTCTACAGATTTGAAACTCTGAAAGCTCATTCTCCCATGGGCCCTATATCCAACTGGTCACCAAGTAATGACAAGTATAATTTCATAACATTGATTTTTCTTTGGCATCGCTATCTTCAGCACTAGGTTTACACCTTCCTTCCTGAACTACAGCAAGTTTAACAGTTTCCAGTACCTTCCCCATATTGGGTCTCTGCTGCATACAGTCATTGGATTATTTTGTTCAACACTCTTGTTTATATCACATCTCTGCTTTCTAAATTCTAATCTGGAATCGAATAGTAGCTGACAGACAAATCAGCTCGGATGATACTGTGCCATCTAGGCCAGAGTACATAATAAGAACAGAGAAAAGCTTCCTCTTGATAAAATTGCTACCCTCCATCAAGCATAAAGGGACCGGAAGTGGAGTCTAACTCTTTCTCATCAGATTGGCATATTCCATAATCTGTGAACCAATCTAGAAATTAAGCTATCATCAATCTAAATAAATTCCACCTCAGAGGAGCTGATATCCAAAAAGGTAAACTGATTGTAAGAAGATAATAAGGTCAGAATAAATAGGGAAATTGTCTTTACTCTTTTCTGGAGAAGCCCTACATATATTTTTCAATATAATCATACCTCATCTCTTTCCAAAAAAGGATTTGAGGCAGCTGACAAAAAGTAAAAAAAAAAAATTCATTAAACTAGGACCCAAAAGGGAAACTTTGGCTAAAGGGAAAAAGCAGACACGCCGGTAGTAAAAGGTGATAGAATTAATGTAGTTAGGAATAAAACTTGGCTCTTAGCTTCTTTGCAGCAACCAACGTTAAAAAAAAGAGACAAATTTAAAAATTCATACTATCTGAAAGGAGAGAATAAGTTTTTTGATAGTGGTATATAATGGAAAGATTGCCAACTTTAAGTACTAGCTGGCCCTGCCACTTATTAAATGAATGACAATGGACAAGTTACAACCCTTCTAAGCCCCAGTTTATTCGTCAAAAAAAAGGAGAGAATACTTATGCTATTTAAGTCCTTTTTTTAAATGCTATTTAATTCCGGAGAGAAAATAACACAATAGACACAAATGTGTTTTCCAATTAACCAATATAAACAGTGGGAAGCTAGCTGTCAGAGAAAACAGAACACTGGGAAGTCATTAAATGTGAAGTTCTGGGTTTACCACTTAGTTGATGTATGATCTTGAGTAAACCTCAATCTCCTCAGTCCTCAGTCTCATCAGATGTAAAATGAGAATGCTACAACCCTCACAGGTATTTTTGTGAGGATAAGATAATTTACATGAAAATATTTATGAATTTGTAGAGCATAATGCAAATGTAAAGTATTATTATTGTAAGCCAGTTTGTAAATACTATCATAACTTGGGCTTACTTGAGGATGAGACTAAAGAAATGGGTTGGCAGTATGCCAATACCTGGCTCTCAATAACAAATGCATAGAATACTTAACTAAATTTCTAACAATATGTCTTGCCACTTAAATGCATCAAACTTCAGGGCAAAGATGATATAGTACTTCTTTATAACAACCCCCCACAACACTGAACTTAAGTGTCTTACTCCTAAGTTAGCTGTTAAATGAATAGTTAAGAGAACAGGATAAAGTCTAGGTAATTTCCTTTCCTATATACCACCATGATTCAACTGTACCTGGTTGGAACAGCCATAAGAAAGCCTATCTACCTATGTGCCCCTGTTGTAAGAGGCAGTGCTAAGTCACTCTGGTGAAGAAATTTTATAGTTTATTGTTTTTTTACTATACGGATAAAAAGGTATGAAAAAGAATTGCAAGCTTTAAATTCCATTCACTCTGTCAGTCAGCAGTATTTACTGACTACCTACTATGTGTGTGGCATATAGTTCTAGGGATTGGGGGGTACAATGAGAAAATAAAGATCATGCCCTCTTGGAATTTATATTCTAGCAGGGGGAAATAGACATTAGCAAGATAGGTGAAACAGAGTATATCATATGATGGTTAAGTGCTATGAAGAAAACTGGGAAAAGGAATACAGAGGAATAGTGGGAGGTACTACTTGTTATTTTAGCAGCTTTATTGAGCTATAACTCAAATACCATACAATTCACCCACTTAAAGAATACAATGGCTTTTAGTATATTCAGAGTTGTACAACCATTACCACAGTCAATTTTAGAATATTTTCATCACTCCATAAAAAAGGAAATCACACCCCATTTCTCCCTCCCCTCAGCCTCTGGCAACCTCTAATCTACTTTCTCTTTGGATTTGTCTATTTTAGACCATTCATTTAAATGGAATCATACAATATGTGGTCCTTTGTGACTGGTTTCTTTCACTTAGCATAGTATTTCCAGGGTTCATCCATGTTGTAGCAGGTATCAGTACTTCATTCCTTTTAATTGCCAAATAATATATCATTGTATAGCTATACAATATTGTTTATCCATTCATTTGTTGATGGACATATGGGTTTTCACTTTTTGACTATTACAAATAATGCTGCTATGAATATTTACGTACAAGTTTTTGTGTGGACATAACTTTCATTTCTTTTGTGTATATAACGAGGACTGGAAATGCTGGGTTGTATGATAACCCTTTGTTTAGCCTTTTGAGGAACTACCACACTGTTTTCAAAAACAACCACACTAGTTTAAATTCCCACCAGCAGTGTATCAAGGTTCCATTTTCTCCACGTCCTTACCAACACTTGTTATATTTGTCTTTTTCATGATAGCCATCCTAGTGGTTGTGAAGTGATTATCTCCTTGTGGTTTTGATTTTGCATTTCCCTGATGGTTAATGATGTTGAGCATCTTTCCATGTACTTTCCTGCCCATTTGTTTACCTTCTTTCAAGAAGCCTTTTCGGATCCTTGCCCTTTTAAAAGTTGAGTTGTCTTTTTATTGTTGAGTTGTAAGAGCTCTTTATATATTCTAGATACAATTCCCTTATTGGACAGATAATTGGCAAAAATTTCCTCCCACTTTGTGGTTTGTCTCCTCACTTTCTTTATGGTGTCCTTTGAAGGACAAAAGTTTTCAATTTTGATGATCTCATTTTCTTTTGTTACTTGTGCTTTTGGTATCATCTCTAAGAAACCTAATTCAAGATAATGAAGATTTATCCCTATGCTTTCTTTTAAAAGCTTTATAATTTTTAGCTCTTACATTTGGGTCTTTGATCCATTTTGAGTTAGCTTTTATATATGATATGAAATAGGGGTCCAACTGCATTCATTTGCATGTGGATATCCAGTTGTCCCAGCACCATTTGTTGAAGACTATTCTTTCCCCATTGAATTTTCTTGGTACCCTTGTCAAAATTCAATTGAACATAAAAATGAAGGTTTATTTCTGGACTCTTCAATTTTATTCAATTCTGGGAGATACTACTAGATACAGGGTGGTAAGGAAAGGTTTCTCTGAGTTGATATTTAAGTAGAGTCCTGAATGAAGGAGGAAGTGAAGCACACTGATATCTGGGGGAAAAGCATTCCAGGTAAAAAAAATCCTGAGGTGGGAATGTCCTTGTTGTGTTTGAAGAATGGCGAGGAGGCCAGTGTAGTTGGAGGAAAGTGAGATGAAGTAAAAGAGATAAGAGTTGGTGGACCAGGTAGAACCATGATAAGGGTTTTGCCTCTTCCTCTATGTGAGATGGGAAGCCTCTGGAGGCTTTTGAGTAGAGGAGTCATGATTTGACTTATTCTAAAAGATTTTGGCTGGCTGGTGTGTGAAAATAGACTACAGGAGAGAGATTATAAGAGCGACTACTTGGAAGGTTATGGCAATAATTGAGGCAAGAGGGGACAATCAAAGTAGGGCTTAGTGGTAGAGGAGGTGAGAAATGGTAGGATGCTAGATATTTTTTTTTTAATGTTTTATTTATTTATTCATGAGAGTCAGAGAGAGAGAGAGAGAGGCAGAGGCAGAGGGAGAAGCAGGCTCCCCACCTAGCAGGGAGCCCGATGCGGGACTCGATCCCAGGACCCCGGGATCATGACCTGAGCCAAAGGCAGACGCTTAACCATCTGAGCCACCCAGGCGCCCCGCTAGATATTTTCTTAAGGTATGGATGTGAGAAGTGAAGGGCAACAGTTTTTTTGGCCTGAACTAGAATGATCAAGTTACGACTTATTAATACGTAGAAGATTATAGGAGGAGTAAGTTTGGAGGTCTATGTGGGGAAATCAGAAACTGGATTTTCAGCATGTTAAGTCTAAGGTATCTACTAGATAATGAAATATGGATAGGAAATTTGATATGCACATCTAGATTTAGGGGAGAGATCTGTTGTCAGTGTTGAAGCCTGAGACTAAACTTTTCTTTCAATCCCATTACACAACTGAGTTTACAGCTATCTAAAACTTTTTAGTCTTTTACACATACACCATTAAGCCATACCATTCCCTGGCTGTTTAATAGTCTGATGCCAGCACTGAAGTAATCCCAGCTCCAATCGTATAAATTAAGTTGCTGCGGTTATAATGCAAGTTGTTCTTAGGAGTGGGTGGGCAATCTGCCGTGAGGTGAACATTACCTATCCCGGCCTCTTGCCTCTGGTACCCACTCCATGCCTTTAGCTGAGTGTCATGGGGCTTGAAGTGTTTACTTTGAAAAAATCAGAGTGTTCAAATAAGGCCTACTATCATGTCCAAGAATGGCACAGGTGCACAAATTATCCACTGGGGAGGTAGTGATAAAAAATAGCAATACAGGACTCTTCAATGCTCTGTAATTGGAATGAGTTGTTTAAATCCTTTAATGAGGATCCATTAATTTGGGGAATGTATACACACCCAATTTTTCATATTTTTCTATTGAATTCAATCCTGAAAAAACTTGGCCTGTTCAGTCTTTTAAGTTATTTTTGAATCCTTTCATTTCCTCCAACATTCAACAATCCTCTTAATTTAATCCACAATTATGCATGCTTTCTAATATCTTCATCTCATTAATAAATATAATTAAGAAGGTTAATTCTGGGCAGAGTTCTATGACATACCTTCAAAGTATTCCCTGAAGTTTGACACTAATCCATTAATTGGCTCTTTTGGCCTATCATCATTTAACTGATATGACTTCATTTAATTATAGCATTATCTAATTCACATTTACCAAACTTTACTGAACCAGTACTGGCTTACAATGATCACTGCTTTCCATTAATTTTCTACTCTAGAATATTTCTTTAGTTTGAAACATTAACTCTTTTCGTTATTGAAAACCAGAACATTAGATAAAATAACCCATTTTTGTTTTTTTATCTTTAAATTTTATTTAAATTCAATTAATTAACATATAGTGTATTATTAGTTTCAGAGGTAGAGTTCAGTGATTCATCAGTCATATATAACACCCAGGGCTCATTACATCATGTGCCCTCCTTAATGCCCATCCCCCAGTTACATCTACCCCCTCTCCCCCCTCTGGCAACCCTCAGTTTGGTTCCTATAGTTAAGAGTCTCTTATGGTTTGTCTCCCTCTCTGGTTTCATCTTGTTTCATTTTTCCCTCCCTTCCCCTATGATCCTCTGTTTTGTTTCTTCAATTCCACATATGAGTGAAATCATGATAATTGTCTTTCTCTGATTGACCTATTTCGCTTAGCATAATACCCTCTAGTTCCATCCATGTCATTGTAAATGGTAAGATTTCATCTTTTTGATGGCTGAGTAATATTCCATTGTATATATATATACCACATCTTCTTTATCCATTCATCTATTGATGGATATCTGGGCTCTTTCCATAGTTTGGCTATTGTGGACATTGCTGCTATAAACATTGGGGTGCAGGTATCCCCTCGGATCACTATGTTTGTATCTTTTGGGTAAATACCTAGTAGGGCAATTGCTGGATCATAGGGTAGCTCTATTTTTAACTTTTTGAGGACATTCTATACTGTTTGCCAGAGTGGCTGCACCAGCTTGTATTCCCACCAGCACTATAAGAGGGCTCCCCTTTTCCTGCATCCTCGCCAACATTTTTTGTTTCCTGACTTGTTAATTTTAGCCATTCTGACTGGTGTGAGGTGGTATCTCATTATAGTTTTGATTTGTATTTCCCTGATGCCGGGTTATGTTGAGAGCATTTTTTCATGTGTCTGTTGGCCATTTATATGTCTTCTTTGGAGAAATGTCTGTTCATGTCTTCTACCCATTTCTTGACTGGATTATTCTTTGGGTGTTGAGTTTGATAAGTTCTTTATAGATTTTGGATACTAGCCCTTTATCTGGTAAGACATTTGCAAATATCTTCTCCCATTCTGTAGGTTGTCTTTTGGTTTTGTTGACTATTTTCTTTGTTGTGCAAAAGCTTTTTATCTTGATGGAGTCCCAACAGTTCATTTTTGCTTTTGTTTCCCAAAATAACCCATCTTTTAATTTTTTGTGTCTGTTTTATCTTAATAGAAACTTACTTTATGTATTATTCTATGTGAAAAAAAGGTATGATTTTTAACATATTTAAATTTATTTAAATTTTAGACCATGCAGTTTGCACTTCAATCTTGGGAACTTGAAATTTCACAAACTTTATTTAATGGAAGTTATTATTCAGCTCGAAATGTTATTAACATATTTTGGAATGTGCACACTATTCTTTCCCAATATATCTGTGATCTTTTAGACTAGATAAACACAAACAAAAATACTTACTACAGAAGTAGGCTGCTCTGAAAAACAGAAATGACAATTTTTAATTATTGTGGTATAAAATTAAAACATCAGCATTGTAATATACAAGTTGTACTCATGGTAACCATTAGGGTTAACAGTCTACCCTTACATATACAAAAAATTAAATATTAGAAGCACATTAAAAAACAAGACAAGGGAAATTACATAAAGAGAAAACATAGATTACGTATATAAAGTACTTAAAAAATCTTACCTCCTCACAGCATCGCCTGCTTACAATAGCCCTATAGTCAATTCTATCCCAGAGTTGGTCCCTTAACTTTAAGAAATTAGGGAACAATTTTCTCCAGTTTTTCCCTAAAGCCCATGGAAAAATTTCATATTTGGATTCTTCTTCATCTTCTTCAACTGTATTAGCCAGATACCTAACAAAAAAGACCAACAACTCAAAAAAGAAATGGGAAAAGGACAGGAACAGGCAGTTCATATACATATACACACACACACACACACACAATCACTTATACACATATAAAAGACATTCAACCTTACTCATAATTAAAGAAATGTAGGTCAAAAATAAAAATACAATGAATTTTACCTTGTTGAGTTCTGGATAGTTTTGTATTCCTATAAATCTTGAGCTTTGTTCTGGGATGCAGTTAAGTTAGTTGGAAACAGTCTGATCCTTTCAGGTCTTGCTTTTATGATTTGTTAGGTGGATCTGGAGCAATGTTCAGACTGGGGCTAATTATTCCCCACTACTGAGGCAAGACATTCCTGAGTACTCAATATCCTGTGAATTATGAGTTTTTTCAGTCTGACTGGTGGGAACAGGCACTATTTCCAGCCCTGGGTAAATGTAAGGCACTGTTCCCTCTAATCCTTTCTTATGGTTTTTCCCTACACCCAGGTAGTTTCCTTATATACATATGGGAATCCGTATCCTCTTAAGTACTTGAGGGGGATCAGGCATGCACAGAAGCAGGAAAACATGACCCATAATAAAAAGAATCATCAATCAAAACTGACACATGTTAGAAATAACAGACATTAAAACAGATATATTAATTCCAGATGTTCAAAAAGATAAGAAGACACATTCAAATTGTACTTCTAGAGATGAAAATTACATATACAATGAAAAATACATAGAGTGGGATTAAGAGACTAAATATTGCAGAAGAAAAGATTTGGGCACTGAAGACCGCAATATAAACTATCCAAAATGAAACACACACAGAAAAAGAAACAAAAATAATAGAGGTGAAACTGGAGTCCCTAACAGGTGTTGGGTGCCCCCCAAAAAATATTTGAAGAAATAATGGCTGAAAATTTTTGAAATTTGATGAAAACTATAAAAATACTAATAAGCTCAATGAACCCCAAAGCACAAAATTCAAAGAAAATTACACCAATGCACATCAAAATCAAATTGTTCAGAACCAGTGATAAAGAGAAAATCTTAAAAGCAGTCAAACAAGCAAACAAACAAAAAAGACAAGTTAGATAACACAGAAACAGAGATAAGGACAGAGATTTCCCAATGGAAATAATGAAAACCCCACAGATGACTTTCCAAGAAAAACAGGCAACTTACAATAAAAAAAAATTACAAAACACGTAAGAAAACAAGGCACCATAAACAGAAACCGATCCTGAAGTGTGAAGATGCTGAAATAAACAAACACCAAAGGAAAAAAGGTCTCAAAAGCAGTAAGAAAGGAAGGCAAATGATCCCAAGTGGAAGGTTTGAGATGCAAGAAGGAATAGTAAGCAAAGATGTAAGTATGTGGGTTAATCTAAACAAATATTCAGTGTATAAAACGACAATAATAATGTCTCTAAGTTTTTGGAGGGCTTCATGTAGAACTACAGAATTGTAAAACAAGAAAATGTAAGTTGAGAAGGGGGTGACTGGAGTTAAAATGCTTAAGGTTCTTGATTAAAAATAACTGGGAGAGAGCTTCCTGGTGGATGAACATGTGGAGATCAGATGTGCTGAGAGGGTACAGAAGCTCCATGCCCTTTTTCCATATCCTGCCCTATGCATCTCTTCCATCTGGCTTTTCCTGAGTTACATCCTTTTATAATAAACTGGTAATTTGTAAGTTAAAAAAAATAAGTAACTGGGATAACTGCTAAAGGAACAGATATAGACTGCATAATTTTCTAACAAGTAGAGGAAAAAAAAGTATCAAAAAATAAAAATTTAAAAAATTTCGATCAGAAAGAAGATATAAATGGAGTGGAAAGAAGAAACAGAAAAAGTGGGACATAAAGACAAGACAGTAAAAAAAAAATCAAATATATAAGCAACAATAGAATATTATTCTGCAGCAAAAATGAACCAGAGATACTCATATCAATATTAATGGATCTTAAAATCATAAGGCAAAAGAAGGAAGTTACAGAAGAACAGAGAACATGACTATTTTACATATAGCTTAAAAACAGGAAAAACTAAACAATGTATTATTTAGAGGTGTATACATAGAATAAAGAAAATCAAGAAAATTACTACCTATGGAAGGAAGGGGGCTCTATCTGGGAAATTGTGTACTGTGAGCTTCTAAGATTCTGGCAATGTTTTCTTCTTGAGTCATGGGTACATGAGTATTTGTTTCGCTTTTTCTTTAACGCACACACATATACACACTCCATACACTCCTTTTGTAGATGTTTCACATTAGAGATTTCAAAAGGCACAGAAGTATATAGTGCACTTCCATTCAGGTGATATATACACTGGTTCATGTAGAGAAAATTATTTCTAGACAGTTACACATGAAATGTTAGTTGTCCTTGAGAAACAATGCTAAGATCTTGGGATATGAGGAAGACCTACTTTTAATTGTATACGCACTTATGTCCTTTAAAAAAAACTACATGCATATTCAATTTAGTTACATTAATATAGAATTAGCACCTACATATTACTTTATCCTCCCTTAAAGTAACTGTACATATTTTAATATTACCTTAACATAAAGCACCTCATGGTTAAACCCATTCAGTTATAAGAGTCAAATCATGTCCTCTGTGAAATTACATAATTACATACTTTAGTATCCCTGATAGTTCTTAGTAAAGGGTAGACAGAAGCCAGAGGTTGGCCCCTTTCATGCTTGTTGACTAAGTAAAACATAGAAAATCTATAATGTACTATGGTACTATGAAATCAGGACTACATTGTGATTCTATTCTAGATTAACAATTTTTCAGGCTCAATGTGATAAAATATCTGTATTGTACACATGTAAGTTGTTTTCCAATTTGAAATAGATTTTCTAATTTGAAATAGATTTTCTTGGAGCAGAGTCCATTTTTTTGTATAATAGTTAATTATGCTTATCCAAATAAAGAATTAACATCCATATGTTAAAGGATGCAAAATAAAAGTTAGATACACATTCCTTGCCTTTAAGAAGCCTATAGTCAAGTAGAAGAGGCAATTAAGTATGAGACAAATAACTGTACAAGAGAATATGGAATCATGACAATATAAGTTCAGAGTGTTACAAGAGTATATAGAAGGGAAAAGAACTTGAGTTAGAACTGTGGCTAACTGAGAAAATATTTACTGAGAACTGTTGAGTCAGGCTATATAAAAAGTACAATTAGATATAAAATGGAAATTACAATCCATGTTATTTTTAACATGGAACTTATTATACAACATACAACTCAACTGCACACACTCTACATATTGTACACTGACACAGTGCTTTACTGGTAAGATTACTAAGACGTCAAACAAATCCAATTTCAGGAATCTGGTAAGAATTAAAACTAAAGCTTCTTGGTTTGTTTTTAATTTTCAGGTGGGGAAAAACTACAAAATAGATATTGTATCAACATACAGATATAATATAATATAATACTAAAGAGACATGTAAACAGTGGCTAATCACTGAATTTGGCCATTGGCAAGTCACATCTGAATTTGCACCCCAGCTCTGCCACTACTAACTTTTGTGAGATTGAGAAGTACTTATCTTCCTAAGTCTCAATTTCCCCATCTGTAAAATGAAGATAATTAAATAATGTATTTCATAGAGAAGATTCAAGGAGCTTATAAAAAATTTTTTGTGGTATCTTGCATATAACATTATTAGCTAGTTACTATTATATTCCCACAATTTAGCAATCATCACCAAATGTTATAGAGTTCATTTTTCCTCATGCATGGGGAAATATGTCTTCTGAACACAAGAAGAGATCAGTTTCTTCTAGTCCTATTCCTTGAATCACACTTTGAGAATTAAAGACTTTGAGTTAAAACTTACTCATCAGTGCTAACAGTTGTGCTATTCACCTTAAGTATTTTTATATGTAGTTCCCTAGTTAAGTCTTTAAAATTATATTCACACATTTCCAACTGCAGTATTATATCTAGGTAGTGGGTAGAAAACGTTTTGAGATTGAGATAGATTTTCTTAAACTACACTGTTTCTAGTAGAATTCTGACCTATCCAGAAAGCCATGTTATTAAAACCATTTAATAGATCACAAGGCCAGTATGAACTGTCTAATACAAAGTCAATGGAAGAATTGGAAAACAAACTATATTCCTTGGTTAAAGTTCAGTGTGTTAAGTAAAACAGTTAAGTCATTACTAAAGGTATCAGATATGAATAACTTCTGTTATAGACATAAATCTACAATTAGTTTGTCTACAGCGTTTTCACAAGCTGTTTAATGTAAAAGGGCAATGATGATGATTTTTTTTTTTTAAGATTTTATTTATTTATTTGAGAGCGAGAGAGAGAGAATGAGAGAGAACATGAGAGGGGTAAGGTCAGAGGGAGAAGCAGACTCCCTGCTGAGCAGGGAGCCCGATGTGGGACTCGATCCCGGAACTCCAGGATCATGACCTGAGTCGAAGGCAGTCACTTAACCAACTGAGCCACCCAGGCGCCCAATGATGATGATTTTAACTATAAATTTACTGGAAATTTCAATGAGAATATTGAGAATATTTTGGCTTTTAAAACATATCTAAGTCCAAAAGAGGAGAATTTGGGATAATTCATATGGAGCACTCTGAAAAATGTAAAATGTATAATACAAACTTAAGTGGGATACTTAATAACAAATCTTAGGCATAGAGCAGGGTAAGATCAGTGAAAAGAACATAAAAATATCCTATTAAAGTAAAAAAGTAGATCTTCTATCTATAAAGGCCTATTCCAAGATATATATCAGGTTTTAAAAAGCCTCTATTTTATTTTTTTATGAGTTACAATGTTAACTTTATTTATTTATTTCTTTAAGTAGGCTCTATGCCCAATGTGGTACCCAAACTTACAACCCAGAGATCAAGAGTCGCATGCTCTACCAACCAAGCCAGCCAGGTGCCCTGAAATAGCCTGTTTTAAATAAGGTATCATGTATATTACAAATAAGAACCACAAAAATCACTTAGTAGAAAGCATACTTACAGAGCAATAAAGAAATTTATCCTGGTATGCTCACTTATAGTAAATTTAGCTCTCTTGAAATAAACAAAGGTCATAGCCAAAAGATACTATAGGGAAAAAAGTAAAAGTTAATATTAATGTTTCGCTTTCATAAGTAAAACAGCTTTAAAATAGTTATCTTTGAGATGAATAATAAGCTAAAAACAAAGCATTACTTATCTTTATTACAGAATTACCTATTTATTTGGGTCCTTACTTTTTGGCTTCCTGTAATCCATGTGAATGGTGAGAAATAGTTCTGAACCATTTATCATGATTAAGATAAATAATAAAATAAATTTTATTATTGCCAATATATTTTGAACCAAAATCCAATTTTTTTCTACCTTAAATTTCAAATCCATAGAGAAGTTGAAATAATAATAAAACAAATAACCATACATCCTTCACATAGATTCACCAATTGTTAGCATGTTGCCACATTGGCTTGATGCATGTATCTATACAAAAATTTTTTCCTGACTCCTTAATTGCAGACATCCATACTCACTTTTTATTTATTGACTGACTGACTGAATGATCAGTCAGGGTGGCATTACTGATCGAATTTTTAAATTGAGGTATAACTGACAAAGTTGTATATATTTAAAGTTTACAATGTGATGATTTGATGTACATTGTGAAATGAATACCAAAATAGAGTTAATCAACACATCCATCATCTCACATATTATCTTTTTCTTTCCTTTTTGTTAAGAACACTTGGGATCTACTTGCTTAGCAATTTCATATACTTACTTTTTAAAATAACCTTTTAAAAATAACTTCTAACCAGAAATTAGACTATATGACTATTTTCATTGGAAAACAGTGTTTTAAATGTGTTATTAGAAAGAAGTATCTAGCCTGGTATTAGGATACTATGCCAGGTCCTATCTGTCCAAATTAAAAACAACTTATAGTACTGATGTATTAGATTCCCTCTCATAAAATGCCTATTTATCCTATTCTTCATAGGATTGACTACAAAGGTGACTCCAAGTTTTCAAGGTAACTTTCAGTAGAGAACTCTTGAAATAGTGTTAAGATATGGTATGCTGGTTAGTTACTTTAAAAACACTGCCCCCTGCTGTCCAGCAATTTTAATTACTGTAATGCACTTAAAGTTGAAAACTCCACATGCACATATCTACATAGATATTTTATATGAAGGCATTACTGTTAATTTTTTAAAATATTAGTGACTTTGTGAATATGTTTAAAAATATTTCATCTTTTAGAAATACATCATCTTAAAAAATTTATGGATAAAGTATTAGGATGTCTGAGATTTGCTTCAAAATAATCTAGTTTGGGGAAGAAGGATTAGAAGAAACAAGCAGAGCCATGAGTTGATGATTATAGTAGCTACATGTTAGGCACATGGAGGGTCTTTGTTCTATTTTCTCTACCTCAAGGTATATATATTTGAAATTTTCCAGAATTAAATTTCCAAAATTAGAAATTAAAAAAACCAAACTCTAACTTTATCTTTGTTACCTTAAGTTTGAAATAAAAAAGTTCATATCAATATTAACTTAATAAGTATTTAATCATAAGCTAGTCTTCCATTCATCCCTTTCCCATTGGTTGGCACATTAAAATTAAGTGTGATGTGAAGTCATGCTGAATTTTCTGATATGTCTACCTGGTCTAAGATGGCATTTACAAAGCTAAAATCATAACTGTTCAGCTAAATCTAAAGAGTATAGAAATATCATGGTCCCTAGTATGTAAGCACCATGATGATCTTTTATGAAACACTGATTCTTAAATAAAGAACATAATAAACTAATTTTACTCTACAAAATTATTGGGATTTGTTTATTTAAGTTACCTACACAATATTAAAATGTATAACAGACTTCCTTAGTGGAATGAATGTCAGAATATTCAGAATATTCTTTCCCCACAGCCTGATAAAAGGTAATAATTCTGATCAAAACATTAAGTCTATACTGATTCTTGCTTTCAATCAAACAAATATGGACTTAAGGCCATTTAAATCTAATCAATAATATTCTACAATTCCTCAAGTATAAAGTGAATCTCTGATGTATGCTAACTTCAAAAATTAATGTGTAAGGATTTCACTTTGAAGAAGCAATGCAGGTTAGTTCTTTTCCTAACCTTAATTAATATGATTGAAAACTCTTCTAAGGTTTTTTAAAGTTCTGATGGTCTAGTAACATAATAATGCAGTTACTGATTACACTGTTACCAAATTTACCTTGTCTGCAATTTTACAGCAGCAGTCCATCCACAAGAAATCTTGAATTAAATCGTCATCTACAACAAAAGATAGCTATGACTTGTCTTTTAAAAACAGAATGTTTCCTATTGAAGAATTAACTTCTAGATAGAGGATTATAAATGATGCTTAGAAAGCAAACAAAAATGGCTGGACCAGTGTTGTCTAAAATGTAGTCTGCATTTCTTTGGTATATTTACCATTGCAAGCACTGTACAAAAAGCTACTGCTTTACTTTGGGTTTCCCATCTGATTTGCTCAGACTGGAGCGCAAGTGTTAGAAGTATTTGGTTTCTTGACTATCCCAATAGTTCTTTGAGAAAGATGTCTTGGGTAACTCTAGAACAGCTCTTTATTACTTTCCAAAATCAATCTTTGCTGGTGGAAATGGAATCTGATAAAAGATAACTCAGTCTTTAGTAAATAATGACTTAATGAATATTACTTGTTTTCTAAATATGTTTTACTCTTTCTACTACTTTCCCCTGTTAGATCCCAGGGTATTTTTAGTTTTGAATTCTTCTTTTCATCTCCTATTTATCTCTGTCCAATTATCTATTATCCAAATACCAATGAAAATGTCTAAATAAAGAAGATTCATAATTTATTAGCTATTTATAATTAATATTTAATTTTGGAAAAACAGTATTATGACAAAAGATCCACAAAAATACTTTTAAAAATATGCAAAAAGTAGGTCAAAAACACTTAATTCAATTTTAAAAGGCTAAAATATATAATCCCCAAATATATGAGTAGTTGTCAGAATATACTGAGAAAATCTGCTTTTTCCCATTCCCCCCTTCATTTTAAGTTAAATAACAAACAAAACATAACTTCTTTATACTAATTTTTACATCCTAGAAATATCAATATAGTCAAATATACGGAAAGTTCCAAGAGTAAGTACTCATTTTCTTAGACTAATTAATTTCTGCCTTAATTCCATTTTTTTTAAAGTAAACTCTACGCCGAATATGGGGCTCTAACTCGCAACCCCAAGATCAAGAGTGAGTCGCATGCTCTACTGACTGAGCCAGCTAGGCACCCAACTATTTCTTAAATTACTTATGGTAGAGCCAGGTATTTTCTCTTACTTCTCATGATCAGTTACGAATAAAAAAAACATTTGTGCATAAGAGTTTTGCACTAGTCTTAAAGAGAAAGGGAAACTTATATTAACAGCATTCTAGATCCTGACAGGGAACATCCTGGTAGTTCAACATTTTTCTACTTACGTTACTTACATTTTTTCTTCTTTATCTCATCTTCTTTTTTGCTTTTCTTTAAATCTTAACCAGCTTGCCCTCCTTTTTTCTCCCTCCCTCCCTCCCTTTCTCTCTCTTTCTTAAGATTTTTGTCTTCTGAGTAGGGCAAACACTCTTGTCCCCAACTCTCTTATACACGGGACACTTCTGCCTGTCACCTGGATCTAACAGACTATGGTATCTACTTGACTTGGTTCATTCCTACAGATATTTACCAGATTCATCTATCCTACTCTTTAATCTGTCTACCTTACTACCTTACCTTAAAAAAAAAAGAATCTTCCCTTTCTTGGCTAATAGAAGTAATATAAAGAAGTTTCTTTTTTAAGAACTTTGTCAGCAAAGTAGCATTGTCTTGTGATCTGAATAAATTTAAACCCAATTTCATTATATGAGCATGATGATAAAACATAATTTTTAACAATATTCCCCCCTATGTGAAGTGCCTGGCTGGCTCAGTTGGAAGAGCATGCAACTCTTGATCTCAGGGTATGAGTTCGAGCCCCACGTTGGGTGAAGAAATTACTTAAATAAAAATAAAATATTAAAAAAATATATCCCCCATATGTAATACTGAAACTTATCGAGGTTGACCAATCTTCCCACTTTGCTCAGTTTTAGCACTGAAAATCCTGGGAAACACCTCAGGCCTAGTCAAACTGGGTCAACTGGCTCATCTGAGACTTTATGTAGTTATTTTACTTAGGTCACCCAAAACTCATGATATGAACTTGAATTGCCCAGAATTCACAATTGACACTTGGATTTAAGTAGTCCAGAAGCTAGATGAGTCTGAATTCCTAAACCAAAAGCAATCCAAAATAAAAAATCCAACATTAAAACAAAAACAACCTAAGTAAAACAAAAACAAATTTTCTGAGACAGAAAATCTGACATAGAAAATAACAACATCCTCTTTGATTATTATGAAAACAATAAAGTAGATCTTTAGATTCTCTCATTTTTAAGTACTTTACAATTACCGCTATTAAAATATTTTAAACCTACCAAATAATTTAAAGAAAGCAGTCATTTCCTGACGCTGTATAACTAGACAGGGTCCTTTGGGGCGTTTAGACTTGTTGCTATTATGTGCATTTTTTTCAGATGCTGGCCAATTATCTTTAAAAATAGGACGCTTCAGATTAATGGGTTTTTTAGGCTGATGTGATCTATTTGACCCTGATTTTACATGAACAGTGACAGTAGGTGGTGTCTCACAACACAGCTGATTATGTCTCATTTTGGTTTCCCAAGATTCCTGTAAAAATAAAACATACAATTATTTACCACACTCGTGTTCATTTCTATATAAAAACAACTAATCAGATGACATTACCAGATGCATTCACATAAAATGTTACTGAACTTGCTACTAAAATGTTATTTGTGATAGTGACCCACAGAAGAAATTGCTTTTGGGAATTCAGTGCTAAGAAATGCTATGCTTTCTTTGGGTAACTGATATACCTTCTCTTCCCAATAATAAGATCCTGTATACCATTTTGCTTTGATGACTAGGGATCCCAAAACCAAATTTGGAAGTTAATTATAGGAACTATGCTGAGTCTGTAATCTATTTGTGGTATTTTTTCCTAGTATTTTAAAATTCTGCTTCTATTGACATAATTTTGTCATATGGTTATTATATGCCACTTCAAATTTTTTATAGAACAAGGCAAACTATTTCCAGAACTAAATTATTATCATACCAAGTGTTATATTGAAAACAGTCCCCCCCCCCCACACAAAATATTTTCTTACTGGTTAATTCCTTGATATGTTACACAATTCACTTATTCAACAAGCATTTACTGGTATTTACTGAAAAGTTAAAAACACTTCCAGCAAAGAAATGTAGGGTATATGTGCTTTGAGGGAGTCTCATAAATTTTTCACTCTAATTTTTAATTATTTAAGTGACTGATTATAAGTGTACATGAATGTACAGTGTTATAATCCAATAAAATTAGAAACAAAGTTAATTCATCAGTATTTAACAATATGCATAACCACTACTATGTCTGGTGGTAATCAGTTCACATAATTACTACAGTTAGTATTACTTTTGTGGTCAAAGTATTTATAGGATAGGAAATGGAGGTAAGCATAGGCAAAATAGGAAACTACTCTAAGACCCTAATGAGAACCTCTAAATCCATAACTCACAGTGACCCAGGCGGCCATGCCTCCCTTGGTGTTCAAGGAGTTAGGTACAGATTCTCCTTCCTGACCCACAGAAACTTCCCTGCTGAAGGAAGGAATGGAAAGTAAGATTGGATATAGTAGGGCTAGATCAGCAATGTCCAATATAATGTGAGTCACATATGTAGTTTTATATTTTTAAAGCTGTATTACAGAAGTACAAATAAGAAAATGACCTGAATTTTAGTAATATATTTTATGTAATCTAGTATATCTAAAATATCATTTTAACATGTAATCAATATAAAAATGAGATATTTTACATACTTTATTTTTCAAACTAAGTCTTTGAAATCTGTTGTGTGTATTTACACTTACAGTATATCTCAATTCAGTTGCTAAATTTCCAACAGTTAGAGTGAAATGTAGTCCTACCAAAACAATAGTGTGTAAGTAAAAAATATTTTACACTCCTTCAGTACTTAAATAAAAGTAAAAACTCTTCAGTTGCACCATCCACATTTTAACTGCTCAACAGCCACATATAGCTAGTAGCTACATATTAGACAGCAGAGGGCTAGATAATGAAGAACTAGGCAGAGGAAATTATATTCAATTGATTCTATAATTGCTTCTTCTCCCTCTGTTTCACTTTCCTCCCCTCACCTCATCTTTCTTCTTAGATCCTAAGGTCCAACCAAATTGAAGGCAATTATGGAGTTGGGGTTGGGGGTGCTACAAACTCCAAAGAAAAAGGAATGGGTGATAAATTGAACCTTGAGACTTGCCTAAGAACTTTCTGCTCTTTCCCACCCACCTCATCTGGGAGACGGCTGGAGGTCTCATCAGCATCTTTTTTTTTTTTTTTTTTTTTAAGTAAGAGCAGCCTTTCAACTAGATGGAAAAAATTAGTCAGGCTTTTCAAACTGGGGTGAAGGGGCTAGGCAGGCTTGGGGGTGTAATGTACCAGAATATAGAATAACTATGGCATATCTCCCAGGAGGTAAGTTTTACTCAATGTTAAGTAAATAACTTAAAATAGTGTTATTAGGACAACCATGGATATATTGTGAAATAGAATGCAAATACTGTCAACCGAATAAATATGTTCACAGTATAGCTTTACACTATTCCACTAAACCCTTATGTTTGTGTTGGGATACTTCAAATAAAATTTGAGGAAATAGAGAAAGAACTGTGTGAAATTCCCCAAATAGAGATTCATTGAAGTTAATCAGCAAACACTGGCAGGAAAGTTATGGAGGAACCTAAGGAGAGAAGCTATCAATGGTACATTCTTGGTTAAATTCCACCTTGAGATAGTTTTAAATTTTGCTCTTTATTTAGAAATACTGAGAGAATAGAGTTCTCATGGCAAGCAAGAGGAAAAGAATGCAAGGCAAATAAAAATATGAGCCATTTCAGGGGGCATCTGGGTGGCTCAGTCAGTTAAGTGTCTGCCTTTGGCTCAAGTCATGATCCCAGGGTCCTGGAATCAGGCTGTGTCAGGCTCCTTGCTCAGCGGGGAGCCTGCTTCTCCCTCTCCCTCTGCCACCCCCCCGCTTGTGCTCTCTCTCATGTGCTCTCTCAAATAAATAAATAAAATCTTTTTAAAAAATATGAGCCATTTCAGAAAAAGGTAAGAGACAGGAAGAAGGGGGAGCTAGGAGAAACTATGCTCATATGGCAAAACCATTTAATGAGTTTTTACACAGACTCCACCAACATGAAAAAAAATCATACCAGAATTCACACTTGAATAGGATGTCTGGGATTTTTTTTTAATAGACCACAGCTAATCTATAAGCAACTAATATAATTTCTTTTCTCTGGGGGTAATATAAGAGTGTTAGGGGTGCTGGTTCACAGAATCATACAATAGAAGTAGGATTTGGGGGTAATATAAAGAGTGTTAGGGGTGGTAGTTCACAGAATCATACAACAGAAGTAGTATTTGGGGACTGGTGTGCCTATATGAAAAATCTAATAGCAATATCCAAAGGCAATTCAGGGCAGGCAGGGAAAACTTAACTTCCCTATAATTACAGTCTCACACTAAGCACTTAATATGTGCCAGACAATGTGCTAAAAGTTTTACATGCATTTTCTCACTTAATCCTCAGAACATTTCTATAAAATGGGCATTATTTTATCCTTATTTTCTAGATGAGAAATTTGAGGCTCAGGGAAGAAGAAATTTGCCCACGGACACATAATTAGTGACTGATAAAGCTAGGACTTGAATCTGGGGCTGTTTGACACCAAAGTCCCATATACTTTAACCACTAAAACACTGTTCTAAAAATTAAATGAAGTCATGTGTAAAACACTTGACACATGGTAAGTAATATTTTACTCACTGTCATCTTGCCAGGAAAACAAAGCCAGCTTATGAGCTTTCGCTTTATAAAAATTTAAGTCTAGCATTTGCATTGTAAATGTGCACATTACATTGTGACCTACATTGTTAAATAAGCCATTGCTTTAGGGAAGAAAGATGGGCTTATCACCTTTTTGCTAAAATAAAATAATTCTTAAAAATAATCCTTATTGAAATGACTATAACATTTTTATCATAACCACAAAATTTAAATTGTTAAAAAACAACACAGCAAATTGAGGAAAAATATTCTGGCAAAATTGCTGGAAGCTTTGCAGGGGCTATTATCAAATCTCCATTATTTTGATGTTTTAAATATTTTCTCTAATTTAATTTATCATCTAATGGTTATAGAATACTTTTAGACTCGGCCGAGTGCTAGGTGCTACAGTACTAGTAAAATTACACAGCATAGCTGTTTCAATAAGAAGTTCATATCTGATAAGAAATCCAACCCATTAGCGAATAAACCAAGACCCTTCGATGAAGTGGTGGGAATAAATGGAAACTAGATTGAATAGAATTATAGGAGTGATTACAAAAGGGAGTGTTACAAAAGGAAGTGCAGGAGGTGTGAACATACACCCTCCTTTTTCTAAATGTGGCAATCATGAGAAGGAAGAAAATGAAAAGCAGCTGGAAGGGACAATAGTCAAAGGAGAATTTGTTTTTCTTTTTAAAGACAGGATTCTTAAGTTTGCCTGAAGGCAGAAAGGAAGGAGGAGTCAGTTGAGAGTATATGTTAAAATACTGGAGAACAGACCCTTATTAAGACCTGATTCTGTCTAGCTATGTGACCTTAGGCTATTCAACTCCTGGGAACACCCATTTGCTCACTAATGATATTAAGATAATAGAAACACCAGTTTTCTTAGAACCTGGTACATATTAGTATCCAATAAAAATTAATTATTAGATATTGTTAATAATACATATTTAATAGGGTTAACGAGCAAATGAACTATATGCATAATGCCTAGCACAGTGCTGAATCCTTCACAAAAACTCGAAATACAGCAGCACTATTATTTTATCTTTTTTACAGGTAAGGGTATCTTTCAAGGAAAGAAGAGTCGGATATGACAGCCACATTTCATCTCCACTAATAAATATAATTTAAATGTTAAAATTTTATTGGTAACAGAGATCATAGGTATTTTTAAAATGTGCTTTTGCTAGAGAATAAAATTTGTTAACAGGCAGGATCTCAATTTTAACATAGCATGGGTTTTTCGGTCTTTAAGTGTTCAATTACTTCACAAGTTTCTTTTCTTGATATGGGACTCGATCCCAGGACCCTGGGATCATGACCTGAGCCGAAGGCAGACGCTTAACCATCTGAGCCACCCAGGCGCCCCACAAGTTTCTTTTCTAAAAATTGAACCTAGCTGGCCTGCAGCCGTGCTGGACATGTAAGGAAAGGGCACCGGGAAACTGTGGGAGAAGGGCTCAGGGCAGAGCACTGAGATGCAGCAGCTCAGATCCGCGACTCTGGTGCCGTCGCGCCTGGGGACGAAGACGTGATGAAGGAGACCCAAGGAGAAGGGGCGGACTCACTCAAAATACCACTGGCTCACCCGGAGGATAACGGCGGGCCGGGACCGCCCCCCCCAACCCCCCCGTCCTCTCCTCTGGCCGGCGCGTGAGGGGAGCCCGCCAGCGACAAGCCGTCCAGGCCCGCGGCGGGAGGTCACCGCCCGGCACGTGGGAGCGCGTCGTCCCTCCGTGGTCCCTGGTCCACAGTCCGCCCCGCGGGCTAAGGCGCGAGGGCGCCGCGCCCGCGAAGCCCCCACAGAGCGACGGAGGGGGCTGCGCCGGCTCGCCAACACCACCGCGCTTCGCCGCTTCCCCCGGCCGCCGACTCCGACCTCGACAACCCCCGCCCCTCTCCCGAGCCCAGGCCCCGGACGCTGGGAGGGCTTGCTCCCGTCGCGGCGAGGGAGCCACTCACGGGCGGAAGCGTGTAGGAAAGGGGCCGTGACACCGCCCCATCCTCACACACGGTGGGCGGCGGGGCCCGCTGCGAGAGGTATGGAAGGACCAGGCGCAGCTGCAACTGGAGGGTGGCCGGCGAGGCCCGAAGCCGGGGCGCGAGCGGAAGATACCTGCGAAAACCTGGGTCTAGGGAGCGGGCGCCGGGCCGCCGGACAGCCGCCCCCGGACGCTCCGAGGCCTCAGGCGGTTGCTCACCACTCGCTCCACAGCGGCACTACCCGCTCAAGAGACCTCCCGCCAACCGGGAGCGACGCTCGCGCGGGCCAATCAGCGCACAGAGCCGCCGCCGGGGGGCGGGGCCTGCCCGAGGTCGCGCGCGCCGCGACCCCAGTTCCAGCTCGAGCGCTCCAGCTTCCGCGCGCCGGCTGCGTGCGGAACGCCTGAACCTACCTGGGCTTGCGGACCCTCCGGGCCCGGTGCTGGCAGAACGCCACCACCCTCCCAGATCTCTTCTGGCCTCCTAATTTAGCCCCTCCCCCGTGGACGCGTATCAAAGCCAGGCTTGTATTCGAGCCATTTACCTTCCCTCCGGTTAGATGGAGAGGCCCTGCGGGGCTGGGACTTCAGGTCTTCCCTAACTCACTTCTACCTCACAGCACCAAGCAGGACGCCTTGCACACACGCACTAGCAGATACTTGATAAAGACAGGCGTCAATAGTAGGAGGACAGAGAATCAGAAGTGAACTTTGCAGCAGCAATTGTAATGCCCACAGTTTCTGCTATGTTAAATAACTATATAGACAGGAAGAGACCACATAAACTAAAAAAGAAAGGTGTGACTACCGTGGCAGAGGTTATGTTACACTATTCCGTTAAATCTACTGTTCTAAGCTGTAAATTCTTCTACAGGAACCTTTTCATTTTGGTCTCATCGTAGCCCTTGGTCAGGTGCCTGGGATGTAATTGATGCTTAGTAAACGCTTGTTCTCATTCTACTTTCTAAATATATCTCCCCACTATTATCCATTGATTCTTTACTCCAGGCTTACATACTTTCTTTTCTCAGAGAAGGTCTTAAACTTTCTTCTTTGAGCTGGCATATAATGTGCTCTCTCTTTTTCACCTTCATTTAAATTTTCTATCTGATATCCATCCTTTAAGACCCAATTTAAGTCATCAGCCCATCATCTGAGTACTTAGTAAGTTTAAGACTGTGCCATTCTTGAATTCCTGCAGCACTTTCAAAAGTTCTGATTTTTGCAATCTTATTAACCAGCTTTTTGATAAAATTATTTTATTATGTGTACATATAGATACAATTTTACATAAATGGCGTTGCATACGTACTTTAAAAAATGGAATGTTTGAGGGACGCCTGGGTGGCTAAGTCAGTTGAACATCTGCCTTCGGCTCCGGTTATGATCCCGGGATCCTGGGATGGAGTCCCGTGTCGGGCTCCTTGCTCAGCAGAAAGCCTGCTTCTCCCTCTGCCTGCTACTCCCCCTACTTGTGCTTGCTCTGACAAATAAATAAAAAAATAAAATCTTTAAAAAAAAAAAAGGAATGTTTGATAGGTACAAAAGAATATATATAGTAACATACATGCAGGCAGCAGAGCATAATAAAACAAAAACTCGAGAAGCCACTACCCACCAAAAAAGGATGAATCTTAACACCCAAGAAATAGAACATAAACAATACTGATAAGATCCTGTATGTTTCTCCTCCTCCCCTTACTTTCCCTGAAGAGGTGACTTTGGTTTTTCCCATTCCCTTAAGATTTACTGTACCTTTAAACACAGATTTTGGGGCACCTGGGTGGCTCAGACCTGAACCTTCGGCTCAGGTCACGATCCCAGGGTCCTGGGATTGAGTCCCACATCGGGCTCCCTCCTTGGGGGGAAGCCTGCTTCTCCCTCTCCTACTCCCACTGCTGGTGTTCCTGCTCTCCCTATCTCTGTCAAATAAAATCTTTAAAAATAAATAAACACAGATTTTGTTTGTAAATTTAATACTTTGTATTCTTCATAGTTTGAGATTTTAACATGCTAACACAGAACATTGTAAATCATTTTTATTGTTGTATAGAATTCTGTTCTCTATATATACTGTAATTATCACCTTGCTCTTGTCAATGGCCATTTGGGTCATTTTTTGCTACTCTGAAAGCTATGAGCCTTCTTGTTACACAGACTTGGTTATCAGTGGCTGTGCTTCTGTAAGACTATATTAGTTAGTTATAGCTGGCACAGATTAGTTGGGTGGTCTGATTGGTTGGTGCCCATGTTAAATATTCAACTACTACTGCTTGTATATGCCCCATGGTGCATGTGTGTAGTTTTCCTATAAATGCTTTAAAGGGAAAATGATGGGTTTTAGGGTATGCAATTTACAAGATTACAAATGCTAATCTCATTTCCCAGGTAGCTGTACACATTTTATTATTTTATTTATAAGTAATCTATATGCCCAATGTAAGGCTCAAATTCCCGACCCTGAGATCAAGAGTCATATGCTCTACCAACTGAGCCAGCAGGAGCCCCTAGTTGTACCAATTTTAAGAGCTCCCATTAGTCTACATCTTGCCAACTTTGTATTTTCAGACTTTTTGTGACTAGATTATCTTTTATTAAAGTATGTCATAGAGAACACCTTTGGATTTTTTTTCAGCACCCTTTTTTTTTTGGAAATATTCTACTCAACCTCCCAAACCACTTGGGTGCAAGGATAACAGCTATATTCATACAATATCATTTCTCTTCTTCACTTGTTGGGAGTCATAAAGGCCTTTCATCCAAGCTGGGCCAAATTCTCTTCCTGGAATTTTGCACTAGGACCCAGAATTCAGTGTGGCTGACTACTTTCTTATATTGGAAGCAACAAAAACTCCTGAGAAGTATCAGGATGGAACAATAAAACAAAAGAATTGCATTAAATTTCTCTCTAGAATACTTTTCTTCACTGTACCTCGTTTTTTTGTTCCTTACTGAAAATATCTTTTCCCATACTTGCTTCTGCCTATGACATAATCCTTATTTGTTAAATTGAGGCAATAGTTTCTCCACTTTCAAGTTTAGATTCCTAATTTTAAGTGTTCATAAATACTAGGTGACTTTTGAAAGACAAAATGTTACACTATACCACTTTTCTAAAAATGTTTGAAGTAGTTCACAACAAAGGTGACTTTAAGGTCAATTAAACAGAGAACCTAGACTACAGAAAAGGGGAGGGGCAAGAAAGGAACCATAAAGATCTTGGCAAGTTTGATTGTGAACAAGAGGCAATTTCCCCCAATATGCCTGTCAGGTGCTAGCTGGGAAATGTTGCTTCAAGTAACTAGACACAACTCGTATTTTTAAAATTAATTATTATTTTTGAGAGAGAGAGCATGTGAGTTGTGAGGAGGGGAAGAAGGTGAGGGAGAGAGAGAATCTTAAGCAGGCTCCACGTTCAGTGCAGAGCCCGACATGGGGCTCAATCTCACGACCCTGAGATCATGACCTGAGCTGAAATCAAATTGGACACCCAACTAACTGAACCACCCAGGCGCCCCACAACTTCTCATATTTACCAATATTTTACCAAATGAAGATTATAGTTTTGACAATACACTGAGGATAAATGAAAATTGGAACTGTATTTTTTTGGACTATGTTCTCCAAAAGGTCAAGGTGTCAAAACAGTAAGTTTTGAAACTCACTTGCATTCATTAAAAAAAAAACATCTGCATGCCTACTATATGCCAGGCAGCACTCTAGAAGCTAGAGATACACCAGTGGGGGAAAAAAAGACAAAAATCTTTGGCTATACGAGCTTACATTCTAGTCACAAATAAACTGAGAAGCCCAAAGGCTTCTAAGGGCCAAATACAACAAAGTCTTGGAGGAATGCCCAACATACTAATCAATCTGTACAATGAATAATTGATTTTCTTTAAATAATGGAATAGACCATAGTTTCTGTCAATCTGTCAATGAGCACACCCAAAGAGTTTAGGGAACTCAGCTAATGAAAGATTTAGGTACCTCATTCAGAACAGGTGTTACAGTACAGTAACAGAAAGCTTTTAACCTAGATCTGTGATATTATCAAATTAACCTCAATGGAGTTACCAGGCCCCAACCTTTATCTCTTTATTTGACAGAGAGATAGGAGAGCACAAGTAAGGCAGAGCGGCAGGCAGAGGGAGAGGGAGAAGCAGGCTCTCCGCTGAGCAGGAAGCCCGATGTGGGACTCGATCCCAGAACCCTGGGATCATGACTGGAGCCGAAGGCAGACACTTAACTGACTGAGCCACCCAGGTACCCCAGGACTTGTTTTTAAAACTCCTTTCTTTAGTTAGATACTATACAACAGTTACATGTTGAAAGTTGGGTACTGGGCTTCACACATTTTTTCTGAGATAATAACGTAGGTTATTAATTTTAATTTGGCAAATTGAGTAGTTTCATGAGTTCTACCAAAAAATGATTTCTCAAGTGACTCCACCCCTCACACCTGCCTGAGAGCTAGAGAGACCTGAATGAGAAAGTAAATTACAGTGACAAAGAAGTTTATAAGTCAACCAATGTAGGAGGTGGTGGCTGAGGAAGTAAGTTTTAACTTTTATAATTTTCTAGTTATGGAATTGTTTAGAAATTCTGGAATTCAAATGTACAGGTAAAATCCAATTTTAACAGATCAAAATTATTACACTGAATCTAAATTTCACTTTTGTTGAACAGTTTAAAGAGAATAAAGATAATAAAGCTCTATGTGTGTACTTACACAGAATCAGTTTATGCCTTATTTAACTCCTGTTCATTTCACAAGGTATGCTGTCACTTTAAAATCCCTTTAACCACTTCTTAGCTGTTTAAGGAAATTATAAAACACTGAAAACTATTAGCAAAAAAGGACATAGTATTTCTAAGTGGATGCCACTGGTATAGTCAGGCTATTTAGTGTCTTCTCAGGCACAGCTTTGATTCAGAGATGGATCATAAGGAAATGAGGAGGTGGATTAAGTCAATGTACATAGAGCAGAGCAAACCTGACCACTTTTCTTCTCTAAACACATTTTTAGTATATAGATGTGAAAGAAAATAATTGTTCTTTTGGTTCAAGAGTTATGGTTGCCAAGGAGACAAAGGAACGAACATACCTGAACTTATAAATGAAGATACTATTTCAGTCCCTTGGCTCAATGAATACACTTTTATGTTCTTAAGGGACACATCTCAAGATGTTCCTGGCTTTCCCTCAGATGAATTTTTTTTGAAAGGCATATATATCCCTTGAACATTTTTTTTATATATATATATTTTTAAAGATTTTATTTATTTATTTGACAGAGAGATAGAAGAGCACAAGCAGAGGGAATGGCAGAGGGAGAAGGAAAAGCAGGCTCTGCACTGAGCAGGGAGCCCGATGCGGGACTCGATCCCAGGACTCCGGGATCATGACCTGAGCCGAAGGCAGACGCTTAACCATCTGAGCCACCCAGGCGCCCTCCCTTGAACACTCTTAACACTTCCAATTAACTGACCACGTTTTAAAGCTTTAAATTCTTCTTGCTGGTATTCTGACTCAACATTTTGCACAAACCAGTCTTGACGATCATGATTAAATTTGTCCCTAGGCAAAATTAAAACGACGAATGTTAAAGTTTCAAACACAAGGGGTAGCACACACTGTAGTTGTTTTTTTCCATTTAGGAACTAACAAAAATGTAACCTAATAATCTGTGATCCATCACATTAGCATGTTTAATTTTAAATGCCATGACATTTGGATTAAAGATACATTTGAATATAGAAATTAAAAATCAGAGAGGAAGAATGATATAAATTAGTGACACTAGAATCACAGAATATTTTTCTCCTAAGAAATGAAGTTTTATTTATTTGAAGTAGCAGTGTTACCAACTAAGTAATATTTGTAACACATTATATGATAGAAACTTTTAAAGTGGTTTTAAGACTGCCTGAGTAATTTTTATTTATTATTATTATTTTTAAAGATTTTATTTATTCATTTGAGACACAGAGATAGAGAGAGCATGAGCCGGCGGAGAGGCAGAGGGAGAAGGAGAAGCAGGCTTCCCGCTGAGCCAGGAGCCCGATGTGGGGCTCGATCCCAGGACCCCGGGATCAGGACCCGAGCCAAAGGCAGAAGGTTAACCACCTGAGCTACCCAGGCGCCCCTATTACTATTTTTTAGTAATCTCTATACCCAACGTGGGGCTCAAACTCACAACCTTGAGGATCGAGAGTCATAATGCTCCTCCGAATGAGCCAGCCAGGAGCCCCGTTGCTTGAATAATTTTTAAACATAAATTTCTATCCTTCAAATTTAGTGACCAATATTAATATGCTTAGTGACTATTTTTTCATATTCAATACTGAGCTCGATGAATTATTATAAAAACACAGTAAGTCCCTGGGTGTTATATGCAAACAATGAATCATGGAACACTACATCAAAAACTAATGTAATGTATGGTGATTAACATAATAAAAAAAATCTAAAAAAAAAACCACAGTAAGTCAAATCCAAATTAATATGTTTTGACAACACTGAGATTAATAAAAGACTGCCCTGTCTCCTGCCAAAGATTTATTTTTCTAGATCGCTTCACTATGACTACTAAGAGTACATCTAAAATTCTATTAGAAATTGCTCAACTTACACTCCAATTAGGAAGATATTTAAATCACATTACATAAAAGCCTGTGTAACCTAACCTAATACATCATATGTAGTATATGAACACCTCCAGAAAAGAATCAACTCAATATATGTCAAAGATGTTAAAATTTTATGTTTGAACAGAATGTGTGTTTAAATGTCTCATTGTAAAGGGGGGGGAAAAAGGAATAAAATGACCAGTCAGGCTTCATATCAATTAGACAACTTTTACTAAATGAGAAAACTACATTTAAAATGTGCTTTAAAACAAAATGGAATTAGAAAAAAAGACATATGCATTTGAAAGAACTTTGCACTGTGCTGAAAATCAAATCTCTTGCAGTAATACAATACGCCAATTCATAAAATGTAAGTTAACAGAATTCTCAATTGAACATTTTCAAAGACAATATTAAGGTCAAGAATTTCACATCAATGGTAGCACATACAGAAGAAGGGCTTTATAAATATGATGTCCATCCCTATGAAGCTTACAAATTTGACAATACTCAATAAAAGCTTTTAGAATCACATCCAAAAGGGTCGCATCCAAAGAATCACAAATCTGTGTCCTGTAAGTTCGCCTTCTAAAATCTTTATGTTGACTTTTCTACTCCTTGTTATTTGTTAATACTAACCCTTTAAAAAAAAGAGAACAGGAAAAGAAATGCTGCAATAAACCCTTGATCATGTACAGAAATTATTGCTACTATAGTTCACTACAAAGCATGTCTATATAATATTGTATGAACTTTGATCATGAAAAATCAGAATAAAAATCTTTAGTGACATAAGCCTTACAATCGTATACAACATTCACATGGCAATATTAGACAGTTAAGCACCCAATAACCATAGTTGACAAAAATGTCCCACTGACCAGCATTCATTTAAATACATCCTTCGTACAGAGGGAGGAAAAAAGAGATAGTGTCAGCTTTCCAAGGCTTGTCAAAAAAGGATTCTCATGTTCTGTGGATCTAAAAACAAATAGCAACAAGAACAACAACAACAAAAAACCCCCCAAAAAACCCAAAAAAACAAAACAAAACAAAACAAAACAAAACCAATGCAGGTGAGGGTGTTACCAGAAAGTTAAGCATGCCAAAAGGTGTTTCGTGCGAATTAAAACCTAAAGCCAAGGTACCACATAATCACATTACCAACTAGTTGGGTAACACTATATGAGCCTTATCTTAAAGTTAAATGAAATGCTACTGCACAATAGAGCATCAATAAGTTAAAAATTAGAGTGCACAAATCCAAATCAGTGGCAATTTCTGTATAAAGCAAAATATTCACTATCAGCTGTAAAGTTTGCCCAGTCAAACTGATTCAATCACTGGATTGGACAGTTTGCCTATTTTTAAAAAATACCAATCTCTAAAATTCCTTTTTACTGTAATGAGGCGTAAGTTTTCTTAGTAAGATCAAACAGGTACGTAAGTAAATAAGCAAGGGAAAATAATAGTTGGTGAATGTCTTTAAAGCTCTTCCCACATTTCACTTGTAAAAATGTTCAGGGAAAAAAAAATTAAAATATTTGCCATTATTCTAGCAAAAACAGAACAAAACAAAACAAGCCCAAAATAATTAAACAACCAAGCAACACTAAAACCACATTACACAGATGGATCATCATGCTTTCATCTGGTTTAACTATCACATCTAGTTTAACTGGGATGCTTTTCAACTTTAAAAACTGTGATACGTGAAGATGTAACTTTAATGGGTAATTTTGAATTTGGATTTAACTTTGCTGAATATTATAACAGAGTATACTTATTACAATACAGTGTAGCACATCTTTCTATTAGAAAAAATTTAAGATCCTTTACCCGTCTCCTTAAGTTAAAGGTGTGACATCATAAAGGGTGTCAAATGGCTGGATGGTTTTACAGTGCACACTTATATATTATGAAGTATGTCCTTAACAAATCTGATGGATTCTTTACAGAATTCCTTTCTTCACCTTTTCTTCGGTGGATTAGCTGTTCGAGGTGGAGTGACAGGACGTCCTGAATTCAGTCCACCATACTGGTACTTAGCTTTCTTTTCAGATGGTTTCAATATCTGAAAGTAAATAATTTATTTAAACAGTGTTATTCTTTCAAGTGCAATAAGTTAAGGAAAACTGTTATAAAAGTGGACTTTTCAAGAAATAACAAATTGTAAATAAAATATTTACATAATTACACAAATTGCAATAAAAATATAGAAAAAACCAGAAGAGTTTCATGAACATTTCTCACATTTAAAGTGTGCATAGATAACTAAATATCTGAATATTGCTATTGTCATTCCGTTAATAATTTAGTAACAAAAGCTCAAGCACACAAATCCTATCAACTACCCAAACCTTTAAGTAAAAAAAAAAAAAAAATTTTTACTTTAATTACTTTCTTTATTTTGAGAGAGAGAAAGAGAAGGTGTGCACATGGGGGAATTGGGGGAGTGGGTAAAGGGAGAGAGAGAATCTTAAGCAGGCTCCACTCCCAGCGTATCACCATGGAGCCAATGCAGGGCTCAATCTCATGACCCTGAGATCATGAACTGAGGCAAAATCAAGAGTCGGACACTTAAACAACAGCCACCCAGGCACCTCAGGTGAAAAAAAAGAAAGAAAAGAAAAAGAGAAAGAGAAAGAATTGAACTACCATATCTCTATGGTGAGTGAAGAACACTTAGTTTATGAGTCAAAGATTGAGTTGGCTACACACATGAAAAAATGCTCATCATCAGGGAAATACAAATCAAAACTACACTGTATCACCTCACCCCTGTCAGAATGGCTCAGTTTAACACAGGAAACAACAGATGTTGGCGAGGATGTGGAGAAAGGGGATCCCTCTTACACTGCTGGTGGAATGCAAACTGGTGCAGCGACTCTGGTGGTTCCTCCAAAAGTTAAAAATAGAACTACCCTACAGTTCAGCAATTGCACTACTGAATATTTACCCAAAGGATACAAAAAAATACTGATTCAAAGGGATACATGCATCCTGATATTTACAACAGCATTATCAACAATAGCCAAATTATGGAAAGAGACAAATGTCCATCGACTGATGAATGGATAAAGATGTGGTACAGATCTACAATGGAGTATTACTCAGCCATAGAAAAGAATGAAATCTTGCCGTTTGCAAAGGCACGGAACTACAGTGCATTATGCCAAGCAAAATAAGTCAGTCTGAGAAAGACTAATACCGTATGACAGAACAGAGGAACACAGGGGCAAGAAAAAAAAAAGGGAGACAAGCAAACATTAAACCATAAAATAGACTCTTAACTATAGAGAACAAATTGAGGGTTGACTGGGGGAGGTTTGCAGGGGGATAGGTTAAATGGGTGATGGGTATAAGGAGGGCACTTGTTATGATGAGCACTGGGTGTTATATATAAGTGATGAAACACTAAATTGTACTCCTGAAACTAGTATTATGCTGTATGTTAAAGGACCCTACCACTACTTATTTAGACAGTAATTAGTCACAAACTCTTTAATCTTACTTCATGTGTAGATCTCAAAAAATATATATTTATACATTTTACATATCATAAGTCCAACTGTTTAAAATGTACAAGTCGATGATTTTTAAAATACTTACAGAGTTGTATGGCCACTGCTATAATCTAATTTTAGAGTTTTTGTCACCCCAAAAGAAATCCTGCTCCTATAAGCAATCACTCCACATTTCCATTCTCTACTACCCGAATAACTCCCTTCAACTCCAAGGAAACACTAATCTTTCTCTATTGATTTGTCTTTTCTGGCTATTTCACATAAATGAAGTCATACAATATGTGGTCTTTTGTGACTGGCTCCTCTCACTGAGATAATGTTTTTGAGGTTCATTCATGTTATAGCACGTATCAGTACTTCATTACTTTTAACTGTCAAACAATATGTCATTTAATGGATATTCCACATTTTGTTTTCATTCTTTAGGTTTCCACGTTTTGGCAATCATAAATAATGCTCCTATGAATATGCATATACCTGTATTTGAGTACCTCCCTTCAATTCTTTTGGGTATACCTATGGTGGAATTGCTGGGCCATATAGAAACTCTATGTTTAACTTTTTGAGGAAGTGCCAGTTTCCAAAAAGCAGTTGCACCATTTTACATTCCCACCATCAATGTATGAAGGTTCCAACTTCTCCACATCTTCACCAATACTTGTTATTGTCTGACTTTTTTATTGTATTTATTCTAGTGGGTGTAAATAAAGCTTTAACCTACATTATAGACAGAAAATTTCAATATTTACACAAAAAATGTGTAGAAAAGATATATAAAGTATTTCTTAGAACTATTCAAAGTGTCACAGTGTCTCAATGAAAAAGAAATTAATCCAATTCCATTATGCTAAATGTTGAAGGATAAGGTCTAGTTCCTATGCTTAAATTATAAGTAAGAAGTCACATATTTACCATTCAATTGTACTAGCTAATAGAAACAGTAAAATACAATAAAAGGAAAGAAGGATGGGAAAGCCCCTTTACATTTAGAGAAAGAGGAATATAGTACATGCACGAGAGGAACATAAAACCCTTTGCAAAAACAAAGCATTGAAGTTGTTTTGTCTGTGAATAAGAATGATTTTAAAGTAGCACACTACAGACAGACTATGCACTCTGAGAAACAAACTGAGGATTCTAGAGGGGAGGGGGTGGGGGGAATGGGTTAGCCTGGTGATGGGTATTAAAGAGGGCATGTACTGCATGGAGCACTGGGTGTTATACGAAACAATGAATCATGGAACACTGCATCAAAAACTAATGATGTAATGTATGGTGATTAACATAACAACAAAAAAAAAGTAGCACACTATAAAGCCAGAGTTGGTCTATTTCTTGCAAAAGGAAACAAAAGCTAAGTTATTAATTGAATTCACATTCTTTTAGTAGGTTAAGACCCTATTCCAAGAAATGATACAGGAATTTAACAATTTAAACATCTGCATCAAGAATGATTAACTTAGGTTCTCCAAAACTCTAATATTTGATATATACCAAAAAGTCTGGAACCTTTGTGAATGAAAACAGAAATCTCTAACAAATCTGTGATAATCACTTTTTTTAAAAAAAGGTCTTTATTTATTTGAGAAAGTGAGAGACAGATCATGAGCAGAGGGGGAGGGGCAGAGAAGAGGGGAAGCAGACTTCCCACAGAGCAGGGAGCCCCACTCGGGGCTTGATCCTAGGACCCCGGGCCATGACCCGAGCTGAAGGCAGACGCCCAACCGAATGAGCCACCCAGGCGTCCCAGATAATCACTTTTGAATAAAACTAATTTATATGTATTTATATCATACCTGAAACGAACACATCAAAGTTTCATCCACACTCATCATTCCACCAGCATTATCAAACTCGCCACAGTAATTTGGGGCTGAAAATAGGGTAACCAATTGTCGTTTAGCAAAAAATTCATATCCATCTTCTACCACCTGTCAAAGGAAAGGTCAAAAGAAAAAACACACTTATTTATAGCTAATTCTCAACTGTCTATATAATTGAGATTAATGTGACAAAGACCTAAAATTTAACACTATTTTGTTTTGGGAGCTTGATTTTTATTTTTAAGCTTGCCTTAGAATATTAAAATTGGTATGCCTTTTCTATAATGGTAAGGATTTAGCTTAAATGAAATAATACACTTGTGATAACTAAAATGTTTAAAAATTACACCATTCTAAGGCTCTCCATATGCTAATAAGTACAGTATCTATAGGAACATTGGACATCAAGTACTTGTTAGATGATGGCATTATATCACAACTATGGAATCCTTAATTCTTTAATGATTTAACATGATTTCTAGAATCTGTTGCCAATTTCTGAATGATTTAAACAACTTAGGTTTCTCAGCTACAAATCTGAGAAGTAGAAGCAATGACACGTAAATATTTTATATTTATTTATGGTAGGCAAGAATAATTTTTGAAGTCTTTTAGGCATCCTTTGATTAAGCAAAATTATCCTACAATACTTGCTAATAAGAAAGCACCTCCAAAATAATTTATTTTTTATTTATTTAAAGATTTTATTTACGGGGGGGGAGGGACAGAGAGATTAAGCACACGTGCACAAAGGGGAAGGAGCAGAGCGAGACGGACAAGCAGACTCTGAGCAGAGCCCAATGTGGGGCTTGATCTCAGGACCCTGAGATCATGACCTAAGCTGAAACCAAGAGTTGGACACTTAACCGACTGAGCCACCCAGGCTCCCCAAAATAATTTACATTTTAAAATAATTCCTACCTTAGTATCAGGTACATGCTCCTACTGTAATCACATCATGGTAGAATTTAGATATTAACCTTTTCTGTCAAGATCTTGGTCACCGTTATCTACTCCAGCTCAGCCATACATAGTGTTTGGCACTCAGTATATCCTTTTAGTTCTTCTTTTTTTTAAGCTTTGAATCCCACCTTTTTTTTTTTTTTTTTTTAAGATTTTATTTATCTATTTGACAGAGAGAGAGCACAAGCAGGGGGAGGGGCAGAGGGAGAAGCAAACTCCCCGCTCAGCAGGGAGCCCGACGTGGGGCTCAATCCCAGGACCCTGGGATCATGACCCAAACCAAAGGCAGATGCTCAATGACTGAGGCACCCAGGTGCCCCATATCATTTTAGTTCTTAGTTTGCTTGTTCACTTGTTCATTCACACATTTACTAAATGAACAGGTTTATTGTAAAAGGATATATTTGTAGTTTGTGGTGTTTCCCAGCATAAGTCTCTTAATTCTAGAGATAATATGTTTGAAAATAAGCAGAATAGGATTTTGGAAGGGTCTGGAAAAAAGATTGTCCAAATCAACGTAGCTCAATAACTTGACTTTTAAAACAAAATCATTGTGCATTTTTGAAATGAGATCAGTGAATGGAAATCTATACCTGAAAAATTTTATATCAGTGGGCATCTTATTAGGAAACTTAGCAACTCTGCACTGTTCCCTAGTAGTAGGCTTATATTAATTAGTTAAATCATTAATACAGTATTTACCAAAACTGCCAAAAGCAAAGGTTTTGGGGATGTGACTTCATTTCAATGGAACCAGGAAATTCTGCTAGAAAAAAGGCATGTGACACACAACATGCACAGAAAACGAAAAGCCAGTCATCTTTGCTTATCCACAGGATCAGATAAAGTAGTCAAGAGTCATGGGGAGTAAAGCCCCTCCCCCACAAAAGGAAGTATTGTGGAATAGCATATACTTAATAAACCGCTTTAACAAAGAAAAAACAAGGAATCTTTAAAAGTATTATACTTAAAATTTCAAATACTTTTAGTACTTTCAAAAGTAGCAAGAAAAAGTTATAAAAATACCTGTCAGTGAATGTATTTCATACCAGTTACATTTTAGAGAACATGAAGACTTGATATATTAAATCATTAAAATAAGCTTTTGTTAATTCATTTATTCAAACACTAAATGCATGCAGTATCTAAGTTTACAAAGCATGGATTTTTAAAAGTCAACAAGTCACAATTTCCTCCCTAAAGAGTATACATTATAGTAGTGGGGGTAGACATTAAGAAAAAAACAAACACAAGTAAACCTAAACTGTATATATAAAGTAGAATTCAATAAACTCTCTTTACTCACCACCCTGGTTCAATAATTACCAGGATTCTGCTACATATGTTTCATTTATCCCTTTCCTTTCTGCCCTTTTTTTTTTTAGTAATCTCTACACCAAACGTGGGGCTCGAGCTCACCAGGCTGAGATCAAGAGTCGCATGCTCTGCTGACTGAGCCAGCCAGGTGCCCTTCTGCTGATATGTTTTAAACCAAATCCTAGACATGTCATCTTACCTCCATATACTTGAGTATGCATTTCTAAAAGAATGGACATCCTTCTTACATAATAATGCTATTATCACAAAGCTAAAACAACGATTCCTTAATATCTAAGACCCAGTCTATAACTGAATTTTCCCAACTGTCTCAAAAATGTCCTTTAATACTATTGTCATTGGATTCTTATCTAAAATACATAAACATCATATTAAAATGGGATCAAATGTTTCTAGAAAGCTTCAAACACCAAAAAAAAAAAAAAATCTATTAGTTTGAAACATTTCCTCCCAAGAGGGTGAAAAAGGGTTAACAATTTGATTGTTAACTATGAGATTAAGCTATAGGCTTCACCTCTCCTACTTTCCTTGTATAATTAACTTTCTTGGATCTCAGTTTCCTCAAAAATAAAAAAAGCAGATTTGTGTGAAGTTAATATTAAAATATTCAAAAGTTTTATATCATACCTGATGAGCTCGACAAATCAAGTCTAAATCATGACGATTCAGAAATTTACTGACTACATCAGCTCCAAAAGTGAAGGAAACACCACGATCATTTTCTCCCCAGCCTTGCACATCCTTATCTGGGTCAGACCACAGCAAATCACAGAGCAAACCTTTAAAGAATAAAAACATGGCAATGAAAAAACAAAAAGTTTATAAAATAAAGTATATCTGTATCACATTTCTTCTCGTGCCCTCTTACCCTTTAATAAATAGTAACAATCACTTGCTCCCTAGTCTCCCTGCCTACCAAATTTAGCCACGTTTGCGAGCCCAACCATATAAATGTAATTTTGCCTGGCTGAAAGTAGCACTTTTCAACTCTTTCCACATATAGGAAATGTGTGTATGGCACACTCTAAGCACACAATGTATGGAAAAGGCTATTCATCTTTTGTACATAGTTTCTCCATACGGATAAGCAATTGACCCAGCAGCATTTCCTGAATTGAGGATACTTACACTACTTCTGGGTGCCAGCCTATTCAATTAATCTATTTTATTTATTCCTAAGCCAGTAAGACACTGAAGTTTTTAAATACATCTATATATTTGGTAGGGGTAGTATTTCCACTTAGTATTTTTCTTCAGGATTGTCTTGGTTACTTTCAATCCTTTGTTCTTTCACATATATACTTCCAAATCAGATTGTGTAATTCCGTGAATCCAACTGAGATTTCACTGGAATTGTATTTGACCTAATGATCAATTTGAAGGAAGAAAACATTTTCTGTAAAAGTTTGGAGGATTTAAATGAAATATGGATGAACAAAATCAGAACAGATCCCTGGCTTTAGTTCTGGGCGTATAAGAAAAGAGGTCAGAGCTAAAAATACTTATCTGAGTATCTCCGTCATGCTCATTATTGTATAATCTTAGGAGGGACTCAGACTACCTTGGGAATGTCAAGTGAGAAGACCAGTAAATGAACTCTAAGGAAGCAAACATTAAAATGCAGGCAGAGGAAGGAGAAAGGGGAATGAGCAAAAAATACTGGGAAGGAATAATCAAAACAAAAGGAAGAGATTAGAACAGTAGAGAACTCCTGAAAGGGGTAAGAATTATCCAGAAGTAGGAAATGGTTAAGATTCAAGTACAATGAATAAGTGGAACAGGACTAAAAACCAAAAAATGTGCCACTTACAATTCTATCAGCAGACCTTAACGAAAGCAGTTTCTTTCTTTTCTTTTTGTTTTAAGATTTTATTTATTTATTTATTGAGAGAGAGAATGAGAGACAGAGAGCAAGAGAGGGAGGTGGGTCAGAGGGAGAAGCAGACTCCCTGCTGAGCAGGGAGCCCGATGTGGGACTCGATCCCGGGACTCCAGGATCATGACCTGAGCCAAAGGCAGTCACTTAACCAACTGAGCCACCCAGGCGCCCAACGAAAGCAGTTTCTTGATGGATGAGAAGAAAATGGTTAAAAGTCAAACTATAGTGAGATGAAGAGGGGGTGGATGTTGAGATGGTGATATTAAGTACTTTTGTAAGAGTTATAGTGCTAAGGGAAGGAAAAACCAGTGCTAAGGGATGATTTGTTTTTAAAATAGGCCAGTTTCAAGCCTTTTTTTTTTTTATAATTTATAAACTTCATAATATAGGTTCTATCAGGAAAGGAGAACTTTTTGAGTTATGATATAGTTTGTCTTAATAGGGGAATTATCTAAAAAACCTTGTAAAATTGGTGTCAATGTACCCTTAATTTCTATTACTATTTTCTAAGCTCCTGCTATGATGCTTGAAGAAGTCCATCAGCATACAAAACCCACTGGGATAGTCTCAATTTACAAGCTTTTTCTGATTTTCAAAGACTCACAAACTGATTCTTTAGAACACACAAAAACACCAACCCCAACACACCACCAGTGCTCTATAATACTTTTTCCAGTTTGTTTCCACAGGTGAAGCAATGAGCAGGAGGCCAAGATGTTAATCTTTAATTTTAAGGTGACAATAAAACTAGAATGTAGTTGCTTTCGGAATTATTTCGGAAATATGACAGTCTGGATGCATATAAAATCAAATAATGGTAACAACAATGTGGCATTTTTCAACCTTAATGGAATCAAGACAATCTCAGAGTCAAGGTTCAACATTTTATAATTAAATTCCTAATGAACAAGCATCTTAATCATTTAGCTGTTTTTAAAAATGTATTAATTTATAAATTAAACTTCTGAAGATTACAGAGAACACCCAGGCTTAAAATGTCCATTTTCAGCATTTCAAAAACTTGCTTCACCTTTGAAAGTGACTTACGTCTGAACTATGTTAACAGAATCTGAAGATGTAATGACTTGAAATATGTATTTATATTGTACCTTATTTAAAAAACAGATTTTAAATAAATGGCCCATTATTTATTTTATTTCTAAATTCCGTTATAGTTAACTTAAAGCGTTATATTAGTTTCAAGTGTACAATATAGTGATATAACATGCCTTATTATTTAAATACTAGTTTCTATTAGGTTTAGTCAAATATATTCTATAATTATAATCAAAATCTGATTAAATGCATGCTTTTTTACCTTTTGTACTCAACACAAATTGTTACTTGCACAAGTAAGTTATGAGGCAAGTTACTATAATATGCAATGTCAGTGGCTTACTGACAAGAGGATCTATACACCTCTTCATAATGGTTGATGTTTAATCATGAGTAGCATTTTGAGTGATATTATCAGGCTTTCAGTACACTGAGCAAAACGATCCAATCATACTTGAAATCAAATAGCCAAATGCATGTTCTTAACAGTTCAATTTCAAGGTTTAGCCATGTTTTGCTTAGGTATTGGTTCATGAATATTTTTTAGTGACTACTTTTTTATAGACTCTTTGGATCTTATGAGTAGAAAATGGAAAGAAAAAAAAAAAAAAGAGTAGGAGATGTACTTAGTAACCATCTAGTCCAGCCCTACTTATGAATAATCAACTCCCCTTTACAAAATTACCAATAAACAATCCTCTTATCAGTAAGTTATAAGACCTTTGGTTTTTCATTTACATGGTCTTAATATATAAAGGATTTCTAGACCCTATGGCAGTCTAAGCAATCCTCATTTTGAAGATGTTCAAGTTTGTTGAGAACTGATGAGTATGATACATACAGGGTGAGCCTGATTACACAAATAATAATTGGACAATTAATCCAATAATGTAATTTATTAAGAAAAAAAAAGGTCTGGTAGAAACTGACAGGACAGTTTTGCTTATGTTAATGCGCCCCCCCCCCCTTTTTAAAGTAGGCTCCATGCCCAGAGTGGAGCCCTACTCGTGGCTTGAAGTAGGGTGCAGAGATCAAGAGCTGGCTGCTTAACTGACTGTGCCACCAGGTGCCCCTATTAATGCTTTTAATAGTGAGACAGTGTGATATAATAAAAATACATTTTGTCTTTGTTCCCATTCCTGGCACAGAGCTCCTAAAGCCTTTGGAATTTCCTGAGTGACAGGGATATCTTTTGTTATTTATAAGGAGCCCCTTTCCACCACACCTGAGTTTATGCTAATGAAGTGGTTCAGGAGCCCCTAGAGCCCTTCAGGATGGGGCCAGTCAACAGAAAGACCAAACACATGATTAGAGGGTTGGAACTTTCAGCTGTCCCCTCCGTCTGGAGAGGAGGGCTGGAAACTGAGCTCTATGAAAACTCTTGAACTAGACTTGGGAAGCTTCCGGTTGTTGAACATACTGATGCCAAAGAGTATGGAAGCTATTCACCAACCAATGTCCCCTCCCCATACCTTGCCCCATGAAATCTCTTCCATTTGGCAGGTCCTCAGTTGTACATCCCTTTATGATAAGGTGATAAATGTAAGTAAAGCATCTGAGAAGGGAGTTGTGGGAATTTCAGAATTTTGACGGGGCAGTAGTTTGGGTCTCCAGAGAATACCACTTGAGGCTGACAACCTAAGCGGAGGCAGTCTTGTGGAATGGAGTCCTTACTCTGTGGAGTCCTGGCTAACTCCAGGAGTTAGTGTCAGAACTGAATTAAATTGTTAGAAACTCACTTAAGAGTTGGAGAATGGGGTGTGTTGTGGAAAAACGGTGTGTTGTAGAAAAACCACATACAACTGAGTGTCAGAAAATGGCACAAAGAAAGGTACTGATATTTTCAGCAAAAGGTGAAATGAAAAGCAGAACAACCTTACTGCATTCAGTTCATAGGTTATCATAGCACTTTATGATATGAATGCCATGATTAGTACACATCTTAGTACATACACTTGCACTCAACTATGAATAATTACCATTTAAAAGCCAAAAGACAAGTTAGGCAACTGTGCCCAGAATTTATTTATAAAATTACATTAGGCTCATTTGTTAATCAACACAGCAATTTATCCTCAACTGGAACTTATTTGCTTTTGTTCTGACTTGCTTCACTTACCCAAGAGTTATTCTGAATCTCTGAAGAGTTAATTTTCATTATTCTTTCACAAATTTTTCACAAAACTCACCATGTATCTCTACGGCTTTCTGAACTCTACAAATTTGAAATATAAAAGATGCAAAAAATAACAGAAAACTACTAGATAATTTTTAAAAAGGCAACTGTATCTTCAGCTAAGAAAGATTATTTTAATTAAAAAACTTATGATTAAATTTTTTAAAAATCCTTAAAAACATTTTTTTTTTTTTTAATTTATTCTTTTTAAGTAGGCTCCACACCCAATTTGGGGTTTGAATTCTTGGCCCTGAGATCAAGAGTCGCATGCTCTAACAACTGAGCCAGCCAGGTGTCCTCCTTTTGACTAATTTTTAACAAGTCTTTGAAGGACATAAGCAATGCTGATATGAATGAGGCCATGATAGGAAGGTAAGGGGAATCAATAACAAGATCTTTTGTGATATATAAGTTTAACAGAACCATACTACGGTTATATATGAAATTTAAAAGTACTGCACCTCAGGAAATAATTAGTGGGAGGTGAAATATATTACTACACTCTAATTAGCTTATTGATGATTAAAAAAGCTCTATTATTTATTACATAAACCAGTCCTAATTCCACTAAATATATAATATAATTAAGTTCAAATATGTAAACATTTTATGTAAGACAACTAATTAAAGTTCGCTATATACACCCAACCTGTATCAGGGACATCAGTGGGTCTCATAATTCTCCGAATCTGCTCCATAGATTGCAGGTCTGGTGATAGTCCTATAAATAAAAGATGAGTCTTACTACTGACATCTAAACAATTTTCACTCAAATAAAGAAGCACTTAATCAAAGTAGATTCACTATGTGAAATTAAACACACTTAAGGTGTTCTTTTTAATGTTATCTTTAATATACTGAGTTATTAAATAGAATCCCACTTTGATGTAATCGAACATTATGATTAGGTATTCTCCACTTTTCCCTACCAGGGTAATGAAATTCCCTTTCATTACAAAAGATTTCTCAAGGAAAGAAATCTTACCACTCTTCTTTCTTTCCAACCATTTCTTGCCCTTCTACAGGAACATATCCAATTTCAATACTTCCTACCACTTCTGTCACTTCTTACTATCCAGTCCTAAATATATTTACTTCCAAGTTTAAATGCCTCATTCTAGCCCATAAGACCTTCCTACATCCCACTCCAATATGCTCATTATTTTCATAAAAGCATAACTGTTGATCAGAAGGATAAGCAAGAAAATACCCTGCAATCTTTAGACTAGTATATAAATATAAGCTAGTATTTCTCTTTTATAGATAAATCCAAGTGCCATCACGTACTTCTAATTTCTATTTTTAGCCATACCAATGTGCAAGAGCTACAATTTCCTAAATGTTTAGTATCTACTATAAAATACGTTTCAACTAATATAGTGATTTATGTTCTATCAGAGAATAAATCATTTTTTACCTCAGGCCTAGACAAGTACATCTACCTTTTCAACATTTCCCCACTTAATTCTTCCTGCATATTGATAAAAAAATAATTTTCTTACAGTATTTTCATTGAATTATTTCCATGTACAAAAACCCAATATGGTAATTAAACCATTCAACAAACTCCTTTGCTCAGTATTCAAATCTCTATAATCTGATATGTATCATTCCCCAACATGTACTTGACATTCTAGTTAGGCCAGTCCTCACACATTCCTTGAACTAGACAACATAAAAAAGACTCTCTCAAATTCTCTTTGCCTCTCCAAAATCCTCCAAAACCCACATTTCCATAAACATTTGCCCAACAATTCTCTCCCTTTCCAGACTTCACAAAAATTACTGTCTCTCCAAGTACTTTGACATAATTAAATTCCTTTCATTACACAGTATCTGTTTTGAAATACATTTTATCTTTTTCTTTTAAAGATTTATTTTACTTATTTCAGAGAGAGAGAGTGCATGGGGGGGGGTGGGTGGGAGAGGGAGAGAAGCAGATTCCCTGCTGAGCACGGACCCCCACACAGGGCTAGATCCAATGACCCCGAGATCACAAACCAAGCCGAAACCGAGTCAGACGCTCAACCAACTGAGCCACCCAGGCGCTCCTGAAATATACTTTTGCTTACTTTTTGGAAATATACATTTTATCAATAGGTTTTTAATTTCTCAAGACAGCCAGATCATACATAATCTATATCTTTTCATGGCACCTAGCCAAGTGCTAGACACATATGTTAGTTTTTCAAATGAACTTTCATATATGCTTATTTAACAAGGCATACAGAAAAACTTATTCTGGGGCACCTGGGTGGCTCAGTTGGTTAAGCGTCTGCCTTCGGCTCAGGTCATGATTCCAGAGTCCTGGGATCGAGCCCTGCATTGGGCTCCCTGCTCCCTGAGCCTGCTTCTCCCTCTCCCTCTGCTCCTCCCCCCCGCCCGTGCTCTCTCTTGCTCTCTCGCTCGCTCTATCTCAAATAAATAAAATCTTCAGAAGAATTAACTTATTGTATCAAAAAATTATCTTAAGGATGAAAGTGGACATATTACATAAAGCCCAGAACTCTTGGCATATGGGAATAGTAAACCCAATTACATCTGGATTCTGATGAAAGTTATTTAATATAGGCAGGAAAATAATCATGATCCTCTCATTTTTACTGATAGTAGAAGTATCTTTCTGTCAAAACTAAGGCAAAGGGAAGATGTTTTTTCAAACAAAACTATAGTTATCCTCCTTGCATGTGAAATTTAAAGACAAGTACTAAACTAAATTTTCATTTTCATTATTTATAAATAATCATAAATTTCTGGTTACTAAAAGAGATTTTAGCCATGTTTAGAATAGCTCTAATGATTTTTCACACAAGCACTGCTTTGTTTTCCCATAGCATGCATCTTAGTTACTATAGGTCTTTTCTAAACAATAAAGGACAGTAAGAAAAATCCATAAAGCAAATCTATTAGTTTACCTCCATGACAACAAAAAATCTTCTCATCCACAATGGCAGCTATAGGCAGACAATTAAAACAATCGGTGAAGGTCTTCCACAATTTAATATTAAACCTTCGTTTGCCTATGAAAAGAATAAGCAAATAGAATAAATAAACCTATTTTCATTTGTTATCTCATAGCTACAGGATTATGAATAATTTCAATTTTATTCTTTATACAGCACTTTCTTTTCTCTGTAATAAGTATTTCTTGTACACTTTTAAAAACGTAACATTCAGCACCTTCCCATAAAAGTTAAAAAAAAAAAACCCTCAAAGATTGTGCTATGTATTTTATGGAACAACTATATCAAACACTTTTGTCTTCTAAGATCACTATAATAAAGTAACTTTGAAATAGTCTAATAGACTATTAGTTTATCTTTTCCATTTAACATGCACATTAGTTAAATACTAGCCAAATAAGCTGAAGTGAAAGGGGTGCCCCTGGAGACTGTCCATTTTGACTCTAAGGCACTCAGTAACACAGCATAAATTTACTGCCAAGAAAGGACAATTTCCAAGTGCCTGACTGGTATCCACTTCTAAGTGAATTACAACCTGGCACTACAGCAAGTATAAATAGAGACAAAGGCTATAATTTTCCTTAGTCTAGAATAAAGAGCTACAACAAAGACAATCTCAAGTGTATGTTCACCTTTTTAGAGTTACCTGATTTTCCTGAACTGGGCAATAAGTTGCAACAACTAACCCAGGGGAGGGAGGAAACACACAAGCACTAATTTCCTATGTTTTTATGCCATAACTTGCCTCTCAATGAAAAAGTATAACTCAAAGCAGTGTTTAAAAGCTATTCTCACATACATTATTTCATTTGATGTCATTTCTATCCTTGACAATATTCAAGCCCATATTTTATCCTTAAGAATGCACTTCTATTCCTGATATAGCTTTAGAAAAGTGGTTATAGTTAGATAGACTATAATCCACTTCCTGTCTGCTGGTCTGATTTAAACAGGTGGAACCACACACTACACCTTAGAAATAAATATGCAATGTAAAATCAAATGTGGCATCATTCCTATTAGAACACAGCTCCATGAGAACAGAGATTATCTGTCTTCTGCACTGCTACATTCCTAGTGTTTAAAATAGTGCCTGATATATAACTTCCTCAAACATTAGTCAAATAAATGATTATATATAAACCAAGGAGGTAGGAATTTGAACAGGACTCTACTATATTTAAGGATGGAAAAAAACAAAAATAGATTCTAATGGAGAATTCAGCACCAAAAAACAATAAATTCAATTTGAAAATCACTGTAATTGGTTCTAAATTATAATCAGCCAAACATATATTCTTACCCATGGTCTAACAAGAGCAAATTCGAATGTAGTAATTTAGTAATAATATTTGGAAAACACTACTACAAAACACAGATCAGGGATTTCTTATTGATGAAAAGGAGTACAGTAAGATACACCAGAGTTGTTAGTATCCTTATCTCTGTAGGTTTATAGGCATAGATTAAAATTCTAGGGGCACCTGGGTGGCTCAGTTGGTTAAGCGACTGCTTTCAGCTCAGGTCATGATCCCAGGGTCCTGGGATCGAGCCCCGCATCGGGCTCCCTGCTCAGCCGGAAACCTGCTTCTCCCTCTCCCACTCCCCCTGCTTGTGTTCCCTCTCACGCTGTCTCTCTCTCTCTCTCCCTGTCAATTAAATAAATAAATAAAATATTTTAAAATTCTAATACTAAACTTCAACTTTTAAATAATTTCATACAACTTTTCAATAGTTCTTATGACATAGGGCCAATGAGAATTTCCGTCATATCATTAAGAACGCTGAGAACTAAAATCTTTAAATAGACACTAGAAAACTAGAGGCTATTATCTATAGTGACCTCTGTTTCATGTGGATATTTTACTCTGTAAACTAATTACAAGAGGGCCTTTCAGTTGAGTAATAAGCTGCAGTCAACCTGAAATAACATGACCAAGGAGATCCCACAGAACCAGTTCAATTAGTAACATGTTTCCCAGTTTCAAGGCCCTCTTCCACGAAAGACTCTTCTTGGTCCAATACTTGATAAATTGTATTTTTAAAAAAACTGAATCAAAGAAACTCTTTTGAACTGGAAAATTATCTTAGGGAATATTAGGGAATTTTCCCATTAATAAAAAATAAATTTTTATTTTTACTTACATTCATCATAGAACCCATAAATGCGATTGATGCTAGCACACTCATGGTTTCCTCTTAACAGAAAGAAGTTCTCTGGATATTTGATTTTATAAGCCAATAGCAAACAAATGGTTTCCAAAGACTGCTTTCCTCTGTCCACATAATCTCCTAAGAAAAGATAGTTGGCTTCTGGGGGGAAACCTCCATATTCAAATAATCGCAGTAAATCTGTATACTGTCCATGAATATCTCCTGAAAACAGAAAAAGCCGATTTAAGAACACCTGGTTACTGTGGGAAGCAGCTTCAAACGATTCCCAATGTTTACACCCCTGTGCAATCCTCTCCCTTTGAATGTGGGCTGGAGATGCTAACTTGCTTCTAACAAACAGGATACAGCCAAAGAGGGATGGGCTGTCACTTCTGAGATTAGGTTACAAAAGATCATGACTTCCATTCTGCTTGTACTCTCTTGCCTTCTCTCATTCTTGACGCTGAAGCCAGCTGCCTCACGGAGAAGCACAGGTGGCAAAGAACTGAAGGAGGCCTCTGGCCAACAGCTCATTAGGAACCAAGCCCTCGGTTCATCGGTCCATAACAAATGGAACCCTTTCACCGTTGAGCCTTGAGATGACTGCAGTTCCAGATGACACCTAGATCACAGCCTCATGAGAGACCCAGAACCAGAGGACACAGTAAGCTGTGCCTGAATTCCTGATGCACAGAAACTGTGTGATAAATTCATGCTATTTTAAGGCATAAAGTTACAGAGTAATCTGTTATACAACAGATAACTAATACAGTTACCCTTATTAGCTGGTAGTTTAACAAAGGTTACTCCGTTATACCAAAAAGTGAGACAAATAGCCATAATTTAGAAATATTTAGTATAACTAACTTTTATTACCCTCAAATTATTTCTATATCAAAGCATTTTAAAGAGTACCTTAGAGAGAATTGGAATCATTTTAAGATGTTATAAATAACTACATTTGCTTCATTTAGATCACAGAAGAGATTATTTCCACAAAATTTCTTTTTTTTAAAAAGATTTTATTTTTAAGTAATCTCTACACCCAACATGGGACTTGAACTCACAACCCTAGATCAAGAGTCGCGTGCTCTACTGACTGAGCCAGCCAGGCTCCCATCCACAAAATTTCATGCTACCTCTTACTTAAAGGTGATACACTAAGGTAATTAATGTATTCAACAAACATTTCCTTAGCTAGTATCTTTTATTAAGCTAGGTACTGTACCAAGGAGCACCAAGCACATGACTTAAACACAAGAAGAAAGAGAAAAAAAGTATTTAAAGAGCACACCAAGCTGCAGTTTACAAGGTATGAATGTGGATCACTAAGAAACATGCAGGACAATGAAAATTTTTACATATAGAAATAATTCTTGATTGAGTAAAGATGACAATTAAGTCCATAAAAGCTATGTCATAAACACTAATAGCCACTACAAGTTATCAAACCAAAAGCCAGTATGATACAATACTTACCCCACTTCCCACTGTTATGTGAACTATAGAAAAATACTTTCTGTACAACAATTTTTCTGGCTATAACAATGTGATCACTCAACCTATGGTTTTAAGTTTTTGTTTTTGGCCAGAAGCCACTATAAGACTTAAAAAAACAAATATAAACTGTAATGCTATATAATTTTCAAAGTAAAATCACAACAAAAGTAGAACACCATGGATACTGCCATACTGACCCCCAAAACTCTATTCTTGTTTTTTTGTAACTGGTGTATCAGAATGCCTATTTTTCCACATCCTTGACAACACTGGATTATCAGTTTTTGACATTTTTTTTTTCCAATGTGACCACAGTTTGGGATTTGTTTTTAAACTACATTTCACTGATTACTAGTGAGGCTGAGGATCTCACGTTTATTGGCCATTTGAATTTCTTCTAAAATCTACCTTTAAAAAAAAAATCTTTCTCTTGTATTGTCTTTCTTATTTGTTTCTAAGAAACAATCTTTCATAGCAATCTTTTTATGTGATGTATATGTAACAATCATTTTCTTCTTGTCTCTAACATCATTTTATGAAAGTTTCAATTTTTATATTTTATGGAATCAAACCTTTCAATCTCTCTTAAACACAAATTTTAAATGTTCTCTCCAGATCACCCTCAGTGTAAATAGGGGAGAAAAACTGGTATTCAAAATAGACTTTCCAACTCTACCTATTTACATACCACAAATTTTCAGCGGCGCTTCCAACTCCAAAAGAATAGGCTGGCTGAGAAAGATCTCCCGAGACTTGATACATAAGCCCCGAACTTCTGCTTCAGTCATCTGCACAATCTTTCCTGGACGACATCCTCGTACTGTTAAACAATAAGTAAAATGGTCTGTTTTAAAAAATTTATCTATAAAATAATAATCCTTAAAAAAAAAGTCATGCCCATATTTTGAAGATCAGGAGAGTCACAGAGGAAGCAAACTACCAGACACCCTGTTGTGTCCTATGGCTGACAGTAAGATCATTCCAGTGATCTCTGGCTTCCATCTCTATTGTTGCTGGTTCCTAATGATGCTCCTCAAGGTTGCTGCCACAGAAACGCAGTCCTCTTTGCTCTCCAGGGGCCAACCTCATAGCCCAAGAGACCCAAACAGTTGCAGGGACAGCACCTCTGAGGACAGCCCACTCTCTCAGCAAAGTCTTACACTTAAGAAAAGGCCAAAATACCATCATTAAGAACCAGTGGTTGGGGTGCCTGGGTGGCTCAGTCATTAAGCATCTGCCTTCCGCTCAGGTCATGATCCCAGGGTCCTGGGATCGAGCCATGCATCGGGCTCTCTGCTCAGCAGGAAGCCTGCTTCTCCCTCTCCCATTCCCCCTGCTTGTGTTCCCTCTCTTGCTGTCTCTCTCTCTGTCAAATAAATAAATGAAATCTTAAAAAAAAAGAACCAGTGGTTATGAAGAAAGGGAAATTAAACAAAAAGTAGCTGTCGGCAGATAAGATTTAGTTTCACACACTTCCTTGGAATATCAGGAGCAGTCCTAAGAATTAACCACCCCCACCTCCATTTTCTGATCAAAACAAATTTAAAATTAAAATTTAAAAGGTACCAGATGGTTATTAAATTTTAATGCATTATTATGTTCACAGTAGGGCATTATATAAAAAACTCTAAAAGCTATTTAGATGGAGGAAAGCCATTTGTCAAATGAATGAGCAATAAAATCCATGAACTAATAAGTAACTTCCGGAATGGAGTGGGGAGGAATGGTACATGAGAAGTTCCTTATTTGCCCTATTGAACTGAACTTGTAATCATTTCCTCTCATCATTATCTTCTCCATTGGCTCTCTCTAAATAGACTGCTAGCTCCCATTTAATCTTAACTGAAAAAGGCATTTAAAAAAAGGAAGCAGAGACTGTATCTCTATATATCCCTACCACTTCCCACTTCCAATTAAGTCCACACATTTCTTCTTAAAAATTGCTATGATTCTTTTGTCAGGTCAAGAGGTTTTTTTTTTTTTTTTTTAAAAAGGCCCCCACATGCAAAAGCCATCCATGTATCTATTCCATTAATACAGTAATATCTAAGTAACAGAAAAAACAGAGACATTGCTGAAATGTTCTTTAGCAAACAGGTCAGTTAATAAGATCATCCCTGAAATTCAAAACATGATCAGCAGAATTGTTTTTATTATAAGAACTTTAGCATAGCTTCTGTATGAGTACTAGCTCTCAAATATCAATTACCTACTTCCCATGGATATTTGGATTTTTCTAAGACCAAAATGGGCACCTTACTTTGTACTTTCCATTAAGTATCTACAATACTAGCTTAGATTCAATTTTCCGTAAAATTTTTAACCTTGGCATTAAGTTTTAAAAGCATGCGAAATGATGGTTACAAAATACAGTCCTACCATCAGTGCATCAAGTACCTATCTACTTTTTGGTATACTAAATAGTATTTTTCTCAAAGGATTAAAGATCTCTTGTTGATCTCAGATGACAATTATTCACCTAAAAATAATTATTTAAAGGTAAGAGCAATGGACAAGACAAACAAAATACTTCTGGCTCCTAGAAAAATTTCCACAATTTCTGTTATGATTCTGTAGTAATAAAACACTGTTTAGTTACCAACATTTAGCTGTAACTTGATAACAATCATTATTAAAACTAGTGTGCGTCACTTTGATGTGTCAATTTAAAGTTTAAATTACGGTGGGGAATATTTTATCTCATTATTTGTTTTATTTTCTCTGTAAATTATGTGTTTAATTTTGACCTCCCAAGTAATTTACACTAAGGTGTACTCTGACTAACATTCTTACAGAGCTAAAAACAATTCAACTTATAAGTCATGCTAATCCACAGAAACTAAAAATTTACCCAAACAAAAACACGCCCCATGAAATTTCATTGATTTTAAGATGCATGTTTTTCCCTAATTAAGATCTATGAGTTAGGAGATGCTTTACAATCAATAATTTCTTACAATTTTAATTGGCAGTCACTTTTTGCCTCTCAGTGGCATATAAAATAGTAATGCATTTCATAATCAAATCACTTCTAAGAGTTGATGAAATTAGGGAAGCTAAGGGTTTTTCTAAAGGTTAGGCATTTGACAAATGACCGAATTTTAGGAATAAATTAGCTAAATATTTGGGAAAAGATGGTAGCCAGCTAAGGGCAATCCCAGCTGTCTGTCAATTCAAAAGTCCTGTTCCCTTATGTAGTCCCACCAGTAAGTACACCCAAATTTCCAAGAGCATTTCAAATTTCTCCCAGTCATCTGAAAAAAAAGGAATAAATCAAGGCAAGCTATTACAAAGGGGAACTAGATCATTACAATATCCATGAGATTCCAGAATTTGGGTGTATGAGTTTAGATACAAGTATCTAGTTGGATTATGAAGATACTATAAATCTGCATAATTCATTAGGTGCAAAGCAATTTCACATCAATCATCTCATTTAATCTCTTTGATATCCCAAGAATTAGAAAGGGTAGTCATTATTTACACTATACAACAGAGTTAAAAACCTTGCACAAGATCAGGGAGCCCAGGTTTTATAAGACTAGAGGGAGTAAAAAGCAGCAGAGAAAAATTTAGAGTAACTCCAAAACTCTGTCTCCTCTACTACCACAATAATTTTTTTAGTCAAAGGTTTCCAAGAAAAAAATTTCAGCAGGTAATAATTGCAAACCAGGTAAAAACACCATTAGAGCATACTGTTTAGAAAATACTGCAAGGTATCACACATATACAGTACAGTACACTAACATTATGGGCATTTACTCAATAAATCCAGGGCAGGGACGCCTGGGTGGCTCAGTTGGTTAAGTGTCTGCCTTTGGCTCAGGTCATGATCCCAGGGTCCTGGGATTGAGTCCCGCATGAGGCTCCTCGCTCAGCGGGGACCCTGTTTCTCCCCCTGCTTGTGCACTCCATGACAAATAAAATCTTTAAAAAATATATTTTAAAAAGAAAAAGTAATCACTATCCACAGGCAAGACACAGAATACTTCCAGCAGCCCTGAAGGTTCCCTTATACCCTTGACCATACAATAATAATGCCCAAGGTTAGTATTCTTACCTTCTCAGTATGATTAATCTGATCCATTTTTGAATTTTGGATAAATAGAAATATACAGTATATACTCTTTTGCTCATTGAAATCTACCCATTTATTGTGTTCAGCAGCCACCTGAAGTATTGCATTGTATCAAACACCATACTGCATCTACCCATTCTATTGAGTCACTTCCACTTTGGCGCTATTACAAATGCTCATGAATATTTGCATACATTTCTCTTGGGTATATATAAAACATAGGAGAATTGCTGGGTCATAGGGAAGGCTCGGCTTAAGAAGCTGATATAGCCAGTTTCCCAAAGTGGTTATACCAATTTATAATCCACCAACAATGTTCCTTCACATCTTTACCAACACTGGGTATTATTAGTCTTAAATTTTAGCCGTTTCATTGGGTGAATGGTAGTATTCAATGAGATTTTAATTTGCTTTACCCTGATAACTAATGTTGAATATCTTTTCATATGCTTAATAGGCCACTTGGAAATCCTTTTTTGTGAAGTTCATTTGGACTGTCTTGTAAAAAACTGATCTGTAGAAATTCTTCATATATATCCCAAATGAATCTTCACGGTGTTTTACATCTTGTTCGAGAAATTTTTGCCTCCTCTAAAGGTATTGCCTTATGTTTCCTTCTAGATTCTTTACTGTTTTCACCTATATTATTTGATAATTCATCTTAATTTTGTGTCTGGTTTGAGGTAAAGGTCAAGTTTCATTTTTACCCACACAGATATCCAACTGATTTAGCACCCTTTTGTAAAGGCCACCTTTTCTCCACAGAATTCCAGGGGTAGTGTTGTAGAAAAATTAGGTGACCATACACAAATGGGTCTATTTCTGGAAATTCCATATAGTCCCATTAACCTGTTTATTTTTACATCAGTACTACACTGTCTTAATTACTGTAGCTTTTTATAAAGTCTTGGTATCTGGTAATACAAGCATTCCAACTTTGTTAAGATTGCCTTTGCTAATCTAGGTCCTTTTACATTTTCAAATATGTTTTAAAATTGGCTTTTCCATTTCCCCACACCCCAACTTGTGAGAGTTTTAATTGGGAATGAGTATAGTCCAGGAAGAATTACCTTAACAATTTTGAGTTTTCCAATCTATAAACATGATCTCTCTCCTTTTATTTAGGTTGTCATTTGTTTCTCTCAGTAATGCTTTGTAGAGTTTATATGGCACATTTTCATTAAATTGAGGGGGCATTGCTTTGTAAACCTGTTTTCTTATTTCATTTTCCAATTGTTTGATGTTAGTATACAAAAATATCATTGATTTTTGAATACTGACTTTGTTTCCTATTCTAACAGTCTGAAGATCCCTTTGGATTTTCCAAGTATACAATCATATCATCTGTGAAGAAAGTTTTACCTCTTTTCCAATTTTTGTATCTTTTACTTTTCACTGAATTGGTTAGGACCTCCATGACAATGTTGAAAAAACTGTGCTAATGGTCTTCCTTGTCTTGTTCCTGAACTCAGAGAAAAAAGCATTCAATATTTCAGCATTATGATAGCTATAGTTTTGTACATACTCACCTAGTTTGCTAAGAATTTTTTATCATGAAGAGTGCTAAAATTTATCAAATATATATATATCTCATATATTGAAATAATCATATAATCCCATCTTATTCTGTTAATATGATTTATATTGAGTATTCAGCTTCCCTTGGATTCCAAGAATAAACCCCACCAAATTAGGACATTATCTTTCTTATTGTAAGATTCAATTTACTAATAATTTGCTCATGATTTCTGTGGCTATATTTATGAGAGATAGAGAGATATTGGCTGGTAATTTCCTTTCCTTGCTATCTGTCAGATTTGCATATTAGGGTTGTGCTGACTTCAAAAAAAAAAGTTGGGTAGTGTTCTGTCTTTTTCTGTTTTCTGTGAGAGACTGTGTAAAATTGGCCTAATTTCTTTAAATGTTTAGGTCAGCAGTGAAACCAAATGGGCATGGAATTTTCTTTTTGAGAAGTATTTCAAGTACAAATTAATTTTAACATATATAAGACTATTCAGATTTTCTATTCCTTGTGTCAGTTTTGCCAAAATGAGTTTCTCATCTAAACTATAAAATGTATTAGCATTATTTACAAAATCTTATTGTCCTTTAAAATACATATGTATAGCTTTTCTCTGAACCACTTGAGAATAGACTGTATACATCGTGCTCACTTACCAGTATATTATTTCCTAAGAATATTCTCTTATATCAGATTCAGGGAATTTAACACTGATATAAATCTTTAATGTGAAGAATATACTACAATTTTAATAATTGTCTTTTTTTTTAAGATTTTATTTCTTTGACAGAGGGAGACACAGCAAGAGAGGGAACACAAGCAGGGGGAGTGGGAGAGGGAGAAGCAGGCTTCCCGCTGAGCAGGGAGCCCGATGCGGGGCTCAATCCCAGGACCCTGGGATCATGACCCGAGCTGAAGGCAGACACTTAACCACTGAGCCACCCAGGCACCCCTAATAATTGTATTAATCACGTCCTTTATAGCATTTTCTTCGCTCTCATACAGAATTCAAGCCAGGATTATATTATTGCTTTTATCTGTTCCACTTCTTTAGTCCCCATTACTAGTCATGTCTCCTGTATCTTTTTTGATATTGGTAATTTGTTTTCTATTTTGTACATTATTAGTATTTCTAGGGGGTTTTTCATTTTATTAATCTTTTCAACTACTTTATTTTAAAAAATTATACATTTGCTTTTTGATTTCTGTTCTTATCTTTATTATATCTTATATCTTTCCTTCTACTTTTTGGGGGGTTATAATTTGCTTATTCTTCTATTGTCCTGAAATAGAAGTTTAATGTTCAGACTCCTCCCATATATATTTAAAGCTATACATATCCCTCTAAAGCATTGCTTTTTGCTGCAATTACACAAACTTGACACGTATTTCATTATTATTCAGGTCAACATATTTTATAATTTTTACTGCTATTTCCTCGTTAGCCAATAAGATATATAAAAATACACCGCTTATTTCTAAATATTTGAGAATTTTCCAGTTATCTGCTACTGGTTTCTAGTTTATCATTACTGAAATCAGAGAATCCGAGACCTCGTTTCTTTCAAATTTACTGAGATATGCTTTATGATACATCATATGGCGTATTTTAGTAAATGTTCCATACATATTTGAAAAGTGTATACATCCTGTAGTTGTTGGGTAAAGTGTCCCGTGTGTGTCAATTAGGTCAAGTTTACTGTGATGTTTAAATCTTCTAGATCCTTGCTGATTTTTTTCTTCTGTTAGTTACTAAGAAAGGTGCATTAATTCATCTACATGGTTGTGGTTTTGTCTATTTTAACCTTTTGGTTTTTTCAACTTTTCCTTTTGTTTTAAATCTATAATATTAAATACCTAAAAAATTTAAGATTTGTTATATCTTCCTGTTGAATTCATCCTTTTAACATTAATCAATACCCTTCGTTACCTTTAGTGATACTTCGCCTTACCTACTATTTCTTACATATATAGCAATCAGGCTTCTTTTGGTTAATATGTATATGATGTATTTTTCCCATTCTTGTACTTAACTCACCTGTGCCCTTAAATTTAAAGTATGTCCCTTGTAAATAGTAGAGTTAGGTCTTCTGAGCTTTGTCTTGACTGTTTACTCCTTTCTTATTTACTGTAATTACTGACAAAGTTAAGTTCTACCATCCTGTCATTTGCTTTGTTATCACATGTTCTTCATTCCTTTATTTCTCTTTTCTTGCCTTTCTTTGGAATAATCAATTATCTTTAATTATTCCATTTTCTCCTCTATTAGCTTTTTAGTAACACATTCTTTTTCTTTTGGCAGTTACTCTAGAGATAACAAATGTTATTTTTGACTGAGTTATCACTTTCTAGCTTTTTGTTCTACAGTTGTCCTATATTGCTTCCACATATTTGAAACCCTACAAGCCATAACTATTATTTTAAATAGTATTAACTTATATTTACACATATTTATCCTTATTGTTGTTCATTTATTTCTGCAGTTCTGTTCTGGGATCATTTTCTTTCAACATGAACTTTAATATTTTCTAGTACCAGTCTAAATCAGTAAGTTTTCTCAGCTTTTGTGTCTTTATTTTGCCTTCACTTCTGAAGGACATGCTCACTGGATTTAGAATTCTAGGTTAGCATTCTTTCTTTTCTTTCAGCAGACTAAGAGGCTTTTCTGTTTTCTGGTATCTCTAGTTCCAGGTGATATATCAACCATCACTGTTCTCCTGAAGGTAATGACTTATTTCCTCTGGCAGCTTTTAAGATTTTCTTTTTCTTGATTTTTAGCGGTTAAGTCTATGATGGGTCTCAATATGGTCTTATTTGTATTTTTCCTACCTGGAATCCACTGAGCTTTAATCTGTTTTGGTATCTTTCTCAGTTTTGGAAAATCATTGGTCAACATTACCTCCAGCCCCTATCTCCTTTCCTTCTGGGACTCCCATTATGTATGTTAAGCCTTTCGACTGTCTCCTGCTTTATTTCCCCTCCATATTTTTCTCAGCACTGTGTAATTTCTAAACAACTTTTTTTTTCCTAGCTTACTTCTCTTTGTTTCTAATGTGCTAGTAAGCCCAACTCTCAAATTCTCATTTTTAATGTATTGTTTTAGTTGTAAAGTTTTCAGGTCTCTGATAAAATTTTCCATCACTTATCTTGAACATATTAAATCAGTTACAGTCTCTCTGTGTTAATTTGAATATCTGAATTATCTATGGATTTGTTCCCTTTTTTCCTCTTGATTTTTGGTCAGTTAAGCCTACATTGTCCTGTAGCATTTTGCTGAATGAAGTATCTGATTATGAATGAAATTGTGTAAGTTCTAGATGACATCCTTCCTTTTAGCAGTTAGTAGGTAGAGTGACAGTGACCTACATTTTCTTGAGAGCTGTGGTCTACTTCAGTTTTGCTCTCAATCTTAGGGAGTGGCCATGATGGAGTACCAATGGAAAACTCAAGAGTGTAATACAGCCCCTCTAACTTAGCAGTCTTCAACTTTTGCCTCTCTGGCACTAGGGTGATGCTGGAATCTCTGCTCGGAATTTTAGCTTTCCAGGCACTGTTTTCTTCTGGGTTTCTTTGAATCTTCTCTTGCACGTGTGTCCTTAAAAGTCAGTCAATGACTTTAGGGGGACCTGACTACAGATTTTGGGTTTAGAGTCTATGTGGTTCTCTCCTCTTTTGGATTTAAGTTTCAACTGTTTTAATGGCCTCAGATGTGTACCTCTCCTCTGGTCCAGTAAAACTGCCACTTTTTGTTTGGGATCTATTCCCCTATACCTCCAGGAAAAAAGCCAGAGTGATTGGTGAGCTTACTCGTGCTTTCCTTTTCTCAAAGATCAAAACCCTCAAACATTTCCTGTGTTGGTTGCTCAAGTAATTATAGAAAAGGACATAAAATATGATTATTGGCCACACATTAGATTCAGATGATTACATATAAAGAAATTTGAAGAATACCTTGCAAAGGCCTAGACACTATAGGCCCTAACCCCGTATTTTACCAGTCCTGAATGAATGAGTCACACAATTTTGGTGGGAGCATCAAAACCTCCTCCTCCTGATAGGTAATCTTTCTGCACAATCATGTCTACATCAGGAAAGGGGGAAAACATGAAGATCTGAGGATCAAATGTGGCCCAATGCCTGGTTTTGTGAATTGTTATTTTTTTTAAATGGGGGAAAAAAAGACTTAAAAATTATATAACATTTCAGTGTCCATATATAGTGTTTTACTGGAACACAACTACTCTTATTTTTTTTTTCTTCCTCCCACCCTCATTACGTATTATCTATGGGCACTTTCACCATACAGTGGCAGAGTACATTAGTTGCAAGGGAGACAGGGAGCACTCCCCCACTTCACACTGCTTCTTATGGTACTACAAATTGCAGAGATACAGTTATAACTCAACAGTGTCTTGAGTGTCATGCTTGTTGCTGTACTGCAACATTTTACTTTTACTACAGTACATACTCATCGTGTCAAAGCAGAAAAACAGAATGCAAATGTTACACTTTTAAAGCACAGTGGAGTGTGGATTATTTTGTTACTGAATTAGATGGCTAGGCATTGTATTTATAACATTACAGCTGTGCTTAAAATATATATATTATATATATTTTTTCACATTACCAGACTAAGCACTCATCACAACATTCCCATTTGACCAGAAAGTCAGAAAAATTTAAAAATTTTAAATGGAGTAGAATTTCTTCACAAAAATAAAAATGAGACTGCAACCAAAGTTAAGTTTCTAAGTGGCTCATGTTTTAGCAAGAGAGAAAAGCCATTTTACTAATGGTGAGTTAATGAAATCATGTTTGATTGGAAAAGCCAAAGAAATATGTCCCAAGACAATAAACTTGTTTAAGATTATTAACCTTTCTGTAAAAACAGTTCTTGAAGTGTTGAGGACAATGAAAGCAACATCAATAATCAGTCAAAAAAAAAAACAACAAATGATTTTGAGTGGTTTTCCTTGGCTCTTGGTGAGTTCACAGACATTACCAATACTCAGCTGTTGCTTATTTGGGAGCCAATACTTCATTAAGTGACTGGAGAGTTAGCCTCTATGAATTGTCTATGTGGAACTACAGGCAAAAATTCAGTCGGTTAAGTGTCTGCCTTCGGCTCAGGTCATGATCCCAGAATCCTGGGATCGAGTCCTACATCAGGCTCCTTGCTCAGTGGAGAGCCTGCTTCTCCCTCTGTCTGCCACTCCCCTCCCCCCTAGCTTGTGCTCTCTCTTGCTAACAAATAAATAAAATCTTAAAAAAAAGTTAAAAAAATATTTTCAAGAAGCTTTTGAGAAAAACAAAACAAAAAGTGATGGTGGCAAAAATACACATGGAACACAACAAAAAACCCAGTTGGACAATTTTATAAAGCTTATAAAATTTTAAGGTGTTTATAGCCTATGAAGCAACTGCTCAGCAGAAAGACATTTTATTTTTTATTTGTTTTTTGGGGTGGGGAGGGGCAGAGGGCGAAGGAGAGAGAATCTTAAGCAGGCTCCTAGTCCAGTGCAGGGCTGGGATCTCATGACCCTGAGATCATTACCTCAGCCAAAATCGACTTAATTTAATGAGCCATCCAATTTAATGAGCCACCCACGTGCCCCAACAGAAAGATTTTTTTTTTAAAGATTTTATTTATTTATTTGACAGAGAGAGACACAGCGAGAGAGGGAACACAAGCACGGGGAGTGGGAGAGGGAGAAACAGGCTTCCCGCCGAGCAGAGAGCCTGACGCGGGGCTCGATCCCAGGACCCCAGGATCATGACCTTAGCCGAAGGCAGACGCTTAACGACTAAGCCACCCAGGCGCCCCAACAGAAAGATATTTTAATCTATGATGTATTGTTGAACCCGTGGTATCACTAGTGAATGTCATTAGTGTTCATGAACTTAACCATTGTCAGTTCCATGGATATTTGTCAGAAATAAAGGCTGAGTATCTTGAATTGCCCTACCACACAGCAGTATGATGGCCTAGTAGTGATAGTTTTATTGTGATTTTTTTGAGCTCAGGGCAAATTTTCCGAATGACAATAATCACTATCACTACTACGGGGAGTTTTATAAATTAAGATTTTGCTGCAAACCTGATAGTGTTTCCTAATGATTCAATCTAAAATTGTAAGGCAAAAAATACTTAACACACGAAAGGTATACTATGGTAAGTCATTCTGATAACTAATGTTGCTTGAATCGCAAGCAAATGTCAAAGCTGCTTTATACACTCCCAGGGCTGTCAAAAGTTAAAACAAGATCTTCATTTCCTCACAGATTTGCATTGGATATATTTTCTAAGCTCAAACCACAGTTCCACAACATTCTTTAGATCTCAGTGCTAGTGCAAAATACATCAAAATCTACTTAACTGTGTAGTTGAGGAGCTTCCACCTAGCCCTCTACTGGAATTGGTTCATGTGCAATGTGATGACATGCTAAAAGGCAAATATCAAGAAAGGAGTAATAGAATTCTATAAATGCTTTCCAAATGATGACTAAAATCATTAACTAAAATCATATGCTTGTGGATTGATACCAGTATTTGGCAGTACCGATCTGTGTTAAAAGATACCTTCCAAGATGAAATACAGAAGATCTCATTACAGATCAGCATTAACAGATGAACACTTGCAATCGAACCTCAATTAAACAAAATGTTATCTTCTCCCAAAAGAAATCCCCTCCTCCTATCATTAAACAAATTGTACTCACTTGTTATATTTCAAATTTCATATTCACGTAAAAACTTTTTCAATGCAGGTTTGTCTTTTAAGTTACAAATGGTATGTGAAATATAGGTTTTTATGTGTATTTTGTGTATACTAAATTTTGTTTCAATAACCATCTGCTATTTTCTCCAGCAAGTTCTTACTAATAACTGCCTTCTCTGAAGTAGAAAGGATGCCAAGAAAAAAGCAACCCCACTATCTATCATATTTGTCCCATGAAATCTTAGTAATCTTCATGAACCTTTAATATTTTAATTCACACTCTATCGTGCCCCCAATTCACTCAAGTTTACATATAAATAGCAAAGTTAACTTAAATCCAGACTTCCTAAGTTTCCTAATTTTTTTTCCTGTAGAATGAAATGGCAATTTCTCCATATTTAGCACGTAAGTCTCCCTTTAAGCCACACAAAAAAGGAAAGGTAAAATTTTTACAAGTGGCTTAAATGTGGAATTTGGGTTTTAAGTGAATGAATTAGGCAGCTGTCATAATTTCAATTTATCTTAAGTCTGCTGATAGGAATAATTAATGTGGCCTTCAGGAGCTCTGTGCAATACCTCAAACCGTAATACTGTGTATATACATGAACATATTTTTCTGAGAAGGCCTATGGCTTTCATGAATTCTCCATGGGGCCTGTGAATAACTGTAAGTTAAAAAGGGATTCCAGATGCACTGGTAAACAAATAATGAGAAAAGAGGAAAGAAGAAAAGTAACAGATACAGGTGAGAGCCAGATGTTTCAGGAACAGAGGAAGTGTGCCCTAGCTCTATGGGACCAAAGTGTGATCCCCTTTCCACTATGTTGACATCTGCACGGTACAAGAGCAATGGTGGGCAAAACTGCGAGCACCTGAGCACAAACCAAAGCAGTGGTTTGTGGCCGAACCGTACTGGTAGTCACTGATGGCGTTCGCTGCCGTGCACGTACAGAGAAACACAAAAAGTCCAGTTTCACTTAAGAATGCCCTCGAGTAGTAAAAACAATTTTATTAAATCTCCACCACTGAGTATGTCTTTTTAATATTTTGTATAATGAAATGGAAAGTATCCTTGAAGCATTTCTGCTGCATACCGAAGTGCAATGGCTGTCTTCAAGAAAAGCACTCATGTGACCGTTTTAAACAGTTTCAAGCCGATCTAGCCACACTTTTCACAGAACATCTTTTTTATTGTAAAGCACAACTGACAAACTATTTACACTTAGGTATTTAACAGATACTCTTGAAAATGAACAAAGTGAGTCTGTCATTTCAAGGAAAACAAGTGACAGCATTTGTGCTAATGATAAAACCCAAGCTTTCAAGTGAAAATTAAAATTCTGGAAACCTTGTATTTAACACCATGAATCTGACAGGTTCTGATATCTTGTTGTAGAATTAACAAATATGATTTTCTAATATTGTGTAAGATGTGTCAACATTGGAACATCGGTATAACTTGGTTTAGCTGATGTTTTCCAAATGACCAGTGCATGTTACAGAGAATGTGTAAGATACATTTAAAGTGCAAGATCAATGGATTTTCATGTAAAGTAACAAAAAAAACTTCACTGATATTTCAGATTCCACATTACAACTAAGTTTAAGAAATTACTTGTTGATTTTTGGTGTAACATTAAAGAATATCCACAATGATCTAAAAAGACTATTAAAATACTCCTTCATTTTCCAATTACGTATCTGTATGATTAACTTCTATAAAACCAGACGTTAGAGAGATTTACTTATCACTATTTTTGTTGTTTCAGAAACCATTATTTATGTTAACATGTAATGGGTTATCTTCAAATGAATTAAAAAGAGGTATTTTAAAATTGTTTTATTTTTAATACAGTACTAATAACTCACATAAATAAAAGCTCTTGTCCTCCATTCTTTCTTTATTTATTTATTAAAGATTTTATTTATATACTGACAGAGAGACACAGCGAGAGAGGGAACACAAGCAGGGGGGGAGTGGGAGAGGGAGAAGCAGGCTTCCTGCGGATCAGGGAGCCCACTATGGGGCTCGATCCCAGGACCCTGGGATGACCTGAGCTGAAAGCAGACACTTAACCGACTAAGCCACCCAGGCACCCCATTCTTTTTAGTAGTATAAAGTGGTCCCAGGACTCAAACAGTTTGGAACCCACTGCTCTAGTCCCTAGCCAAAAGAAGGCATACAACAAATCTCTTTAAATTACCTTTCACGGTGTTCTGCCTAGAAATATCTCTGTCCCTCAACACCAACACTAATATGCCAAACCAGACTACAAACTCTGGATGATGGAAATAGGAAAGAAATGTTTTACACATACACACACATATATGAGGAAAGTGGTTGTATGCAATTAACACAATGTAGAGGTCCCAATATATGTTAGATCCTCACAAGGAATGGCCTTCTCAAAAATTACTATGGGGAGTGTTCAGGGCTCAGCAGCATAAAAAGTCCTCTATTTTCTCAGTTCAGATTTATACTAAACAGTAACAGCAGCTAACATTTTCTTTTATTATGTATCAAGAATTGTTCAAAGTGTTTTATCTGTTCAATCTCTACAGATACATTATGAAGTAGATACTTAGTATCATCCCCAATATGCAGAAGAAACTAGGCCAGGGCTGAAATTAAAATACATGCAGAACCTGTACCCTAAACCAGTATAAATACAGCCTCCCACTGTATCAATACTGATGTATCTTGAGCAAATACGTAACAGTAAACATCTGATTATCATTCAGGATTAGCTACTGCAGTTAAGGCTTATTTCATAAAATACATTCCTTACTGTCACTATATAATTTAGATCTTCCTCTCACTCATAAGCCTGGTCATTTTCTCTGATTACTTTGGCTCAATTATTTGATAAATATTCAAATAACATAGTTGAAACCTACTAATACCTATGAAGTTTCCTTCTCAATTTACTAACTGAAATAAAAGTCATTATAACCGTGAAATATAACATTAAAGAAAGCTATATAATAGATGTCCTTAAACTTATTTTATTATGAAAATTAACTTTTGATTTTTCTCAATCTTGAAAATAGGAGGTAAAACTAGGGGAAAAGTTAAAGTGGTGTTAGACAAATACTCAAAGCAAGAAAATGCTTTGGTCAACCTCTGATTGACTAGAAGGGAACTTCGGGATATTCTGATGAACATTCTGGGGATGAAATTCCTTTACAGTGAGGGGCGCCTGGGTGGCTCAGTCGATTAAGTGTCTGCCTTCGGCTCAGGTCATGATTCCCAGGGTCCTGGGATCGAGCCCTGCATCGGGCTCTGCATTCAGCGGAGAGCCTGCTTCTGCCTGCTGCTTTGTCTACTTGTGCTCTCTCTCTGTCAAATAAATAAATAAAATCTTAAAAAAAAAAAAAATTCCTTTACAGTGAAATAAACGGTGTCAAAACCTCTAAATTACACAGTGTTGGCACATACCAGGATCCAAAGGCAATGCTGCCACTATTACATAAAGACCTCTTACTTGTCCTTGCACAGATGCAGGTAAATATGGGAAGGCAGAAAGCCCTGAGGCCAGGGATTTTCAGGAAACATATATATACCCTCATAAATCACTCTGCTACACATGTGAATAGAAGCAGAATAAAGGACAATTGCCACTGTCCTTTTACTAATTTTTCTACTGCATTACAAAAGTACCCACCTAGACCAGGGACTGAATTCCTCCATTACTGGGAAAAGACTGGCTACTGGTTATTTATACTTACTTAACTTCAGAATGAGTTTCTGCATTTTTAGTCTTCTACCTCTAATTGAAGAATAAAGACTATTTCCACTAAAGCATTTTTAATTTTATCTAACAGATGGAAAGTCTCTGTTGTATGGTGTATTTCAGAGAATGAGGTGTAAAAAAAAAATTGCATTCCACCTACTAATAACCAAGACTTCAAAGGTAATTCAATTCAATCCTGGAGAAAGGTAGAGGTTGTACAAGAAAAGAGATTGACTCTGATCACTTTCTCCTTCCTATATTCACTGATCCTCTATTTTCCCAGGAAAAATAAGCCTTGAAATGGCTATTTACAGCTGCTAGAAGGGCAGTGACTGCTGTGTGAGGGTATAAATTTGTATCCACTCAAAATTAAATTCTAGAAAATTCAACTGGGAATTCCCATCATCCACACCACACCACTGCTAAACCTACTGCATTTACAGACCATTTCTTCTCTTTGCATCCCTATATCCCAAGTCTTCCAGGATAACCTTTGTTTCAGAAATACTTAATGATTTCAGTTATTATTTCTAGATATATCGACATATATACCAATATAATTTTACCTCTGGTAAAACTGAGAACACATGCCCCCGGAATGAACACCGTTAAATAGTAAACATGGAAAATAAGATAATAGAGGGAAAACAGCCTACTAGATACAATTTGCAATCTTCCCCATTAATCCTAAATCTTAATATATAACCCTGTCTCTGGATTCAGATGTAAACAGATTTCTAAATCCCAATGAATTCTAATCTTGGATTTAAATATTTACCAAAAAAGCTCCAGCTCTGCATTCATATAACAAAACAGAAACACTTCTGGACTACTTCAAACTTTTTCTCTCCTTACTGGAATGAATTAACAGGAAAACAAACCTAATTTCTGAATCAGTTAAAAAATGTACCACCTTTATATATCCTCTACCTTCTCCTCCAGGAAGAGGCAAGAGAAGAGAGAAAGCATCCCTCAGATGATCTTCCCTACTCCCCAACCTGCTCTTTTCTAACAGACTGGCCTTGGATCTATACACAACACCTTCCCTGTGGAAGCTGAGGTTGCCAGGAGCAGCTAGACTAGCACTTCCTTTAAACCTGCCTAAACCTTTAAACCGCCTAAACTTTAGACTTCTGGGTCATAATTAAACAATTTAAATTGGGGGGGGGGGAGGCTTTGAACAGTCTGGCAGTTCCTCAAAAGGTAAACATATAGACTTACTGTATGACCCAACAATTCCATTCCTAGCTGTATACCCAGAGAAGTGCCCACACAAAAACTTGTACATGAATGTTTATAGCGGTGTTATTCACAATAGTCAAAAAGGGGAAACAACTCTAATATCCACCAAGTGATGAATAAATAAAAGGTGGTATATTCATACAGTGGAATATCATTCATCCACAAAAGGAATGAAATACTGAGACATGACACAATATGGATGAATTTTTAAAACATCAGAAGAAGCCAATCACAAGAGACCACATATTACATGTTTTCATTTATATGAAATGTCTAGAACAGGCAGAATCCATAGAGACACAGAAACAATAGTGGTTGCCTAGTGCTGGGAGAGGGCTGAAAGAAAAAAAGGAGTGTTGGCTAATGGCAACAGGATTGTTTGAGGGTGGTGGTGGTGAAAATGTTCTAAAATTGATTGTGGTGATGGCCGCACAACTGTGAATATACTAAAAACCATTTAATTATACACTTCAAATAGGTGAATTACACATATCTCAATAAAACTTTTATTTAAAGAGAGCTTTAATGTGGTTTTATTAATCTATTTCATTTTTCAAATCCATTCCTTTTTTAACCTTCAAAAGGACGTATAAGAAAGCTTCATATTTGCTTAGTCTGTCTCAGCCTAACTGAATTTTTAGAGTACATGATCCACAAGAAAGGAAATGATCACAGTTCCACAAATTCAGACATACATACACATATAATATACATAATAAAATACACAATATATATATAATAGGCATGTGTTAATTATCAACTGGTAAAGCTGAGTTTTTAAACACCTGGATCAAATCTGGTTGGGAACAGAGCTAGTGGGAAGCAGTTTCTCATCCTATCCTCTTCCCAAACACATCAATCTTCATTCCATTTCACCTCCTCCCAAAATAAACACATTTATAATTTGAATAAAGTTTGCAAGGTGATTATGCTATACTCCCACTGCCATCCTAACTCCTTTTGGAACTAGTGATCAAAGTAAAAAGCTTTCACTGGGTTTTCCAGAACACCCATAGGAACTAGATTTAATTTATACAATCAGTCAAGAGCACTACTATAAGCCACAAGAATGTGGTAACAGGGTCACTACAGGGGATAGCCTGGCAGGCATCTTTGGCTTTTAGTTCCAAGTAAAACTTAACCCAATATACTGGAGGAATATGCATTATTCACACAATAAATCAGTATAGTGTTTTGCATTAAATAACAAATTTTTTTAAATGTTCTAAAGGCACTTTGAAATTATCATCAACCACATGCCCACTCAAAAAAGAAAAAACACAAAGCAACTCATAAAATATAGTTACTAAAAGTGTTACAGCTGATTGGCAATTTGATATAATAAAAAAAAAGTCAAGAGCATGTTTTGGAATTACAATTAACATTTTAAAATAAGATGAAGTCCTGCTGATGTTTTCCCCTAATGTGGAGACATTCTGACCAAATTTTAACTTTTATGTTCATTTAATACTTAAAAAAAAATCTAACTGTAGCTATTCTGCTAGGCAGCTTTACAAAATACCATCATTTGAATCTGAGTTAAATTTAATGAGCAAGTAACATCACTGAAAACCAAGGCAGACAAAACAATTTTTATTTGAAGACTAAAAATAATTACTTTTTAGAAAATCCAAGTCTGTTCTGGATGTCTTTGAATAGGTCTAGATTTTGGAAGTGGAAAAGAAAAGGAGCCTGCAGACCCAAGGAGGTACTGTCAAACTAAATATACTTCTGGGATTAAGAAGCAAGTAATGAAACTCTACTGATGGGAGTGTGTTGAATATATGAACCAAGAGGAGGCTGGAAAAGCCCAGAAATCACTTTAGACTGGCAGCTCCTTTTGTTTTCTTTTTGGATTCCTGGTGACTAGCATAAAGCAGGTCAATAAATGCTTGCTAATCTAAAAGGGGAAAATGTCTAAACTAGGTTTCTCACCAAAAAAAAAAAAAAAAAAAAGGGGTGGGAGGAGAAACATTATCCAAAGCCAGAACCAAACATTTAATCTGAATTCACAAAACTAATGGAATCACTCAGCCTATCTTTCTCGCTCCGTATCTTCCTTCCAATAAACTTAACAAGCCACTAGTGAAGTTTGTCATTAAAAAAAAAAGTACATCTAACTTAAAAAATTCAAGATCAAACATTTAAAAACACATAAATCTACTGTTTTATGCCTATAAAGTATTCATATATGTTAACTGTATGAAAAATAGAAGGGAAGAAGTTGAGATACAAACATCAGGTTTTTAAAATACTTAAATTTACAAACCAAGTCTGGATTTCCCCCAAAAGTTAATGAGACATTAAAATTTTTAAGTAGTTTTATTTCCCTCTTGAAACAATGCACAATTACAAAATACAATATTTTTTCAAAGTAAGTATCTCATAGACCCAGCAAGATGTTCACATCTGTTAAAGTCTACCAAGTCTTAAGCAGTGAACACGGACTACAGGCACCAGGGGGCCTCGCAGGAATAACTTGATATTAGTAAAGGAAAAGGTAAGTAAGTTTCTGGTAAAACTTTGCTTCTTATTCAGTCTTAAGACTGCTGGGAGGCTTTCACATCTGGAGCAAATAAACTAGTTTGTTACACAACGGGGACACACAGAACTGATGAGATACCGACACATCGACTGAAAAAAGGAACTAGCCCGCCACCCCCCCAATACAATCTTCTTTGATTATTTCCCAAATATAAGTATATACTGCGCTTCATTGTTGTAAAGAGTTACCTTCAGGTAATCTGAAAGCAAATAATAAGTTAGTGCATATGCACTCCGACGTTTCCAGCAGAGAAGACTAAATTTTCTTAAAGGCTTATTTTCTTTTCTACACATTCACAAAGCAGTTAGTGGTGACGCAAATTTTAGGGTAAAGGGATTCACCGGCCGAAGACTACGATTAACTTTGAATATTATCCTGGCCTCTCTCTCTCTCTTCCCTTTCCCTCAATCCCCCAACCCAACCTAAAACTGTTCAATAAAAACAGAAGGACCCGGAAACTTCAAAAGCCGCAAAGACTTGTAAATGCCTTTTAAACACAAGAGAGGCTTCACAACAGACCTTTTTCTAAGTTTGTGCAGAAATTAAATCCTGCTCAAACCTGTTAAACTCTAACCCGAAAGCTAATCCCGTCAGCAAACGCGTCTACATATTTCTTTCTTGAGTGCATCTTCAGCTCGATCAAAGACCTCTGTTTTACTCTTTTTTTTACCCAAATTTATTTCCAATAAATTGGAGGTTCTTAACTCCCGCTAATGTTAACCTCTCCTTAAACAGAGTTCGTCCCATAGCATCATGTAAAAATGCAGAAGAGATCCAACAACTGTCTCAACGGGAAGGTTTTTATAAAATTCACTCCCGGAACAAGAATCGGAGGCAGCCAAGGGCAATACACAAAGAGAACAGAGAAGAAATACACGTTCCACGGACATACAATGCACAGAAGCTCGCATCCTCGCACCCTCCTTGGGAAGGGTCACCCAGCACCCTTGGGCTCCTCGCAGCCCCCGGCCGGCGCGACGCCGTGACGGTCCCCGAGGGTCCGCGGAGACCCTGCCCGCCGAGGACCGCCCCTCTCGCATTGCCTCCCACCGACCGTGTTCCCGGAGGCCGCTCCCCCCGGCCAAGCAGCCTCTTCGCTCCCTCCTCCGCGGCCGCCGCGGGGCCGGAACGGGGGTCCCCTCGGGTTTCGGCGGCGGAGGGGGAAGAAGGGCTGAAGGGGGCGCCCCCTCCCCGCGGCCGGCCGGGCCCCGCACTCACCCTCCAGCAGTCGGGTGATGAGACTGTCCACGTTCAGCTCCCCGTCCGCCATCTTGTCGGCACCAGACGCTCCTTCCCGGCAGCGGGAACAAGGGCTTCACGGCGGCGGAGGCTGCGGCGACCGCTCGGCGTTCCCTCACCTACAAGTCACGCGGCGTTTCGATCCCGGTTCCAACTCCCCCCTTTCCCCGGGCCCTCCCCCCACCCCCTCCCCACCAAGTAGTGGAACGCGCGTACACTCGGAGGCACACACGATAAATAAATAAATAAACAAGTGGGGCCCCCACGAACCGGGCCGCGTCAGACCCAGCCGCCACCTCCTCCTCCTCGGCACCGCCCAACTCCGCAAAGCTCACCAGCGCCGCCGACGGCCCCACCCGCAGCGCCACTCACTGCACACCGCCCTTCCCCGCCACCGCGCCACGCAGCCCTCCGCGCAGGCGCACGGCGCTCGCCTCCGCGGCCCACCCCTCCGCCACGGCCCTGGCCTTCCGCGCAATCGCACTGGGCTCGGTTCTCCCGCCGCTGCTGCCGTCGCTGCCTTCGCGCAGGTGCGTCGCCCTCCCTCGCCACTTCCACTGCGCCGAATCGCCGCGGCGGCGCAGGCGCCCGGAGGCTGGCGGGGTTCGCTGGGCTGGGGAAGTTCCCATTAGGCAGAGCGCGCGTGGGCAGCGCTGACCTTCCAGCTGCCTGGCTGCCCGGGTCGGGGCTTTCTGCCGGCAGCGTTGTTGGGCACTTCCCGCCTCGTTTTTCTTTTCTTGGCTTTCTTCCCTAGTTTTGCAAGCAATTCTTCATGTTTCCGTTAACCGGGAAACGTGGACTACATTACCCATGTTGGAAACCCAAGTTTACGTGTTTGGGAAGCCAGAAGGGGTTACTATGCTGGAAAAGTTTGACATTGCAAATAAGGGTTTTATACCCTATTGTTCCACAAGGCTAGTTGCCCAAGTGTCTGGATGAAATACGTTAAAGTGGGCTCTGGAACGGTCAGCAATAATATTTTACGTGGGTACTGCTCTCTACCTTCTGTATCCTGCTTCCACACATCTTACATCTCCGTCCACTCTGTGCATACTATTTTCCCCCAGTGCTTTTTTGTTCAAAGCTCCATTATATTGCTTAATCATCCTGCCTTGTAATTGTTTATGCATTTATCTCCTACACTGGACTGTAAGCTTCTACAAGGTAGACCCACCAATTATTTATTTGAGAGAGAGAGAGAGAAACAGCATGGGAGGGGATAGGGTCAGAGGGAGAAGCAGGCTCCCCGCTGAGCCGGGAGCCAGATGTGGGACTCGATCCCAGGACTCGGGGATCATGACCTGAGCTGAAGGCAGTCGCTTAACCAACTGAGCCACCCAGGCGCCCCCCGGTAGACCCACCAATTATCTGGCACACGGAAGAGGAGGACAAAGAAACATGGAAGTTCAGAAAGGTTGGTTGCCCAGCTGTTCTTTCCACCACATAGTTCTGCCTCTAGAAAGGCAGGAGGAAGAGTAGCCACGCGAACGATCTAGGGAAGTCAGTTTTTGGCCTGTTCTAAGAAAGCGGTCAGATCAAAGGTCTTTACTCATTCCTCAGGTGTTTGTCCAGAAACTCCGACAAGGTGCGTTCCCAAGCTCAAGGCAGTGCTTTTCCCACTCACACATCACGAATACTAGGTAACATTGAGATTCTTGTATATGCTCTGACACTGGTTTAAGTGTTCTACATTATCCTATTTAATCCTTAAACCAGCCCTATGAGGTAAGTACCATTCTCTCTACTTTGTAGACGGGATTAATTGAGGTACAGAATGATTAGATACGTAGCCCCAAATTACACAAGTAAGTAACAGATCTGGGATTCAAACCCAGGCATCTAGTGCCAGAGTTTGCACTCTTAACAATTGTGATATACTCCCTCTCAGTTTATGTAAACTGAGATGCTTAAATATGCATGTGCTATCTCACAAACTTGGAAAGTAGAAACCATAGGGGTTTTTTTTGTTCGGTTTTGTTTTTTGTTTGTTTTTTTTGTTTGTTTGTTTGTTTGGAGGGCCAGGGAGGAAGCATTGTCCAATCAAGTGCTTTATAATGGCCCAGATGACTTACAGAGCTAGGATTTCCTTTTTTAAAAAGATTTTATTTATTTATTTCACAGAGAGAGAGACAGCGAGAGAGGGAACACAAGCGGGGGTGAGGGGGGTGGGGGTGGGAGAGGGAAAAGCAGGCTTCCCGCAGAGCAGAGAGCCCAATGCGGGAGCTCGATCCCAGGACTCTGGGACCATGACCCCAGCCGAAGGCAGGCGCCCAACGACTGAGCCACCCAGGTGCCCCCAGAGCTAGGATTTCCTAATGCCTTTTTTTTTCTTCTAACTTTTTCTCCATTTGGGATTTAGCTTGTACATTGACGGTGAGCATAGAACAGGTGACAACTATAATGGTGATCCTGTCTGGAGTAGTTTTCACAGACTCTTATTGCCAGTTCATTTGGGGGCTTTTGGGGGTGAAGAAATGGTTCATCACATTCTTGTTCTATTAACGAACATTTTTTTATTCCCTGTTTTATTCCAAAATAAGGGATTTAGGGTAGCTTATGAAAATACATGCGGTAGAATAAATTAAAAATAAGTACAGAGAAAAATAGGACAAAAGAAAACAAAGTAGGAAAGATAAAATAAAGCCAGCAGTTTTGTATGCAAAGTGCATGGTGTAAGGTACTGTTGGTTTGCTAGGGATAGGCCACAGATATAATTCTAAGCTTTTTAGCAACCAGAGAAAAGATCAGTTGCAAGTGGAGTAAGTATTCTAGCTGAGCTGGAACTGGGACTTGAATACACCAGCTGTGGAGTTGGATGCCACTTTCCCAGATCTCTTCCATGAAGCTCTTAAAGAGTAACAGGATGCTTGGGAACAATTAAATAAGTGATTGCTTATCTTCCAATTTTCACGGAGCCCATGGACCCCATGAAAAAGAACTTTGAACCCTGTCCACAATTAGGGTTTAAATACACACAGACAGATTTAATGGACAAGGGCACCCAAAGGAAACTGTATTGCACAAGGAGAAAGTAAGCATCTGAAGAGAAATCACCACAAGTGGGGCAAAGAGAGGCCAGTCTCAGCAGAGCTGTGGGAGTCAGAGGGATTGAAGAGTAGTCCTGAGTACTGCCTGCAGACATCCCCTTCTCCAGGTTTTCTAGTGCTTTGGAATCCTGAGAAGGAAAGGGCAAGTATAAAAATGAAAGAGCTATATCCCTAGAGGCCCAGCCAAATTTTCTGTGGGATCTCCTTCCAAAAGAATTATATAAGAATTCAGATTCAGAATTCCTCGGATTTTGAAGTTTAACTGGTGCATATACTATATATTGCTTAACACCCCAGCAGCTTCTGGGGCAGCTCACTATAATCTGAAACATTTTTTTTTTTAAAGAAAATCATATGAATATTCACATCGTGTAAGATAAATAAAACTACATTATGTCTCATATCAGTCTAGGTCAGATTTGCCATTAAAGTAGCTCCCCCCCTCCGAATAAAATGTATTTAATGAAGGAAATTTGGAAGACAAAGATAAAATATAAAAATCACCTATAATTTCACAAGCTATAGATAACCACTTTCCTGTCTTATACCTGAATATAATCCTATTTTATAAAATTGGAAAAATAAAATAAAATTGGGATCATGCCTCACTTCCATTTTATCCTACTTTGTTAAATGAGGTTTGGTCCCACATTTATGTGGAACTCAGTTTTCAAAGTTTATTTGGATTTTTTTTCCTACCCTGTTTGCATTTTCTTTTTTTTAACATAGATTTTTAAAAATTATTATTAACATATAATTGGGGCGCCTGGGTGGCTCAGTTGGTTAAGCGACTGCCTTCGGCTCAGGTCATGATCTTGGAGTCCCTGGATCGAGTCCCGCATCGAGCTCCCTGCTCGGCAGGGAGTCTGCTTCTCCCTCTCCCACTCCCCCTGCTGTGTTCCCTCTCTCGCTGTGTCTTTCTCTGTCAAATAAATAAATAAAATCTTTAAAAAAAATTATTATTAACATATAATGTATTATTTGTTTCAGGGGTACAGGTCTGTGATTCATCAGTCTTACACAATACACAGCGCTCACCACAACACATACCCTCCCCAGTGTCCATCACCCAGCCATCCCATCCCTTTCACCCCCTTCCACTCCAGCAACCCTCAGTTTGTTTCCTGAGATTAAAAGTCTTTTATGGTTTGTCTCCCTCTCTGGTTTTGTCTTGTTTCATTGTTTCTTCTCTTCCCGTATGATCCTCTGCCTTGTTTCTCAAATTCCACATATCAGTGAGATCATATGATAATTGTCATTCTCTGATTGACTTATTTAGTTTATTTGGATTTTAAAATGTGGATAAGAGTGGCTTCTAGGTGGTTGGTTAAGCATCTGACTCTTGATTTCGGCTCAGGTCATGATCTTGGGGTCATGGGATAGAGCCCCATGTAGGACTCTGCGCTCAGTGGGGAGTCTGCTTGAGATTCTTTCTCTCTCTCTCCCTCTGCCCCTCCCTCCATTTGCTCGCTCTCTCTCTTTCAAATAAATAAATCTTTAAAAAATGTGAAGAAGAGATTGAGGACAGAGGAAGAGGTAAGAGGTGGAGATCTGGAGGCTGGAGGAGACAATGCTACAGGCACTAGCCACAGAGGCTGTTGGAGCCACCATGAGGTTCAAGGGGGAGGTGGGTACCAAGTAGAGAGAAACCCCACTTGGCAGATATTGACACTAAGGAGACTCTTGGCCTGAATATGAGCAGTATCCTGTTGGCAGAATGGAGATCATCAGTTAGGGAATTCAGCAACGTGGAAGCAGAGACATGAGAAGGCTGCCAATGGCAGCAGACATTGGTTGGACCAGGCACTGTGGTGGGCAGCAGCCCTGTAGAGCACTCACACCTGGAAATCAGAAGACTTGAGAGCACGGGACTGACAGTTGGTGGTTCTGATTGCCTGTAGGAAACTGCCTCTCAGTCTTTTTGAACATGTGGCAAGACTCAGGAAAGGGATCACAGTAAGGTCCTGCTCCTTGTTAGATCAGGATTGTTAATCTCACAGACCAAAGGGCAAACTGTGAGCTGGGACTCCCAACCTAGTGGGGCTTTAGATAGCGGTGTGCTGGAGCCTGCTTACACTGGCTCATGAGAGTCAATTGTTAAACTTCCAGGAATTCTGCAAGCCAGTTGTTAAACAGAGCCATTATTTAAAAATTAAATTATATGGACTTACAAATAAATTATACTAAAAACAAAGGTAACGATTACTCAAAACTCATAATGTCCTATTTTGCTACATTTTACTATTATGTATAGTCTAGTGGTTTTTTCAATTTATTGTATCTGTATGGGGGAAATACTAAACAATGATATGCTACTGTGTATCTCTTTTCCAACTCCATGTTCAGTGACATCACATTGGCCATGGTAGGAATATTTACACCAAGGAAATTAGCAAATGCTGTGAATCTATAGCTATTTCTGCCACATAGCTTGCTGTTAAACATTTGCCAGTACACCACTGGGCTTAGAGAGACATTTGGGTTTCACATGCCAATATTCTTGGGTAATTACAGGAATGTCTGTGGAGGGATATTAGACTTTGTGATATCAAGGGATTGGGGAATCAAAATTTGGGGTATTAACAACATCATGATCTTATATGTACTTACTAACAGAAAATGCCTGGGACCCATCAGTGCCCATTAGACAAAGGCAGACCAGTGCTCAGAGGACCCCAACCATCACTATGTTGAGACCAGAGAGATGTCCCTGTGGATTGTCCTCAAAGAAGAACATGGTGAACAGCAGCCTCATTATTTCTTTTAGTAAACACAGCACAGACTTTCATAAGGATGTTTTATATGCCTTTCAAAATTGGCCAATAGCCAATATGGTGTGAAAGTAAGTAGGTTTCGGTAGCAAAATGTGGAGGCTGTGATAGAGATGTACAGCTCTTTGCTGCACTGACTAATCCAAAACAGTTTTATAAATGAATGAATTGACATTCATTGGGCTGTCCTTCTATAAATATGATTCCTCTTAATCAAGTCTTTATTAAGTCTGAAGTGGCAGCAAGTTCTAAATTTTACTAGATATAGCTTGAGGGCAACCATTCTGTCTATCAAATATTATAGGCTTTGGTATTCAGCTCAATTCAAGGATATTGAGAAACCGTACAAAGACACATGCATCAGAGAGGAGCCACCCCTCGCAATACAGAGCCAGGCTGAGGTGGTACACCAGGTCAGGGCTGAAATTTTTTCTTAAGATTTAGTTTTGGTTTCATTTCTTTCTTTTTTTTTTTAAGATTTTATTTATTTATTTGACAGAGAGAGAGACAGAGAGAGAGAAAGCGCACAAGCAGGGTGAGTGGGAGAGGGAGAAGCAGGCTTCCCGCTGAGCAGGGAGCCCGATGCGGGGCTCGATCCCAGGACCTTGGGATCATGACCTGAGCCGAAGGCAGACGCTTAACAACTGAGCCACCCAGGTGCCCCAGTTTTGGTTTCATTTCAATACACATATGAGAGAATAACCAAGTACCAAAGTTATCAGCCAAGTCATAAGGCATGTCCTCAGGCATTTTGGCCCCTCAAATTATAAAGCCAGATATAACCAAGTGCCTCTTCCCCTGTCCTTGGCCAGTAACTGCCACCCTCCCAATTCAGACCCCCAAAACACATACAAACTCTCAGTGGAGCATTGTCTCTTTTATTTTATTTTTTATTTTTTTAAATTGTTATGTTAATCACCATACATTACATCATTAGTTTTTGATGAAGTATTCCATGATTCATTGTTTGTGCATAACACCCAGTGCTCCATGCAATACGTGCCCTCCCCAATACCCATCACCAGGCTAACCCATCCTCCCACGCCCCTCCCCTCTAGAACCCTCAGTTTGTTTTTCAGAGTCCATCGTCTCTCATGGTTCGTCTCCCCCTCTGATTTCCCCCCCTTCATTCTTCCCCTCCTACTATCATCTTCTTTTTTTTTTTTCTTAACATATATTGCATTATTTGTTTCAGAGGTACAGATCTGTGATTCAACAGTCTTGCACAATTCACAGCTGGAGCATTGTCTCTTAAGTTAAGTTTCTGGTATAACATTCATGATAAAATGATTGAAAATAAATGCCTAGTAATTGAAGGAGTTAACTAGCTATATAGAACCGTTAACTATAAGACAGTGAGAGTTGAATGGGCAGCTACCACAAAGGAAGACTATTTAATTTTTGAAGAGTTTATCTGTGGTCCTTATTTTTCTCTTGTAGTTAGATTACAGGGCCAGCTGTCTATTTAGGTCACTCCTACTTTGTTACAATAAAACCATGTCATCTGCACGTATGAAATTGTTTCTTTTTAGGTGCTCTCCCATCCTGCTCATTCAAGATACCAGGAAATAACTAAATGTGTTTGTAGGTGAAGAAAAATATACAAAACATGAAAGTTTGTTTCAAGTGAAACAATTTAAATGTTTTGTTTCTAATGATGGCTGCTCTCCTCATATAGCAAATCCAAATTAGGTGAGTCACCTTTTCAGTTGGAGAAGGTTTACTTCTGAATGGTTTCACAAGTCTGTTTCAGTTGGTTTTGGTAAATAAAACAAAGCATTTTTAAGTTTTCTAATGTATTATAAAGTGAGTAGCTCTCCCCTAGAACCATGTTAAAATTAATGGCATGTATCTCTTAAAACTAAACCCAAATGTCTGTGAGCTATAAAAAATATTTATTGATCCAACACTGATATAGGTCCTGTTACATAGGAAACACTGGTTAAATAAAATGTTTATGAATTATTATTCAAATCTCGATTGAAACCAAATCTGGTCTCTTATAAATACTGTAAATTCTTAATCAAAATGTTCTAATGGTACTTGTTATTTAAGGAAATCTTATAGTGAGTGGACCTCTAAAGCAAAGTGAATAATGAACCAATTAAGTATTTATGAAACATTTAGTATATTTGATTCTCTGCTGAAGACATGATCCCCCCAACTATGAAGTAGTTTACTATGTGGGGAAATGACCACAAAATGATTTGGATAGTGGGAAAAGCATTGGCTCAGAGGTAGGAGACCAAAGTAGCTGAATAACCTGAAACAAATCTTTCTCTTTCTGAATCTTGGCTTTATTACCTACAAAATTAGTTCATTAATAAATGATCAACAATGTTTCTTCCAGCTCTAACAAGTCTTTGATTCTAAGACACACAAGTGAAACCGAAAATGTAACATAACACTGTACAGGCCGTCCCCAACTTAGGAACTGGATCAACTCCAAAAGGTCAATTGTTTGGAACACAGAATATATTTTCCCACAGAGACTGTGGTACAAATGGCGGTTAAATTCCCGGATCAGTCTGCAAAATCAATTTAATCCTTAATGTAACTGTAGGAAAGTATCCATGGTAATACAGACTCTAACCACCGATTATAACAAAGTTTATGGGGAAAAGCCATTGAGAATTCTAATTTGGAATGGCAGAAAACATCTATCAGTGTTTCCCACTACCCTGTGCAATAGGCATAAAGACAGTTCCAATTGTAATTCACAGGCTGATGTGGGCCTTAAATGTGAGACTGGCAGTGTGGATAGTGAAGGAACCTGAGATACCTCTGATCCCATAAGGGGGGTGGACTGAGGACAGTTCATGGTGTCTAGGGGTTTGGTTGCCAGGAAGGAGTTGGTTCCAAACCAAAGGACAGGGACTGTAAGGGAAAAAGGGAGTGAACATATGTGCTGGGAACTTTTTAAAAAAGAATATTACTTTTGATCTCACTCACTTTGTAGGTGAGGAAGTTGAGATCTGGGAAGGTTAAATTGCATTGTCTTAATAATGAAACTAAAACTTGAATCTGAAACTTATGATTCTTAGCCCAGATAGCTATCTACCTCTCGCTCCCTCCCTTCCTTTCTCCCTCTCCCCACCTCCCTTCTCTCTCTCTTTCTCTCTACCCCCCTCCCCCCGATTTTTACTTGAAAGCAATGGCATTGTGCAGGGACCTACTCTTTTCATCCCCTCTTTCCTGTGCAGGAATCTCCTAGAACCCTGCACCTTCATGCCCATTCTCATTTAAGTGTTCATCCCCTGGCAGCCTGGCCAACAATCAGCACAACAGTTTTCTGTTTTGCCCAAATGTGTTTTAAACAGTGCCACCAGCTCAAAGAATGACTTTCTAGTTGCTAAAAAAAAAAATGTTGCCCTGACCCCTAATATTCCAGTCTAGAGAATGTGATTGAGTAAACCTAAATCCTAAATTCTGGTAACATTAGGATACTTCTAATAGTGATGCTTCTGTTAAGACAGAACCCAGCCTGGCTGGGAGAGCCAGGGTCCCAATGCCCAGGTGACAGGCATGGCTCCTTTGTCAGAAAGAAGGCTTCTGGCTGGCAGTTCCTAAGTGTACCATGTGGTGGGAATTTTTACTGGCATTATCATATTTAGTCCCCCTGAAAATCCTGTGAAATAAACATTTTCCTTTATAGATGTGGGGATGAAGGCTCAGAGGCTTTGAACAACCAGACAGCAGGACTTAGAGGTTGGGCTAGTTAGGGACCAGCTCTGGAACACTGTTGTGACAGGAAGTGGGAAGACGTTAATGGAGGGGTGGCCTGGGTCCAGTGGATGCCGTCTGCTCTGATGGCAGGGTGAGTTAGCTCATGGCAGGCTAGGAGTGAGCAGAAGGTGGGTGATTTCACAATGGGTGGTTGTCTTCGCGGATGAGAAGGAAGGAGGGGTCATTCTCAGCCAGAGCCAGGGGAAGGTTGGAGTGCCTGCCCCACACACCTGAGAGTGCTCCCATAAACAACCCTTATGTGTCCATATTCTTATGCCAGGCCTGCAGGCCTAGGGCTCAGGAGTGTGGTCCAGATCCTAAGCCTTTTAGAATTCCGAAGAGGGAGAGGGCAACGAAGTCAGGTAAGGCCTTTATAGAAGTGATGCAACCAAAGGACATGAAGAGGGTATGAAGTATTATGGGGTTAACTTCAGTGTCTTTCAAATGAAGTGGCTATGTGCTTATTGTCAGGATCATCTGGGAAGCTTTTTCAAAACACCACTACTGTTTGATTCCCCTCTTCCCACCAAGGAAGTCCTATTTCACTCTCACCATTGGGAGCAGAGGGGTACATATTTTGAAACAATTCTGATAGGAACCCATGCATACCTCATCCACTTTTCATTTGTATAGATCTCCTATATATATATATCAAAGAGACTGACTCAGAAGAACCAGGGGAGGGCTCTTCAGGCAAAGGGATCATTTCTGGTGAAGTTTGTGAAAGTGGAGGGAGTGGGGCAGAGAGGTACACAAGGTGGTGGTAGGACACAGCGTGGGGTAAAATCTTAATAAGATGGCCCAGCAAGAAGGAACTGGAATGCTGGGCCAGAGAGTTTAAACCTGAAGCTGTTTGTAAAAGGAAATGATTAATGTATTCACTTGTTCAATAAATATCTATTGAGCACCTACTCAGTGCCAGGCACTGTTATGTGCTAGTTATATAACAGAGAACAAAATAGTCTTTTCCTCATCAAGTTTATATTCTGGTAGGGGTGGTATAGGGTGACCAATCCATCCCAGTTTGCCTGAGACTTCTGGGATTTTAGCACTGAAAGTCCCTTGGCCCAGGAATCCCCTGGGCAAACCAGGATGGTTGGTTCCCTAGGAGATGGACAGTGTGTGCACGTGGTGGTGAGGGTCAGGATGAACAACAAAGCAGGGGAAGAGACTGGGGATAAAGAAGAATGTACTTTAGATAAGGCAGTCAGGGAGGATCTCTGTAAATGTGACAAATGAGCAGCGATCTGAACAGAATGAGAGAGAGAACCATGTACACATCTCAGGGTGGGTTGTAGAGGGGTGATTACTTCTAGCAGAAGGATGCTCCTTGTAAGGGCCCTGCAGTGGAGACATGCTTGGCACAGATGAACAGCAATTTTGGCAGAGGGGTTGAGAAGAAGAGTCAGATGCAGAGAAGGGCCGGATAGAGTAAGCCATGTTAAGGACCTAAGATTATATTCTGAATGTATTGGGAGCCACTGGAGGGTTGAGAGCAGAGGCATGACCTAATCACTCAGAAGGTGGGGATACAAGAGCGGAAACAGGAGGAACATTTAGGAAGCAACTTCATTCAGAAGTCTTGAAGAGTTCCTTTCAAAATGTTTGATCAGAGAACGAGCAGGATATAATGCCATTCAAGTAAATTAGCCTGCTATCATAAGACCAGCCTGGGCAGGATTGGGCTGACCCTAGCTACCCTAGTGACAGCACTGGGGATGAGGAGGAGGAAGCATCAGGAGTTACCTTGGAGATGGGATTAGCAGAAGTTGGTGGTGCAGGATTTACAGGGGGATGAAGGAGAGTGGTGGATCAAAGATGATTCCTAGTTACTCTTCCCCATGCTAGTTTTCCAGGTTTGAATTTCTCCCTCAGTTGTTCAGATCCAAACTTCATGGAAGAAAAGAACATGTTATACTCTTTTCTTCCAGGATGAGGAAGATTCCATGATAGAGTAGCAAGAGCAGGAACTTGGGATCATACAGACCAGGGCTCACACCCCAGCTCCACCACAGACAAGCTCACCCCTCAGGCATCTCTTCTACGTTCTGGGGACCTCAGTGTCCCCACCAGTAAAATAGGAATAATGATGCCTCCCTGGCGGAACTAGTTGGGGGCACTGAATGAGCTCACACTCATAAAGAACCTAGTTCAGGACATGGCGAGCCCTCAATCCGGGTTCGTTCTCTCCCCTTGTTTGCACCCTTGGAGTTGAGTATGTATGCCTACCCACTTTCAGAAGTGATCAGTATTTTATAAGCCATTTTGTGCTCTTTGCCCCCTTCCCCTCTCCCTAGCCCACTTATTCCATAAACACATTTCTGTGTATTGGCGGGGCTCAGCCTGTCATCATTTGGTCCCTCTTCTTCATACTCACTGATACTGCCTCTGTGCAAATGTGCCTCTCTTTTCACTTGGGCAGCTGCAGAAACCTCCCTGGTCTCACCCTCCCACCCACACTCTCACATCTTTCAGGCCCTGCACATCATCTTCAAGGTGAAAGCTAAACACTGAGCAGCACCTTGCACAATCCACTTGCCTCTGCCCACTTTGCCATATTCTGTCCTCCCTGAGTTGCCCCCACCTTTGGCCTGCCCTCCACCCTCCACCCCTGCCAAGTGCACAAGTTCATTCTCAGTGCTCTCGTGGTACTTTGCACCTACTGCTACTTATCTCTCCATTATTTCTGCATAAAAGGGCAATGGTATTTTGTGCAGGGGTCAGAGTTCATGCTCTGCAGCCACCCAATCTCCATTTCATTCCCAGCCCTGTTACTTATCAGCTGGGCCTAATGAGTAGGGATTAATTTAAAAGATGATGATATTTCTCTATACTGGAATACTTGAGCAAGTTATTTCATCATTGTGCTCCAGGGATAATGACAATACCCACCTCACAGGTTGTTGTGAATTGTAAGAGTTAATATATCTAAAGCACTTAAATAGTACCTCCTACTTAGTAAGTCCTCAAGACACATTGCCTATAATTATTACATCTATCTCCCTGAGTTTGAGTTCCATGAAGGATGAGACTAGATGTCATTCTTTTTTTAAAAAATCTTCTATCTCCTCTTAATAGTCCTTCAAATATTTGTTGAACGAAGAACTAAGCAAATCTTCTTTGAAAGACTTTGTTCCCCCCCCTTTACTTAGCTGTTTCTTGACTGCAACATTTGGGCTATGTCCAAACCTTTGTTAATAAAAAAATGCAGTTATTAGTACTTTTGTGAACTTTTAATTTTCATTTCCATTATTTCCCTGTAGTATATTTCCCAAAGTGGAATTATCAGTTAATGAAAGGAACAATTTTACAGCTCTTATATGTATTTACAGAATGTTCTTTGGCAAGACTTGTTCAGTGACAACTGAAATAGGGAACTAGTGAAGCAATGGTTTTATTTTTCTGTACAGAATATTATGCAGCCATTAAATAATACATTTCTCCACAATTTGACCTCACTGGGTTTTTATCATTTCTATTTATTTTTGCTAGTTTAATAGGTGGGTAGTAGTACATTAATGTCATTTTAATTTGCATTTTTAATGAGCTTCTTCATTTTTCCAATGATGATTTACTACAATTGTAATCAAATGTGCAAATTTTTGATTCACTCCCCTAGATTATTTATGGAATATAATTAGATACGGGTCATACATATTTGAATATATATATTTGTATCAATTACTATCAATATATTTTGGATGGGCAGATCATATCTTTTATATTTAGCATAGGTATTTTTCTTCATTCTGTGTTTTCCTTTAAATATATATTTTATGATTTGATGTATTTTATTTGTTTAACTTCATCTAGTTTGTCTCTATCAATGGCATCCATTAAGTAAAACAGTAGAACGTTAGGGCTTGGAGGAACTTTACTGTCATTGTTCTTATTCTTTTTATGGATGAGGGTTCTGAGGGCCCAATAATCTGATTTACTTAATGCCACAAAGTTGTCATTTTTTTAGTAGCTGAAACCAAATTTTCTCCAGTAGCTGGGGTGAGTAGAATGTTTTCTAGTTTTAAATAAAATCCCAGATACTCCTGTGTAGAATGGGATTTGCTTGAGCCATGAGAAACGTAAATGTAATGTTTAAACTACTCAGAGCATGAGAAGAAACATTTAACACCTTCTGTCAATTATGTATTGTACTCTGGTGTGTGTATGTGTGTGTGTGTGTGTGCGCGCGCGCGCGCGCACACACACACACATGTTGATGGCTATCTGCAAGTGATAAGGAAAAAAGCAAAAGAGAGAGAGAAGGAGAGAACTTTGACTCCTCTCAAAAGTCCTCCTAAACAGTGGTCCATTTGCTCTGATGTCTACAATGATGATTATCACAGGGTTTTTCATACTGTAAAAAATTAGAAATAACTTAATGCCTAATGGTTAAGAGTTTAACTATGGTGCTTTCATAGAGTAGAATACTATGGAGCATTACAAATCATATTGTAAAAGAATATTTAGTGACAGTGTTAGATATACTTAATCTATTGTTAAGTTTTTAGAAAGTGAACAATAATTAAAGAAGTTAAATAAATGAAGTCATATATCATGTTCATGAATTGGAAAATTCTGTATTAAGATATCAATCTTCTGGGGCGCCTGGGTGGCTCAGTCGTTAAGTGGCTGCCTTCGGCTCAGGTCATGGTCCCAGGGTCCTGGTATTGAGCCCCACATTGGGCTCCCTGCTCCGTGGGAAGCCTGCTTCTCCCTCCCCCACTCTCCCTGCTTGGGTTCCCTCTCTCGCTATGTCTCTCTCTGTCAAATAAATAAATAAAATCTTAAAAAAAAAAGATATTCATCTTCTCCAAATTAACCTATAGATTCAATGGACTCCTAATAAATATCTCAACTACCTTTTTCTTGGTGGGGGGCATCATGGTGGTCACAGTTGACAAGCTGTCCCTAAAATGTATATGGAAATGCAAAGAATTCGAAATAGACAAGAAAATCTTGAAGAGAAGAACAAATTTGGTGGGTTTTACTATCAGATTAAAAGATGTAACATAAAATTATAGTAATTAAGATACTGTGATATTGGTGCAAAAATGGACAAACTAGTAGAAGAGAATATAGAGCCCAGGAACAGACTCACACATATGTGGCAGAGGAAAATGGTCTTTTCAATAAATGATTATGGAGCAATTAGGTATTTCAATGAAAACAAATGAGCTTTGACCTCTACTTCACACCATACACAAATGGCTAACTGGAGATGGATCGAGACCTAAATGGTAAGACAATAAAGCTTCTGAAGAAAGCATAGGAGACTATTTTCATGACCTCAGGGCAGTCAAAGACTTCTTAAACAGGATACAAAAAACAAAGGAAAAATCAGTTAAGTTAGACTTCATTAAAATTAAAAAGTTTGTGAAAGGGTAAGTCACAGACTGAGAGAAGATATATATAGATATATATACATATGTATGTGTGTATATAATATATAAATATATATGTATCCAACAAAGAACTTGAATTCTATAAACCAATAAGAAAAAGACAAGCCAATTTAAAAATGGGCAAAAGACTTGGACAGGCATTTCATGGAAGAAGATGTCCCCTAATGTCTGAAAAAGTGTTTAACATCATTAGTCACCAGAGAAATGCAAATGAAAACCACAATAAGATATCAACTCGTACTCTTCAGAATGGCTAAAATTGAAAAGACTAAGAATATCAAGGGTTGGGAGGGTATATATTGGAACTCTCACACATTGCTGATGGGGACTATAAAATAGTACAGCCAGTTTGGAAAACTGGCCCATCTACAAAAGCCAGATCTGACTACCCTATGACTTAGCAATTCTACTCCTAGGTGTATGCCCAACAGAAGTGAGTGCACAGGATCACTAAAATACATGGACAAAATGCTCATGGCAGCCTTATTTTTAATAATCAAAATTTGGGAACAAGTTAGTATTAACTTTGTGGAATTTTAGACAGCAAAAACAAAAGTCAATCCACTGCTACACGTAACAATATGGATGAACCTCACAGACATCATGAGTGAAAAAAGGAAGACACGAAAAGTGTTTACTGTATGATTCCTTTTATATGAAATTCAAAAACAGATAAAACTAATTAAAAGTAGTACAAGTCAATATAGAATTTACCTACAGGGTACAGGGATACTGACCAGGAGGTGGCAAGTAAGAATTTTCTGGAGTGCTGGAGTGTCCTTTATGATGTCGAGATGGTGGTTAAACAAGAATATACTTAAATAAAAGTGTATCAGTATGTATATATAAGATTAATACACCTCATTCTCTCTCTCTATATATATATTACACTTTAATAAAGAGTATTACAGGTCATTTTCACTTTCTTCTTTTTGCTATGTGTTCTAAATGTTATCATCTTTTTCTCAGCTATATTTTCCAAAAAAGTCGAAAATGAAGACATGATGAATTGTAACAAGAGAAAAAAGAAGTTATTTTTAAAAGCTAGAACTCAATCTCAGCTACCTACCCAGATTTAGTGCCTTGAGCCCTGGACCCAGCTAAAAATAGCACAGGGCCTTTCCAGCCTGTGACCTGGGAGCTGGGCTACGTTTATCAGACTCAGCAGGCCAGTGAAATGGGGTGGGGCCAGGCGGAGCCTTGTGGGTCTGGTAGGCGTGGCTGATCAGCAGGCTGTTTAGGTCATACCCGCCATCAGTAACTGGCTGTTTCTTCCCACTGCAGACCGAGAACGTAGGCTCCCAGCTTACTGCGAAGTGGAAATGAGAGGGAGGAACAAGAATCCATACTGATTAGAAGGGGAGAGGTCCAGCGCTGTAAGCAGATTGGACTTAAAGGAAGTCAGAGTAGCTAACCCAGTAGCTAATCCCTTGCTCTTCACCAGGTTAGACTTCTAATTTTTGTTTGGGCAAACCTGTGTTCATTTTCCTACGACTCAGTTTTAAATGTTATGCTTGAGTTTGAGGAAATTAGTTGCAGAACTATTTAGATTGCAATGATGAGAAAAGCTCCCTGAGTGGTTTTGCTGCTGAATCAGCTTAACCTGAAGAACTAACTTCATTTAACCTCTTCCTTTAATGTGCCCATCTCAAATGCAGGAACGACTAGTAATTATCCGTGTCACAGGGATGTTTTGAGGCTTAATTAATGTTTATAAGCCGCTCTAAAGTATTCAGATGAAGAGAGAGTTGATAGGAATGTTGCTGTTCTAAGTTCCATTTACAAACTCTGACAAGTTGCAAAAATGGGGTGTGGTACTGTGCTTCCAAGTGAGCCAGCATGGTGTCTCCAAGATTCCACCTTGTTTAATTAGAATCACTATCACTTGACCCATATGACTCAGGAGGACTCTATTTCTACATTTTGTTCATTTGTTAAAGGAGAGTGTAAATATGAGGGTAATTCATAACAAGTGACAACATTCAGGGAGGTGACTTTAAACAAGTTCGTATGTTGCTGTTGTCAGTAGACAGAGAAATTTTAGCCCCGGCCTGAAGTAAGAAGCAAATTTACTTTCTTTCTTTTTTTTTTTTTTTTAAAGATTTTATTTATTTATTTGACAGAGAGAGACACAGCGAGGGAGGGAACACCAGCAGGGGGAGGGGGAGAGGGAGAAGCAGGCTCCCCGCAGAGCAGGGAGCCCGATGTGGGACTTGATCCCAGGACCCTGGGATCATGACCTGAGCCAAAGGCAGTCGCTTAACCGACTGAGCCACCCAGGCGCCCCACAAATTTACTTTCTTCTTTTCTCTTCTTTTTTTTTTTTTTCACAATTGAACTTTCAAGACAGGGCTAGGATGTGTCAAACTCCGAGATCACATAGAAGCTTTAAGTCAGATATTGTAGATGCCATTAGAAGCCTTCCCCAAAATAAATCCATCCTGCTGCATGATTTGAAATGGCTTAGGATACTATCTTTTTCATCCTTAAGAAGCAGACACCCTGAAATCTCATCTATGAAAAACAATCCGAGAGAGGATAGTAAGACTCTGTCAAGAGCACACTTTTCCTTATTACAGTAGCCAGTAAACTTGGCTTTGCTTGATAAAAAAATTTAAATCTGTGATCAAACAGGAATGTAGTGGGCTGAATAATGACAGTGAAGATGGGAACAATAACGTTGGTGGGAATAATAATAGCAAGCATGTATTTTGGGCTTACCAGGTGCCAGACACTGTTCTAAGAGCTTTGCATGTCTTGACTCACTTGATCCCAGCAATAACCCTAGAAGATAAGACCTATTATCATCTCTATTTTACAGACAAGTAAACTGAGGCTTGGAGAAGTTAAGTAACTAACTTGCCTGAATTATATAGCTTAGCAGCTGGCAGTGTTTTCAAAACATCAGTGTGCTTACAGTTCCCCAGAAAACTAGATAAAATTGATGTTCCCAGCCCAAGACCAGAGATTTTGATTCAGAAGTGTGGGATGGGGCCTAGAAAAATGCATTTCTAATGAATACCAAAGGCAAATTTACTGTAGGTGGCCTTTTGACCACCCTTTGGGAAAGAGCGGCCCAGACTTAGAGAAATGAGAGTCTGGGAGTCAGACTTTGCCAGTGTTTCTCCAGAACTAGCCTCCCCTGTCCAGCTGAAGAGTAGATCATTTGCCCAGCTGGGACTGTATGTCCTCATAGTGAAAAAAAAAAGGCTGTATCAGGCTGACATTGGTTAATGAAAATAGCCCTTTGACACATCCAAATTGATTTGTTCAGGTTCCATATTTAACATTTAACCTTCTGATTTTAATTTGATTTCTTAACAGATTTTCCTACCAGGAAGAGTGTGTGCCATGAGATATGAATTTCAGCTGGTAGTTATAGCTCTCACAGGTAATGAATAAATGGCGTTGTGATTTATTAATCAATCTATTATAACTCTGGTTAATGTGAATCAATTCTCTCCTGAATGAACTGAGAACAATGAGTTTAGGAGCCTGCAAACCTCAGAGCCAACATACATTTTGAGGCCTGATTTATCCTTTCCTTAGCACACACACATCACTGAGCTGGAAGATACATTTTGAGACTGAGAATGTTGATACCCACATCTCTCCAAAAGGGTAAGTTTATCAGGTTTAATAAAATGATTCACAAAAAGTCATTCACATGGCTTTCATCTTGCAATTCATCAAAAAACATTCACGTATCCTTCTATCCTTGGCTTTTAAACATCTGACCACTGAGATGTTGAAGGGCGTGATGATGAATTTTCCACATCCTTGCCCTTTTGTTCTTCTCAAATGCCATTTGTCTGATTTGGAACATGTATCACCTGGTAAATCTGGAAAAGACACACAAATGGGCTTGGCCAGAGACAATGCTGTGGAGACTGAACCAACCCATATTATACACCCACTTTTCCTTAGAGCAAAAACATGAGGCAGTGTAAAGCAGTTATAGTTTCCATGGTCCCTCTCCATGAGGAAACATCAAGGTATTTGCCTCTCCATACATTCCACATCCTATGCTCTGGATAAGACATACTGCCACCCTCCTCTTTGCTGGCCACACTCCAGCTGCACTACCCTTCTCTTCCCGTACTCACCAAACCTGCTCCACCCCTTTGTCCCAGGGCCTCTTCTACCTGTGATGTTCTTTACCCACATCTTGCTGTGATTGGCTCCTCTGTGTTTCAGGTCTCAGCTTAAATGTTGCCCTTCAGAGAGGGCTTCACTGACACCCATCTAAAGCAGTCACTATTGCATTATTCATTCTCTGTATGGCACTTAGCAGTTGCTAATATTTTTATTGTTTATTTATTTGTTTTTTTTAATAGTCTGTCTCCCTCAACTATAATGTAAACCCCATTGAGTCTAGAATCTTCTATTAGGGGGCAGCTGGGTGGTTCAGTCGGTTAAGCATCCTACTCTTGATTTTGGCTCAGGTCATGATCTCAGGGTTATGGGATCGAGCTCCGCATCAGGCTCTGGGCTCAGTGCAGAGTCTGCTTGTCCCTCTCCATCTGCTTCTTTCCCTACTCACTGTCCCTCTCTCTCAAATAAACAAATAAGTAAAATCTCTTTTTTAAAAAAAAGAATCTTCTATTAGATCGTATTTTCACTCTTGTATCTACAGTGCACAAAACTATGCTTAACACAGGAGAGATGTTTGGGGAGGAAAAAAAGGAAGAGAGTGGGGAAAGCCATTTCTGATCTGAGGCTGATTCCAGTTGTCAAAGGCATCCAATTGGCTATTTCTTTGCTTAAGAGTAAAATATTTTTATCCACCTCCTTTGGAAACAAATCAGAGATCTTAAAGATGTGTTGACTTTATTGCATAAGACTATTTAACAGAGGTTAAAAAAACATGAGTTACACTGAGAGTCTTTGCTAGATATTTGTCATCATTAGCTCTGTCTCAGTAGTTATTGCAATGTGAGATCAGGTGCTTGAATTAGCATCAAAGTAAAATAAAAACTGTTATACTAAAAGGCTTTCTTCCCAAAGGGCTCAAAGATACCTTGTTGGCAACCAATGGGGTAATAGTAAAGTATCTTCCCATAGAAATAGGAAATGAGGTTGCCTTCTAAGAGTTCAATCAGTAAGACACACACACACACACTCTCACACAGATTATAAGTTGACTGAAGGAGTAAACTGATAGGTAACCCATGTGTAACTGAAGACTTTGGAAACACCCATAACTTCAGCCAAGGTGACCTGGGGGTGATTTTAGAATGGCAAGCACCAGAATGTGACTGTTCATTTAAAAAGTGTAAAGCTAGTCAATTGTTTGGAGAAAACCTGGATGAATAGAGGTGGTGGGCAGAGGTTCTGTCAGTGTATAGCATGGAAGACCTAAGCCTAAGAAGCCAGAAGTTGAGAGCACCTTCCCAAATACTGTTCAGGGGAGAAGGGGCCTTGGCTCAGGGACTTGAGCTCTCAGGTCTCTGTGGCAAAGGATTAGCCATCTACCTACCTCTCCTTACTCAGATTTCATGCTCTAAGTACAGAATTGAAATCATTTTGTTCCCTGTCTACAGGGAGAAAATGCCCCCCAGTCTGCTGATATGAGGGTCCATTTGCTAGCTGGTTGCATTTATTATTAAAATGGGATACACTCTATTTATTTATTATTATCATTTTTTAAGTGAGCGCTAGGCCCAATGGAACTCACAACCTTGAGATCAACAGTCCCATACTCTAGTGACTGAACTAGCCAGGCACCCCAAAAATGGAATACACTTTAATTTTGGCTATACAGCATTCTCTGTGAGCTTAGGTTAGTGTGAAGCTACCCCTGAGATAGAGTTTGAGAGCAGAGTGACTTGTGTTGGTTCCATACTGCATGACAGAGAATGGACCAGAATTTATATTGCCCGTGACAGGCTGGCTCTGAGAAGATGAGGGCTGACCTAAGCTTGGTTCCTTCTCTCAAGTTCACCAATCCTATACCTCATGTGACTTCCTGAGGAGATACTGAGTGAGGGAATGATGAGAAGCCAGGAATGTATTCCAGCTGGACGTGTCCTCAAGAACTGCAAGTTCTCAATGGAGGAACCACAAGTACTCTAGTCCATGGGGTGACAAACTTTTTCTGTAAAGGACCAGATAATGAACACATTAGGCTTTGCTCCTTGAGGAGACAGGTGAGCCCAGAAAAGGGAACACAGATTGCAGGGGCCAGACAAGAGCTATCGCCTCCTAGAACCCTTGGGAGAACTAGGGTTATCAGAACTAAAGTTGGGGGTGGGGCAGGGCAAGATGAGGCTTTCTAGAGAACGCTAAAGAGGAAATACCACTTGGCCAGGAATGAGATGAGCTCAGGTAATTAATTGGTGGAAAGTACCAAATCCATGGGGTCTCTGAGATGTCTCATAAAGGTCTTCAAGCTACACACTCACCCTTCTATGGGTTTGTAACTGACTGGTTCTGTTGGGTTCTGTCAGTACTCTACCATTTATCTGGGCAAAGGGATCTTCCTCAAAAGCTTGGATAACACACCTAAATTGCACCCCAATGAATGAATGGATATCATTCTGAAACAGGATCCTCCAGCTACAAATGACTATCTGTTTACTTGAGGGGGGACCAAGACTTAATTAACCAGCTTTGCTGTTTGGGGTAAGTTTAGAGACAGTCTAAATATATTTTTTTCCATGATAGCTTTTTCATTATATGTTTTATTCTTTGGAATTTAAATCACTTTTTTTTTTAATTTTCTATGCTGTACTTTTTATCCCTGTGACTTATTCATTCCATAACTGGAAGCCTGTACCTCCCACTCCCCTTCACCCATTTTGCCCATTTCCCTACCCACCTCCCCCTCTGGAATCTATAAATAAATTCTGCATTTAGAGCATGAAATCTGAGTAAGAAGAGGTAGGTAGATGATTTATCAAATTCAAAATATGCAGATGAACATGTAAGTGTAATTGACCAGAGGGGAAACCAGGATCCCAGAACAATTAGGGAGTTGGTGGAGGAAATGTAAATAAAGCCTGGGTTCCAGGTTCTAATCTTCTATCGTCACTCTACTGCAGTGATTCTCAAATACTGCAATGGACAAGATGGGTGGCAGCATCTTTTCAAGCTGTGTAGTTTGAAAAAGCTCTTATCCCTCCTTACCCCCAGTTGACATTCGCTGATCTACAATTCATCTTATGTTGCTGTGGATCTTCTTGAAACCCCTTCAAATAAAATTTAAAAAGCCAAACCAAAACAAAACAAACATGAGTTTTATAATGCAAGCTGGAGAATGGTTCTCCTTATTTAGAAGCAGCCAACAGAAGAGCTATAAAGAACAGAATGATTCCTAAATCAGCAAACCCCACAAGTTTGGATGATGCAAAACCAAGAGACTGTGGCTGGGATCAGTCTCATTCACTGGCAAGAAGCCGCCCAATAAATCACAAGATAGAACCATTTTAAGGCCTCTCTTCTAAAATAGAAGAGGGGAGTGTGTCAGACTTGTATTTATTCTGAAAGGAATAAAGACAAGTAAATTCTTTTAGAATTTCAATCTGTGGCAAGCAAGTAACTTGAGTAAAGTGATGAAACCATTCTCCACAAAATGAGGGTGAATTGAAGGTATGCTGCACTTGCAAAACACACCCGTATTAACACCACTCCCACCAAGTGTAAGAGGTAGCTGCCGGGATTTAGGTAGGGTAATAACATCAGGAAAACATTAAGAGGAGCCTGGAGTAGATGAAGGCTGATCCTGACGTCAGCATTGAAGTACGTGGCTGCACCAGTCTAGATATTAAACACCTTATCTGAAATAATATGAAACCTAGAGTCATCAGGTAGAATCATGTACTTTTTGAGTTTGAATGGACCCTAGAGAAGTTATCCAGATGGAAAAACTGAGTCCCTCCTCCGAACTCAAAGTCTTCTCCTTGAATAGCCCCATTGTCTGAATCCTCTAGACTGGGCTCCTTGACTGCAGGGACTATATTTTTTTATCTTTGAATTCCTAACACCTAGCACAGTGTCTAGCGCTTCGTTAAGTGTCCAATAATATTTGTCAAACCAATCAGAAGAAGCAAAAGTGTAAATCCTAGGGCAATAGGAAACAAAAACGTAGAAGAAAAATCCTTCTCTGTTCTCCTAGGGCATGGCAGGGCAAAATCACCCCAAAAAGCAAAAGTGAGTTTGACCTCAGTGTATCTTTTTTTAGGTGAACATCCCAAGTCGCATGAGCATTTGCTAGACTGCCCAGAGCTATCACCTCTATCATTGCTACTAACAACAGGGCTTGCTTATTTTGTCTTATTTGAGTATCAGAATGAGTTCATTCACAATGAAGTGCCCTGCTTTAATTACGGCAGAAACAAAAATTGGGCAGACAAGTGATTTCCGTTCAAGGATCTCAGAAATGTTTCCCTTTTGAAACCTGAAGTATTAAGGGAACATCAAAACAACATTGTCTGAAGTTAAAAGTAGAGGTTACCTCCTCATGGAAAAAGATTAAATGTAATTCTATCCACCTTATGATTATAATCATTCGTCAGATTTAGTAACTGTTGGGAAACAATCCTTTTTTGCATCTAAATTATTTGGTTCTTTTCTCTGAAAAGACTGAAAATACTATGAGCCCTTAATTTCAATAGCACAAAGAATTGTGCATTGCATATTTATAAGTCAGCCACAGGACAAAGGGAAGCCATAAAGAATTAAACATTACATTCTCTTAAGAAATCGTTTTCTTCGGTATTACATAAATATCTTTGCGCTTTTCCATTTTCTCTTTGAAACCAAGTAACCCTATGACATTTCAAACTGAAATAACTACACATGCAATTTTTATATCGAGGCTAGGATGACTTTTTTTTAGAACCAAGTAAAATTAACAACACACGGCATATTATTCATTGTCCTATGACCTTTGCTATTTAATTTCATATTCTGAAAATGTTTGTTTCTAAATTTAGTCAGGAAAATGAGGGAATGTCATGGTTGCTTTGTTGGCTGTACATTACAGGGATTATACACAGAATTTTCAAACGTGGATGTTTAGAAAATATATATTGTTTGCCCATTTGGCATGTGAAAGGTTTAATAAAGCCTGGTAATTTGGATTTACAGAGCCACTCCCCATCCAAGGTCCAAAAAAATTCTAAGTAACCTTAAAGGGCAGTGCCTGGTAAGGTCAAGGACAGGAGGGGCACGTCTATTGCCATAGGGGCCAAGAACCAGTGGCTGTTGATGTCCCCCAAAAGCACCACTGCACTCCCTCACTATCCTCACTCTCCCATTTTCACCAGACTATGATGTGGCTGGTCCAGATCTGGAGTTCAAAAAAAAATTTTTTTTTAAGTTGTACGATCCCTTCTTTCAAACAAAAACAAAACCAAGAACACAGTCTACACTACGCACGAGGTGACAGGGATCTGCTGTGGCTGATGTGTGATTTGGGACTGGGGGTCAGACACACTTCAGTGGAACCTAGGGGCGCGTGGAATGGGATCTTGGAATCATTGCTCCAATGTGCCACCACCAGAAGTCAGCTCACCGTTCCTGCTTAGAGTGGTTGCCGCTGCCCAGGCCAGAACCTTGTGAGCGGTGGGACAAGTTGTGCCCTCTGCTTGGTGTCCAGACAAGGGGGCTGCTGAGGGCTGCAAGCCAGCCCTGGCTCCTCCTGCCACATCCAGTGCTTTGGTTCAGGGCAGCTTCGACAAGGAGGAAAGGGTACCTTTCGTGTGTCATTTGCCTGAAGAGGATATGATTTTCTTCCTAGCACAGAAGTCTTAGGAGTTGGAAAGGCCCAGGCCCAAGGCAGTGGATGTTCTTGAGAGACTTTCTGACCCCACTCCTGTCCTGATATTTCTGGCCTGCCTGTCCTTGGGGTTGTAGTGCTCCCGCTAGGGTGAGGAGCCCCTAGATCAGTACCAAAGAGCAGTATCTGCTTGGCTGTCAAGTCCTGAGTGGGAGGCTGTCTCTCAGCCCAGCAGCTTGGCCTCTGGGCCCACCCCCCGCCTCACTGTGAAGTGGGATGGGAAGCTCCGAATGGGCCCTGCCACCAGCATTGGGAAATGTGAGTGCCCGGGGCCCTTTTCTGCTTTGGGCTCATTCCTGCTTCTCCTCTCCCTCTTCCTTCCTTCTCTCTACTCCTTCGCTCCAAAGGAAAAGACTCTTAAACCTTTCCCATCTCCAAGGGTGTGGGGGCATGGTTCATTCCCTTTTAGGTGAATTTTAAGTGTACTCAGAAAATTATGACCACGCAAAGGAATTCCTGAAATTTTTATTTTTATTTTTGGAGAGAAAGGCATAGATTTGGGCCATCCCTCAAACTCCCCAACTCATCCCTTATATTTACCTGGATAACCTGGACCGCTCAGGAAGCAGGCCAGACAAGGGCACAGACGGAGGCCCACATAAGCTACATCTACACATTGATGATTTGTAAAGAAAGCTAAAAGATGTTAGCTAAAATTTGTCATATCTTTCTGTCTTGACAAATCAATGACGAAATCCGAAAGCATTTACAAAGCTATGGTCTTTATGTGATGAAAGTTGGCAATATACCAAAGATGAGTACATTTAGTTATTTTGCACATGTTTGGATGAGCTAGCAGTGTTTTGTATGAGTAACAAAAGGCATAAATAATTCACAAATCATTCATTTATTCTGCAACATCTATTTTATTTTCTTCATTTCAGCAAAACCACTAATGTGTTGTTACATAAAGATTTTCATGTCATTTGTGTTCAACTGATAGTAATAACAGGTTAAAAATAAAGTGTAATTGTTTTCAAAATGTTGAAAAATTGAGTATATTTTTATCAAAATGTCAAAGCAAATGGCCATTTTGAAGCTATAATTACTTTGTATGTTTTCAGAAGTTATTATTCGAAAATATTTATATTATCTATTGAAATTAAAAGGCAAACTAAAAAAAGAATATATGTATACACCAACGTTTTAAGTGAAAATTATTTAAATATGGCTGAACGTTTAAATTTAACTCTGTGAATATTTGGTGGACTCTTATTAAATACATTTATATACAAATTAAATTATCGCCATCCTAGTGTTTAATATCCATCTGGTTGTCAATATAAAGAATCAGCCTTATGTTTCATGCATGCTACAGCTACATTTATATATTTATATTCGAAGAGTAATATAAATTGTTTGCTGTTGCAAAATAGCCTCTGTCACTGTGTCCTGTTGCGAATACCATCTCATTGTCTAGTACCTGCAGGATTGTGAGATAGAACACAAAAAGAAGCAAGAACAGGGATGCTCAGCACTGCTGGGTAATGATACCTCGTTATGCAAGAGTGTATCGCATTCACACTCTTTGAGAGAAGGGATTTGACAACTTAATTAATTTGTCTTCTCTTACCTAGGAGCTTCCGCCATTCAAATCTTTCCAAAGCAGTTTTTATTTCTAATATCACCAGCAACACAACCCATGAGCCTTCTTTTGTTTTGAAGACGTAGGGCAAGAGAGAGGTCCAGCGGTGTTTCTGTGAGTCCTGGATGGTGTTATCTCAAGAAGACGTGTTTAGGGTCATGGGGCGCACTGGGCCAGCAGGGCGTGATGGATCCCAAGGGCCAGAGGCACCCATATGTCCCTCTGTCACTAGTGTATGTGTGGTAAACATGCGGTGCAGGGCAGGGGTCTCTGTGGTCTGGTATCAGGGTGGTACTATCTGGAGTTTTGGGAGAAATCACCCTAAAAAAATCCTCCAGTGTCAGAATTCAGGAGCAGATATACTTCCATGGTAGAGATTCTGCTATAACAAGGAAATTGTGGGGGTCCCTGCGTGGCTCAGTCAGTTAGACATTTGACTCTTGATTTTGGCTCAGGCCATGATCTCAGGGTCGTGAGATCGGGCTCCGGGCTGGGCATGGAGCCTGCTTAAAATTCTCTCTCTCCCTCTTCCTCTGCCCCTCTCCCCACCCCAGTTGTGCACGTGTGTGCGCACACACATGCTCTCTCTATCTCTTGAAGGAAAAAAAAAGCAAATTACACATAACAGTTATGCTAAAATTTCACTTCCCATTTTGCTGTGAGAGTAGTTCTTTTTTTTTTTTCCTTTTCTTCCCTTCCTTTCCCTTTTGTTCTTTCTCTCTCTCTCTACCCTCAACTACCCTCCAGCCCCAACACATATTGCCAGCACAAATCTAAACTGCTCTGGGATCTACCAGTCGATCTGCATTCTGACCTTGTTACCAGATTCCTTCCTTCCTTTTTTCTTTTTTCTTTTTGGTTAACAGCCTTATTGAGATATAATTCACATACTATACACTTTATCCATTTCAAGTATACACATCAGTTTTTTTTGTATGTTCACCGAGTTGTTCAACCATCTTCACAATCAACTTTAGAACATTTTCATCATCCCAAAAGGATGATAGTCATAGTTATTAGTAGACACTCTCTATGTCCCCTTGAATACCTCCCTGCTCTTTCCCCTCCCTTCCTTGACCCCAGGCAATCACTAATCTACTTTTGTCTTTATAGATTTGCCTATTATGGACATTTCATATAATTGGCATCCTACAATATGTGATCTTTTGTGACTGGCTTCTTTCACTTATAATGTTTTCAAGGTATACCCATGTTATAGCAGGTGTCAGGACTTCATTCATTTTTGTTGCTGAATAATAATCCACTATGTGGATAGACCACATTTTATTTATCCATTCCTCAGTTGATGGACATCTGAATTGTTTCCACTTTTTGGCTATTATGAACAATGCTGCTATGAACATTAGTGTGCAAGTTTTGTGTGGACATGTGTTTTCATTTCTCTTGGATGTATACCTAGGAGTAGAATTGCTGGGTCATATACTAACTTTTTTATGGGTAACTTTTGAGGAATTGCCAGACTGTTTTCCAAAGAGGCTGCGCCATTTTACATTCCCACCGGCAATGCACGAAAGTTCCAATTTCTCTATATCCTTGCTAACACTTGTTATTGTCTGTCTTTTTTATTTTAGCCATCCTAGCCGGATGGAAAGTGGTTTCTCACTGTGAGTTTGATTTATAATTCTCTAATGGCTAATGACCTGATAGTTTTTTTAAGTGACTATTCTTGATGAGAAAGAACAAAAGTCTTTGTGAATGCCCTCACTCAGTGCCTTGCTTACGGTATTTAGAAATAAATCAGCTCATAAGACAAACATATTGGAAGGGATCTGGGACCCAGGGCAGGCTCCTGCTTTGCCACAACTCACCTACGGTGCTGGGTGTTCATTGCTTCCACTGTTAGAAAGTCCTGATCTTTAGTGAGAATTTTTTTTTTTTTAATCTGAAACATTTAGTCACTGGGTCTAGCTTTGCTCTTTCAAGCAAGGCAAGCTTTCTCTTCACCCTAGCATCCTTCTCCTTCACTTGACTAAATCCGTCCACATAGTTGTAAAGACAAGTGTTGGCCGTCCACTAAGTTATTAACTTTTTCCTTCCCCTTTTCAGTTACTGAACACAGCCGGAGGCTGGTGCGTGGAACTGGCTGCCTTACCAGGCTGTGGCAACTCGGCAGGGCTTCTCAAGGGAAGCCCTGCAAGTCAGAGGGTACAGACCAAAGGGGAAGGGTGAGTGGAAGTAAGTTGAAGAAACATTCTGAAATCACCTTGCTTTGTTTTTCATGACTATATTGATTTTGAAATTCCAAAGAACTTTACAAGAGAGTACGTGAATTTTATGTTTACTGAAAGGGAACACATGTTAAGAAGGTGTTAGAATGCAGTCTATAAAAACAGAGGGTTGGCCATTCTGTTTCCTGCATGAAAAAAGACACAGCTCATTTCCCTCAACCTGGCACATGGAAAAGGCAGCTGCCGTGGCTGTGCGTGTGTGTGTGTTGTGTGTGTGTGTGTGTGTGTGTGTTAGAGAGTGCCAGTCCACCCATCTCCCCCACCCCTCCATGAACCTGATGTTCCCACTCTGCTTCCTGTACAGTTCTATGTTCTCCCTCCTCAGACCTCTGATGAGGATTCTCTCTCCTGCTTCTCCTCAAACTCTGGAACTCGGTGGGCAAAATGCCCTAATTTCTCCTATTTCCCATTTCCGAGCCCCCATACTTCCTCATCTAAACTGATGATTTTCTCCTGAAGGCACCGTGTCCCATTCCCCCTCTCTCAGAGACCCCATTCTCCTCTTGCTCTCTGCCACCACCTTCGGAGTCTGGACTGCTGTGTGGGCCTCTCTTCTCATCTCCTCAAGCTCCAGTCTCTTTCTACTCTGTGCCATGGCTGCCACGTTGATTTTCTGGAATCACAGACCCTCCCTCCCTATGGAATTAGAAGGCTTTTTGTAATCTGAACCTCTTGCCTTTGGCAGAGGGCACTTCTTGGCATGGTTCTAGCCCAGTTACCCAGCAGCTACAAGGGGCTTTGTGTGTGAGTGACTAGACCCTAGGAATGGCTCACTAAATTCCCTCCTTTTCCCTGCAATGCACAGAGCCAATGCTCCTCTCATAGCCTTTGCACTGGCTGTTCCCTCTGGCTGGAGCACCCTTCCAGGTGTTTTCCCCTGGGCTCACTCCTTCCATGACTCAGATCTCAGTTCAGATAGCAATTCCTCTGAGCCCCTTCCCTGACAGCCTCACGTGTAGCTCAGTGACAGAGGGATTTCTGTCTGCTTTGCTCACTGCTGTATTCCTAGCACCTAGAACAGTGCTGGCACATGGCAGGCACTTGATAAATACCTGCTGAGTTATTGGAACAAAGCAGCTTCTACAGAAAGTACTGGGCTGCCTAAGTTCTGCCATTCTGTGGGCAAGACAAGAACTGAGGAATGAACAAAGAAGGGAGGAGCAAAGAAGAGGAGAGAGGCTATGAGCTCTTGCAGGGTGGAGACAAACGTGGATAGCTGGAGACAAAATAGGGCATAGGGTTTGGGACCCTGTCTCCACCTTCTCTGATGTGGAAAATAATCTCTGTTGTGATTAAGGCCAAATGCAGGTTTCACTTGCAGACAAGGACATTGTTGAAGACATCAGAAAAGGAGACAATGTCTCCACCATCCCTCCAGGTTTGATCACCAAAATAAGAAATGGGCAGGTAAGTGTTGATTCCCACTGCATTTTAGATGATTCCCTCTCTAAAAATATCAGCAAAAATGGGATCCAAATTCAAAGAACACACATTGTCTAAATGGTCTGAAATTTTAAAAAGCAGTTTCCTCTAAAGTGCACATAATTTCCTAAGACTCTTTGGCTACTCAATAAAGTGTTTTTGTTCGTGACTGAGCAAATCACCTGTCATGGTAGAAATTGACAATATATAAAGGACGCTCCCAACTCAGAACCCCAATGTGCAATCATGCTTGATCTCTTTTGTCAAACTGGATCTTCTGCTTCCTTTGCCAGCTGAAATCAAATGGATGCATTAGGTCATGGCATTAATATGAAAATTTTCACACTTGTTTTTCTTTCTCCTTTCTTACCCCCTTTTTATTACATGGCACAAGTCAGATCCTAATTATGAAAGTGAGGAACTCCAGCAGCTTGTTAGCACACTGAGACTGAGCAATGTTGCCCATCTTGTTTCGGCCTCTCTTGGTGAGAGCCCAGGGGTATTAGTCACATGATTGTTTAGGATGTGCAACCAACCAAAGCTCAAATGACATCACCAGAGTGAATTACTCTGGGACTTTGCAAATCTACAATGCAGGATTTGCCAGGGAAAATTAAACCATCAGCTTTTTTTTCTGCTCCCATCCCCACCGCCCCCACCCTCCAGGCATGTAGTCTTCTTTTTCTAGTTGCTTTGCTTCCAAGAGGAACTTGGTCTAGTTTTTCTTTCTGGTACATGAACGTGTCATAGAAACTAAAGCTTCATAGATGTGCTATCATTGCCACTTCAAGTGTTTTAATTTTTTTCTCAATATAATTATCCAGTGCTTTAGACATCTCTATGTGCTGTTTTCCCATGTCTCTGGATTTTGGTGTGTGATGTTTCCTCTGTCTGTCATGACCTTTCCCCTGGCTTTCATTTCAAATGACTCTTGATATGTGAATTTTATTTACTTATTTATTTATTTATATTTTATTTTTAAGTAATCTCTACACCAAACGTGGGACTCAAACTCACAACCCTGAGATCAAGAGTCCCATGCTCCCCCAACTGAGCCGGCCAGGTGCCCCTCCTCCTATGTGAATTTTATTTCATTTTATTATTTATTTATTTATTTATTTATTTATTTTAAAGATTTTGTATATTTATTTGAGAGAGAGAGACATTGATAGGGAGAGAGAGCCTGAGCAGGAAGGAAGGGAGAAGCAGACTCCCTGCCAAGCAGGGAGCCCAATGTGGGGCTTGATCCCAAGACCCTGGGATCATGACCTGAGCCGAAGGCAGCTGTTAACTGACTGAGCCACGCAGGCGCCCTTCTATGTAAATCTTAAATACATATGTTTAGAGTTGTTGCATACCCCTGATGCATTAAAACCTTTATCAAAATGTAGTGACTCACTTTATCTCTAATAGTGCTTTTTTTTGTCTTAATCTCATTTGTTTGATACTAATAATAGCCACATTAGCTTTTTTTTTGGTGTTTGCCAGCTCTGTCTTTTTACAGTACTTCTATTTTCTGTCCTTTTGCATCCTTAGAGTCCAGCAAGTCTCTTATAAAAAGGATATCTGGATTTATGTTTTTCAATCTAACATTTTCTGTATTTTTTAACAGGCCAGTTTTGTCCATTTACATTTATTGTGATTACTGATAATTGATTATTTGAATTTATTGCTATAATCTCATATTTTGTGCTTTCTATTTGTACTGCTTTTTCTCTGCTTCCTGCTGTCCCACTTTTTCTAATGTGATAACCTTCAACTTTGTGATTCTTTCATTTTCATAAACAAGTTGGATGTGCTACTCATATGGGAGGATTGAACTAGCAGGTTTCTGTCTCCTTGTTTCTTAGAATTTCTCCTTTTAACTAGGCCAATGAGGAAATTCTAGAGGATATGTATGACTATTCATTGTATTATCAAGAAAGAAGAATAGCTAAGAGAAGACCTGGAGAAAAACTATTTCTTAACAATTCTCACTGGGGTCTAGAGCAGTTTTAACAGCCAGGTAGCTGGTTCTCAAAATGATGAGTCAACATGGTGTGTAATGCTGGATACAGAAAGATGGGATCTGTGCAGTATATCTTCTTCCAATCTGAGGACGGTAGCTAAGTGCAATCCTTGAGAGTTTGCCATGACTGTACTATCTGTTGTATGACTGCATGAAGAAGCAATTCTCCCATGATTTGTCTCTGTTGAATCTACGGCAAAACCCTCATTCATTCAGTGTGCCATAATGGTATTTGGCCTTCTCTTGGCTAGAAATCCATCGTAAACAAACAGAAAAGGGAGCCATTAAGTTGTGACAGGACTCAGTTATAATTGGATGCTCAATGATCCAGGATATGCTTACATCATTTTTTAAGATTATCATTTAAATATAAATATTTATTTTTAACATACTTATGTTAAGCTTTGCTTTGTGGTATCTTTTTTTTTTTTTTGGATTTTTTTTTTTCTGGAAAAACAAGTATATCATAGCATTTTAATAGCCTAGAGTTTAGTATTTGAATCCTGGTTCTTCCACAGACTAGCCATGTGATCTAAGGCAAGTGACTTGATCATGATAAACCTCAGTGTCCTCATATTCCCTGTGAAACTATTGATAAATCTACATAGAGGGTTGTTATGAGAATTTGATAAATTAAAACATAATAAATTATGAGGGTTTTGGCATAAAGTTAGTACTAAAAATAGTAGCTATTATTATGATTTTTTTTTAAATAAATAAGGAACTTCTTGGAGTCACTCCTCCTTCAACCCCCTATTCCTTAGCATGGAATAATACATCTTGAGTTGGAGCTGGAACTAGGGGATGCTTGATCTCTTTCCTTCAGGGATTTACTAGGCTGAGTATGGTAGAAATCCCTTTGAAGTTTAAGATGCTCTGAAGGAGGTCAAGAGAGTGACTTATACCCTCACGTGTGCTATCCTGAGCCAACAGATATCAAGGGTGTTGGTAAACTCTGTTTCAGCAGATGTGTCCTCCTTGATAAGGCTGGCATGACCTTATGCCCTCAAATCTTGATTTCCTCTCCAAACCCACTTGGAAAGCTATCAGGTACCATATTGCCACCAACCTTCTCATTCTCAGGAATCCCTATTTCAAGGGCTAGAGGGAGTCCTGTCCTAGCATGCTGAGTTAGAATTGGGAGTTCATCTTCCTATAGCATGTGATTATTTGCAGGTGATGTGTGCTATCAGACTCAGTACCATTAATAATGGGTAGAAAAAGACCTTTAGGACCCACCTGAGATTCTAACATCTTTAAATAACATGTTTCCCTATAGAAAATGTGTTTTCAGTTCCAAATAACTGATTTACAAATAAAATTTTGAAACATAAGCCATTAGGAAAATGGGGCCGCAATCCTGCATCTCTCTCTCTCTCTCTCTTTTTTAAAGATTTTATTTATTTGAGAGAGAGAGAGAGCGAGAGAGCACACAAGCGGAGAGAGGGGCAGAGGGAGAGGGAGAAGCAGACTCCTTTGCTGAGCAGGGAGCCCGATGTAGGGCTCCATCCCAGGACGCTGGGATCATGAATTGAGCCAAAGGTAGATGCTTAACCAACTGAGCCACCCAGGTGCCCCAATCCTACACTTCTTTAGGGCAGGAAAAGGAAGGAAAATTCTGCCAATCACCTGAAGTGTAAGAACAGTTGAGCACTGTGCATTTTTCTAAACTGGAATTTAGACAGGACAGCAGATGAGCAGTTTCTTGCAAAGAGCAACACTGGCTCCTTAGTGACCACCAATGATGGGGACATTGAGTTAGGTTTGAGCCCATAGCCAACCCTGTGCTCTTGCTTTATCTGGATGCCTCATTATTCCTTAGAGAGTCTTCCTCACAGGAAAGAAGGCCCCCTTCCCTCCCAAGGCTTTCTGGAAATTTCTGAGTATTGCCTAGAGGGGTCCTCTGTGTCTATACGCCTTTACCCAAAATTGCCCTGGCTCTAAGCAGCTCCCTAAACTCTCTTTCCAAGATCATTTTTTTTGTCCTTCTGTCACTCTTATCTCTGGTGTTTGACTGCCCTGGGCATGGATCTCTCACCAATCAGTCAGTTAGCAGGTAGATGCCAAGAGTCCACTATTGCTCAGGATTCCTCTAAACTCTGTGAGAGTACAGAAAAGAAAAAGACAGGATCTCTGCTCTTAAGGAACTCACAAATGAATTCAGGAAGCAGAATATCCTAGATCTTAAAACACAAGATTCAAATCAGGCAGCCCTGATCTGAGTCCTGGGCCCACCATTTCTTAGCTGTGTACTTAGGGTCTCAGTTTTTTCACCTGTACAATGAGGATGATAAAAGTAGCTATCCAATAGTGTTGTCATGAGGACTGTGCTGCAAGATAAAGCACTTAGCAATGCCTGCATAAACTAAGTACTCAATGAATGTCAGCTCTCATCATTGTTATCATTATTCAGAAAGTCTGAGATAGGGTATAGACTAGTCTGAGCTACATAGGAACATAATAGCACTTTCCTCAATGCCCTCCTTAGTCTTCCCAGACTTGGGGGAGGAAGTGCTTTCTTGTGCCTCACAGAAGTGGATGGGGATGGACTGGTGGGAGACGGGCCTTGGCACAGCGAGGAGCTGCTGTTGACTTCCTGGCGAAGGCAGGCTTCCTGTTTTGGCTCAGTTCTGCACCGGGCATCTTGTTGGGCTTGGAAACCAAACAGGTGGCACTTCCTCTGTCTTTGAAGAATTTGCCAGCCAGGTGGAGGTTCAAGATGTACATGCAAGATGCAGATTTAACATAATAATGAAGCAGCATCTTAATTAACAAGATACGGTAACTGTGATAAATGTTTAAGGCAAGAAATGCTAATTGGTGAGTCTAAATTCTGGACTTATGGGTAAAATTTTCTGAACACGTTAATAGCACCTATAACTCTGTGGCAAGCACCGCAGAGACATCCTTTTCTTCCTGTCCTCTCCCACCAGAACCTTGCCTCTTTGTCCCCTGAGTGTGTTGGTGTTTCTCTCCCCAGACTGTGGTCTGGACCAGCCATGAAACACAATTCTGAATCTTGCACACAGCTTTGGTGATTTTGGATGAAAGGCTGGAGTGATCTGCTAGGGGACCCCCGTGTCTGTTTTCATTTTGAAAGCAGGGAAAGGCAGAGTGATGAACGATGAAAGCTCTCCCTTTCAAGGAGTCCCATTGACTTTAGGTGACTGCTAACTCCAGCCTTTGCAGAGGAGAATGTTTACTTTGCAGGCTTAAGGACAGGGCTGGCTTTCTGGGAGTGTTGCAACAACGAGATTCAGTTAGAGGCCTCCGCGGACCTCCTCCCTAGCAGAGCTGCTCCAGCCGGCACCGTGAGGGTAGTTCCACGGAGTTTAGGATTTGGGTGTGAGACAGAGCTCTTGTCTGAAGGTTTTTAGCCAAATGTCCGTGTGGTTTTGCCTTCTGGAGAAATGGGTGTGTTCAGCAGCAACCCTATCTCCTGGACTCATTCTCTTAGTTGTTTAAGAGACTGTGAGAAGAAAAGCAAAACCAAATTAAAAACACGGTCATGATTCTATAGTAGTTAAAAATGTCCTTATGGAATTTGAAGGCACCACAGAAATCATCTGCAGATAGGAAAGACTAAAGCCCAGAGAAGGGAAGTGTCTTCTTCAAAGTCACACAGCAAATGAGTCAAGCGCAAACCCTGAAACCCAGGTTTTCGGCCACTGGTCCTGTTCTCTTGTCATTATTCTACTTCCGTTGACAACCATGGAGAGTTCTTTCTTCCTTTCATTGGACGCTTCTTCCTTCCCAAACCCCCCAAAGAGCCAAGATGATCCAGGAAATCCTAACTCACTTCCAAAGGCACTTTGTTGTCTGTTGGCCATGCTGTATGGCTTGCTGTTTCAATTAAGTTTTTCGACATTTCATAGGAAATATGCAAATTGCCACTGAATCTAAATAAATCAGAGTTTATTCAGGGTTTATAAATAGGGACAATCTCACTTTCCTCTCATTCTCTCTTTTTCCTTGGCTTTATTCCTTCCACTCGCCTCCGTGAAGATAATTTCTTTTTTTAAGGCTCTACTTGGGATACATGTTTTATTGTAATCCTTAATATTTTCCTTCCATCCTGTCTTTATATTACCATCATTAATAATGACCAATGCTATCACAATTTATATTTTGCAGAATTTCTTAGTATATTAATTTTGTGGTGTTAACTCTCAACTTTTCTAATGAGGAGGAAGGTGCAGATAGGACTGGGTAGAGAGACTTTTGAAAATGTGGGCAGGGTGTTTGTGAATGTCTGGGCAGTGGAATATTTTTGCGGCATGGTGGGTGTTTTGAACTCTCTGGAAACTAACAAGCAAGCTCCACACATACGCTTGATGGAAGTCCTCCAGGCTTTGGATAACACAGGAGCCTTTCAGAAGTCTGAACTGAGTCCAAGTCAAATTACAGCCCAGTGTGCTTGTGCGAATGGCAGGCAGAGCAGATCAGAGGGAATGACACTGATCCGGGACCCCCAGGAGCCCAGTGCTGGGTCTACCCCTAGCACTAGCTTCCCCGTCTATACAAAGGGATAATAATAGCTCTTTCCTCATGGAGTTCCTTTGACAATAAAAATACAATAATGTCTGTAAAGTGCTGAGCACAATACCTGGCACATAATAAGCATTTGTTATTTGTACGAGGTGCCAATAGGCTTCTGGGGGGACTGAGAGTCAACTAGAGAAGGCCTCCATTTAGGCAGTGAGGCACCAGGGCTCCGGCCGTAGGCTTTGAAATTAGACAGGTGGGTGTACATCTCAGCTCCAGCCTTTTCCAGCTGTGTTACCCTGGACAAGTTACCTAACTTCTTTGGGCCTCACTACCCATCTCTGAGTGTTATTGCATGGATTAGCGATACAGCCCATGTGAAGCTCTTGGCTTAGTGCCTGCCATGTAGTAGATGCTGAATAATTGTTGGTTATTGTTCCAGGTCCTTCGAGAAAGGGGCCACGAGAAACCAAAGGCATGAGGCAAATAAAACAGTTGTTAAACTGGGAGAGTAGAGGGGTTAAAAGAAACTAGGAGAGCAAGATCAACCTCTTTGGGGGCCTATATTAGTCTCCTGTGGCTGTTGTAACAAATTACCACAAACCTGGTGCCTTAAAACAATGGAAGTGTGTTCTCTCCCGGCTCTGGAGGCCAGAGGTCCGAGATCAGTCTCCCTGGGCTGAGACCAAGGTGTTGGCTACAGAGGCTCTAGGGGAGAATCCTTCCTTGCCTCCTCCAGCTTCTGGTGCCTCTTGACATTCCCTCCTTTGTGGCTGCATCACTCCAATCTTTGCCTCTGGCTTCACATGGAGCGTGCTCTCTCTCTTCTCTCTCTCTCTCAGGCGCTCTCTCTCACGCTCTCTCTCTCTTCTGTGAAATCTCCCCCTGCCTCTCTCTTACAGGGACACTACAGTGGCATTTAGGGCCCACCTGCAGAATCCAGGATAATCTCTCCATCACCAGATCCTTAATTTAATCACACCTGCAAAGACCCTATTTTTTCTTCAAAGGCAACATTAAGTTCTAGGGATTAGGACCTGATCTCTCTGGGGAGCCACTATTCTGCCTCCACAGAGTCTAAAGCCCCCGGGGCTGGGCGAGGATTCCAGCTTGCCTTCCCCTGGAGTGATGTAGCAGGGACTGGAGTGTGATGAGGAGGGGAGGAGAGCTGTCACCAGGGCAGAGGCAAGATGAAACAGGGCGGAGCAGGGACAGGCTGGCAGGGGTCACATGGCTCCAGGCAGGCTGACATCAGTGAAGCCATGGGCAGAGTGGAGCTCAGCACCAGCATCTGGGCAGGGGCATGTTCATAGCCTCCAGGAAAAGGCATGAGTCACTTGGACACCCAGCCAAGGGCAGGAGGAGGCCAAGGCCTGCCTGATTGCACTGGTGGGTTCAGAGCCATGGTGGATGGCACTGGGAGCCGAGGGCCCTTGTCCAACCTCCCTCAACTGGGCCCAGCTGGGCCGTGCTGACAGGGATGCAGTCCCTGTCCTTGACCGGCTCACATCCTGCTGGGGGAGGCAGGCACATCTCCCTTTTCACAGAGCTTCACCAGTCTTCCCTATGTATTTTCTCTCTTCTTCCATGTGTATCTCTTATATGGACACTTCTCGGATTTAGAGCCCACTCGAATAATCCAGGATGATCTCATCTTTGGATCTTTGAGTTGATTACATTTGCAGGTGACTCTTTCTCCAAAGAAGTCATAGTCACAGGTTCCAGATATGCGTATATCTTTTGGAGCTTGTCATTCGATCCACTATACTTCCCCTGTCAAAATTTACCTGCCCTCTGATTCATTCCTTCAGGTTCCAGAGAGATGTTAAATATTTTGAACAATAATGGGGCACCTGGGTGGCTCAGTTGGTTGAGCGACTGCCTTTGGCTCAGGTCATGATCCTGGAGTCCCTGGATCGAGTCCCGCATCGGGCTCCCTGCTCGGCGAGGAGCCTGCTTCTCCCTCTAACCCTTTCCCCTCTCATGTACTCTCTCTCTCTCTCTCTCTCATTCTCGCTCTCTCAAATAAATAAATCTTTTAAAAAATATTTTGAACAATAACGTTAATGACTTCATTTGTTACCTCTCTGCTCTATCAGAGAACTCCTAGAGATTTAACACCTTTGTCAAGAGAATGGCTTTCTAGGAGCTGGAATATCAGGTTCCACATGGCTCTGGGAAAAGCCTCTTGTACCACTTGCCTTCCCAGGAGACCACAACTCACTGGATTTGCCCCTGTGCCCCAATTACAAGAAATCATGGCAGAGAGGGAAGCACGGTTTCACCATCCCATCTCCTCTTGGCTTTCTAAATAACATTTGCTTCTTTCTGTTCCTATCCCTTCCCTTCCAGTCCAGGTAATAGTAGACCTGCACTGTGCTGAGTAATTTACAAGTGTCTTTTTTGGGGTATTTATTCATTTATTTATGAGAGAGTGTGCACCCAAGCACAAGCCGGGGAGTGGGAGGGCGTGGTGGGTAGGGCAGGGGCAGAAGGAGAGAGAGAATCTTAAGCAGGGTCTACGCTCAGCACAGAGTCCGATGCAGGGCTCAGTCTCACGACTCTGAGATCATGACCTGAGCTGAAATCAAGACTCAGACGCTTAACCGACTGAGCCATCCAGGCACCCCAATTTATAAGTATCTTATTTACTCCTTAAAAAATTCCTTTGAGTGTTCCTATGAGTATCAGTATTGCATTTTATGGAAGAAGACACTGAGACTTCGAGGTTCAATGGCTGAGCCAAGACTTAAAGCCAGGCTCTCTCTTACTCCAAATCCATGCTCTTAGCTACTCCCCTGAGGAAGCTCCTGCAGATCTTTTAATGGTGTTGCTCTTGGAACTGGACTGTCGGAAGCATGATGGAGGTGGTTAAGGGGGCCATGATGGAGGGCACTGGCCCTGCTTCCAGAAAGTCAGGAGATGTGACGGAGTGTGACAGTTGATCCTTGAGGTCAAAAGTGTGCGTGTTTATTTATTAATGCCACTGTGACTGAGAGACTCCCTTCTTTTTAGGAGTGAGCAGTCCCAAATCAGCAAAATTGAGAGGGACGGATGTGCAAAAGGACCGAGAAGAATCCTCCCCAGTGTTTTCCTGTGAGCCTGGGTAAAGGCAAGAACAAGGAAGAAAATACCATTGAGAAAACAAGTCCGAGTTTATGGTAAGGTGGGATGCTTTCGATGCCCATAAAGGTATTAAGTAACCCCATTGTCCCAGGCCAAGCAGGAAGAACGTTTGCCCCGGTGATGGTCTGTTGGGCTTAACTGTCTTACCTCCCAGGAGGGAAGGAAACCAACATTTATTGGATTTTCAGACTATTTCCCTTGTGTTATTTTACTGAATCCTGAAATGATCCCCTGAGGAAGATGTTCCTGCCCTCATCTAACAGATAATGCAATGGGCCTCAGAGGGCATTTGTGGTTTGCGCAAGGTCACTGGATGAGTCAATGGCCAAACCACGATTTGAGCTTATGTCTTCTCACTCCAGTTTCAGAGTTCTGTTTTATATTGCGGCTCTACGGTGATTTTAAAACCCTGGCGATGCTCAATTGCCTATTTAGATGTGAGGAAAGAGCCACTTGTCTTATAGTAAGGTGAAATCAGGAAACATGCAAAGTCATGACTGGTTTCCCCAACCGCCATGTGCCTCCTTATCCCCCTCCGGACTTTGTCCACCTCTGCCGAGAAGACTCCTTCTGGAACTTTAAGACCCACCTAAAGTCTCATCTCTTGGAAACTTTTTGGATCTACCACTCTTTGGCCCCAAGTAGAATAGCTCTTCTTTTTTATATACATTCCCTCAGACCCATTTAGATATGTGTGCATTACTAATAGGGCACTTTTAATATGCCTGCCTCCCCCAGCAGGATGTGAGCCGGTCAAGGACAGGGACTGCATCCCTGTCAGCACGGCCCAGCTGGGCCCAGTTGAGGGAGGTTGGACAAGGGCCCTCGGCTCCCAGTGCCATCCACCATGGCTCTGAACCCACCAGTGCAATCAGGCAGGCCTTGGCCTCCTCCTGCCCTTGGCTGGGTGTCCAAGTGACTCATGCCTTTTCCTGGAGGCTATGAACATGCCCCTGCCCAGATGCTGGTGCTGAGCTCCACTCTGCCCATGGCTTCACTGATGTCAGCCTGCCTGGAGCCATGTGACCCCTGCCAGCCTGTCCCTGCTCCGCCCTGTTTCATCTTGCCTCTGCCCTGGTGACAGCTCTCCTCCCCTCCTCATCACACTCCAGTCCCTGCTACATCACTCCAGGGGAAGGCAAGCTGGAATCCTCGCCCAGCCCCGGGGGCTTTAGACTCTGTGGAGGCAGAATAGTGGCTCCCCAGAGAGATCAGGTCCTAATCCCTAGAACTTAATGTTGCCTTTGAAGAAAAAATAGGGTCTTTGCAGGTGTGATTAAATTAAGGATCTGGTGATGGAGAGATTATCCTGGATTCTGCAGGTGGGCCCTAAATGCCACTGTAGTGTCCCTGTAAGAGAGAGGCAGGGGGAGATTTCACAGAAGAGAGAGAGAGAGCGTGAGAGAGAGCGCCTGAGAGAGAGAGAGAGAGAGAGAGAGAAGAGAGAGAGCACGCTCCATGTGAAGCCAGAGGCAAAGATTGGAGTGATGCAGCCACAAAGGAGGGAATGTCGAGAGGGCACCAGAAGCTGGAGGAGGCAAGGAAGGATTCTCCCCTAGAGCCTCTGTAGCCAACACCTTGGTCTCAGCCCAGGGAGACTGATCTCGGACTTCTGGCCTCCAGAGCCGGGAGAGAACAAATTTCCATGGTTTAAGCCTCCAAATATGTCGAAATTCGTTATGACAATGGCAGGAAACTAAGCGATACGTGGAAAACACAGGGCAGCACAGAGGGAAGGTCTGAGGTGTGTCTGGCTACAGGTGTTGAGCACCAGCACCTGGAAATGGAGAGAGGCGCTCCTGGAAAAAGGCCCACCTTCAGATTCTCTGGCCTCAATTTATTCCATCTCTGGGCTCTCTCACCTCGTTCATTCAGGAGCTTCTGCGAGTTTTGGCAATGGCAAGGAGAACTTGTATTTCTGTAGCTCTTCCTGTGGCCCTGCCAAAGGCTCTGTGCTCCAGGCCATGCACCAGGCTGGCAGGACCCCGGCTCTTGCAGCGTTCCCAGTCTTGTGGAAGTGCACCGGGCCTGCGCCCGAGTCTTGGCCTCTGTTCTTGCTGTGGCTCACACTTGGATTTGGCAGTGGGGTTGTAGACATGGAGTTCTGACCCTAACCTGTTGCTCTCCTTGTTTTCAGCTTCTGCTATTTCCTGGTCCCTGCCCCTCTTCCATCGGCTCCTTTCCCTTTCCAGGGTTGGCACTGGGCTCCCACTGTATGCCTGGCCCGGCCTGGCACTTCCGGATCAGATGATGCTGACCACTCTATCCAGCCAGCACCCCATCGTGGACCCATCCACAGTCTGTGAGTCTATTCTCTGGCCTGGTCTCCTAACTTCCTCCTTCACCTCCTGTATGTAACTTCACATTGGGTCTTCGGATTAAGTCACTGCTCTGGCTCTCCTGATTTCTGACCCTGAAATCAAAAGGGTGTTAGTAATTTGTACTTATTGGCCTGCCCCACCTACCTGGATCTAGGATGCTGGAGCATCCAGAGCAGGTTAAAGAAGGTCAAACCGAACCGAACAAGATTTCTATGTTGTTGTGATCTTGATTCTCTTGTGAGAATGCCAACTGCACCAACGGACATTTAAATTGTCACGGTGCCTCCCAAGGAGGGAACACTTGGCTGTTTCTTCCTTATGTGTTACAGCTTAGCTCAGGTTAATAGCTCCACTTTGTAGACAGTAAATAATCTCTTTGTTCAAGGCAATCTGTTTATTTTGGTGTGTCTAACACAATGACCAGCACATACAGCTCTCCCCAGCTTTCTCTTCAGTTCATGCTTTACTCTTTCTTCTCTCTCTCGATCTTTTGTAAAAAGATTTATTTAGGGGCGCTTGGGTGGCTCAGTCGGTTAAGTGTCTGCCTTCGGCTCAGGTCATGATCCTGGGGTCCTAGGGTTAAGCCCTGCATCAGGCTACTTACTCAGTGGGAGCCTGCTTCTCCTTCTCTCTCTGCCTGCCACTCCCCCTGCTTGTGCTCTCTCTGTCAAAGAAATAAATTAAAAATCTTAAAAAAAGATTTATTTATTTGAGAGAGAGAGAGCAGGAGGGAGGGGCCGAGGGAGAGAGCGAGAGAGAGAATCTTAAGCAGACTCTTCACACTGAGCACGAAGCCCAGTGCGGGTCTCGATCTCACCACCCTGAGATCACAACTCTGAGATCATGACCTGAGCCACAACCAAGAGTTGGAGGCTTAACCGACTGTGCCACCCAGGCGCCCCTCCTTCTTCTCTTTCTTAGCAAAGGGCAAGAAAGGGTGAAGGTGAACATTTGAAGTCTTTAAAAAAAAGGAGTGTGTGTCTGAAGTTTTTAATAATCAAACTGTACCTCTTTTTAGAACACATGGTTCTGAATGTGTCTTTCTGTTTATTTTCCTGCAGCTAATGTGACAAGGGGGTGGGGATGTGGGGAGGGAGGGGGATGAGAACTGACTTTTACCGGGTGCCTCTAAGTACCAGGCAGCTAGATAGGTACTTTGCAGATATTATCTGACCCAAGGCTCACAACAATCTCCAGAGATAGGCACTACGATCTCATTTTATAGAGAAGGGAATTGAGGCAGACAGCTCACAAGACTTACCCAAGGTCATGCAGTTGGAATTGGGAGCTGGAACTTGAACCCATATACAGATATATGTGCCCAAACACAAAAGGAGTCATAATAACAAAATGCTTTTTAGAAATCAGCTGGGAACATAACTCAAACTGTAGTCCAAAACACTCGGGGGCCTGTTATCTCTTTGCTGGAAGGAGGGCTGACATGGGTTTTTGAAACCTTGAATTTCTTTCTTAATGGAGGCTTGTAGGTATAAAAGGAACTGCAGTTGTAGCCGGAGGTTGCCGCCTGCAAGTCTGCTTTTTTAGACTGTGTCTTGCATTAATTAACATTCCCAGAGCTCTTTAAGATACAAGGATAAGAGATGTCATAGACATGACAAGTATGACTACGGTATACTGTCCTCAAAGCGAGGAAACATTCCGGAGACGTAGCCAGGCTGATGTGTGGGTGGGTCCCAATGGCCTGCATGAGAGGGGAAGGCCCCGTGCTTGGAATCAAACATCTTCTCTTTGGAGAGGCACGAAAATAAAATTCTGCAGGGAGAATTTCAGTGCTTGGGCAGAGGGTTCTGACCCTCCTTAACGTATAAATGCTCTTTGGGACGTATTAGTGCTTATCTGTTACTTTCACCTGAGTGGGAAGGAATTTCAGATTCGGTCCAGACATCAGATTAGGTTAGAAGCAGAGAAGAGCCAAGCACCCCATGCCAGGGGCTGGGAGGAGGAAGGCTGCTGGAGGCTGATCGGACAAAAACGAAGTCGAAGACCAGCTCTACCCAATCCCGCGTTTTCCTTCAGGTTGGTCCTTCGAAGGAGGCAGTTAAGGGCCTGGGTATCGGCCCACATTAACGCACCAACTGCACACAAAGATTAGAACCTCAGAAGTAGTTGGAAACTTCGAGAGAAAGAAAATAAAAGCACAAAGAGTGAGTCAAGGGCAGAAAGGTATTTCAGAAATTGAGGTCGAAATGATTTTCCCGGAGCAGGGGGTGAAGACAGGAACCCAGACAAAGCAACCTAGAGACCCACGTGTGGTGGGAAGAAGATTTAGAACCATCTAACATGTCTTGATTATCTTTGACAAGACACAGAAAATGCTCTGTGTTGCTGTGTTCGCCGTGATAGCTTTACCCTCCTGACAACACCCCTCAGAGATAGTACTGTTACCCATTTTACCTGGGGAAGACGAGGTCCAGAGAGGAGAAGTAAAGTGTCCCAGGTCACTCAGTTAGCAGGTAGGACCCTGGATCCTGGTGTTCTGTCTCCTTGGCTGTGCTCTTCCCACCAGGCTGCTTCTCCCCACTGCTTCCCACAAAGGTCATTAACAAGGATGCGAGCAACCAAGAGACATGAATGGACACGGCCGGGAAGAACCCAAGCTGTGGGGCCAGCACATCTGAGTTTGCACCTTGGCTCCAACACTCACTCGTGTGGATTTAGCAAGCATTGACCTCTGTCTTATTTTCCCTAGTTACTGAATGGGCTGGGAGCTCCTGCCTCTTAGATTTTTAGCGCCCTATTCACTTCACACTGAAAATAAAATGCAGGTGATGATGAAAACATCATAGGCCACACACATCGAGTAATTACTATGTGCCAGCCACTGTGTAAGCATGATCCGTATATTAACTGCTTTAACCCTTCCCACAACTCTGTGAGGTGGAGATTACCCTGGTCCCCATTTTGCAGATGAGGACACCGACGCACACAGAGGTTACGTTGCAGAAGGCCCCTTGGGAGTACGTGCAGAAGTTGTCAGAAAGGCACAGATAAACCGCTGGGACCGGGGCTAAGGAGATCTGTGGGGACCGGGAAAGTGGCAGCCTTGTGCCTGCTCTGTGTCCCTCACAGGCTTTGCTCAAGCGGGTGCTCAGCGGGTAATGCCCTCAGGGATCCGTTTCTTCTTCCAGGTGCTCCCTGCCCACGTCATTTCCCCCAGCGGTGATTCTATCTCCAGCCTATTTCCTCCATGCCATCTGTCAGCTGCAGACCTCGTGACTCAGTTTACCTCTCCTGTTCGGCTTTGTCTCCTGCATCAGGTCTTGACTCCATCATCCTTCAAAATCCCCACCCCTCTGGGACTCCCAGTTTCCTGTCTTTTGCTCCTCTGGTTTCTCTAGTTCTAGGCCACCCATCACTTCCCTACTCTCGCTTCTCAGAGTCTGATCCTGGGAGGCAGCTTACACTGGCTTCAGCGCCCGAAACGTTTACCTCCAGGAGCACCACCTTCCCACCACCCCCGCCCCTCCCCCCCAGCAGAGGCTCTAGGGAGTCTGCATGCCAGGGTAGAAGACTGAGGTTGGATGTGATTGACCCAGTACTCTGCCTCCAGGCAACTATTATTATAAAGGAGCCCAGAGCTGGCACATGCTGAGCCTGGCCCAGGAAAGAAGAGTCCAAGGGATGTGCACCTAGAGCTCCTGGTCACACGCTGCTCCCAGACCCAATAAGGCATGTGGCTTCAAGGTTCCATTCCAGGGGCAGAGCCCTCAATTCAAGGCCTTGCAAAGTAAACTGAGCCCTCATTGCTGGCCTTCTCTTTCCAGTGCAGCTCTCTCCACTCCACCCCGACCCCCGGCTCAGAATGTGTTTAAGAAGCTACAGGTGGTGGTAGTCAAGTCATTGAATGATGGAGTTAAAAAAAAGAAAAAGCCACTTCGGTTACGCGGGGCAGACCTGGAAGGGCAGAGATCCAGAAAGCCCACAAGCCACGCCCTTAGGACAGGTGAAAGAGTGACTGGAGCTCGGGACACGGCACCGCGAAGCAGCGCGACGCTTCCTGGCCTCGGAGCGCGGGCACAGACACCCTGCGCGCAGCCGCGGTGAGTAACGACAGGTGCGCTCCCGGTTCCGTCTCGGAAGAGGCCGAGGCCCTGAAGCTTCCCACCCCTTCCTGATTCGCCGCTGCCTGGGACCCCCCGGGGGCCTTCCTGGAGGCGGAGCAGCGCGCCTCCCCGCTCCTCCCCGCAGCGGCCAGGCGGGGCGGGCAAGGCTCCGCGTTCCGGGCGGGAGGAGGGAGCGACCTGCCCCATCACACCCACCTCCCCCAAAGCTCCTTTTAGCGCGGGCTGTTCCACTTTCCCTGTAGCTTAGCAACCTGAGCCCCTGACAACTGATTTACTGAAAAACAGCTTGACTTTCTTGGAGCAGGTTTTCTCTTTTCTTTTCTCTTCCTCTCTTCTCCCGTCTCCTCTCTTTTCCTCCCTCCCTCTTCCTTCCTTCCTTGGTTCTTTTTTTCAAATCATCAAAACCTTGACTATAACAAGGTCCTTGGGAATTCCTCTCAGGGATGCTGGTTTCACCTTTTTTTTTTTTTTTTGCATGCACGGACTCCTGCACGGACACCAGCTTTCTCCCTGGACTTCCAACCTCACATCTCACCCCAGTCCTTTCTCCACACTGCAGCCAGATTGATCTTTCTAAAGCTCAGTTCTGACAAGCTTCCTCTCTTACTTAAAAGCCTTCGATAGCTCCCAGGAGAAATATTCTCACATGGTGCTCCAGCAGCCAGCCCTGTCTATCTATTTGATGTCACCCCATCACCTCACTGTCACACCCTGTCTGCCCCCACCAGATTATAATTCTCTTTCTTGCCTCCATGTCTTTGCATATGCTGTTCCCTCTGCCTGGAAAGCCCTATGTGGGCTTACTTAGCTGTGAGATGTTCTTTAAGATTCATCTTAAACATGGGCTCCTCTGTGAGCCTTTCCTGACCATCCCCCAGGCAGCACTGACCATCCCTTCCCCTACTTTTTTTTTTTTTTAAAGATTTTATTTATTTATTTGAGACAGAGAGAATGAGAGAGAGAGAGCACATGAGAAGGGGGAGGGTCAGAGGGAGAAGCAGACTCCGTGCTGAGCAGGGAGCCCGATGCGGGACTCGATCCCGGGACTCCAGGATCATGACCTGAGCCGAAGGCAGTCGCTTAACCAACTGAGCCACCCAGGCGCCCCCTTCCCCTACTTTAATGGGTTGTATATGGACCTGCACTAAAAATGTCATTTTTTTTCGGTGGAATTGTCACTAGACTGTGAGCTCCTGGATGGTAGGGAGTATTTCTCATCATCCAGCATGTCCCCAGGGCCCAGCACAGGGCCTGATATATAGCCAGTTAGCCATACGTGATCAGATGAGTGAGTGAGGAAGGAAGGAGGGAGGAAGGGTGGAGGGAAGAAAGGAAGGAAGCAAGGAGGGAAGGAAGGAAGGAGGGAGGGTAGGATGGAGGGAGGAAGGACTATATGTTGTAAACAAATGACTGAGAATCCAGAAGCACCGTCCAAGGCGCGGAGAATGAAGATCAGGTTGGCATCTGGCCACTAGGATGAAGAAGCCACTATGTGACTTCTCTTTGATTCCCAGGCTCCAGCCTTGTGGATCAAAGGCAAAGCAAAGTGGGCTTCTGGAGGCCTGGCTCAGGTGCACGGTAGGAAAAAATGAAAAGCCAAACCAGCCCGTTTGCTCCTGGATCTATTCCTTGCTGTCTCTTGCTCTATTCTGAATCACAGGGAGCCTGACCACGGAGGCTTCATGTCAGCGGCTTCTGGCTGGGCTTGGCCACTGGACATGTTGGTGGAAAACTGGAGGCTGAGAGGAGGGGAAGTGATGGTATCTCTCTCAGCCTCGTGGTGTTTCTTGCCGTGACTTTCTGAGTCTCTGGTTCCTGCCGGATAGGCCTGCTACTATTCCAGCTTTGGGCAGGTGACCCTGGCCCCTGGGCTCAGGTAACTCTGCCTCTCCCTCTTTTTGTCCCTCTGGTCCTCGGGAATGATAGTCGCTCCCAGCTGCTGGAGGATGCTTCATCAACCTTTGGCAGATCCTCAGCTCCTCTGTCATTCATGTAACTCCCCGCATTACACCCCTTGTAAATATTCAGAGTAGGTTCTCTTGTTTGGACCCTAATATACCAGTTTTGTTTAGTGACCACGATAGGGGGTAAGGTCACCGATACTGTGTTGGAGGAGGTGGTGTATTTATTTTTGTCCTTTTCTAGTTGATTATGGGGTTAAGGTTGTATGGTGTATATGTTTAAAACAGATGGGGAGAGTTGAGTACATTTGTTTGGTCGGCCAGACTGCATTGCTGCTCAGTGTGAGCTCTGAGGGCCCTGTGTGTAAGTTCTGGATAGGTAACAGGCCTCTGGACTTCAGTGACTCTGCGGGAGCCCTGTCCCTAGCCCCCTGCCCCTGGGGAGAATATGGGGGTGGGGCCTCAGCTCCTGAGTTCCCTTTGGAAAAGTGTCACGAAAGGGGATGTCAGGGAAGCAAGGAGCTGGTGAAGGAATGAGGGGTTTGGAGAAGGCAGGAAAGGGCAAGATGGGGAAGAGAGAGTAGAACAGGTGTATTTGTGTTTAGCACAGTGTCTTATGTAGTAGGGCTCAACTGATGTTTGTTGAATGAATGAAAGAATAGGGGAGGAGGAAGAACAGGTGGAGAGTATGTGGGTAGCACTGGCAAACGTCTTTGGACCTCTGTCTCCATTCCCGCTGCTGTCACCTTGCTTCAGGGCTTCCAAATAGCTCCCCTCTGACAACAGCCTCTCAACTGGTTTCCTGGCCTCCAGTCTTCCTGACCACTGCTTCAGGGGACTTTTCCAAAATCACAATCTCAGTTGCTTGAGCCAAATGCTTTAGTGGCTCTTAGGTAGGGATCAAATTCTGTCGAATACTTCCAAGCCTCACCTTCTAGTACCTACTTTCAGTCTGGACTCTTCATAACATTCCTCGTTCCTAGAACATGTGTGTGGGGGGATGGTTTACCTATAAGGGATGGTCTTTACCCTCAGTCCTGTTCCCTAAACCTGCTTCCTTGGTTTCTATTTTTGTCCTTTTTTTTTTTTTTTAAAGATTTATTTATTCATTTGAGAGAGAGAGAGGGAGAGAGGGAGAGAGGAGTCCAATGCGGGGCTCAGTCTCGTGACCCATGAGACCATGACCCGAGCCAAAACCAAGAGTTGGATGCTTAACTGACTGAGCCACCCAGGTGCCCCATTATCTTTGTCCTTTTAAGGCCTGGGATCCAACTGTGATTTGAAAAAGGGTTGGAGAAAGGCAAGTTGGGTAACTGAGCTCAGATCTGGCCCTTGACCCCACTGTCTGTTCTTCTTCCTCCTGTAAACTCTTTTTGGCTCTTGAAAAGTCTGGAATGGTGGCCCCAAGCCAGCAGCCTGGAGGTCACTCACAGTGGTTCCTACTCTGGGCTCCTGAGAGAGAGTGCATAGGGAACCAGGCTCTTAGTGCACAAAAGGGCCAAATCCCCTTCCCCCCCTGCCCTGGGCAGGCTTTGTTCATGTTCAGAGCAGTCTCAGGATGCCTGCTGCTGAGCTGTGTGCCAGAGCTGATGTGAGATCTGGCTCTGGGCAAGGGAGGAGGAGACAAATGAGCTCCATGTGCTTCCCCGCCAGGTGGGGTAGCTTGTGACTGCACGGGAAGCTACATTGGGACTTGAAGATCCTTTTGCTGGCTTTGCTGGGAGAGCTAGAAGATACCTAATTCAACCATACCGTTCAAATTCAGTCCAGTTAACGTTTTCAAGTGCACGTGGTGTGGCGTGGGGGTTTTGCCTTGCACAGACCTGGGTGTGAATCCCTGCTCTCCTACTTACCAGCTATGCAGACAAATTACTTAATCCCTCATTTTCTTCATCTGTGAAGTAGAATGATAAATACCCACCTTATAGAGTTCTGAGTATTTTACATGTAATAGGACTTCAATAAAAGGACACTGTTATTATAACTGCTATTTATTAGTTTATTAATTATTTGGGACCTCTTGGGTCTAGACTCTGAGCTTGGCCTCAAGGCCACAAGTGAAGACTCAGGGATAAATAGGATCTTGTGAGTACTTTAGGAAGCCGACGGTATAGAGCAGGGATGGGCAAACTATGGCCTGTGGGTCAATTCTGGCCTAGGGTCTGTTTTTGTAAATAAAGTTTTATTAGAACAGTTTTATTGGAACAGCCATGTCCATTGAGTTGCATATTGTCTATGCTTTCATGCTACAAGAGCAGAATCAAGTAGTTGCAACAGAGACCATATGACCCACAAAGTCCAAAATAGTTATTTTTAAAAATATTTATTTGAGAGAGAGAAAGTGCATGTGCATGAGTGGGGGGAGGGACTGAGGGAAAGGGAGAGAGAGAATCCCAAGCTGACTCAGCACTGAGTATGGAGCCCAATGCAGGGCTTGATCTCACGACCCTGAGATCGGGACCTGAGCCCATACCAAGAGTCAGTCGCTCAACAGACTGAGCCACCCAGGCACCCCCAAAATCGTTATTATCTGGACCTTTCTAGAAAAAGGTTGCTGACCCTTGGTCTGGAGGAGAAGACAGATATATAATCAGGACAAAACCTGTTGCAGAAAAAGTGTGAATCATCTAAACTGATGGCCCAGATAAAGAAAGAATCCATTCTGACTTGGGTAGGCATCAGGATTCTTAAGCCAGGCTTTGAAGGCTGAGAAGGAAGTTGATCCTCAGAGCCTTGGAGTGGGGAGGAGTAGGAAAGCATGTCAAGTTGGACCACAGAAATTTTACAGGAAGTTCATGCATAAGAGGATGGAAGAGGCTAGAGATTTAAATGGCTAGCCCAAAGCCATACAACTTTGGAGTCAGAACTTGAACCTGGTTCAGTGCTTGTAGAGTTTACATTACCTTGTATTTAGATAGCATTTCCTAAAATACAAAATGCACTTACACATATTTTCTTATCAATTCTCACCCATTAAGAGTAGGTATTACTAGTTGGATTTTACAGATGAGGGACACTTAAAGGGATTAAGAGTCACTCAGCCAAGAAGTGACATTGCTCGGCCTTGAATCCAGGGAAGGCGTCTATGACCGCGGCAAGGGTACAAAGCTCATGCAGGTTGGAACTCTGTCACAGGAATATGTCCTGGTTAGCTGGTGTATGATATAAATGACAGACCTAAAAATACAGACAAGGTAACCTTAGTACTGCACACCCTGTAGGTTATTCAGAATTCAGTGTCTTTAGTAAAGATCTCTTGTATGCATGTACAGGGCTAGATGCTGAGAGAGAAACCCAGAGAGGTACGAGGAAGGACCGTATTGGCCTCCAGGGGCTGTGGGTTTAGTTGAGGACACACCCTCAAAATGCCACAATATTATGAGGCCGTGTATGCCAAGTGACCAATGTGTGTTGCAAACAAGGGCACGGGAGTTAGAGGCTGTATCAGGAAGGCTCCGTAAAGGGTGTGGGGCTGGAGCTGGGGTTTGGCTGATCCTACTCCATCTTCTCACATCGCAGAATCCTCATAAAACCATAGAACTTCAGAGCTGGAAGGGACCCCACTTCTATCAATTTACAGATGGGAAAACTGAGTCCCCAAGAAAGGATAGAGTTACCTGAATCAGTACTGAGATAGAATTCAAGCCCGGGTTTCCCTTGGAAGTCCTGGACTCCTTCTCAGCATTGTTCCGCCCTTTGTTTCTGAATTAATGCCATAGACTTCGAGCTTCCTTTTCAAATCTATACTATAGAGCGCTGGTAGAGGAATACTCCAAACCACCGATGGGTATGTGATGCCCCTTTTTCTCTCCTCTTCCTGCCCGTCCATTTTTAATATCTCCATGCTTCCGTCAGGATAAAGACCAAGTCTTATCATCCTGAGAGGCTGTTGAGGATAAGAGATAAGAGAGTGAGATCTGGCCTCAAACTCTCTGGGTTTGAACTCCTGCTCTACCACTTAATCACTGTGTGACCTTGGCAAGTAATACGACCATTCTGTGCCTTTGTTTCCTCATCAATATAATGGGTATCATCACAGAAATTACCTCAGAAGGCTGTAAGGCATAGATGAGATAATTCATGAACAAAACAGGGATTAGTATCTAGTAAGTACTCGATAAAAGTTCGCTAAGTTATTGCTATCGGCCTGGTATTTATCTGTCCCTGCAGCTGGACTCCGGCCCATTTCTCCATCCTGGCCTCCCCAAACGGGTCTACTTACTGTCTTTTATTAGCCTTGTGCCATTTTGCCTCCTGAACTCTCCTCTCTGTTCTCCTCTGTTCCCCTTCTCTTCTCTGTGTTAACCTCACCCTCTTTCTACTTACCCGGTTTACTGGATGCCTTTGAAGCCCCAGCCTCTGGTCCCCTCTTCTTTCTTAGAAGTCCTATAGCACTCAGTCTGAAGCCGTCCTGCCGCTGTTACCCATCATGTGGGTCCATATTCAGCCATCCCAAGAAGCCAGGCATTCTGGGTTCACCTGGCATTTCACATCCAACTTTACACATGGCAGGGGGGCAGGCAGTCATTCACTATGTCTTCATTAATTGAGCACCTGTGATATGAAGAGACCTTTACTGAACACTCGGGACACAGGATTGATGAGCGCCCTCTCCAGCCTCACGGTGTGGAGGGAGACACAGACTCACAGCCAAGTGCTCTGCCCTGGAACGGAAATGGGACCACAGCTCAGGGGAGTCTGTGGAGGGAGGAAGTAGTGATGGGATGGATGTTTGAGGGTGATGATGAACAAGGGTGGTAGAATCGAAGAGGGAGATTGCCAGAGTCATTATATCAGAAGGGAGCGTGGATCTGGGCACCGGAGGACAGGGAGGGGTTAAAGCTGGTTCTGGGCTTTCCAGCCTAGAACACCGATGGTGTCTGTCTGAGATGTACCAGAGCTTGGCCAGGGCCTCCGTGAGTAGGGAACAGTGTGAGGACCCAGGACCCAGCTGAAGGGAGGTCTGTTACTCCATCTTCAGCCTGCGGACATACCCGCGCGGGAGGCTGGGACACAGCAAGCAGACCGACAGCCAGGGAAGAGGGACTTCTGTGCATGGTGCTGAGGACGTGGCCCGGAAAAGAGGGATGGGTGGAAGCAGCCAGGCCAGAGGGGACACAGGCACTTGGGGGGAAAGGGTGGCTCAAGAATGGATTCTGAGAGTGCCCGCTTCTGAGAGCGCTCTGGGCACCTGAGGACAGGGGTGGGGTTTTGAAGGCCCCGCTCGCACTGGGCGGTTTTATTGGCAGAAACAGGGAAGTACAGGAGGAGCAGAAGGGGTTCACGTTTGGGTTGGGGTGTTTTGGGGCAATAGCGACCTGAGTCTGAGATGCTGTCTGCAGGTACAAACACCAGTGCCCAGAGGCTGCTGGGAGAGAGGAACTTGAGTTTTGGAGGTCTGGGGGTCAACAGCTTTGAAGAGGTGGCTGGCCCTGAGGGAGCGAGTCCATCCTCGGAGGCAGAGGCATCGGGGAGCGAAGAGGGCTGAGGACCAAAGGGTCTTGGGGGCTGGAGGAAGAGGCCCCCAGGGAGAAGTCAGAGTAGTAGGTTGAGAACCAGAGGAGGTGTCTTGGAAGAAAAGCTGGAGTCAGACAAAGCTTCCTTGATTCGGGAGTGGGCCTATTTCCTGTGGCAGTTCTGAGCAAAAAGCCCATATTGGAGGAACGCCCACGCAGGGTCCCTAGTCCATTCACTTTACACGAAATGATAAACCGAACTATTCAAGGTGAAGAGAGGTGGGAGGGGCCCGCTAGGACGTCATAGCAATTTAATTCTATGCGAATGTCAGGGCCGACCAACAACAACATCACCAAGAAAGAATGTCCCCAGTGTCTTCCAGTGGCCCTGACCCCTTGCCTTGTGACAGGGAGCGGATGCGGATCGTGGAGGGGAACACAGACAGTGAGAGACTCCGAGGGAATAACAGCACGTGAGCACCTTTAATGCATGGCCGTCTGGGGACAGGAGATAGAGAGAGACTGGCCTCAGGGAGCGTCCAAGAGAATGCAGCGAGTAAGGGAGGCCCAACACCACCTGGAATGGGACAGGTGACACCGGACAGGTATAAAATATCGGGTCGTTTCAGGAGGCAGGGTCGGGTGGGAGGTTATGGGTGGGCCAGGGAAGCCCCTCAGAGGGCAGGATTTCAACAGGTGCAGCCAGGGGAGGGTGTAGAAGGTGGGGGACCAGCGTGAGTAGGGGGTGACGCCAGAAAGGTAAACTGCACTCAAATGGTAACGGGTACTGGATGCGGGGCTGAGGAATTCAGACTGGAGCGTGGCAGTGGGAAGCAGCCACTGAAAGTTTAGGGCAGGGGACACACTGACAAGGACATGATTCAGACTGGCTTTTAGAGCTCAGAATGGAAGGCCTACCTGCGGTGGATTGAGGTAGGGAGCGCCTGGCGCCAGGGAGGCCTTCTAGAAGGTTGTCGCTACAGTCTAGTGATAGCCTGAGCTTAATCATTTTCCTGTAAAGGACCTGGAGCCACCTTGCCACCCTCCTTGCTGTGCTGACCCTCACTTGCTGTGGCAGACAGGGCTCCTGATAAGGCGGCCAGGTTACATAGGCTGGTCAGGCAGCAACTGCAGCAGGGGGGACGTGTCACAGATAAGCAGGATCTTCTCTCGAGCCCTGACCTTATCCAGTCACTTCACGGGGTTGGGGGGGGCGGGGATGAGAGGGGGCCTGTGGATCAAATAGCTGCACCTGGCTTGTCCCCTTTCCAGTTAACTCTCTCAAAACTGGGGCGTTTTATGAGTGCCTGATGGTCAAGGGGGTCACCTTCCTTGCAGGTGACTTGTTTCTTTTTTCTAAAGCCCATGATGTTTACAAGGGGACTTGTTCCTTTTTATTCACCAGTATTTGTTTACTCTCTTGTGTGAGGAACTACCTGGAAGTCAAGAATTTCGCCTTTTCCACAACCTTGTATACCTCACACCATGCTTTTTACGTAGGAGGCATGCAGCATTCTTGCCAACGACAAGCCCAACAAACTCTCCTTAACTCCCCCTGGATTCTCCAGTCCTGTCCCCAAGTGCTCAGACAGATCCCCGCCCTGGGTAACTGGTGCTACAGGATCTCAGCAAGAGGAGACAGGATACTCATCAAATAAAAACATTCTCTTGGCATCAGCATTTTCTGAGGATAGTGGAGGAGTTGTTCTCCCTTATGGGGTTTTGTAAAGGTACGTAAAGAGTTAATTAAACCTCTGCCCACGGGACCTGGCCATATAAAGGCATTCCACCCAGAAGCAATGTGGGAATGTGCTGGGAAGTGGGTTTCTCTCTAGGCTCTGGGGCCTGGAGTGCTAGAGCCAAGGTTAAGATCTGGGGCCCTGGGCCTGCTGCTCATCTTCTGTGTCAGTGTTGTTCTCAGCTGAATCCCCGGGACCAGGCACATAGTAGGTACTCAGGAATGACTAATGTTGGGGTCTTATCTTTGCTCCAGTTTGAGCCTGCAGGACACAACCCCTCAACTTCTCTGGCCCTGCGAGGACTGGTATCCCTTGGCTTGCCAGGGAGAAATATTTATCTTTCTTCTCCTCTCCGTTGATGGATCCTTAATTGTTTTAAGACCACCCTCAAAAACATTTATTCTGTGAGGTCTTCCTAAATTCACTCTCTCAGATCTCCTTCAAGATGTATTTTTTTGTATGACTCAGAGTTTTTTGTTTTTGTTTTTCCCCTCTCCAACTATTTCCCTCTCCTGCTATAATCCCTATTCCCCGCCAAGCAGCCTGGCGTTTCTGAACCTGTCACCTCAGGGAGGGATGTGGCAGGACAAAGGAAGAAACAAAGGCATCTTCTTGTTTTGCGGATACCATAAACTTTAGGATCCCTGAGTGGACTCTGGGCACAGACAGAGGGTTTGGGGGAAACACCTGTGTAAGTGGAAGAGAACTGAGCTTGGGGGTGAGAGGGGGGAGCCCCGGGCAGGTGAAAGCCCTCCTAAGGGGATGGCCTCATGGTGAACCTTGGCCAGTGAGGCCTCGAATGGCCTCACAGAACTTCCTAGGCCCAGCGTGGTACAGAATAGGGGAACGAGAGGAAGGACAGGAGAGGGAATAGTTAGGGCAACCTGCGTGGGGCATGTCGAATGAGGTCTAGATGTGTCAATGAACCCCAGACCAACCTGTGGATGAGATGTCCCTTGGCACTTTGCAAGCCCCTCAGAACTTCTGGATACCTCAGAGAAAGACAAGAGGAATCACGAAGCAACAGAACTTAGGTTTCTGCTTCCCCAGGGAGGGGGACTTGGTGTAGAGAATAGGTTCTTACAGGGTAAGAGAATAGTGGTTAAGCGCTGAGCCTCTGGAACCAGACTGTGGGGGTTCAAACCACAGTGAGCTGTGTGACCTCGGGCAAGCCATTCCACATCATTTCTCTGTGCCTCGGTGTTTTGTTTTTATTTTTTAATCTCTCACATGGCTGGCTCTAAAATGGTGGTTCCTATATTTGTGAGACAGACATGAGTTCGCACCCTGACTCAGCCACTAACTAGCTGTGGGACTCGGGGACAGTCACTTAACTACTCTGTGAACACGTTTACTCATTGTAATCCCTATTGAACTCGCAGGCGTGTCGCGAAGATCATACGAGATGTATGATATTCCTTTGCTGGTGCTCTGTTGTGGAGTTAATGTCTAAACTCGAATGCATTTTATAAATGCCGATTATTATGATGATTCTTGTGACTTGTAAGTGGATTGTGAATAACTTGAGGGCAATACTGATTTTCAGCTGTGCTAAGAAGTGGATGGGCCACTCCTATGTCCCGTCCTGCCCCAGCCTAGCTCAGGGCCCCATCACAGGGCAGTTCAGTAAACGTCTGTTATTAATGAGGATTCTTAAGAAATAGATGTCATTTCGTTTACAAAGAAGCCAAACACAAGGTTTGGTTCTAAGGGTCCAAAGAGGGGATCTGGGCAGGGATTGCTTGGCGGGGGCCAATAGAACTTAACAGTTTTGACTCTGCTCAGTGCTGTGGCTAGTCTTCTAAGTGGGCCTGACCCCAGGCAAGGGTCCCAGGAACCCGCTGGGGTTGTGGGGATTTCTGCCCTTTCTTAGCTCCCATATCCTGAGTGGTGTCGGCAGAAGCACGTGGATTTTAGATGCAGATCTAAATCTCGACTCCACCCTGGACAAATGTTGTAATCTTGCCGGGGCTGCCGACTTCATCCCCTCATGCCTCAGAGCCTCCATCTATAAACGATAGTCAGCACCGCCCACTTGGTGTGGTTCCTGTGGGGATGGAATCTGAGCACGCATCCCTGGCCCTTTGCTTGGTGCTGGGCACAGAGGAGGTGCTCCCAACACTCCTTTCCATCTCCTCTTCCCTTCTTGGGGAGCTGGGTTAGCAGGAGAAACCTAAAAGCAGGCAGCGGGGTTTTCATCCTGCCACGAAAGGGATGGCGCCCACGATGTTGGCCCCTGACGATTTCCTAGATGCGCAGCCGCTTACGGGATGTACAAAGCCCTCACCCTCCTCTGGGGTCGGAGGAGGTCAGGTTCCTGTTTGTGAAGTGGCGTATCATGTTCGGAGGACATTATACACTGCGTCAATATTTGATGAGGCCTCAGACCCCGCCGTGCTCTTGGCTGGCTGATTGCTGTGTGGCTACAAAATGTCCTGTACCTGACGTGACAAGCCCAAGACCTCTGTCCTACGGGGACGAGTGGCCATTTGTCCTTCAGGGAAGACAGCAGGGCCAATCTGGCTCCCCATTGGCCGCTCTCATCTTCTTGCTCTCATTTGAGAAGAAAAGAATAGTAATACCTACCAATTACTGACTGCTTATGTCAGGCACTGATAGGTCTTCTCTCCTTTAGTCCTCAGAAGGGCTCACTTTACGGTTGAGAAAACCAAGGCCTGGACAAGTAAGAAACTTGCTCAAGGTCAAGTAGTGAGCTGTGATCCGAGAAGGGCCAGCTAACTAAGGAGAAGTGGTATATGGGTCAACTCGCCCTCAAGAACAGGGGCCTTCTGAAGAGCTGGGGCTGCGAGGCACTAGGGAAGCTGAGGGAAACAAAAAAGGATTGAGAAGCCTTGTTCCCAGACACCTGCAGGCCTGCGTCAGTCTTCCCACAAGGATCATGGGATCGACCTTTATGCCTTCTTCCGTTTTAGCTTCCCTTTCCCCACTACTGCTCTTGGCCTGGTCCAGATCTTTCCCTTCAGGAGCAAATACGACCCAGGAATTTTCAATCGCTTTTTGTGAACTTGGAGTAGTGTCTGAACTGCAGCCCTGAACAGCTCCTCCCCACCTGTAGCCTAGGCTGGAGGCACCCATTGTCCCCTGGGTCCCTTACGAAGTGTCTGCCACTCTGCCTTGCCCCTCAGGACTGTTGCTGCAGGTGGACTGTGTGTCTCCTCAGATCGTGGATGCGCCCTCTCGGATGCCCACACACTTAGCACTGCATCATGTTCAGTCTGGCCATCGTTGGGACCTCCAGCCTGGGCACAGCCCTTGTCTGGCTGGGAAGGGGGTGTGCAGTGTTGGAATCATGGATTAAACAAGATCACGAATGCAGAAGCACTCGCCACAGTGCCTGGCCTATGGTAGGTACTCTGTCCGTGTTATTCGAATTCACTCGAGAAGGGAAGCCCAGGATTTTTGTTCTGTAAAGGAACTTAACACGTCTTGACTCAAACCCCACGTTTTACAGATGAAGAAATTGGGCCCTAGAGGGTTGAAGCAGCCTGCCCAGAGTCATATGGGGAATGACCTGGGTGAGTACCCTGAGTTCCTGGATTAAGGCTTTACACAACATAACAATAATGCCCTCCTTTTTAAACTTAACTACCTTAACTACTCTTGAGGTATAATCGACGTACATTGTCTTAGTTTCAGGTGTATAACATAATGATGAGCTATTTGCCTATATTCCTAATGATCACCACGATAACTCTAGTTACATCATCTGTCACCATATGTAATTATAGAATTTTTTCCTTATGATGAGAACTTTTAAGATTTATTCTCTTAACAACTTTCAGATATGCAATACGGTGTTATTTATGATAGCCACCATGCTGTATGTTCCGTCCCCATGACTTATTTATTCTATGATTGGAAGTGTGCAATCTTCTGACTCCCTTCACACATTTCACCCACCTTGTTCCCCACCATCAACCTGTTCTCTGTGTCCATGAGCTCGTTTGCATTGTTGTCTCTTTTTAGATCCCACATATATGTGAGATCATGGGGTATTTGTCTTTCTCTGTCTGACTTATCTCACTTAGCATAAGGCCCTCAAAGTCCATCCATGTTGTCACAAATGGCAAGATTTCCTTCTTTATCATTGCTGAGTAATATACCAGTGTGTGTGTATGTGTGTGTGTGCGTGTTAGACATCTTCTTTTTCCTTTCCTCTGTTGATAGACACTGAAGTTGTTTCCATTTCTTGGCTATTGTAAATAATGCTGCAATGAACATGGGGGTGCAGATATCTTTTTGAGCTAATGTTTTCACTTTCTTCAGATACATACTCAGAAGTAGGATTGCTGGATCATATGGTAGTTCTATTTTTAATTTCTTGAGGAAACTCCCTACTGTTTTCTATAGTGGCTGTACCAATTTACCTTCCCACCAACAGTGCACAAGGGTTCTCTTTCCTCCACATTCTTGCCAATGCTTATTATTTCTTGTTCGTTTGTTAATAGCTATTCTGACAGGTATGAGGTGATATCTCATTGGGTTTTGATTTGCATTTTTCTGATGCTTAGTGATGGTTTCCTGTCCCTGTTGTCCATCTGTATATCTTCTTTGGAAAAAGATCTATTCAGATCCTCTACCCATTTTTCAATTGGATTTTTTATTACTTTCATGAGTTCTTTATATATTTTGAACATTAACCCCTTATCTGATATATAATTTACAAATATTCTCCCAATCAGCAGGTTGCCTTTTCATTTTCTTGATGGTTTCTTTTGCTGTGCAGAATCTTTTTAGTTTGATGTGGTCCCACTTGTTGATTTTTGCTTTTGTTGCCTTTGCTTCTGGTGTCAAATCCAAAAAATCATCACCAAGACTGATGTCACGGAGCTTACTGCCTGTTTTCTTCTAAGAGTTTTATGGTTTCAGGTCTTATGTTCAAGTCTTTAATCCATTTTGAGTTAATTTTTATGTATAGTGTAAGAAAGTGGTCCAGTTTCATTCTTTTGCATGTAGTTGTCCAGTTTTCCCAATACCATTTATTGAAGAGACTGTCCTTTCCCCATTGTGTATTCTTGGTTCCTTTGTTATAAAATAATTGACCATATATGGTAGGTTTACTTCTGGGCTCTCTACTCTGTTCCAGTTCCCTATGTGTCTGTTTTTATGCCAATATCATACTTTTTTTTTTTTTTTAGAGAGAGAGAGAGAGCATGAGTGGGGTGGGGGTGGGGGGGAGCAGCGCTGGGAGAGGGAGAGAATCTTAAGCATGCTCCATGCTCAGGGCATGGAGTCTGACACAGGGCTACATCTCATGACCCTGAGATAGTGACCTGAGCCAAAATCAAGAGTCGGATGCTTAGCCTACTGAATCATCTAGGTGCCCCAATACCATACTGTTTTAATTACTATTGCTTCATAATATAGTTTGAAATCAGGGAGCATGGTACCTCCAGCTTTGTTCTCTCTCAAGATTGCTTTGGTTGTTTGTTTGTTTGTTTGTTTGTTTTTTGTGGTTCCATACAAATTTTAGAATCGGTTTTTCTATTTCTGTGAAAAATGCCATTGGAATTTTGACAGGGATTGCATTGAATATGTAGATTGCTTTTGGTAGTATGGGCATTTTAACAATGCAATAATGTCTTCAGATGCCCTCTCCTACCCTTGACTCTGGAATTTAGAGTACCCCCACTACAACTCTCCTCCAGCCATGCCTCTCTTTATGAGTAAGGAGTCCGCAGAGCCAGGAAGATGTGACTAACTAGAGTCCATGCCCCTCTTTGAGAACGTTCTCTATATACCTAGGGAATCTTTAGGGAACCTAGGATTCCCTGCCCAAGTGGCCCCAAACCTGCCTCTAGTCTCTTCGGGCTTCTTTTCCAGGTCCATCTTACCAAAGGCAGAGATCAAAGCCAGTATGGCCAGTCTGTGCACCCCTAGGGTCAAAGAGTGGCAAATTGGATGGCTATTAGTAGGGTGTGTGGATGGAGCTTGGACATGTGGCTTAGGACATGGGCAAGGGGAGTGGGGATATAAAGAGGAGTCCATGAGCCCAGGGCTGAGCATGTGGGGACAGGTTCTCTCTGTATAGCAGAATTCCAAGGAGGATAAGAGTTCTACATTTGAACCTGGACTTCTAAGTCATTGTGAATATGTATTTGTCAAGATAGGATTGTATAACGTATTTTATTTGTTTGTTAGCTTGATCTACAAGTTTTAAATATTAGAATATGTGTATGGGCCTCCATTTGACCTCTTGTGCTGGGCCCCACAAATATTAGGGGTGGACTGAATCATGGTGATCTGTTCTGAGAGCCTCAGAACAGATTAAAAAGCCAGATAATCACTCAAGGAGATGGCTGGGAGAACATGGCTGAGTGTTTCTTTTTCCTAATACCTTGTGGGTGTTCAAACATATCAAAAAGCACAGATACTAGTATGAGAAATGTGAACAGGCTGTAAGTAGGACTGGAAGAATCATCTGCACTGTTGTGTTAACGTAATATCTGTTCTTGAAAAGAGCTGACTCTTTGGTCTTTGGATCAATTTTGCTTTAAATTAAAAAAAATTTTTTTAATTTGAGAGAGAGAGAGAAAGCCCATGAGTAGAGTGAGGGGGAGGCAGAAAGAGAGAGAGAGAGAATCCCAAGCAGGCTCTACACTCATCACGGAGCCTGACATGGAGCTCGATCTCACGACCCTGAGATCATGACCTGAGCCAAAATCAAGAGTCAGATGCTTAACTGACTGAACCACCCAGGTGCCCCAAGATCAGTTTTGCTTTAAAATTGAAGGAACGTTTGAAAATGCTGTAAAGGTTTCACTTCCAGGTCTTCATCCAGACCAACAAGGCCTTTTATAATAAACAGTCCTTTATTCCCCGTTCCTCAAAACCAGGGGTTCAGGGAGGGTGTGCAAGTTGCCCTATACCTGTCTCCTTCCTTTACCTTCTCTCCATGGGTAAGTTTCTCAGACTCCAAAGGTGTGGGGATGAATACCACAGGGCAATGTGAGGTTAGAGCCTTCATTCAACCAAAAGAAAGCCCTTTCCTGTGTCCTGTCACCTTGTCTAGAAAGCTGGAGAAGCTGCCTGGCCGCAGACCCACCCTCTTGCTGTGAGGTGAGTGTGCCCTTGGCTGTGAGGCTGCCCTGCCAAGGTTTATAGGAAGCTATGCCCTGGGCTATTGTGCTGCCATCCCTGAAGGAAAACCTCCTTCCCTCCCCTGGTGGCATGTTCGCTGTCTCTATTTATTGCCCAGCGTCCAGTTCCCAGGACTCCCTGGAGGATTCACAAGCCTCAGACAATGAGGTGTCTCATCTGGAGAGAAAGGAGGAGCATGGAAGTCACCAGAGTCCACGTTGACACTTTGACCTTGGAGTGGCTGTAGCTGCTTATTCCTGTTGACTGAAGTTACCCAGCAGTGCTCAGGGTCTGACCACGTTGCCAAAATGGAGGGGAGGGGGCAGGAAGTACTCTAACGAGCAATTTGGGGGAAAGCTGATGGCTCATCTCAGAGGTCAGAGGTGGAGCCTTGTGACCCCTCGTGTAATATCACACACTGGACTTATTCCCCGCTAGCCTGAGCCAGAAGGACTGACCTTCAGCACGAGTATGAGGTCAGGCAAGTTTGTGTTGGTCCAGCTACCCTTCACTGCCTCTTCCCCCTAGAACCCGGATGAGCACTTGCTGCTCTGGTCTCTCATCCAGCATCTGCCCGTGCCTCTCAGCTCCCAGGGCTAATGCTGGGCTTCCTGCCTGGGTCCCATTGTGCTACCTCCTCCTGGATGACGGTTTCTACCCTTGAGGACTAAGGTTTGCACATACACACAAAATTCCCTGGTTGGCATTTTCTCTTCCCAGAGCTCTAGATACTAATGGGAGGCAAAAGAGTTACCTTCCCATTCCAGGGAACAGTTGTTCATTTAAACCCTGATCTCAGGGGCACCTGGGTGGCTCAGTTGGTTAAGTGTCTGCCTTTGGCTCAGGTCATGATCCCAGGGTACTGGGATTGAGCCCCACATTGGGCTCCCTGCTCTGCAGGGAGCCTGCTTCTCCCTCTCCCTCTGCCTGCCGCTCTGCCTACTTGTGCGCTCTCTGTCAAATAAATAAATAAATAAAATCTTTATTAAAAAAATAAACCCAATCTCTTGTTTCCTAACCTCCGGGTGAAGTATGTGCTGGTCCATATGGCAGGCTGTCTGTGAGAATTCATGAGAATTCAAGAATACTGCAGGCAGCCACAGGCCCTGCTGGGTGGAGTTGATGAGGGATTCCAGCCCTTCCTTGCCCCTTGCCTGGACATCTTTGTGCTCTGAGCTATCTCTTAACTGAATGCAACCCACAGGGGTGATTCTAATGGGAAGGGTTCCATACCCGGGAGGAGAGGAAAGTTTTAGGCACAGATGAGGTCTTAGAGTTGTTCACAGATGCTCTCATCAAGGTGTCAATTTCACCTACTCTGGTGCTGAAGGCTGGATGTGTCTCACTGGCTCAGCCTCTGCTCAGTATCCAACGCTCACAGAAGCATGGACGCCCAGTTGTGTGTGTGTGTGTGCCTTTACAGTGGGCCACATTTTTAGGAACATGACTTATCTGATCTAGTGACAACTTTGGGCAGTAGGAAGGATAAGAATATTACACCCATTTTATAGATGGGAAAACTGAGACTGAAGTGATATGTGCAGAGTCACTTGGCTAGTAAATGGCCAGTTTGGAACTGCAATCCTCCAGTTTCACCGGTTCAACAACCGCACCATGTTGTCTCTTACCAGACAGACTCACAAAGACCAGCTTTCTTCTTAATTTTCTAGAAGGTACAAATGTTTTAGAAGTCCTTTGTGTGTCTCCAGACTAGGGCCCATTTGCCCCCACATTTTCTCATGTCCTAACGGCCATTTTGACTGGAGTGTCCTAACAGCGTTATACACCTGTTTAGCCCTTAATGTCTTGGAGAGGCCTTTTCCCAACCATCTCGGGAGGTGGGCAGGACGGGTTCTCTGGGCAGGACAGATGAGCAAATGGAGATGCCACACTCACATGCCCAGCATGGCACCAACATCCAGGTCTTCTCATTTTCAAGCCCAGTGAGCTTCCGGCTTCATCATGCTGCCTCTTCTCCAGAAGGCCAAGGAAGCATAAGCAACTGCCTACAGGAAATATGCTTCCCTTCCTCCACAGACACAGCGTTCCAGGAGAACCAGACTCCATGGAAACAGAACAGAGAGGGTGTGTATATGGCATTTCTTCTAGGCCCACTCTACTCCTCAGAAGCTGGTGAGCCACTGCCTATATTCCTGGTGGGTCAGTCCTCTTCTGTAGCCTCCTTCACAACAGACCAGAATCATTGAATCACAGAATATCAGGAAAGAAAGAGAACCATGGAGTCTTCTTTCTGGTCTACTGCCTTCCTTCTACAGAAGAGGAAATTGTTTTGTAGTTTTGTTTTTCAGCTTTCCTGACAATACAAAAATTATAAAATATCTGAAGTTACAGTGTGGTGATTTGATATACGGACACACTGTGAAAGGCTTTTCCCTGTTGAGTTAATTAACGTATTCTTCATCTCATGTATTTATTTATTTATTTTTATGAGAACATTGAAGTTCTCTCTCAGCAAATTTCGGTCATACAGTACAATGTTATCAACTATAGTCACCGTGTTATGCATTAGATCCTCAAACCTTATTCATCTGATAACTGAAAATTCTTACCCTTTTACCAACCTCTCCTTATCTCTCCCACCGCCAATCCCTGCCAACTGTTTTTCTATCCTCCCTTTCTAGGAGTCCAACCTTTAAAAAAAATTTTTTTTAGGTCCCACATAGAAGTGGTACCATGCAGTATTTGTCTTTCTCTGTCTGCTTTATTTCACTTAGCATGATTCCCTCGAGGTTCATCCATGTTGTTGCAAATGACAGAATTTCCTTTTATTTTTTTTAAGGCTGAATGATATTCTACTGTAGATATAAACCACATTTCCTTGATCCATTTATCCACTGACAGACACTTAGGTTGTTTCCATAACTTGACTATTGTGAATAATGCTGCAGTGAGCATGAGAGTGCAGACATCTCTTCGAGATAATGGTTTCATTTCCTTTAGATATACACCCAGAAGTGGGAATCATATGGTAGTCCTATTTTTAATTTCTTGAGGAACCTCCATACTGTTTTCCATAGTGGTTGCACCCCTGTACGTTCCCACCAACAGTGGACAAGGGTTCGTTTTTCTCCACATCCCTCCTAGCATTTGTTATCTGTTTGTTTTTGAGACTAGCCATTCTGACTGGTGTGAGATGTTATTTCACTGTGGTTTTGATTTATTTGCATTTCCCTGATGAGGAATGATGTCAAGCACCTTTTCATGCACCTGTTGGCCATTTCTATGTCTTCTTGGGAAAACTGTCTATTCAGATCCTCCCCTCATTTTTTAAAAAAGATTGTACTTATTTATTTGACAGAGAGAGAGAGAGAGCACAAATAGGAGGAGGCGCAGAGGGAGAAGCAGACTCCCTGCTGAACAGAGAGCCTGATGCGGGGCTCGATCCCAGGACCCTGGGATCATGACCTGAGCTGAAGGCAGACGCTTAACGACTGAGCCACCCAGGTGCCCCCTCATTTTTAAATTGGGTTGTTTTTTTGCTTTTGAGTTGTGTGAGTTGCTTGTATACTTTGGATCTGAACCCCTTATTGGATATATGGTTTGCAAATATTGTCTCCTATGCTACAGGTTGCCTTTTCATATTGTTGATGGTTTTCTCTAGATATTCTGTGTTCGTGGACAGGAAGAATTAATAGTGTTAAAACGTCCGTGTGACCCAAAACAATCTACAGAGTTAATGCAACCTTTATCAGAATTCTGATGGCATTTTTCCCAGAAATAGAAAAGCAATCCTAAGATTTGTATGAAACCACAAAATACCCAAAGCGATCTTGAGGAAGAAGAACCAAGTTGGAGGCGTCACACTTCCTGATTTCAAACTACATTTCAAACCCATAGCAATTAAAACCATGCAGTACTGGTATAAAAACAGGCACCTAGACCGGTGGAATAGACCAGAGCTCAGAAATAAACCTATGCATATATGGTCAATTAATTTTCAACAAAGGAGCCAAGAATATACAACGGGGAAAGGATAGTTTCTTCAGGAAATGGCATTGGGAGAACTGGACAGCCACATGCAAAAGAATGAAACTGGATCCATATCTTATGCTACACACCAAACCCAACTCGGAATGGATTAAAACTTGAATGTAAGACTGAAACACCCCTGGAAGGAAACATCGGGGGTAAGCTCCTTGACATCGGTCTTGGCAATGACTTTTTGGGTTTGACACCAAAAGCAAAGGCAACAAAGGCAAAAGTCAACAAGTGGAACTGCATCAAACTAAAAAGCTTCTGCCCAGTACAGATGAGGAAACAATGTGAGGCTATAAGAGAGACGGGTTAAGTGACTTGCTCAAGGCCACCCACCTAGCTGTGGGTAGAGGAGATATTTCACAGTCTCATGCTGAATTTGCTAGCTTGGGTTCTGCCTACACATATCCACAGTCTGGAGATCAGTGCTGGGAAAGGTGCACGGCTGCTGTCATCTGAAGAAGACCCAGGAGAGTCAGGGTGAGGAACGTGGAATAGCAGGTTGGCATCTTATTGCTTGCCTTCAATCTGAGGTCCGGGCTCAGTTGGCTTGCCCTGACTCCCTTCCACCCGGAAGGAAAATATTTCTACTTTTATACTGAACCATGCCTTTTGGGTCCTATACCTGTGCTCTACCCCTTCAGATTCCCACTTTTTTTCTGGGAAAAGTGTTTTCCTCAACACACATTTACAGAGCACTTATTTCATATAAGGCCTTGTGCTAGAACAGGGGGTACCCAATAAGCAAGACAAGCCTGGATCCAGTCCTCAGTCTAGCAGAAGCAGAAAAGCTGCTTAAAGTGATTAATCCTAGAATTACTTAATTCTATAATTAATCCTGAGAATGCCCTGGAAATCAGCATTCACAACTTGGTCGGGCTCATATTAGATGGCCCCAACCACCTATTCTGGATCCTGAGCTGCTTTTCCCAGCCTCTGGATCTGTACTATTCCCTGCTAGCTTCCTTATGCCTATCTCAGGCCCCAGACCATGATGTATGGGTTTCTACATGGATGACCACACAACTGTGTTCTCCTGCTTGGCCTGAGCACCTGAATTTATCCCTGTGCTAGTTATTGAGGATAGGATGACGAACAAGTCAGACACGGCTCCTGTTTTTAGGAATGACTGCTGGTTCCCGGCCTCTACTTTCTGGCTAGGGCTATTAATGTTTTCCCTGTTCACTTGGAGCCGTTGAGCATTAGCCTTGACTCTATTACACAGACTCTAGCTTATGTGTGTCTTCCCTTTGGTCTCACGTCCATCTCCGCCCTAAACGTTGATGTTTGGGTTCACGGTAACTGTACATCTCCTTCCCTGATGAATGGGCCCCCAGCTGTAATCTCACGCAAGACAACTTCCTGCCACCACGCCCACCAGCTTGGTCTACTTTCTAGTTCTGTCCCTTCTTGGCCCACTTCATCTGAGGCAACCCTGGAGCTGACCCATCATAACAGACCCTTGATATAGATTTATGAATTAAATCAACTCCAGAGTGGTTCAGAAATTTCAGGAGCCTCTAGAAGAATCTAGAAGAGTTGGCTATAGTCTGATAGTATGTTCCGAGTTGAGAATACCACTTTTATTCCTGTGCTTCTCTGTGCTCCAGAAGTTTAAAAGGAAGCAAAGAGAGTCTCGGGGTGGGTGTGAGTCAGGGGGAGATGAGAAACTCTTCATACAGAACTTGTGTCTCTAGGGAAAGCTGGAAGCCTCAAGCCCAGCCACCGGGGCGGGGGGGCCATGACAGCTCTAGATAGGGGGGGTGTGGAACACAGGTGCTGCCTGTTACTGGCTTTTCGGGGGAGTATTTTTTTCCCTCCACACTTCCTCAGAACAGGTCTGCCCACACAGAAAGCAGAAACAGAGCTGACCTGTGAGCTGCTTTGTTTTCTTTGAATACCTTTTTAATTTTTGCATGGGCTGTTCCTCTGGATTAGAAACCTTTGTTGGCATTCATGAACTTTCTTCATACCCACACAAGGTAGATGCGGACAACTCGCGTGGGCACCAAAGTTAAGGCCCTCTGAAGCAGATGACCAGGCCCCTGCGGAGGGGCAGCCATTGACAATTTTTTCTGTCATCTGGCTCAAGTCAGTCCCTGGGTCACTCACGAGCCTATTCTCGTCCCTGCTTAAAATGAGCTTGGAACTTTTCTCAAACTCTGTTTGTCTTTTATTGATTTTGCCCCCAGGGTGAAAGAAAGATATTTCCCTTCTTTCTGAAAGAGTGGTTGAGCCCTTATATACTGATAGGCAGCCTCCAAGATGGCCTCCAATGAGCCCCATCTCCAAGTATTCATATTTTTATGTAATCCCCTCCCTTTGAATGAGGACCGGACTTACTGACCTATTCGAAGAATCAAGAGTTTCCCCTCTGTCACTTCTGTCTTTTTTCTCCTCTCTCTCTCGGGTCATTTATATTGGGGGAAACAAACTGCCATGTTGTGAGCAACTCTATGGAAAAGCCCCCGTGGTCTGGCGAAGACCTGAGACCCTCAGCCGGGCAGCCTGTGAGGCACTGAAGCCTGCCATCTTCCCATGAATGAGCTCAGAAGTGGGTCCTTTAGCCCAGTTGACAGCTTTACTGCAGCATATGAGAGAGCCTGAGCCAGAATCACTCAGCTAAACTGCTCCTGGATTCCTGATTCACAGAACTGTGAGCTGAGTTCTGTGACCTTAAGCTGCTAAGGTTTGGAGTCATTTGTTCTGCAGCAATAGATAGATAATACGCATCCCTATATAGGAGCTCCAAATACATGGCTTTCATTCCTTCACTAGCAACTCCTTCATTACCTTCTTGCCATTGGCCTCTGTCCCCACCAAGCTTGCTGCTAGCCCATCAGCCACTTAAGAAGAGGGACCCATTCCTCAAGACACTTTTCTCCCTTTGGCTGGAAGGTTGTCATGAACGTCCACTCTGTGATGCCTGGGAAGGGAGTGGTGCCCCACAGATGGGCGGCCTTTGTGCAGGTACACACTTTGCATCATTACCTGTAGTGACCTGGCCTTTCTCCCGCTATGAATCCTCTTTCCAATGTCATCAGTCACTTGCCGTTTTGCAAATCTGATGACCTTTCCTGAGTTCTCCTTTTCTTTGATCTCTCAGTTTTACGTGACATGGTGAGCCGGTCCCTCATCCTTGCAACTTGTTAAGTAGGATTGGAGGAGATAGGACCGGACAGAATAAGGATACAAGTGGTTGATTGCCAAAGAGATTGATTGGCTACTACACCAAACCCAAGCCCCACCACAGCTGTTCCCGGAGCCAGTCCTCTCTGGTAATTCACCCCAGATGTTGCCTGGGGTCTTCCTGCTCTCATCCTCATGGTCACCTCCGGTTCCAACTTCCTGTCTCCAGTGAGTTCTCATTCTCTGCTCGGGCTTTGGGCCTCTCCCTTTATTGGTACTCTGGTGTGCCAACATGGAATTCATCCTCTGTTCCTCACATCTTACTCAAACCTTCCTACTTTAGGAATGTTTGAGGAGACAGAAGGAGTGCGTCTTCCTTATAAAGTTGCAAACAATGGACTGGCAAAACCCTCTATTCTTAGGAGTTCTTTGGTGATTCTGCAGTCTGGTCCTCCAGCTCTGTCCTCTCCCCGGACGCTGATGTATCTCTACTTACCTTTCTCTTTTGTTCGCTTGTCTTCTGCTAACCTGTGCCTCCCGTCATACCTGCCACCTGCAGTTTTATAGATGTACTTTCCTATGGAAAATGGATCCCCCCCACCTGTGAGGAATTTTGTTCCCAGAAATAAAGCTAAGGGGTTTTGTTTGTTTTGTTTTTCTTCATGTGCACAGTGACTGCAGATGAATCAAGTGTTAAAGGTCACCTCCCCAGACCGACTCAAAGTTGAGTGAGCGGTTTTGAGACAGTGAAGATCCTTTTCTAGAATTTCCTTCCCTCTGGGACCATTTAGCCCCCTCTTCCTCGGCATCCCCCACCCCCCAGCATGCTGCAGGCACTTTTTACTCTGCATTTCTGAGTTTCCACAGTAGCCCAGGAACTGCCTTCTGATTTGATGCATTCTCCATTGTACTTCACGCAGGCAGCCTTCTACTTGGAAAATTATTACAGTGGAACAGGGGCCTGGGTTCTTCATGCAGGCCGGGTCTTGCTGGACATGACACTTGCTTTGACCAGCTTTGAAATATCCAGTTTAGATGGTCGCCACCTGCAGTTTCAGGCTTGCACTCTGCTAACTCAGAGACTCCTTTGTTATCAAAACAATAGGGTTAGACTTTGTTGAACAATCTCTCTCTGGCATTGCCACTCTCCAGAAGTCCCGATCGTGTTGCAAATTCTCTGCCTCTTTCCCTTTTGTGACATCAAGTCTTTCCTTCTTCTCTTCCCACCTCTCAAGCCAACAGTCTCTCTTTCTTTAGACCACCTTCCTTCTTCTGTTCCTCAAAGGTAAGCCCTTCTGGCACACTTTTTCCTCTTTCTTGGGAAACCTCACCTACTCTTGGAGTTTCAACTATTGCTCTTTTTTTATTTTTATTTTATTATGTTATGTTAATCATACATTACATCATTAGTTTTTGATGTAGTGTTCCATGATTCATTGTTTGCGTATAACACCCAGTGCTCCATTCAGTACGTGCCCTCCTTAATACCCATCACCGGGTTAACCCCTCCCCCCACCCCCCCTACTCTAGAACCCTCAGTTTCTCAGAGTCCATAGTTACTCATAGTTCATCTCCCCCTCTGATTTCCCCCCTTCATTTTTCCCTTCCTATCTTCTTTTTTTTTTTTAACATATAATGTATTATTTGTTTCATAGGTACAGGTCTGTGATTCATCAGTCCTACACAATTCACAGTGCTCACCATAGCACATACCCTCCCCAGTGTCTATCACCCAGCCACCCCATCCCTCCCACCCCCCACCACTCCAGCAACCCTCAGTTTGTTTCCTGAGATTAAGAATTCCTCATATCAGTGAGGTCATATGAAACATGTCATTCTCTGATTGACTTATTTTGCTTAGCATAATACCCTCTAGTTCCATCCACATCATTGCAAATGGCAAGATTTCGGGGGTTTTTTGATGGCTGCATAATATTCTAGTGTATGTGTGTGTGTATATATATATATATATATATATATATATATATACCACATCTTCTTTATCCATTCATCTGTTGAAAGAGACAAAGAATCTGTACTCAGAAAACTAAAATACTCATGAAAGAAACTGAGGAATACACAAAGAAATGGAAAAACGTTCCATGCTCATGGATTGGAAGAACAAATATTGTGAAGATGTCAATGCTACCTAGAGCAATCTACACATTTAATGCAATCCCTATCAAAATATCAGCTATTGCTCTTAAAAGTTACTAGATATTTCCTTCCTTCCTGTATTTATGTATATATTTGTTTCTTACCATCCTAACCATCTGTACGTCTACAGCTCAGTGGTATTGAGTACATTCACACTGTTGTGCACACTGTTAAATCACCACCATCCATCTCTAGAACTCTTTGCCTCTTTTTTTTTAAGATTTTATTTATTTTTGGGAGAGAGAGTGCGAGCACATGAGTTGCGGGGGAGGGGCAGAGGGAGAAGCAGACTCCCGAGCCCGATGCGGGACTCGATCCCAGGACTCTGGGATCGTGACCTGAGCCTAAGGTAGATGCTTAACCAACTGGGCCACCCATGGACCCCTCTTTTCCTCTTTTTAAAGCTGGAACTCTGTCCCCATTAAATCCTGACTCCCCATCCTTCCCTCCCCCAGCCCTGGCAGCCACTATTTTCCTTCCAGTTTCTATGAAGCTGACTATTCTAGGTCCCTCATCTACGTGGAATCACTCTGTTTTTGTCCTTTTGTGCCTGGCTTATCTCACTTAGCATAAGGTCCTTGCTGGGGAATGTTATCAAGAAGATGTGGCCGCCGATTGACCCGCGAGCTGGACCTGGGCACTGGGAGGCTCCTCACCCCCTCCCCTGTCCTCGGAATGTGAGTTCCGCTTGCCTTTCCCACTTCCAGACGCTGCTCCAAGGACACAGCCTTGGAAACACTTGCACGGTATACATGACTGAGCCCAGTTAGAGCCTCTTTGTCAACTCTTTGTCAACTCTTACAATGTGGAGGGGGGGTGCGGGGGTTTATCTTGCTGCTGCCCAAGACAATCCTCGTGTGTAAGTTCCCTTTGCTGTTACTAAGATTGCCACCTACCCACACGGAGTGGCCTCTTTCTTCGGTCTCTCCCTGCCCTCTCTACACAGGGGTCAGTTTCATATTACAACGGGAAAGTTCCTGAGAGGTTTCTGAATCTACAGTCCTCAAGGTCTGTCCATGTGGTGGCATGTCAGCTATTGTTTTCATGTGAGTGATTCCAAATCTATAGCTCCAGGCCCTACCTCTCTCTCAAGCTTCACTTCCCCAGCTCCAGCTCCCTTTTGGATTTTTAAATCATCGCAGTCACCCCAAAGTCCACATGTCTAAAACCATGCTCATCTGCCTTCTCTTCAAATCAGGGTTCCTCATTTCTAGCGATAGAAATAAGCCTCGACAGTCTCCTTAGTTCTTGGGTCATTTCTATTGCTTCTTCCTCTGTTTCTCCACATCAAGTTACTCCACAGTAAACCATCTATAGCTCCTTACTGCCCATATAATGAAGTTCATAGTCCTTAGGCCACTCATGATCTGGCTTTGAATGAGTGGGGATTAGGTTCAGTTGTATGTGTCTGAAAACCCGAAATAATAGTGGCTTAAAATGATATACAAAGTTTACTTTCTCTCATGTGAATAAATTCTGGAGATAGGAAGCCCAGGGCTAGTATATAAAGCGGTCAGAGATCCAGACCCCTTACAGTGCACTGCTCTGTCATCCCAAGAACATCCCTATCCTCATGGTTTAATATGTAGCTGGGGCTCCAGCCATCACATCTGCATTCCAGGCAACAGGATGGAGGCAGGGGTAAGGGGAAAGGGCACATGCCAATTGCTGTTTAAGGAGGTCTCCTAGAAGTATCCTCACACCGTCCCCAATTACATCTCATTGGCTAGAACTTAGTCACATGGTCACATCTAGCTGCCCGGGAGGATGGAAAATATACATTGTCTTTATTCTGTGTGGCCCTACATTAGACTAAAAATTGGGAGTTCTGTTACTAAGGAAGAAGGAAGACTATTGGGTAGGAGTTGCCAGAGGCACTATCTCTGCTTTCGAGTACCCTCTGCACACTCTTGTATCAACACATCCTGCTGGGATGGAATTCTTTGACACATGCTATCACTCCCACTAGGCTGGGAACTCTTAAAGGATCTTGTCCGCTTCATTTTTGCACTATGGTATTTGGTGCAGCGTTTGGCAAGGAGAAGGGGCTCAACAAGTGTTTGATATTATAGCTGCCAGTGGAAAAATATATAGGAGGAAGGAGGGGCTCAGGAAGGCGTCCTCAAGCAGGAGGGAAGCTGCTTGTGGGTAAATAATCCTGTCCTAGAAAAAACAACAGTAAATGCTAATGAATAATGTCAGCAAATAAATAATGTCATAATACATCATCGTGCCCTTGGGGTTAACCTTATGAATTAGGACAGGGTTCTTTTCCCCCTTAACAGAAGAAGCAACAGGTTCAGTGATGGGGAGACACTGCTGAGTTCACACAGGCAGTGAGTGACTTGTATTCCTTCGCTCCAAGCCCAGCGTCCTGTTCGGTAGAATGAGGGAGGTCAGAGTCGGTGGCCCAACCAGGCTACCCATGGTGCATAAAGCTCCGTGGGTTTTTTGCTTTGTGAATGGATGAAATACTGAGGCCCATTGCAGGCAGAACTGCAGCTCTGGAGGAGGTCCAAAGAGGAACTTCGGAGAATACCTTCCCCAGGTGGAGCTGCCCCCATCAGGTGGCCAGGCCCCCGTCAATCGCCAGCCTTATACATACACGGGAGGCTGAGCACCTGGGATCTGAGGCTGCCTGGATTTCACCAAGAAGTGGATCTTGCTATGGACTCCAAGAAACAAATTGAGGGTGTATAGAAATGCAGCAGATTTCTACACATTGGTTTTATATCCTGCAACCTTACTGAATTCATTGATCAGTTCCAGTAGTTTCCTGGTGGAGTCTTTAGGATTTTCTAGATATAGTACCATTTCATCTGCAGAGTGAAAGTTTCCTTCTTCCTTACCAATTCGGGTGCCTTTTATTCCTTTTTGTTGTCTGATGATTGTGGCTAGGACTTCTAGTACTACGTTGAATACAAGTGGTGAGAGTGGACATCCTTGTCGCGTTCCTGACCTTCCTGGAAAAGCTCTCAGTTTTCCCCCATTGAGTATGATGTTCGCTGTGGGATTTTCATATAGGAGATCTTGCCATTCACAACGACATGGACGGAGCTAGAGAGTATAGTGCTAAGCAAGACAAGCCAGTCAGAGAAAGACAAATGCCATATGATTTCACCCGTATGTGGAATTTAAAAACAAACAAAAACAAGCAAAGGAAAAGAGAGAGAGAGAGAGACCAAGAAACAGATTCTTAATTATAGAGAACAAACTGATGGTCACCAGAGGGGAGGTGGGTAGGCGGATGGGTGAAATAGATGATGGGGATGAAGGAGTGCACTTGCCGTGAGGAGCACCGGATGATGTATGGAATTGTTGCATCACTACATTGTACATGTGAAACTAATAACACTATGTTAACTACAGTGGAATTTAAAATAAATAAAATCAATCCAAAGACAAAAAAAAAGGAGAGAGAAGTTTGTCTTGGGACACATCCCTCATGGTATGTTCTTAAAGTGCCGTAAGGTCTCATCTAATTGTTGACTGTGCCAAAACAGGACCTCAAGGACACTATCAGAGCCAGATCTTTGCTTGGGGTGAACGTGTCTTGTATTGGACAAGAGCGTAAAGCTGTTCATGTGTTTCCCTGTCCAGCGCCATCTCAGGTGCAGGAGTGGCAGCTTGTGTAGGATGGTGCGTGCTGGCTGTGTCTTGCACCAGTCCAAGCACTCGGGCACTCACGGGCGCAGCGGGTCTCCGGAGGTGGTCCCGGGGCCAGCAGCATCAGCAGCACCTGGGAACTTGTTAGAAAGGCAAATTCTTAGCCTCCTTCCAGTCTCACTAATTGAAGTGGATCCCAGCAACCTGTGACTTAGCAAGCTCTCCAGCTGATTCTGTGAAGCACTGCTCTGGTGGGCACGCAGGTGAGAGTTGAAGAGGGCAGTCAGCACGAGCTGGCCGTCTCTCGGGGTTGTGGGGTGGCCGGTGAGCTGTGTCCTGGCCTGTCTGCACTGTTGGATTGGACGAGGCACCAGGGTGTCCGTCTGCTGCACGCTGATTCCTGGGAGCAGTAGGCCCATCCCGAATGGAGGAGCCGGGGCCAGCCGGGGGCCACGGGTAAGGACACACTGGTGGGGCCCCCCTGAGGAGCAGGGCAGAGCAACCAGCTGGGGCAGGCAGGCCCGGTGAGGCACACCAAGACCTAAGGTGCGGGCCGGGCCAGAGCAGATGCTAGGCTCTTGGCCCCAGCTTGCACTTGTGCTCCTGAGTATGGGCCAGACATTCTAGGCTGCCCGGCTGTCCGTGTTACTGTTCCCTGCCCTGTTCCTTGGCCGCGTCCTTCAGAGCTGCCTCGCCTGAGCAAACACTGCCAAGGAGCAATGCAATTCTCCATGTTTCCCAGTATGCCTGATACCTCTTTTACTTCTTGTCACCCATCTGTGGGTGCAGGCCATCGCCTCCCTCGGAGGATGCGGCTGGATGTCAGGTCACAGGCACTGTCTGCTTGATTGGGCTTTTGGGCTTTCGTTTCCCACCTCCGGCTCCCAGGGCTTTGTCATTCTGGGGACGGGAAGATGAGTAGGCTGCCGCTAGGACATGTGTTAGATGCGTCATGCTAAAATCAAATAAATCGTTTTGGGACCAGGTGTTGGTGAAAAACCATCAATTGTCCCAGGGCTGTGATTAAATCCCATAACTCTTTACTGTCGGGCGGTGAAAGCTCGGTCCTGCGTGTTTTACACGTCGATGCTAAAGAATGTGTCCGACTGTCCGGACAGCCACATCGGCTGCACCTGCGAGTGCTTCTGGCTCGGGTGCGCTGGCCTGGGCGGCTTGCCGGGACCTCAGCGGTGGCAGTGGGCGCTGGGGAGGGGAGGGCGGCCCCCTTGTGGAGTTGGATTCTGAGGGAGGTGGCCAGAAACTTGCTGTGTCCACATTAGTGAGTGCATTTGACAACTGATGAGGGTGCCCAGGGCTCATGTGTGGGCCCCACAAAAGGTAGGCAGGTAGCCACCGGGAAGCCCATCAGGTTTGGAGCTGGGTGTGGCAAGGGCGAAAGGACAGGGACTCCAGGCCTGGAAACGAGAGCCAGACTGAGGGTGGTGACAAGCTGCCTTAAAGAAGGCCGGTGGACGCGTGGGTGTCTGTCGCAGCCGATGTGAGGCTGGCAGGGCGGCTCTGGGGCAGGTGGAGGAGAGGCTGCTCGCCTGCCAGGATTGGTCCCCCAACAAGGAGAGGTGTCCAGGCTTGCAGGAGGCGGGACCGCCAGGGCCTGAGCCCCCAATTCCACCGCCTGGCAACGTGGGGTGAGTTATCAGTTCAGTTCCCAAGGACGTCATGGATTTTCCAAGCTTTAATTACAAGCCTACCTTCCACCTGTGTGGCTCCACCTCCGCCCTCCCTGGGGGAGGTTTCTGGAGTTTTGTTGGCTTCCCGAACACAGCAGGTTATAGAGGAAAGCACTTTGGAGTCAGGCCAAGCAGGCTCTGAATCTTGGTTTTGGTGGATGAATCTGGGTGTTACAAGGGAACTGCTCTTCATCTTACTGAGCTTGGGTTTCCCCATCTCTCAAATGGGATCCATCACGCCTTCCTCCTAAGTATCACTGCAGTCACGAGGACAAAGGAGGTGGAGCATCTGCCTCCTCTCGAGCTTCTGAATCGACGCTAGCTCCCTCTTGTTCTCCACCCTGTCCCCGCTCCCAGCCTGCACACCTCCCAGCGTTCTCAGGCTCCTCTGTAAGTGCCTTGGGTAAGCACACACGAGGTCACTTACGTCAGCTCTGTTGTAAACAGGGACTTGGGGAGAAGGAGTGTGTCTATATTTCTTCTACTTGGAAAGCCAGAGGCAATTTTCTTTTCCTTTTAGTAAGCCCGAATCTATGCCAGATATCCTATCCCAGAGATCAGGTTCAGTCCTCTGGGGATGGAGTCACATAATCTCACAATCACAGGGAAGGCTGGGGTCTGGGCCTCCTCCACAACACTGATCCTGGACGGGGAGCCCAGCTCTGGCTGCGTGCTGGGGAGAACCAGGGTGGGGCGTGGGCTCAGACCCTTGGACCGGCCATCTGTCCTGTGCCACCCCTTTGGAACAACCCAAGGTTTTATTCTCTTCTGTAGGAATGCACTTCCAAAATTCCTGCCTCCTAGCCTGGATGTGAATTTGGATGATACCACCTCCAATAGCCCTGCTTGATCCGTGTCCCCTCTGTTTCCCCCGCCCCGGAGTTTGAGCTGGGTTTGTTGCTATTAGCAGAAAGGGGGAGGTCCCTTGGACCTTCAAAATCTCCTCCAGCTGCAGGGCTGCCTGGCACGTCGGAGCATTACAGCTGTATTTAATCTTTGGGGAGCGGGACCTCTGGAGGCGGCCCAGCGTCCTGGCGCCTGTGGGCGGGTGATTGGCTTGCCCCAACTATGCATTTGAGCTGAAGAGTCTTCAAAGGAAGAATCACATTACAAAGCTATACATGTTTCTAAGTGCTGTGTGTCAGGGGTATATGATGCATGTTTGTCATCCTGCCTTAAAACAAACTCTCGAGAGCTGTTGGATCCCCAGTTGTTGTCTGCTGCACGGACCGGTATAATGTACATGGAGGTTTTCGGAAGACCTAGGGAAAAACATGGTAGGAAAGAATGAAGGAAGCCTCTTCAGGGTAGGACTATTCTAGAGGAAGAAGAAGGGGGAGGAGAGGAAGAAATAAAGGAGAGAAGGGGGAGGCAGTTAGGCACAGCTGAGCAATTCAGCTCTATGTGCATACAGTATATTCCTACTGTATGCACAGTACTGATTCCAGCACCTGCAGTCATAACTGCTCATTGTGCTCTGCTGTAAACAGCAAGGGGAGGTATCTACAGGGGAAAGTAGCTCTGGGCATCTGCCTGAATACAGCCAGGGAAGCATCTGTCCCCCTGCCCCCCAAGACTGGCTATGACCATGGCCTTGACTTCCATTTCCTTGGAGCACCTGCTATAAGCTCTTCAGGACCTAGACTGTGCCACATTGTCTTCTGTCCAATGACCCGGGACCACACAAAAAGAGAAAGAGGCATTTCCACCCCCCCCCCGGCCCCCTCTGGCCCCCGGGTCACCTCTGCAGTAGAGAGGTCTGTAGCCCGCTGTCTCCACTGGGCACCCCTCGTGACCAAAGCCTTCTGGACTCCAGAAAGGTGGTCACTAGGATTCCCATGGACCTATGCGACCAAGGGCCATTTCGTCTGGGGTCTTTGCTGTGGTCTGGATCCTTTGACATTCCAGGTTCTCTTTCTAGCTTGGATGTGAATCTGTCCAAAATCACCAGAAGCAAATTATTCTCTTCTGGAATCCAGTTCAGCTATATACAACCACCTTCACATCCGTCTCCACCAACATTACTACCCCCGCGGCCCCTGCCCCTTCTGCTGTGGCCTCTCCCCCAGCAGCCCCACGACCGCACCTCCGGCTTGCACTCCCTGGGCCCCAGTAGCTTTGACAGGGCTCCCCATCAACCTATGGGGCAAGCACTGTTCTCTCCAGCTAGAAGTATAAGGGCTAAGTTTTATGTCTGAGGTCTCCTAGTGAGGGGTGAGGCTGGGACTCCATGTCCTCTGATCCCAGAGCAATTGTCACCCACTGTTACTGTGTCCTCCAAGGGGTCCCACATCCCTCTTCTACTTTATCAACATATCTGTGGCTTTTACCCTGGCAGGGAGAAGCCTGTTCTATGGAGAAGTGAAGATTCGTCCTACACTGGGCACAGTGCTTATCCAGCTGGAGAGGCAACTTTAATCTTCCTGGGTCCAGGGGCCGTCCCACTGGATTTATGGCTAGGCCTCTGTGCCAAAGCAGCAGGCTGAATGGGTCACTTCTCTCTCTTTTTTTTTTTTTTAAAGATTTTATTTATTTATTTGAGAGAGAGAGAATGAGAGAGAGCACATGAGAGGGGGGAGGGTCAGAGGGAGAAGCAGACTCCCCGCCGAGCAGGGAGCCCGATGCGGGACTCGATCCCGGGACTCCAGGATCATGACCTGAGCCGAAGGCAGTCGCTTAACCAACTGAGCCACCCAGGCGCCCTGAATGGGTCACTTCTCTTAAACTCCTAATTCAGTGGGGTGGCTGGGGGATGTGGTCAGCAATGTCACTGTCCGTTCATAGCTTAAGTTTGTAAAGTTAACCTTTGAAAGACCTTTGTGTCTTTAAAAAAACAAAACAAAACACCCAAACCCTTACCCCACCCCTGTCCTGAGCCTGTGATGTGGGCAGAAAGACGCTAAGTCATAAAGTACTGGTGATAAATATGTTACGTTGTCACGGTAATGAAAACTTTCAAAGAGCCCAGAGTACTTTATTTCCTCTCCATCTTCTTCATGCCTCCTTTTAAGGTAGGCAGGACAGGTATTATTCCCATTTTATAGATGGGAAACTGAGGCTCAAAGAGGTTAAGGGCTTGCTTAAAGTCACAGATGTAGGTTCCGAATGCAAATCGTCTGCTCCCAATCCTGGTGCTCTTTTGGGTCACGTGCATGTGCTATAGCAGTCCCTTGACTTGGATACAGTGTCACCATCCAGCAGAGACTTCACATGGGATGTTCTGTCCACGCCCTAGCAGATTTATTATCAGCAACTGTCATTCCTTATTTTATGACCCAAAAAGACGCTTCAGAAAAACATCTGAAATTTACCGACAAAGCACTCTGATTGCTGAGTTGGCATCTGAGTGAGAACAGGACATGGAACCCTCAGGGGAGGGGCAGGAATGCTTCTAGACGAAAGGGCGCAGGTACTGGGAACCAGAAGGTCCAAGGTCACACCCAGAGATAGCTGACGTGGGGAGCAACAGGTGAGAGTGTGCCACTTGGCAGGCTGGGCCCGGGTCTCGTGTCTAGGTTTTAAGAACCTAGGCCCAGAATTTTGAAGGAAGAATGTCAAGGACACATGTCTGGCAACAGAGTCTGGATGAAAAAAAAAGGTGCCTAGGCAAGAGACCAAGAATACCAAGAATAGAGCCTGACACTTACTAGGGTTGCATAAAGCAGAGGCTGTTTTCAGACTTCCTGTTCAAGATGGAACTAGGTTTAAGTGTTTAGGTTGGTCCAAATCCATGGGGGAAAGGCAAGCAGGCTGGTGGACTGCAGTGTGAGAACCAAGGACATGAACAGCAAGCAAGTCCCAATAGACCATTTTGGTAGAGCGGTGTCTCCAAGCTGACATTCTGCAGAATGCTGTTCCATATGATGCTTTTGAGTGTATCAGGAAGGAAGGGTCTGTGCCCAATAAAGATGGGAAATACTGGATCAAATGAAGTTAAACAGGTTCCCCTTATTACAGGAGTTCTCAGCACCTTTAATATGCAAATATTCAATGTGAATTTCTAGGTGAGAGCTGTTCAAAACAGTCTTCCAGACATTTTTGATCACTCCCCCCTTTTTTGACCTTGGCACACCTATTACATCTCCTGGAACACAGTTTGGGAAACTCAGCTGGGCCATTGGCCACACCTGCAACACTTTCTGCTTCCCACACTGGGCCATAGCCCTTTCCCTCTTCCTGAGTGTGCTGGAAGGAGTGGTTAGGACTAGGAACCTGGACAAAAACAGCATTGTGATTTTAATATTAGCCCACCCTTTAGTCTCTAACTTGGCATATTTTCTTCCAGTACTTTTTTTTTTTCTATGCCTTTTTAGAGCTTGGTTATCAGTCTGATACATCTTAGACTAGTGTTTGGTGTCTTGTACACTGGGGTTGGCAGCCAGTTCCGGCTAATGTGCTAAACTATACTGAAATTCAGAATAAACATCAACAAAGCCCAGGGACCTCAACCTGTTTCTGATCACTGGGATATAAGCCGCCCACCTTATTCACCCCAATGAGCAGGAACCAGAGGGAAAGAGTGCAGTAGGGGCAGCCAGACCCTGTTGTCCCTTTGGATCAGTCTTTGTCCTATGTGTGACCACAGCTATCTGGCCTGGAGTCAGTAGTACTCCCTGATTTTTCTGTCCAGAAACTGTTCCCTTCCTGTTTCTCCCACCCTGGCCTCAGCCCTTCTGTATTGGGAAGATCCTTAATGGTCACTGCCCTGCTCTATTTTCTCCAACTTGGACACATCAGAATTAACTGGAGGGCTTTTAAAAAACACACCTAGGAGGGTCCCACCCCCCAGGATTTCTGATTGCATAAGTCTGAGATGGAGCATGAGCATGGTCATTTTATTAAGTTCACATGTGATTAAGTTCTCTACCTGATCCTGGGCTGTGGTGAGCCCATGGGCATTAGACTGCACCTAATTTCAGTTAATTTTTGCATGAAGACATCTTAATAGGGCTCTTAAATTAGAACTTCAGACAAACTGGTCTTCAGAATCGAGACTAACTGAATAAATACAAAGTGCGTATAATTAAGTATACTAAATAATTGAACACCTAGTTTTCATTTCCACTTGCCACATAAAACTCTGTTGTATGAATATTCTCTTTTAAAATGGGGAAACTGGACTCAAGATTCAGTGATTTATCCAAGGGTTATGGAGTTAACAAGTGGCAGAACTAGAATTTGAGGTCTGTCTGACTTTAAAACCTGTGCTCTTCAAATTAAGACTAACAACAAGTGTTGGTGAGGATGTGAAAAAAATGGAACGCTTCTACATGGCTGATGGGCGTACAAAATGGTACCACCACTTTGGAAAGAAGCTTGGTAGTTTCTCCTAAAGTTCAATGTACCCTTATTATGTGACCTAGCAATCTCATTCCTAGGTATTTACCCAGTACAAGGGAAACCTATAACAAAGACTTATACACAGTGTTGATAGCCGTTTTGTTCACAATGGTCCCCAAATGGAGACTATGGAAATGTCCAACAGCTGAATGTCTTACATCATGGTATATCCATATAACAAAATTCTACTTAGCAATGAAAAAGAACACAATGAAACAGAATCATAACATGGATGGATATTAAAAAAAAAACACAAAAAACCCTAAAGAAGCCAGCAGACATCAAAGGGCACCTGCTCTATGACTCCATCTATATGGAATTCTGGAAAAGGCAAAACAAATCTGTAATGGTATATGTGCAGGAGTTTGGGTATAAAACTTTTTTCATCTCCATTTTAGAGCTGAGAAAATGAGGCTTGGGAAGGTGAAAGGATTAGACAGGTCTCTAACCTGTTCAGAATTACACAGCCAGGAAGCCACCCTTCTCTTCTCCATCCAGGCTGTCCTGCTTGACCCCGCTGGTCTCGCTGGCTCCCTCTCCTCCCTGGGAGAGGATCCACATTCAGGGTAAACCTGGGCTTACTGTATTGCTCTGCAAGTAACTCCATACCCTGTAAGGTTGGCCTCACTTGGACATTTCTGCCCTGGCCTTACATCTTCTCATTTCATTTTCTTTCTTTCTCCAACTTCCTAATGCTCCTGCTTGCTCTCCTCAAACCCTCTCTCCCGTGCTTCCTTCTATTTTCAATATTGCCTGGACCAACCTCTCACTGCTTGGGTGGGAGCTTTCTGTCCTGTTTTCTTTAGTGAGAAAACTTAATTATTTGCCCCTCCTGATGTTGATGCATTTAGGATGACAGCATGCCCAGTTGAATTTGAATTTCAGATAAGTAGTGATTTTTTTTTTTTAGTATATTCCAAATATTGCATAGGACATACTTACACTATAACGTTATTTGTTGCTTATCTGAAATTCAAATGTAACTGAGTGTCTTGTAGGTTATCTGGCAACCCTAGCCCCTTCTGACATGCTACCAATTTTTTTAGGGAGGGACAGTTTTGAGAGCACCTCTAAGCAGACTGTCTTCCTGGGAAGCAAAATAAGACTGGCCTTTCAGGGTTTCTCCACCTGTGTATTTACCACTCATGCTCCTCTTGCTTAAGCTTCTATCCCAAAGTGTTTCCTCCTAGTTCCCCTTGCTCCGCCCTGTCCTTCATCTAGCTCTGGTCACCTTGCCTGTCTCCAGCTTACCCACTCACTGTTGTTCTTGTCATGTTGCTTGATTCAGCTTTTCCAGCCTTACCCCTGTGTCTCTGCTCAGCTCCAACTTGTCATCGCTCTGGGTACGTCCCCTGCCCAATCTGGCCAGGCCTGGGTCTCTGCACACCAGGGTAAAAGCCACAGTGCATTCAAGACCTCAGTGCATTCCAGAGCCCGCTTGGGTCACAGCAGAGACAATGACCTGGAGTCTTCACTCCTCTATCCATCTCTACCCCTTACGTGTGAGTTACACAGAGTAGATTCAAGTTCATTGCCAGGGTTGAAATGGGGCAGATGTCCGATCCACTGCGCTGTTCTTCAGTCACTGCTGGATAAAAGGACTTAGAAATCTAGCCTCAGTTGGCCAAGGGCAAAAAGGCCAAAAATCTACATTTAGTTTATGTCAATAAGATTCTGGTGATTGTTCCAGGGAAGAAACAAGGAAATCTTATGTTAAGCTTCCTGGTGAGATATTTCACAATTCTCCTCTTTGAGATTTTTCAGGCACGAAACCTACACAAACCACTTGGTCTATAGAAAACTAAATGAGAAGCTGCCTGTGGCAATGGTTGGTTTATAGGTACAGCATTTTTTTCGGATTTATTGAGGTATAACTGACAACATTGTAAAATATTTAAAGCCTACAATGGGATGATTTGCTATTCATATACATTGTGAAAGAATTTCCCCCTCCTCAAGTTAATTAACACATCCATCGCCTCACATCTTTATTATTATTTTTGGTGAGAACATTTAAGTTCTAATCTCTTAGCAAATTTCAGTTACACAATAGTGTTATCAACTACAGTCACTACGTTATATATTAAATCCTCTGACCTTATTCATCTTCTGGCTGAAATTTTTTACCCTTTTACCAACTTCTCCGTTTTTCCCACCTCCAGCCCTGGGCAATCACTTTTCTACTTTCTGTGAATTTGACCTTTAAAAAAAAACTTTTTTTCTTTAAATTCTACATATAAGTGATACCGTGCAGTATATGTTTTTCTTTGGCTTATTTCACTTAGCATAATGCCATTTGGATTCAACCATATTGTTGCAAATGACAGGATTTCCTTCCTTTTTAGGGCTGAGTAACATTCAAGAGTGTATGTGTGTGTATCTCCTTTTCTTGATCTATTAATCTGTCCGTGAACACTTAGGTTGCTTCCATACCTTGGCTATTGTGAATAATGCTGCCCTGAACATGGGAGTATAGATCTCTCTGAGACAATGGTTTTGTTTCCTTTGGAAATACACACAGAAGTGGGATTACTATTTTAATTTCTTGAGGAACCTCCATATTGTTTTTCATAGTGGCTGCACCCATTTACATTCCCACCAACAGTGTACAAGGGGTCTCTCTTCTCTATATCCTCACCAGCAGTTGTTAGCTCTTGTCCATTTAGTCATAATCACTCTAACAGGTGTGAGGTGATAGCTCATTGTGGTTTGATTTGCATTTCTTTGATGATTAGTGATGTTGAGTACCTTTTCCTGTAACTGTTGGCCATTTGAGTACTTTGCCCACTTTTAAATTGGGTTATTTGTTTTGTTTTGCTCTTGAGTTGGTGTTCCTTGTATATTTTGGATATTAACCCTTTATTGGATATGTGGTTTGCAAATATTTTCTCCCATTCCATAGGTTGTCTTTTGTTGACAGTTTCCTTTGTTGGTAGGTTTGTCCCACCTGTTTCTGTTTTTGTTGCCTTTGCTTTTGGTGTCCAATCCAAAAAAATCCTTGCCAAGACCAATGTCACAGAGTTCACCTGCTCTATTTTCTCCTACAAGTTTCATGGTTTCCAGTTTTCAAGTCTTTAATCCATTTTCGGTTCATTTTTATGTATGGTGTAAGATGAGGGTCTAGTTTCATTTCTTTACATGTGACTGTCCCATTTTCCCAACACCATTTTTTTTTTTTAAGAGGCTATCCTTTCCACTTTGTATATTCTTGGTTTTTATAAACCATATATACCTGGGTTTATTTTTGAGCTCTCTATTCTGTTCCATTTCTCTAGGTGTCTGTTTTTATGCAAATACCATACTGTTTTGATTACCATAACTTTGTAATATAGTTTGAAGTCAGGAAGCATGATGTCTCCAGCTTTGTTCTTTCTCAAGATTGCTTTAGCTATTCAGTATCTTTTGTGGTTCCATGAAAACTTTAGGACTGTTTTTCTTATTCCTGTGAAAAATGCAATTGGACTTTTGATAAAGATTGCATTGAATCTGCAGATCATTTTGTATAGTATGAACATTTTAACAATATTAACTTTTCTAATCTATGAGCATGGAACATCTTTCCATTTATTTGTCTTCTTTAATTTCTTTCATCAATGCTACATAGTTTTCGGTGTACAGATCTTTCACTTGCTTGGTTAAATTTATTCCTAAGTATTTTATTCTTTGTGATGCTATTATAAATGTGATTATTTTCTTCTCCTTCCGATAGTTTGTTGGCATGTTGAAACAACTGATTTTTGTATATACTGATTTTTTTTTATCTTGAAACTTAACTGAATTTAAGTTTTTTGTGTGTGGAATGTTTAGTGTTTTCTATGTATGGTATACACAGAGACTACAAATAGAGACAATTTTACCTCTTCTTTTCCAATATGGATGCCTTTTATTTCTTGCCTAATTGCTCTGTCTAGGACTTCAGTACTATGTTGAATAAAAGTGGTGAGAATGAACATCCTTGTTCCTGATCTTGGAGGAAAAGATTTTAACTTTTCATGATTGAGTATAATGTTACCTGTGGACTTGTCATATATGGCCCTTAATTTAATTTAACTTTATTTTAAAAAATATTTTGAGAGAGAGAGAATGCAAACTGGGGGGAGGGGAAGAAGGAGAGGGAGAGAGCATCTCAAGTACACTCTTCATTGAGCATGGAGCCCAATGTAGGGTTCAATCTCATGACGCTGAGGTCATGACATGAGCCAAAAGCAAGAGTCAGACACTTAACTGACTGAGCCGCCCAGGCACCCCATGGCCCTTAATTTTATTTTTTTAAGATTTTATTTATTTGAGAGAGAGTGAGAGAACACGAGCAGGGGGAGGGAGAAGGAGACTCCCTGCTGAGCGGGGAGCCCAATGTAGGGTTCGATCCTGGGACTCCAGGATGAGGACCTGAATTGAAGGCAGATGTTTAACCAACTGAGCCACCCAAGCCCCCTAGCCCTTAATTCTAAAGTGTGTTCTCTTTATACCCAGTTTGAGAGATTTTTACCATGAAAGGATGATGAATTTTGTTAAATTCTTTTCCTGTATCATAGGATTTTTATCATAGGATTTTTAGCATTCATTTTGTTAATGTGATCATTGATTGATTTGCAGGTGTTGAAACATCCTTGCATTTCTGGAATGAATCCCACTGGATCGTGGTGTGTGATCATTTTAATGTACTGTTGAATTCAGTTTGCTGGTATTTGGTTAAGGATTTTTGCATCTACATTCATCAGAGATATTGGCCTGTACTTTTTTTTTTTTTCCTCTCTTATATTGTCCTTGTCTGGCTTTGGTATCAGGGTGATGCTGGCCTTGTAAGACGAGTTTGGAGGTATCCCTTCCTCTTCTACTTTTTGGAAGAGTTTGAAAAGGATTGGTATTTAAATATGTGGTAGAATTCACCAGTGAAGCCATCTGGTCTTGGACTTTCCTTTGTTGGGAGGTTTTTGATCACGGATTCAATCCCCTTACTAGTAATTGGTCTGTTCAGATTTTCTATTTCTTCATGATTCACTCTTGGTAGGTTTTATGTTTCCAGGAATTTATCCATTTTTTCTAGGTTGTCCAATTTGTTGGCATGCCCCCCCCACCCCCCCTGCTTTTTGAAAGTTTGCATTAGGCCACTTTGCTTTTATGAGAGACCTATATTAATACCCTTTTTGTTAGCCGACAGAAATCTGAAGAGGATCTTCACTTTTACCAAAAAAAAGGCAAAAAACCAAAAATAGCATTCAGTGTTTGTTTAGTAGCAAGCCATTATAGAGCCTGCATGGACCCCGAGCAGTGAGAGTGGCACTGCCAAGCTCCTTCCCTGGGAACTAAGCATCACAGCACTAAGCTGCCATAGCTTTGAGCTGCACTTGTGAGCATCGATTGATTTGGTGCATCCAGTAGCAAGATGTGTTCTAAGGTATTAGAAAAACCTGAGATGTTATTTTGGGGGTCTGGGAATGCTCAGATTTTTCCCCCAAATAAATTAATGGTAACTTAATTTTTTTCCATATATATTAATGGTAATTCTTTGCTTTATACCATTTTGGCTTATGAAAAATTTTCATAGGAACGCTCTGCTTTTGGATAGCAGAGGAAATCTGTCATTGTTCATAGTGGTGTCTCATCCTTTGTTTTTCTGTGGTATGACTATAGCATTTTCGAGGGGACAAACATGGGTATTTGGGGTATTCTTCCAGGGGTAAAGGTGGGATCCATCAGTCAGTCCATCATTATAGCACCATTGCCTTGTAAATACAGCAGTAAAACAACAAAACAAAACACTACCCTCTTGGAGACATTAGGGAAGACACACAAAGCAATTAGTGAATAAGACAATATCCTATGCAGGATAATTAAGGTGTTCATCAGAAGTCAAGGAAATTAAGCAAATTCTGGAGCTGGATAGGGAGCAGTCTTCCCGTCAGGGAGAAGTTGGAGGAGGAGTCAAGTGAAGTTGCCTCTGGATGGCTAAGAAAGTGCTGCATTTAAGAGAATGGAGGATATGCCCTCCTCCTGTCTTCCAGAGGCCCCTTCCCAGGCTAGGAGGTACTCAGAAGGAGGCTAGTGTAGGCAACAGCTTTGCCATTGTTTTCTGGCTTGGGGTTCCACTGGAAGGTTTCTTGGTGGGAGGCTGGGGAGGGGCAGGGTATCAAGTAGCACACCCCTCTGAGGGGGCTGCCCTGCCAGCCCAGTGTGCAGAAGTTTCCGGGGATCTCTGCCTTTCAGTTCCTTGGCACAGATAACAAGGAACACAGAGGCAGCTCTTGATGGGTGGGGGCTCAGGCTAAACTACATTTAGAGCCCAATAAAGGAATAAACTTGGGCGTGACCAAGTTTGCTTTTGGTGTAAGATTATCAAGGCAATGTGCTGTGTGGCCTCCTGGGTCTCCAGTATAGAAGCCCTGATGTACCATGCCATTCCCTCAGCCTGTGGGTGGGTGTGTGACTCAGCGAAGAGTGAGAAAAAGAGAGGCAGGGCGGTCTAGGGAAAGAATACAAGTTGGGTTTTTTAATCAACTCTATTGAGGTATAATATATGCGATACAATGAATCCATTTTCAATGTACAATTTAATGAGTTTTGACAAACGTTACCCCACCATAAGTTCTCTCCCTCAGGCTCTTTTGTACACTGTACCCCTGCCCCAGCCCAGGGAACCTGCCGTCACTGTAGATGTGTTTTACCTTTCCTTGAGTTTCATATAATGGAAATACAGAGCATGTATTCTTTGATATTTGGCTTCTTTAATGTTTTTTTTTTTAAGATTTTATTTATTTGTCACAGAGAGAAAACACAAGCAGGGGAAGGGGCAGAGGGTGAAGCAGGCTCCCCACTGAGCAAGGAGCCTGATGTGGGACTCAATCCCAGAACCCTGAGATCATGACCTGAGCCGAAGGCAGACACTTAACTGACTGAGCCACCCCAGCATCCCGATTCTTTAATGTTTTTGAGATCCATCCATATTGTTGTGAGGCTCAGTAGTTCATTCTGCCTCATTGCGGAGTAGTATTCCATTGTATGGATATACTGTGATTTTTATCCCATTCATCTGTTGTTGGACAGTTTGGAAGTTTCCAGTGTTGGGCTATTATGAACAAAACTGATCAGAATTACTGTACAACTCTTTGTGTAGATGTAGGTTTCCTTTTGTGGGAACAAGTACAAGAATATGTTACTGGATCATACGATAAGGGTACACTTAACCTGAGGAGAAACTGTGAGACTGTTTTCCAAGGTTGTTGTGCTCTTCACATGCCCATCAATAACGTATGGGAGTTCATTTCTTCCACATTCTCGCCAACCCTGGTTGTTAGTCTTTTTAATTTCAAGGGCACAGGTTTTGAAGTCAGACAGATTTCAAATCCTAGTTCTGCTACTTGCTAACCCCATAACTTTGGATAAGCCTTCCGATCTTCTACAGTCCAGCTTCAGGATTATTTAAAAAAAAAAATGAGACTAATAAAACCTTCATGATGATGTCATGAAGATCAAAATGTTAAAAGGTAAAGCACCTGGCCTTAACCACATGATGTAGGTAAAACTTGGAACGGGGTAAAGGAGAGGGATCGAAGTTTGGGAGGGCAAGAACTAGACTGTTTTAATAATAATAGTTGGAAACGGAGTGAACATGGAGTTTCAAGTTTAAACCTAAGAGTTGAGGTAAGGATCAGGAATGCCACGTTAGAAACATAATAACTTGTTGATACATTCTGTCTCAAACCAGTCACAGTTATTTCATAAAACCAATAATGTACTTGTTCTTAATGTTTAATATGTGCCTGAATTATTTGGGGTGAGGATGAGGAAGTGGGATGATGATACCGGAAAAAATGTGGCTGGAGAGTCCGTTGAAATGCAAATTGCTGTCTGTATGCAGCCCTAGAAATTCTGATTCTGAAAAGGGAGGGGGGGCCCAGTAATTTGCATTTTTTAATAAGCTTTCTAGGTGATTCTGATGTTCGTGGAACTTGGACTATATTTGAGCATATCCTCAAGAATGCTGTGGAAGGTATCTAATCCTGCCTCACCTCTACGTAAAAACAATCCTTCCCTACCACCTGTAAGATACTATCAGGTACATCTTGGACAAAGTCCAACTCCTTCGTGTGGCTTCCAGGTTTCTTCACGGTTTCCAGACTCGAGCGCTAAGGAGGCTAACACTAGGAGACACCGTTTCTTACCAAGGAAATAATAAAAAATCCCCCATTCTCTTTTAAGGAAACACCATACATTGTTAATGTAGGAGAGTACATTCTAGTTCCTTAAGGGATACCAATTTCACCTTCTGTTCCTTTTTTTGGTGGGGGGAGGCTTGAACTCTTGACCTGAGATCAAGACCTGAGCTGGGATCAAGAATCGGATGCTTAGCCAACTGAGAGACCCAGGTACCCCACCTTTTGTTCCTTCTCATCAGTTCTGGATATCTCCATGTTCCCCAAACATCTCACCATTTATCCTGCAATTCTGCCCCCATTGCTTTCTCCCTCCCACTGAAATTCCACCCTTCTTTCCAAGTTTGCTCAAAGGTCCCATTGCCTCTAGCCTTCCTGAATTTCTCCTTCTTTGGTCTGTTATGGGTCCTTATGTGCCCTTTTCTTCCAGCATTCACTACATTTATGTGTCTGCTTCTCCATCTGCTCAGGAGTTCTCCTGGTTCATGACCACTACACAAGGCCAACAACAACCCCCGACCCCATGGGGCACCCGGTGGCCGTGTCCCATTAAGCAGGAGTCCAGAGACCAGCTTTAACTTCAGGCCATTCCCTCTCGCTTAGGAAAGCGCATCGGGTTGCAAGAATATTTGAGAAATGGATTGTAGTGATAACTAGGGTTCTCTGATAACCTGCTCCCTGGGATGCAGCACATTTCATTTGAGGACTATCCCCAAAGTGAAGTATGTAGGATGATCCATTAGGATGTGGGGGGGGGGGAAATTAGAATTTCCACTTATATGCCTTTTACCATAAGAAGATATCAGCCTTCCGAATATTTTATTTGTGGCTTGACCCCGGTGTTCTCCAGCATCACACGTCACATACTGTATGAGTGGTGGCAGGGTGCACTGAGCACAGAGGGGCTGAAAGTGCTGTGAGGACTGTCCTCCCAGGTCAGAGAGTTAGCGAGTAATAGAATGAGCATGGAAGTCTGACACCAAGCTGTCAGGCAAGTTAAAGCAACAAGAAAAATGTCGGGGCCGATAGCCCCTGACAGTGAGGGCTCTCCAGAGCCCGTTATGAAACATGAATGATGATCTCCTCAGACCTGACAAGAAGATAAAACACTGAAATTATCAAGTCTGTATTGGATATGGATTTATATACACCCCTCCCTGGTGATGCGAAACCCATCCCTAACTGTGTACGGTGCATTCAGATACAGGCTGATGATGTGAGCCATATGGATTAGCAAGATACTTAGAAACGAGGCATTTGGTACCTGTCCACAAACCACTACACTCCTTAAAAGGGATGCTTGAAATCCTAGGTTCTGAATTCGACACCTCACAAAATTCATTAAATGCAATGAAAAACATCTAGAGGTATTTTTTTTCCCTTTAGTTTCCTTACCAGCAGAGGCAGAGAGCCATATGCCATAAGGACTAAAATAAAACCAGGGAAACCACACAGCACGAAAAGGAATAGGTACTTGTCGGCATACACTGTTGGAAGATGCAGAGAAAACACTGCCAAGTGTTAGAACAAATTATGAAGCGTTGGGCATCTGGATAAAATATGGATTCGAAAAAAACCCAACATGTCTTAGCCTTGGTATTTGTTGGATTGTTTGTTATGAGCTATACATACAGTTGCTGTGTGTGTGTGACATTGAAAAAAATGTACTGGTGAAGATCTATTCTCAATAGAAAACTACTTCTTTAATAAAACAATGCTTTGGAAAAACTGTGGAAGCATCCTCACGAATGGTTACTGCTTTGACTAGAATAAAGATTCCTGGGTAAGAAGAATACAAACACAGCAGCACTGATGAAATTTTTTCACCCTATCATTGGCAAGCTAGTGCAGAAAAGCCAGGAGTGCCCAAGATGAGCTAGCATATCATCGGTGTGATAGTTGTTACAAAAACAAGATTTTAAGGTATAATGGAATCCTTACAACACTTTTTAATGAGCTGGGACGTCACCATGAAAGTATTTTGGCAACATGCTTTTAAAAGCCATCAAACTTGAAGTATGCATTTTTTTTTTTATTAATAGGTGACTGTTTCAAACTTGCTGGCCTTTTGTATGATGATAACGAGTTGTCAGTAATAAGTCACCTAACAAATATTTTAGAAAGAAAACTTACTTTATGGAAAAGGGGAGGAAGTGATTGCTTTTTGGAAGTAACTTGCAGAATATGGTGTGCCAAGGTGCTTTTTAAAAACAAAGGTGGGGGTGGGAGTTGATTTTGAAAACAGATGTTTGGAAATGTTACTGTTGTGTGGTTCTGTAACGGACCGTGATGAGCATCTATAAAAACTTTGTAAATTAAACAAAAACTAGGAAGTAAACTTTTTAAACCTCTTCCTGAAATCTCAAAATGAAGAGTATCTGTGTGGTTTTGAACCATTTGTGAAAAATGGAACACCGCAGAAGTTGCTAAATAAAACAATTGACATCAGGGAGAAGGAGCTTTTTATTAGTGACATTTCAACAAAAACCTTTGTATAACTGAGAATCATGATTTAATACAACTAACAAGGTCTGTCTTCCATTTGGAGCTACCCATCTTTGCCAGAAATCTTTTTTTTTTTTAGCTATGCCAATCTTTGAAAGCAAGTTTAGTAATAAAATTCCAGACCTATGAATAGTTACAAAGCTTTATTTTTTTATTTTTAAAGATTTTATTTATTTGACAGAGAGAGAGATAGCGAGAGCAGGAACACAAGCAGGGGGAGTGGGAGAGGGAGAGCAGGCTTCCCGCCAAGGAGGGAGCCCGATGTGGGACTCGATCCCAGGACCCTGGGATCATGACCTGAGCCGAAGGCAGACGCTTAACGACTGAGCCACCCAGGCGCCCTAGTTACAAAGCTTTAAATCAAGATTTTAAAAAGTAGTGAAACCCTATTCAATCAAAACGCTCCCCCCGCCCCCAAATAATAGTATGTGCCCAAGAGCAAAATGGGTATTTCATTTTTATCTTTAAAATTTCCTATTTTTGGGGTGCCTGGGTGGCTCAGTCCTTAAGCGTCTGCCTTCGGCTCAGGTCATGATCCCAGGGTCCTGGGATCCAGCTCCGCGTCGGGCTCCCTGCTCAGCGGGAAGCCTGCTTCTCCCTCTCCCACTCCCCCTGCTTGTGTTCCCTCTCTTGCTGTCTCTCTCTCTGTCAAATAAATAAATAAAATCTTTAAAAAAATAAAAAAAAAAATTCCTATTTTCGTGAATGTTTTAAGATCGGTACAGGAGTACAGTTATATATTTAACTTGGAAAGAAGTGCGTCACTAACATTTGCAGGTACCTAGAGTATGTCGGCACCATAGCTCCTTGTAAAAACTTTGAAGGTGACCTGTGTCTTCCTCATGGAGGTTTCCTCGCGCCCAGCCCAGGACACATGAGAATGAGGCTCCGTTCCATAGGCTGACTGGCTGGCTGACAGATTTAAATGAATGAAGACACCTATTGGTAACCGTGTTCCTGTCCTAGAAATAACCTAAACATCAACTCGGGGAAAGCTGGATAAATAAGCATTTGGCAGAGCAAGGAAAGCAATCAAATGAAATCTGAAAACTGAGGAGCTTCATATGAATAATAGCTAAATTTACTGAGCGTTCACTCTGCGCCAGGTCCCGGCCCCTCCCCGAACTCTCAACAGCCGCTGGAGGAGATACAGAGCCAGCCAGGATTTGGTGTCACAGGTGCCCCGGTGGCCTTCTGGAAGGAGGACTGCCCTGGGGACGATTCAGGAAACTGCTTATGTTCTTGTGTCTCCCCAGGGGATCTCAGACCCAAAGAGATCCTGAGCATGTCCCCTGCTGTGTAAAATGAGTTACAAAAATAGAACCGGAAAAAAGGTGGAAACTGAGCCTCCACTTATAATGACATTATCATCGATCTGCTGGTCACAGGAGATCTGCTCTGAGCTATTTTTCTAGCAAGTGGAAAAAAACCAAGCTGCCCTGTAGGCCTCACTTTGTGCAGGACCTCCTCCGCTGTGCCACAGGGCCCTGGGGAACTTGCCCTCTGGGGGGTTGACACCCCTTGGCTGCCTCCTTTCCCCTCCCGCCCCAGACAGGAGACACAGGTGCGGTGATGGTTTGTCACTCTGGCTTTTGCAAGCACAAAGCACTACATGGTCTAGGGGTGGGGACAGCTTTGTGGGCATGTGACCCGTGAGTCACAGAGGACCCCATTCTCAAAGGGCCCCATGCTGCTTTTAATGCTTTGCTATCACAAAAAATTCTTAATTTTTCAATAAGAGGCTTCGTATTTTAATTTTGTCCTGGACACCGTGAAAAACGAAGCCAGCGATGCATCTAGGCCAGGATGGGGTAGTCCTGGGGAGGGCTGGCTTGGGGCACTTGTTGCAGCTGCTGCCATGGACCCCGGGCCCATTTTTACCTTTGAGATAGAGGTTCGGAAAAAACTTAACCTAAAACCGGACTTTGCCAGGGGACTCTGTAATAGGACGGAGTGGGCAGAGAAGGCCGCTGCTCTCAGGGGATTTGGGAACAGGTCATGAGAGCCTGCTCCTCTTGTATCCTGGATCCTGGGATCTTCCCCAAGTTCAGGGCCAACCCAAGATGATAGCACTTGAGAGGAGACTGTACCATAGGTCTTTTGGAATATCCGTAAAGGCTGACAGGTTAAAATTGAACTTAACAATGCTCAGAAAGGAGCAGTCCAAGGCCTGCCCTGTGGCTGACTTGCTCACCTTGGAGTGTGGGACCCAGGGCTCTAGCCTCTGTTCTTCCACCCAAGGAAGGTGCCTCCCCTTAGGTACCAGCTCGAGCCCGAGCCTTTGCCGGGGGGCCAATCCTTTTCTTCTAGGCTCAGGTGGAGAATGTACGGAGAACCAGGGTAGGCGATGCGCTACAGAGGGCGGGGAGGGTAGGACTCACGGACAGACCTCCCGCGCAGGTTGTACCCAGAGAGGAGAAGCATTACAGTCCCCGTGTATCAAGCAGCAACTCTGCCAGACCCTCTTCCCATAACGTTTTCTCATTTCATCCACAAATGGCCTTTTAAAGTAGACCTTATCACTGTTTGATTACAGTTAAAAACGAGGGTAGTTCCTAACGATCCAGGATTGGATCCCCTCTTGCTCCTGTCTGATCTCCAGCTCTCCTACCTGCTGCTTGGTGTGGACTCTTTAGTCCCCGAGCCTGGCTGTGCTCGAGGCTTTCATTGGTCGTGGAGAATGAAATTCAAATGCTGGAAGCACCGTCCGTGACGAACATGTTTAGGGGAAGCCTCTGTTCTCTCCTTTCCTGTCCTCCTCCTCCCTTTCTTCCCCATGCGTGCCCCCGCCTCCCCCCCAGCCCCCTGCAAGAGCACCCGATGGCAGCAGGCTTGTTCACTTGTCGCTGGCTGGGGCGGCTGGGGCCCAGAGGGGTGGACTCGGGGCCTCTCTGGGAGGACACACATGCCCTTGGCCCTTGGCGTGTCACAGTGCGAGCTGCCAGAGTCGTGGGACAGGCTCCGAGCACAAGTGTTCTGGACGTCGCACAGAGCTACAGGATGTAGCTGCCCTTTGCTGCAGCCTGGTGAGCTCTTGCTGCCCTACACGAGTGCCTTGTTGCTGAGATGCTGGCCCTAAACCCGCCAGCTCTTGGGAGGCTGGTTCCGTGGCCCGCTGGATCTGGGGCCTGCCCCGAGGCGGGGTCCTTTTTTCTGAGGTCAACTTTGACTTATGCTTCCTTTGCTGTGGCCACTTTGTCATGAACACTCATCCAGGTTCTGTATATGACCCTCAGGGACAGGCTTTTCACCTTGGCTCGGAAAGTGGGAGGTTTTACTAGGCATATCCTCAGGCTTGAGAGCCTAAAACCGCTCCCTCCAACTGGTCACTGAATAAACAGGCAACTTAATTTAGCTCGGTTCTTGTATAAAACCTCTTCTTCAATTTTTTTAACTTAAAAATATGATGAAATATATATATAGAAAAAGTCTGAAATGCATGTAAATTCAATTTAAAGAATAGTTCTCAAGCAAGTTCATGTTAAGAAATCACAATTCTAGGGGCGCCTGGGTGGCTCAGTCAGTTAAGCGTCTGCGTTCGACTCAGGTCATGATCCTGGGGTCCTGGGATCGAGCCCCGTGTCAGACTCCCTGCTCAGTGGGAAGCCTGCTTCTCCCTCTCCTGCTCCCCTTGCTTGTGCTCTCTGTCAAATAAAATCTTTAAAAAAAAAAAAAAATTCTAGTATTCCTGAAGCCCTCTGTACATCCATCTTCATCACTATCCTCTCCTTTCAAAGGTAACAACTTCACTGATTTTTATGATATTGTTACATTGATTTCCTGTCTCCATATTTAAATAGAATCATGTTACATGTATTCTTTGTAAAACTTTCAACATTATTTGTAAGATTCACCCAGCTTGATGAATGCAGCTGTTGTGATTCATTTTCTACTGATGCATAAATGCTCGTGTGTTATTAACATACTGTAAGTTATTTTCCCAATCCGCTATTGATGGACATGGATTTCCGTGTTTCCAGTTTTGTTGTTTTTATGAAACACTGCTGTGAATATTCTTGCACACTACATCCTAGAGAGATGCGTTTGCAAATGTTATCTTTGGGAACTGTCACCTAGAGATGAGATTACTGGCTTATCCGTTCCCACTTGCTCAACTTTACTGGGTTTTTATAAGATACCCTTAGGTTTGATATATTTTCTCTTAATTTTTTAAAAATTTGTTTTCTCTTAAAGAGTCAGTCCTTTTTTTAATTTTTAAAAAGTGAAAAATGCAATTTCATACAACTATAGGATGAGCACATGTCAAAAACTTTAACTCAGTAATTAATGAGGGAATCCTTAGGGTGGTTAAGTCTGGTTCAAGGGAGAATCTGAGGGCTGGAGATTTACATTGTTGGTCACAGGAATGCTGAAAGGATGTTGCTAATATACAAAACTGGTTAATGTCTGATAGGGTGATAAAACTGTAATCTTTTTTTTTATCAGTGAGAAATCCACCAGTCAACAGAACTTCATAGTGTGTGGGCTCTAATCAAATAGTAAACAGCAAAGTCAAACACAGATAACTAAATATTTCTTAGATGAGTTTGGTAATAACATCGACAGGTCACTTTTCTGTCTTCTTTCCAAGTTTGGGATATTTTTTCTTAAAAATACTGTACTTTGCTTCCAAGTCTTAGGATCTAAAGGAGAATGTATTAAAGTGTTTTGTTAACTGTAAAGAGCCAAATATATTTTTGTTGTTATGGTGGTTTTACAAAGCCCCTTGAATAAACTATTAGAATGAATGCTGATATGGGAAGGGAGTTAATTATTGAATACCTATTTTTTAAACTATTAGGGTTTTTGTTTTGTTTTGGTTTTTGTTTTAAAGATTATTTAGAGCATGAGCAAGCATGAGCAGGGGGAGCAGAGGGAGAGGGAGAAGCAGACTCCCCGCTGAGCAGGGAGCCCCATGTGGGACTCCATCCTAGGACCGAGATCATGACCTGAGCCGGAGGTCAGGTCTCTCCCAGTGAGAGAGGGAGAACCAACTGAGCCACCCAGGTGCCCCTTAAACTATTGTTTTTAATCTAATTTCATTCTTAAAAAAAGACGTGAAAACACACAGAATCTGCTTTAGTTATCTCTGTAAGATGGGGATAATAGTTACCCCTACCTCATTGGGCTGTTGTAAGAATTATTGAGCAATACAGACTGACTGCTAAAAACAGTGCCTGGCATACAGTAAATTCACAAGAAATGTTGGTTTACTGAGTGTTTGATCTGTTATTTAAATACTTCTACTGGAGTTTATTTTTCTTTAATACCAATATATTCAATTCCTAGAAATTCTATTGGTTCTTAGTTTCTGCCTTTTTTTTTAAAAAAAAAAATAATGCCTTATTCTGGTCTGATGTTTTAAATTCCTTTGCCTTTAATCTTCTAAACATGCTTATGGTCTTTCTTCAACACTACTGTTACGTAAAATGTCCAGTTGTTGTGTCTACAGCTTCTCACAGCCCTTGTTTGTTCATTTTTTTTTTCTAATTAAAAGATTTGCTCACTGCTGTTAACTCCACACATCCTTTAGCAAAATAAATCTTAGCCCCTACAGTTAATTTTTAAAATCCTAGATTATTAACTGGAAACGGCTGACTTCTTCAGACCAGTTGGAACAGAGAAACTCATTGTGTCCTCATAGCCTTGGGAAGATACTACCCTGCCTGTCTAGGTTTTTATTTTACAGCACATTTATTTGCAACTTGGCCTACTTCACTTCTAGAATCACCTGTTTTATGTTTCCAGGCTATTTCCCCACGCTGGACACCAGTATTCATTTGGATGGATGTCCACTACGTAATGCAAGTGGAGCTCTGGGCCAGTTAGCGCTTCCCCGAGTCTGGGTTTTCTTCCCTGTGCAAAGAGGATAATGGGGATGTGCAGTTTAATTACCGTGCGCTGTGGGGTCTGTCGTAGTGTAAGCACCCTCTCAGCTTTTAGTGGTATTGTTTTTCTTTGTACGACTCTTTTGTACAAATCCAATGCAGCCTGATAGTACGACCATTCCAACAGTTGAGTCACCATGAGCTCCTTGCCCTCTCCGTGGTATCCCCTAATCTGGCTGTGTCTGGCTCCGCCATCTTGTTTTTCTGGCTTGCTTGTTGTCCCCTGTGCACGCCATGCTTGGTTGCCTCTCCACGCAGATGGAGTTTGCCTGGTCTCAACAACTCCGTTCTTGGTGGCCTCTGGCCAAGTCCTCTCACCATCCTTCAGAGCTCAGGGCTCCCTGTGCTTTATGAAGAAGGCTTTTGACCAAGTTTAATCCACACTGATCTCTTTTGAATTCGAAACCCTCTGTGGAGAGCACCATGGAGCACAGCATTCTCAGGATTTGGTGGCTTCATTCATGGCGTGGCTCTGGGTGTCCACCTAACTAGATTGACTATTTTCCCAGAGGAAAGGAACATGGCACGCATCCAATGTATGTATGTTACCGCCAGGTACAAGTAGCAACTCTCACATATTTTAAAACGTTGGCTTTTTAGTATGTATTTAGGCGGAATTTGGGGCCTGGCTTATGCTTGGGTCTTTTTTTTTTTTTTTTTAAGATTTTATTTATTTGACAGAGAGAGACACAGCGAGAGAGGGAACACAAGCAGGGGGAGTGGGAGAGGGAGAAGCAGGCTTCCCACTAAGCAGGGAGCCTGATGCGGGGCTCGATCCCAGGACCCTAAGATCATGACCTGAGCCGAAGGCAGACGCTTAAGGACTGAGCGACCCAGGCGCCCGTGTCTCTTTGTTTCTGCCAAGTGTTTCCTCGGTCACCAGGCTGGGATCACTTTTTTTTTTTTTTGGTTAATTTTTCAGACTGGGGGCTCCTGGATTACTCAGGTAGCATACATAAATTCCAACCCAAGTGAGGATAGACTTGTGGTTATGAATTCCAGGATTCTTTGAGGTGGGAGCTACTGAAGTAATGAAAACTTGAGGAATAAGAAAAAAAAAAAGGGCATAGTGGTGTTGGACTCTTGGAATTAGTGGGTTATCTTTGCTGTTAACTGTGGTAAGCCAGGGCACCTGGGTGGCTCAGTTGGTTAAGCGACTGCCTTCGGCTCAGGTCATGATCCTGGAGTCCAGGGATCGAGTCCTGCATCGGGCTACCTGCTCATCAGGGAGTCTGCTTCTCCCTCTCCCGCTCCTCCCTCTTGTGCTCTCTCTCTCTCTCACTCTCTCTCTCAAATAAATAAATAAAATCTTAAAAAAAAAAAAAAAAACTGGTAAGCCAGGAGCACAAGCTGGGATGCGGCAGGTCTTTAGGACACGTATAATTCAGTCACTATGTTTTTTGGTCCATAGGAAGAATTGGGGGCAGGTATACTGTTCCCATGGTACAGGAACAGAAATTGAAGCCCAAAGGAACACTGGGCCTGGATCTAGGTTCTCTGGGGACTCCGCTCTGCTTTCCAAAGAGATAAGATGATGGAGGGAAGGCAGGCAGTCTTCACTGGTACATTCCTGCCCAATTCCCAAACCCATCTCTGGACCTCTGCACTTCCCTGACAACCTGGATCCTATCTCAACTCTTCACAGAGGAGAAACCAATCCCCTTTTATATGTGCACTATTTTAGAGTTGCCGAGCATTTTTGTAGATGTTTGTTTTCCAGCAGTGCTGTGAGGCAAGCAAAATGAGTACTCTGATTCCAGTTTTATAGATGAGATAACTGAGAAACTGGGGCTCCCGCTGGCGATGGGGTTTGCTCTGAAGGCCACACATTGAAATGGTATGTCTGGGTTTTCTAACTCCTGCTCTTTGTCATCCCAAGCTTTGGGATCAGAGAGGTACTTAGAATGCAGATGACCATGGAGTCTCTTTTGGTTTTTATTGAGGCAAAATTCACAGGACCTGCAATTTGCTATTTTAGAGTGAACAATTTGGTGGCATTTAGTGCATTCACAGTGTTGTGCAACTAACATGTCTATTTTTCCTCACTCCTTCCCTGGGATTTTTGTGCGCAATGAGAGAGAATCTGTGTAAGACATCCAGTTCAGGGCCTTGCTCAGGGCCTTGGGCCCTCACAGGGGCTCAATGAATGTAGCCTGTATTACTGGACTCTCTCTAGCAAGCGCTCCAATTCTGGTAGTGTAGAAAGAGGAATTCTTTCTTGAAGTTAGCACTTTGAGAAAATCAGGTTGCAGATAAATGAAGTATTCATGGCCCAATCCCCCCTTTTTTTTTTTTTTAAGACATTTCAAAATTTCTCTCTTCCAAATAACCTTCCTCAAGGAACTCCTCCTAGTCTCGGAGTGATCAGACACCTTTACCTACTGATGCACCAGAACAGAAATGCACCGTGTTGTGCAGTTTCTTGTTTCTTTGTAGGAGTTTGTCTTCTCAGCCAGGCTGTGACATGCACAGCCTTGGAGGTACCACGATGTTCCACATTGTCCTGGGTACAAAACAGCTGTGTCAAAGCTAGGTGTTGGATTATATTTGAATGGTGGTCAGCCAGCTCCAATAATCTAGCTACCACCTGGTGGCCAGCATTTTCCCCATCTTTTAATTAGTGGGTTTGGTGACTGAGGATCTACTTCTTGGGTGCTGGGCTGGAGGCTGACCGAGGCCGGTCTGTGCTCTGGTTGACCATCACTTGGGCAGCTCTGGCTGACACAGGACACAAAGCGCTCCAGCTCCCACACCTGCATCGCACAACAGATGGAAAGCGAGTGCTTCAATAAGGCTGACCCAAGAATAGAATGGCTTTGGCCTTTATTTAAATTTGGCAATTCTAGGAGCGTAGGCCCCAGGCCCCAAGGAGTCGTGACTGTCCCTTTGGCTTCCGATGTCGCCAGGCGTTGAAGCAAATGCTCTCTGCGGTGCCCAAGGTGGCTGAGGTCGAGGGCTGGTGAGGAGTGTGGCTGGGGCATTTGGGATGAGCACCACACCTGGTGGGAGGCCTAGAAGCTCATAGTGTTCAGGCTCATTGGAAGATTTTCCTGCTGGCGACCTCTTACGACTCTCCAGACCATCATGGTGCCAACCCCAAGGACAAGGCCACCTCCTGCTGCCACTGGCATGGCCCAGTTCAGCACGTTGGGGCCCGCTTCAGCCTGGTCTTGGAGGAGCTGACTGTTCCTCAGGGTGTGGAGGTAAGGGCTCTCCTGTGGAGGCGGAGGAGAGGGTCAGGGGTTAAGGACCTCAGAAAACCATCCATCTGCTCACCTTGGGCTTGCATAGGCCCTATCCCAGCGATGGTGCGATAAACTTGCACATCTTCACAGCCCACCCGTTAGTGAGAAAGGGTCAGCTCCCCAGACAAGGCCCGCAATTGCCAGGTCTGTGCCTTCTTCATCTACACTGTGCCCAAACCTTCTGAACGAGGATGGGTCTCCAAAGTGGCCAATACCCCGCTATAACCTCCTTTTAGTTTCTCACCAGCATGCCCTCTCCTGTCAACCTGATTTTGAAATAAGATTGGGAATGGATAGGCAACCAAAGGAAGAGAGTCCCGGGGGCTGCAAAGCCCCCACCTCTGTCTTCTCTAGGCCACCACTGGACAGCTGTCCCCATCCTCCGACCTCAGGAGTGCCCGGGAGCAGGATGACAGTCAGTGTGGACGGACAGCTGGGCCTGTAGTAGGTTAGAGAACCGAGCATGAGGGGGGCCCGAAGAGGAGATGTTCAGGCCTGCCTCCCTGGATTCTCTCCTTCCTCTGTGAACACGAGCGTGGAGCTGGGAGAGTGACGAAGGGTTCAGATGTGGCCACTCTCACTGTCCTGTCAGCCAGTAGGCCAGGTTCAGAAACAATCACATCCCAAAGGAGCCTGGGGCGTGTCTTTTGAGGGGTGTAAACAGAAAGGAGACCAACACAGGTGTGTTCGGGGGGCAGCAGTAGGGTGAGGGAAGGGAACAGTAGCCCGGGGAGGGGGGCCGCCCCTGGTCCTTGAAGGATGTGGCAATCTCCCATAGGCAGAGATGGGGATGAGCCTCCAGAAAGCACAGACCTGGCAATTGCGGGCCTTGTCTGGGGAGCTGACCCTTTCTTCAGGGACAGGCAAGTCTAAGGTCATAGAGGAAGCTGGGCCTCCCCTCTGGATGCTCCAGTGAGCAGCTAGAACCAGGGCAGGGTTTCCAGCAGCCTCGGTAAGGCTAGAGTGACTGTCCGTGCAGGCCGCATGGTGCCTGGCAGCAGTTACAGGCTCGTCAGGGAAGGGAGGGACGACCGGGGGAGCATGTTGGGAGCATGGTCAGCAGTCTGGGTGAGAGCAGTGAGGGAAGAGAGAATGTGCAGGGAAGGGAGGAAGAAGAGCACAGGTCCCCAGAACAGGCATGGTGTCTTATTTCTCTCTGTACAACCCCCCCCACACACCTAACCACTGCCCATTCATCCGTCTCCCCTGAGCGCCTCTTCCATGGACTGTTGCTTTCTCCCTCCTACACCCTGAGGAGCTGTGAAGTCTCAGGGACCAGGAGGAGTGGTGAGATTTGAGAATGGTGGCAGCGAACAAAGGTGAGTGATGATACAGCTCCCAGGGACCTCCTTGGTGCCTTCTGGTTTGGGGGACCGCCCCATTCCCCCAAGCATCTGTTTCACACTAGACAGGACAGGCAGGAGGTTAGGACGTTTACTCACAGGAGAGGGGCACTTGAGTTTGGTTCGGCTGTGGGTGAAGTTGTTGGAGGTTGTCTTCTGGCCCACCGGCTCCAGCTGAAGAGAGAAAGGAAACCGGGATTTCCTCCACAGTGGCCAAGACCTCCCTGTCGGAGGAGGATCTCCACCTGACCCCCTCTCTCTACCAGCGTGGGTTATAACGCAATAAACGCAAGATCCACGGCAGATGCCTCACTGCCGGACCTGACTTCTGACTCAGAAGGGGCAGGTCAGAGTCCATCAGGCAGGGCGGGACCCTGAGTCTGCCCTGGCTTGACCAAGGAGGACACAGGCCCAGCACAGTGACTCCGTGCAAGGGCCTGGCCCAGAACCTCCGTTTCCTGCTTCCCTTCGGCGTGGCTGTGATCACACACACCCTGCGTTTGCAATTTTATAAAATGGTGATAATCCTATTTACCAACTTCAAGTGTACGGGGCTAGTTGGTTTCAGAAAAACTTTAACAACTTATTGGTTACTCTACCTGGCTTGTCAACCTCAAGAAATTTTTCTCACTTGAGCTACTTTGTATGTTTTTCACACAGATGTAGAGGTTTACTCAGAACATCCCTGGAGCAATTGTTGTTCAGAGAGGTTCTGCTTAATACTTTTAGTCCTCAGACCCTCTGAGAATGAGCTAGAAGCTGCTGTACACCCCTTCCCAGCATCTTTAGCCAATAGCCTGCCCCCTGACATGCGGCCAGCCCAGAGAAGGGTAGGCCCCTGGCACTGACTGTGTAGGTTCTGCCCTTAGAATCTGCTTCCTTGCCCATTCCTGAGCCCCTCTGCTCCTGACCCCCAGGTACTGCCTACGAGGGAGGTAAAAGGATGCTATGCCAGCTACCGACCACACCTTGCCTGTGATCTTGCTTTCCGTTGTCCTACGGCTGCTCTGGCCCTGAGAGAGACCCCATGGTGACTGGCAGAGCACAGTGGACACATCCCCTGGGGTCCAGACTCTGCTGCTGAGAGCTGTTTGTGCTAGGCGGGCTCCCGAGCTGCCCCAACCACCCATATTTGGCTGTTGCGAGCATCAGATGAGAAATGACGCCGAGCAGGAGGTGGTTTACTTATGTGTCGTTTCTACTTGCTTAGAGCTGAGGAAGCACAAGCTTCTTGTAATGGAACGACCACCGAGTGACCATATAGATGCTCAAGGTAAGGTTGGCTGATTCCCTGACATTCCAGGAACCCGGGAACTAAGTGGTACAGAAGAAGGTAAGGATCACGTCGTGGGTTTGAGGACTGCGTCGGGTTCTCCCTTTCTCCTGGCTCCTTGTCATCCGTGCACAGTCTCCCAGCATCCTCCCTGAGCCCGCGTCCCCTCCAGCTACCTTCACAAGCCCTCCCTGTGCCTCTAGGAAGACTCATTTGTGGTCACTGGCTGCACTTCCTGACCTCCCGTTCCAATGCCCACTCCAGTCAGACTTCAGTCTCCATCACTTGACTGAAGTTCTGGTCAAGGTCACTATGACCTCCATCTCACTAGACTCAATGCTCACTTTGTGGTCTTCATCTTGCTTGACTTTTCAGCAACATTTGTCAAAGTTGATGCATCCCTCTTGAAACGCTCACCCATCTGGGCTCCCGGAACAGGGCACTCTTCTCTCCTGCCCACCTCCCCACTCCCCCTCCCCTTCTCATCCATCACTGAGGTCTGAGGTTGGAATGAAGGCCCTGGGGCTTGGTGGTAGGTCCCAGCTCTTTCCCACCTACTCTCCTCTAGGAGCTCCTCGTGGATCCCATGGCCTCGAATACCCCCTCCCATGAATGAGCCTCACATTTTTTTTCTTAAATCTCCATTCCTGACTCTGTCTCTGAGCTTCAGCTCATAGATTCAACAGCTTACTTGATGCCTCGAGGTAGAGTTCCAGAAAGTGGTTCACACTTACCGTGGCCAAAAGAGAACTTTTTTTTTTCCCCTCAAGCTTATTTCTCTCCAGCACCTCAACCATCCACCCAATTTTCTTGACCCCAAATGGAGGAGTCATCTCTTGTTCCTTTTCTTTTAATTTAAATTCTAGTTAATATACAGTGGAATATTAGTTTCAGGTGTACAATACAGTGATTCAACACTTACATACAATATCAGGTGCTCATTACAAGTACACTCCTTAATCCCCATCACCTAGTTAACCCATCCCCCCACCCACCTCCTTCTCGTCTTTGTTCCTCTTCTAACCTCCTCCATCAGCCAGTCCAAAAACAGATCTCAACTCTGACCCTTTCTCTCCTTCTCCACTGTCATCACCCTGGGCCCATCCACCTTCATCTCTCACCTGGGCTCCTGGTCTAATTTCACTCTTCCTTCCTTCTAGTCCAGGGCTACACGGCAGCCAGTGGGCAAACCAGATCCTCTGGCTTCCCTGTTGGAAGCCATCCAAGGACCTGACCCTGCTCTCGCTCACCTCTCTGACCTTGCTCACCTCCCTCCAGTTACACTGGCCCTTCTGTTGCTCAGACACTTCAAACTCATTCCTGATTCCAGGCCCGCACAGGTCCTATTTCTTCTGCCTGGAACACTCTGGCCCTAGACCTCTGCATGCCTGGCAGGCTCCTGACATTCAGTTCTCAGCTCACAGGTCACTCGTCAGAGACGCCTCCCTCTCCCCCACCATTACTCTGGCACATTCCCTCCCTCCCTCCCTCCCTCCCTCTCTTTCTCTTTCTTTTCTCTTTCTTTCCCCTGAATGTGGTCAGAAAGTCTTAGTGACTTGTTGAGTTTTCTCTGTCCTTTCCCCGTGAGTGCAAGGATGTTCTTTTCCCCAGCATCTGGGGTAGTCCCCTCTGCATAGTGATGCTCAATAAATAGTTGTTGAGGGAGCGCGTGGATGGACTAGAGTCAGAGTCCTGAGTGGAGCAGCTCAGGCAAGAAGGCCTGGGGCTGGCCCCAGGAAATGAAGTTGTTTTACTGAGAACCCACCTTCCCTAAGGCTGATACTGCAGATACCAACGATGTGGCAAATAATAGGGCTGGGGCAGGGAGCAGGGGCGGGCCTCTAGTCTGTTCTGGGGATTCAGGGAAGGCTTCCTGTAGGAGCTAGCACCTGAGTTGAGTGGTGAGGTGGCTATGAGTTAGGAGAAGAAGATTGGAAGGACAGTCCACGATAAGGGGATGAGCAAGAGCCAACACACAGACGCATGAGATACCATGGGTGGTGCGGGAAACCGCACTCCTTACCAGACTGCCCCACTGCCAATCAGAGGGGGGTGGGAGTGACTGCTGGAGAGGTTAACTGGGGCCAAGTCTCCGAAGGCATGGTGTGCTGTGCTAAGGGGCCTGGCCTTTCCCCTTCGGGGAGGGGCAGGCCTTGGAAGTTTGGTCGGATTTTCATTTACACAGATTCCTGGGGCTGCCCTGTGGCAAAGAGATCTAAGGCAGTGGTTTGCAAATCCTGTATAATATCACTGGGGAGCTTCTGAAACCTGCTGAACCCAGGTGCTACCCCAGACTAATCCAGAATTTTGGGGGATGAGGTCCAGGCACTAGTGTTTTGTTTGGGTTATTGTTTTCAAGTCAACTTTTTATTGAAGCTAGCATGCATTTAGAAACAAGTATAAATCACAGGCGAACAGTTGATAAATTGTGGTAAAATGAATGAACAGTAAACGGCATCTAGATCAAGGTAGAGAATATTACCAGCACTCAGCATCCCTCCCACCCTCTTCCAGTACTCTCCTTCCCCTGCCCTCCCCCCAAAGACCATATATTAATTTGCTTGTTTTTGAAATTTATAGACATAGTTGCATGTGGCTGAAGTTTGCTTCTTCTCAGTGCTGGGAGGCAGTCCATTGCATGAATGTGCCACATTTTGATTATCCATTCTATTGGTGCACATTTGGGGGAGCTTCCTGCCTGGGGATTGTGAATGGTGCTGCTGTGAAAATTCCCGCATGCATCTTTTGGTAAGCCTACGTGTATGTTTCTGTTGGGGATATACCTAGGGATGGGATCGCTGGGTCACAGGGAATCCCGATGTTCAGCCATCGTGGCTAGGCCAAACTGGTTGCCGGTATTAGTGTTCTCCAGAGTAGTCTAACCTCTGGCCAGAGCTGAGCACTGCTGTTCAAATGGTGGTGGTAAGCCCAGTGCCAGGGACACCAGGTAGGAGGCTCACGTGGTCACCCGGCACCTGGGGAGATGCAGAGGTTGGAGGACTGCAAGATTTCTAGGGAAGAGGGAGCAGGGGCCCGTGGGGGAATAGCATCAGAAAAAGAAGGAAAAAGGAGGAGGAAAACGCTCCCTCGTGCCGCTGGTGTTTCTGGTGTTGCTTTTGCAAGGGTCTCCAGAGGCGGCACAATCTGCTGAGCAGAGGTACAGGAGATGAAATAGGCTAAAAGTGGGTCTGTTGCCGCAGGAGGGTAGCCTGTGAGCGTCGGCCAAAGCCTGCAGACGCCACATCATCGGACTCTCAGAGTGAGACGTGAACTCACTGGTTACATATGTGCTGACCGGGGTGGGGGCGGGGAGGCCGGCTGCTGCTGCGGCCAGGGCCCTGGGGGATTTGACGTGGGTTCTAATCCCTGCTCGGCCTCCAACTGGCTGTGTGCTTCCTCTCCCTCTATGCTAGTAACAGAGCATTCTGGCTAGATGACCTGCCAGATCTCCTCTAGTTCTAGTGGCCTATTATATATGTTGCTCTAGGGGGTCACCAGAAGGAGAAGGTCTGAAAAGTTGGCATGATGTAATGGGTTTATATCTGAGATGGTTTTGGATGAAAACATGGGACTATGTAATTACTTCCCTAAATTATACAGCACAGGACAAGACACTCTTAGATGATTTCAGTTTAGTTTTGCTTTGTTTTTTAAAATTAGGGGCAGGGCTAGGACACTGGTGGCTGGGAGCCCTGGACAGGCCGGTGGTGTTACCAAGATGACTCCACGGCTGCGCTCACCTTCTTGTTTTCCTACCTGCTCCCCTCCCACTTGCCCTTATGTATAACAAGCCTCTCGCCTGGGCCAATGGGGAGAACCACGGAGCTGCTTTGGAAGAGGCAGCCAGAACTGTGTTGTTAATTACTGCAGAAAGAGACCAGCAGGCCCAATGTATTCAAGTCCTCGGTCTGGCCATCGTGCCCCAGAGAACTCCCAGAGCACCTGGGCATTATGCAGGCTGGGGGTGCCACCAGGTAGGAAGACCACCCATCCCCTGATGGAAATGCTGGGAAGGAAAGGCGGAGCGGCTGAGCATTCCTGGCCCTTGTTAGAATCTGTGGATTCGGGTGCCTGGGTGGCTCAGATGGTTAAGCGTCTGCCTTCGGCTCAGGTCATGATCTCAGGGTCCTGGGATCGAGCCCCGCGTCGGGCTCCCTGCTCTGCTGGAAGCCTGCTTCTCCCTCTGCCTCTCTCTCTCTGTCTCTCATGAATAAATAAATAAAATCTTAAAAAAAAAAAAAAAAGAATCTGTGGACTCCCCTGAGATCTCAGGGGGACAAATGGGGCTGTGCACAGATACCCACTCTTTGGGGGGTGGGTTTTAAAAGGAATGAAGTCCTGGGACTCCATCAGTAGAGGACAACTGGACTTCAAAATTGCTCTCAGGAATGATATTGTGCAAACTTTGGTGAACAAGATTCCTGTGGAGGTTGGGTGGGAGGGAACTCAACGATGTTTTGACTGAAGTTCCGAGTTCTGGGCTGACAGAGTGTGACGGAACCTTTAGGAGTGGGCAGAATGTGGCGTCAACAAGGGAAACAAAGGGAGAAGGAAGGCTGAGTCTGTGATTAACTGGGCCAAGGACGGAACCTGTTGGCATGCTGCTGGGGAAGAGGAGGTGGTGTGGCTAAGGGGCGGGCAGTGCTAGGTGAGGCTGCAGGTGTGGGGATATCTGCACAAGGGAATCCTGGCAGAGAGGCAGCCAGCGCGAAACTGCAGTAAAAGCAAGAGTGTGGATTTGTTTGGTCACCATGGGAGAAATGGGGGAATGCAGGTTGGGGTGGGGATTGGGTTACCCGCTGAGCCAAGATCAAAAGAAGCCACTGGATTGGAAAGGCATTTCGTTTGCTCTGCGCAACAGGACACAGCTATTGGGGTCACTGGTCAAGCTCTGTTCCAGCAGAGCGGGTTGTAGAGGAGTGGCCAGCCCGCAGAGGCAAGGCACAAAGCCAGGCGGCCCTGGGGCCCCTCGATATGTGAATTTCCTAAGGTCCCAATCATCCCCGTCAGAAAGGTCTGGAATAGGTGGACAGCCTGGGAAACAGGCTGGGTGGCTCTTTTCTTTTTGATGCTTAAATAATCATCGGGAGGCTGGGTGGCTCAGTTGGTTGAGCGACTGCCTTCGGCTCAGGTCATGATCCTGGAGTCCCTGGATCGGGTCCCGCATCGGCTCCCTGCTCAGCGGGGAGTCTGCTTCTCCCTCTGACCCTCCTCCCTCTCATGCTCTCTGTCTCTCATTCTCTCTCTCGCAAATAAATAAAATCTTAAAAAAAAATTATAAAAAAAATCATCGGGAATGTGTTGAGATTAGGGTAATGGGGGCTGGCATTCTCCGAATTCTAATGATCGTGTTGGGTGCTGTGTATATGGTACCTTGATTTTCTGAGATCTGTGTCATTTGCATTGTTTTTTATGGATATTGATACAGAGGACCAAAGAGCATTTGCTCAAGGTCACACAGGAAGGGGTTGAAGCTGATTTCATCCAATTTATCTGATTACAAAATTATCCCTGCCCCCGCCCCCCATACTGGGAAATTGCTCAAATAATCGAATCTGTCAGGACAAAGAAGTTGTGGCACCATTTTGAGCTTTGGGCAGAAAGGAGCTCTGTCTGCCAGGTTTTTTGTTTTGGGCAGTGGTCAACACCCTTGGGTGGTCCCCTTTGACACAGCCCAGGGGGCACTTAGGCACTCACCATGTTGTTCCAGAGCGCGATGGCCATCTCGGCATGACCACGTTCTGAGAAGTGGAAACAGTCCTCAGAGAAGAAGGTGAGGTCAGCGCTCCCTCTCTGTGACCAAAGGCAAAGGGATTACGTTCCTGTGGAAAAAGATTCCGCCCACCCCCCCACCCCCCACACGTGTCCTCGGCATCATTCAATTCTGCTGCCACCTGGCTCAGAGATTGGTGGAGAAACTCCCCAATTTTGGAACTTTTAAAAAGACCTGAATTGTAGCCACCCACAGTCCATCCCTTTTCCTTCCACGTCCCTGCCCTAATAGACGACTTTCCATTCTATCCCAATCTAGCGAATAGCAGGGCCAGGCCTGGGGAGCTTGGTCACTGATAATTTTCTCCTTTTCTTTCCAGGTATATCTAAGTTCCAATAATATTAGGGAAAAAAAAAAAGCAAAATCTTTCTTAGGAGCCCTCTTGGAGCCATAGCGTCAGAAAAAGCTCAGGTGCAGAAGGAAGTACATCTCCTAAGAAGAGCCCCTCCACACGCGCCTCCCAGAAATTCCCACAGCTTACGCTGTTCAGGGGGATGAGAGTGTTTTGGAAGAAAGGCTGCACAACCACGGCGAAGTCCTCACGCTGCAGGTACTGGGGCTCGTAGGACAACCTGGAGATGCCGCTCTGTGGAGGGGGGAGATGTTCCTCAACCCTCCTGGCAGGGCTGGCCAGATGAGCTCTAGTCCTGTTGCCTTGGGTTGGCTGTGATGCCCCCCCCCCTCCCCCAGCCAGAGGCGACTTCAAGGAACACTCTAGTGCACATGCATGTGCTCACGTTGTCTGCGCCCAGGCCTGAGCACCACCCGTTCTGAAGTCTCTCCGAGGCTGGGTCGGAGCCTCTGATCAGACTGTGTGGGCCAAATGCCTCCCCCAGTCTCACTGCATGAAGAGCTGAATTAGAACATGGGGTTCTGGTTCAGATCCAGCTCTAATAGGGAGCATTTCAACACCAGCTCCCCGAAATGCCTGTGCACTTGGGGGATGAAGGTCCATGTCAAAGGGTTAGATGTGCTTCTCCTCAACAATCCATCTGGAAAAATGAGGATGTAAGAAAACATGAGAACCATCTAGGGCTTCAGGGTCCATGAAGGTAGACGGAAGCCAATAGGGGGAGATACCTGAGGGTCAAGTTTCTTCAGGGGAGGCTTCTCAGAAGCGGCGAGAAGACCTGCCCTGTGCGTGAGGTGGAGAAGTTGCAGAAGGGCTGGGGAGGGCATGTCAAGGGGGGACAGCCTGAGCAGAGGCAGACACAGAATTGGGGATGGAGGTAAGCAGGGCTAAGCCTTATGTTATGAGGGAGGGGGAGCCCAACGGGGCCGTGGACACTTCCCCTCCCTCCTCTGGGTGAGAGATGGTGCCCAGCACATGCCAGGGTTGGGAGGCAGGGCTTCTCCCACCTTCCCCTCGGAGATTTCTCCCTCCCCGGCTTGGTGTTCTTTTCACCTGGAGAAATCTTTCAGGGGCTGTGATCTGCCTTTAGGGAGCAGCCTTGTTCTCAGCAAACCCCTGCTCTCCAGGAGTAGAGGGGGCCCCCAGCTGGGATAGGAGGGGGAGGGGTGCAGCTTCACCTGGAAGTTCCAGTTCACTTGCTTCAGTTCCTGCAGCTCCAGGGGATTCTCCTGGGAACGTCTGAGGCAGGTACAGTTGCTCCTGTGGAGAGGCACCCGGGTGGCTGACCCCCGCACCCCCCCACACACAGCCTGGGTGACTCCCGGCCCCACGTCACAGACTGTAATTCAAGGGCACTAGGGGTAGCAGGTGCTTGTTTAAAGAGAAGGTGGGAGAGTTAGCACCTGATATCTGGGTCCCCTTGCCACCTGGTTGTTCCTGCCCCAGCCCGGGTCTTCCTCTAGGGAAGGGCTGGAGTTTTGGAAAGACAGCCATGATAACCTTATCTTTCTTCTTCCCGGTCCTGAGACCTCCCAGCTCCACCTCCAGCAGCTCAGGACTTCCCCTCAGGGCTCCAGAGTGGGGAGTCTCTTGGGAAGCTGGGGAGTGTCGACCAGTTTGAGACACACGGAGAAGGTAGAATGTAAGGCCTGAAGCCTCTGGAGGAGCCCTTCCCACCTCCCAGCTATTAGCTGTTCCACCTGGCGCCCAAAAAGAATGGGAACCATCTGGTCACCTTGCCAGCAAATCCATTTGACCCCAGCTAGGACTCCTCAGCCCCCTGTAGAATCTGTTCTCCCAAAGCAATGATCACAGGAAGTCTGGGTGACCCTCTGGCCTCAGAGGATGGCAATTTCCTGCCAGGGTCATAGCTGAGCTTTAATAAGTTCCAGCCCCCAACAGAAATTAGTCTCTTGTACAACAGACCTTAGCGCTGAGCCTGGCTTTCAAGGATGTTATAAAAGCTACTCTTGGGGGCGCCTGGGTGGCTCAGTCGTTAAGAGGCTGCCTTCGGCTCAGGTCATGATCCCGGAGTCCTGAGATGGAGTCCCGCATCGGGCTCCCTGCTCAGCGGGGAGCCTGCTTCTCCCTCTCCCACTCCCCCTGCTTGTGTTCCTGCTCTCGCTGTCTCTGTCTCTGTCAAATAAATAAATAAAATCTTTAAAAAAAAAAAAAAAAAAAAGCTACTCTTGACTGAGAGCCTGCCCCACAGTGCCCAAGCACATTACATACATTTCTTCTAGACCTCACTACTTTGCAAGATTTTACAGATGAAGAGTAAGAGGCCCAGAGAGGTTATGGAGTTTGTGCACGATCTCACAGCTCCTAAAGGGCAGAGCCAGCTACAGATGGACAGCTGTCTTGGAAGCGCCTTGCCCGGTGCTGCCTCTCAAACACCGAGCAGTCACTGGAGTTTGGAATCACAGACCATGCTGGGCGCTTTAAGGATCATTGGTCTGTGTCTCTCGCTTTGCGGCCAAGCAACCGGGGGTCCAGAGAAATAAAGTGACTTGCATACAGTAGGCAGTCAATACTTTAGAGTTATTTCCAAGTGATTTTTCTAGCCCCTGGTGCATCACTGATGTCTTTCCTCGGGACAGGATCGTCTGGGTCGGCCTGCACTGGTGTCCTCGGGTAGCGTCTGTGAGCCCCGCTCTCCCCAGGGGCCCTCGTCCTGGGACTGTGTACTTACTGAGCAGTCAGGGGCGGGTCACATTTCCCACCTTGGCCCTGGTGTAGGCCAGCCAACTCCATGACCTCCACCACGTTGATGAAAGCCCTTGGAAGCTGTGGGGAGCAGAGGGATGGGCTGCGTTAGTCCCCAGGCAGGTGTGGGGGACGCTGGTTACTACTGGAAGAACCTAGGGGCTCATCTACAATCTAACTTCCTCCGCCCCAGTTTTGCCAATAAAGAAACAGGCACAAACAGGGGATGTGACTTGTATTCTCTCAATCTTCTTTAAGGGTCCACTTTATAGCTTGGGAAGCTGAGACAGAAGTCACTTGTCCCAAATCCCATTGCTAGCAAGCCACCCTGCCTGGCTACAGACTAGCCATTACTTGGCCACCAAACAATACAGTCTGATTCACTTAGAATTTCCTTTGCAGGGCGCCTGGGTGGCTCAGTTGGTTAAGCGACTGCCTTCGGCTCAGGTCATGATCCTGGAGTCCCGGGATCGAGTCCCACATCGGGCTCCCTGCTCAGCAGGGGGTCTGCTTCTCCCTCTGCCCTCTTCCCTCTCGTGCTCTCTGTCTCTCATTCTCTCTCTCTCAAATAAATAAATAAAATCTTAAAAAAAAAAAAAAAAGAATTTCCTTTGCAGAGGAGCTTGGTATCTGCCACCCTCCCTTGCCTCCCCTCCAGGTGTCTGCTTAGCATGTATCTCCCTGAACACGGCTTGCCTAGATGTACACCGTGAGGGTGGAGACCCAGAAACCTGCAGCTGCTCTTCCCTACCTCCTCATAGAAGATGTCCAGGGCCTGTTGGATATGCTGAATGTACTCTCCAGCTGAGGGGGCCTCCTGTGCAGAGAGAAGGGGGTTCTTGTCAGCTCCAGGGTTCTACTCTGAGGGTAGCGGTCTGGTGACCAGCACAGGAGGGCCTGGGGGTGGTGGTACAGAGGGGGTAGCATGGTACTGGACAGGCTGAGAAGCCCAGCCCTTGTTGCTGGGGGACACAAGTCTTCCTTTGACCCCTACTAGACACCATGAATAATCCCCACCCTGATCCACAGTATCTCAAATGCAGGGGCAGACTCTGACCGTGTTGGTCCCTGCCCCTTCTCTGGTCCCATCTGTCGCCAGCCTCAGGGTTCTGAACCACATCCATGCCCTGATGACCACACGCTCTCTCACCTTTGGGCTGTGGCCTATGCTGGCCCCATTGCTTCCCCCTAATTTCTTTTTGACTCGGCTCAAGAGTCTCCCCCTCTGACTCATTTCTCGACTGGAGGCTGATTTAGCGCCTTCCTCAAACATGGCCTGAGTTCATCCTGGGTGGGGGGGGGGTGCTCCAGGTCTTTTCCATAAAAAGAGGCTTTCAGGAGTATAAATCTGACTTTGCAAGAGGGGCAGGTACTCTGGGGATAGGAGAGGCATTCTCCTGGACCAAGTGTCCACAGGTAGCTTTGGGGGTCTCTTCTGGCCTCCTGGACCCTGTTGAGTCCAGGACACAATGGCATTGAATCCCCTGGGGTTGGGTCACTTCTGCCTCTGGAGGCTGGGCAGTAAGGAAGAGGATAGAGGGGAAGAGGCTCAGGAGAACCAGCCCGTGTTGGTTGTGGGGGAGGGTAATTCTCATCCAGCCTTTGGTAGATGGTCTGAGCCATGAGGAATGATAACATACTTTCTCCCCCTGCCCGTGACTTTAAATGTTCTACCATGACGTCTGAGTTAGGGCAGCTGCTCTTTTCCAGCCAAATAAAATACAGGACATCCCCAACTTAGAACAGGATGTATTCTCAAAGTGACAGCCCCCCCCACAGAAACACTATCAGGAACAGGCTGGGTTCCCAGGCCAGCCAGCTGAGGTTGGTTCACTCACAAAGTCCTTGGGGCAGCAAGCTGTCCTCTTGGGACTGGTTTGATTTTATCCAACCTCGTTGATGACATTGTTTCAGCCTCGCCCTTGCGCACACAAGCACGTGCACCAAAAAAAAAAAAATCATCAAAAAATGGGTAGGGATTTCCCAGCACATGTGGGGTGGGGCTTGCCGGTTACTCATTCAATACCAAAGAACAGTATTTGTGTGCATGAGAGCAGTGCCTGAAGAGTGGGTGCGTCTAGACACTTCTGGAATCGGGGGACCAAAGCAGCCGCTGTCCCAGGGGCCACTCAGCAGTGGGAAAGGCCAGGGTCTGCCCGGGCGGGCTGGGGTGCCTGGGAGAGCAGACCGGCGTGACTCCCATGGGGCTGGGCAGGGGCTTACCGGATTCTCACAGTAATGACATATGTCGTTGCTCCCAATGAAGAGCGTGATCAGCTTCCAGTCACTCTCTAGGTTGATTTCCTGAAGGGACAGAAGGCTCTGAGTCTAAACTTTGGTAGTGGTGGGGGATGGAGGGGGGCAGCACATGCAGGTGATGCTCACCAGGCCAGACAGCACCCCCTCACCACTGCCTTTCACCCTCTTTGTACCCCGATGGAGAGAAAATGCCAGGTGGAGCCTTCCTAACCTTCACCTTGGTGCCTGGCAAGGAAATCTAGAGAGCGGACTCCGTGTGTGCACATGTGTGTACGTGTGTGTGTCTGCTCACAGCGGAGGAGGACTATTTTTCCTGGGAAATCCTAAGAAAACTGCAGTGCATCGCAGAGTGGAGTGTATTAACACAGCCGTGAAACGTGATCTAAAGGCCTTCAAAGTTGCAGAGGGCGAAAGATGCAACTAGAAGTAAAAGCCCAGAGCTGCCTCTTGGGAGAGCTCGGCTGGTCTGGGTCCAGGGAGAGGGGACTGGTGGGGACTGGAGAAGAGCCTGGCCTGGGGGAGAGGTGCGGTGGGGGCTGGGGAGGCCCTCGAGGAGTCTGCCTTCTGCTCAGCCACCAACATAACAGGAGTCCTGCCAGGCGCTGAATTCTGAATTCTAAGACCGGGACACAGACACTTCGCAAAGCCCCAGTGAGAAGTTTGAGAGGGGCCGGGTGAGTGGGAAGGGGAAGGATTGGAATGAGGAGCCTATTTTTAGAACCCAGGGTTTACATAATAGGGCTCTGCAAAGCCAACTCTTGGGTAAAGTGGGAAACTGCCAGAGGCCAAGGCCTGTTCTACTCCCTCCTGTGGTGGGGCCTCGGGGGCGGGGGCGCCAGAGCCCCGGTCAGGAAAGGGCAGCAGGGAGGGTGCATCGGGGGTAAGGCCTGCTTCTCAGGGCTCATTTGACCCCTCCTTAAAGACAAGTAGGGGCTGAAATGGTGGTCCAGAAGGCTGAGGCCGGCCGCACCTTTCAGGGTGGCCCAGGGTCCTGGGGTACTCACGGGGTGGTTTTTCATTCGCTCCACCAGGTCCCGGGCCTGGGTCGGCATGTCCCTAGATGTGGAAGAGAAAGGAACCTGAGCAGTGGCTGAGGAAAAAGAGCTCCCACCGCAGGATTTGGGCCTGGCATACAGGTGCTTCCAGAAGAGAAACGTATATAAAGTTTATTCCTTCACAATGTATCTAAAAGCTTTTTGAGTCTCAAGAAATCTCAACCTAGGAAAAATCAAAGATCTGCCACGGACCTTGAAGCCACATAGATGCAGACCCCGCCAGGGGCTAGTCCGCCTTCTGCAGGCCTGGTCCTCCATGGCCACGGGGGGTGGGGGTGGGGTGGGGGATCTGGTCAGCTTTCCCCAAGGGATGGTCCCTGACATCCCCCTCAGCTCTTTTACGGCAAGCCGAGCCTGTTCAGATCTTAGTCGGCTGCCTGTTTTAAAAATAACCTTTTGTATATTTGAAAAAATGTCACAGCCTTAAATTATCCTCTGCCTTCTTTCCAGGCATCCTGACTCCTTAACCTTCACTTCTAAATCCCACCCTCGGTTCCTTTAATCCTTTTTTCTTCTCTGTAGTTACTTTGGACTTCCACACCATTCCCCATCTCCTCACTTTTCCCCCTGCCGGCATAAGAGGATGGGGGAGAGAAATCTGGACAGGATTAGTTTTCCCTTCATCTTTCAGATGTCCGCCATGAATAAGGAAAGTGAATGCTCTGGGTAAGAGTGGAGTATGTCGAAGGAACGGTACTCGGCAGTAAAGAGGAACGAACTGCTGATCTGCACAACATGGGTAGGTCTCAAAATGACCTGCTGGGCGACAGACGTTAGACAAGAGCACCCAGTGTAGGATTCCATTCACATAACATTCCAGAAAAGGAAAACTGATCTCTAGAGACAGAAAGCAGGTCAGTGGCTACCGGGGGGTGCAGGGAGTGGGGTAGAGATGGGAGGAGCAGGAGGGAGAGACGGGTCACAAAGGACACAGGGACACTTGGGTGTGATGGGCGTTACCTGGATTCTAGTGATGTTAAACCATAAGCTATGGACATACACCAAGCTTATCAAATTGTACACTTGAAATGTGTGCAGTGAACTGCATGGCAATTATACTTCAATAAAGCTGGTTTTTAAAACAGAGAAATATATGAGCTACGTGGGCAAAGGGACCCAGCCAATGGAGGCTTCTGTGCAAGAAGTCATAAAAGCAGTAACTGGTATGGGATGGGTGTTTTAAACCTTTGCTTGTCCATGATGAGCTGGGCTTGTGGCCAAATCTCATTTATACATCCAGGATCATAGCCCATCCATTATTGCTATTGATGCAATACATCAGAAAGCTAGAAAACAAGCCTGTCCTGGGTAAAGGGGACTCCAGAAGTGTCTATAACCTTCCAGTAGGCTCAAGACGTGAGTAGGGGAAGTCACGGGTGATAAGCCCTCATGAGCGTGAGGGGAAGTTAGGAGTGCTCACTTCCTCCCCTCTTCCCAGCCACGTTCTTCACACCCTTCAGCCTCGGAGCAAGTCCCACCTCCCCCCTACATGAGCCTTCTCTCTGAGCACCTTTATCCATACCTTCTGCTTCCTTTTCATCCTGGCGTGAAGACCCCTGCTCTGGGGGTTGCAGGTCCTGGGTTCTCTTCCAGCTCTGTGACTTACTTGCTGTGTGAGCTCACCCAAGTTACTGAACCCTGCTAGGGTCGAATTTCTTCATCTTATAAAAGAGGAGGTCCATGGAGTTGAGTCCTGGGGCGCCCCCTCTCTGGGTCTGCACCCGTATGTGGGCTGCCCAGCTCCCACATCACACTGTTCTCTTTCATACAACTCTGAAGTACAAAGTCATTGCAGTCTGCCATGTTGCCATATGCAACACTTCCTTTTTCTAAAAGTTATTTCCTGTTTGTTTAGCCTCCTTAAACTAGACAGCAAGCTAGTTGAATAGGCAAGGAATTCACCTATTGATTGTTTTGTATCTTTTAGTAACTACCTTGGGGCTCAGTCCTTCGCGGGCTTCCCTTGACTTCTTGCTTACTGATTGATGGAAGGGGAAGTTAGAGGTTGAATAAAACTTTGAAACTAAATAATCCTAATAATGGCAAACTTTTTGGGGGGGTCATACATATTATATATTATACTCAGTGTTTTCCTGAGTTATTAATCTCACTTATTCTTATGACAGTGCTGAGACGTAGGTACTATTATTATCCCAATTTATAGATGAGGCAACTAAGATAGAGACGACAAGTGACTTTCCCAAGGTCACACGGCTAGCAAGTCTGGGAGCTGGGATCTGGACACAGACAGTCTGACCTCAGGTCTCATTATCCTAGTTGCCCTGCTGTGGTGTTTAGTTTTCTCTTGAGATGTGCTCCTCCTTAGCCAACACCATACAAAATGACCCTGCAGATAAAGGAGAGTCACAGAGCAACTTTCCAACCTTGCTTACTTAAGTCAAAGGCTTACTCTCCTTTCCCGTATCACGGGACATCAGAGATGCTAACGAGGAGCTGCCTGTCTCGGCTACTTCCCCTGCCAGGGCCTCCTGGTGCAGGCGCCCAGCAGCAGTCAAAGGAGAAGGCAGGAAGAGAAGTAAAGCAAGAAAGGGGCTTGAACGTCAGCCGCCTGAGGAATCAGCTGCTGGTTAATGGAGCCTGGGCAAATAATAATAAAATGATGACGGTGGTGGTGAGCTTGACAGCAACAACAGCGATGCGGTGTTGATTTTACGGGCCCATGAAGCCCAGCTCTTTTGCAGAAAAATAAGTGCTTCCTGCTTCTGACGTTGAGGAACTACCACGGCTTCCTGCGGCTCAGAGGCGCAAACCGAGCATGGGGCCCTCCTTACCACGTTGGAAAGGAACACTCCGTGTAAACAGAATGAGTCAAGCCGGAGTCGTTTCCCTGGTGATCTGAGCGTAGCAATCCTTCTACAAAGCAAATACCCAGCACACTCCGTGCAGAAAATCAATGAGCTCTTTCAGGCTTTCCAGCTTTAATTATCTGGGTTGTTGTCAACAACAGAAATCGGAGTGAAAACAAACAGCCACCATGCTGTTTTGGGGGCCTTCGCATCTAACTCCCTAGTGTCAAAATAGAGCTTTCTCGGAGTCAAGGACTCCAGGTTCCGAGGTGAGGTGGGGGGGCGTGCGTGGGGCCCGGTGGTAGGCTCCCAGCACTCTGCATGTTTGCTCCGCGCCTCCCCGCGCAGGGAGGTTGGCTGGAGTCAGCAGGCCGGGGCCGGGCCACCCTCAAGGGCTCCTGCTGCCACGAGAGGTGGTGACAGCCCAGCGGGCCTGGCCTGACCCTGACTCCTCTGACAACCTTGGGCCGTTCGGGAAACTTCCTAAGTCTCAGTGTCCTCATGCAGGTACCCCCTCGAAGGGTGGGAGGATCATGGGAGACCATCCACGGGAGGGGCCGGGCGTGCAGAAGGGCTCCGTGCGCGGCAGCTTTCGTTGCCCATCTGGGGCCAGGCTCCCAGATAGCACCCTGCCCTCCTCCTCCCATTCCCCAGCCCGATCTCTCGGCCTTGCCCTCCACTCCCTCCCGGACCCACGGCTACTCACCACACTCTGGCTCCTTCCACGGCTACATTCAGCCCTACTGTCTCCTCCTGGGTACCGGTGGAGAACCCGAGGATGTGAGGGTTGAACTTCTTCAGAATGTCTTTTAAGAGGGTGAAGCAGACAGCACAGGTAAGAGCGGATGGGGGCCCATCCTTGGGGCCCATCCTTGGGGCCCAGGTGTGGGACAGGACGATGCTGGGGCTTTTCAGGGCTGGCTGACTCCCCTCCTTGCGGATAACCTTCCCTGCCCTTACTCTGGGAGAGGCCCTGGCCTCAGCCAGGGGTTGTTATGGCCACAGTGATGGCGCTTCTCGGTGTGGCTACTTACTGGGCAGTGTGGTGTGGGTGTCCAAGATGCCATCCCCTCCGATGCTGGGGAAGAGAAAGCACGCTTGTTAAGATCACCCTGACCTGCCGCTCCACCACGCCTCATATTTCCGAGTCAGAACCAGAGCACCTGCCCTTGGCACGTGATTCCCACCACCCTGGGGACTGACACGAGCATCAGGGAGCCTCCTTGCATCTCAGAGCCAGAGCCTGGAGACCCAGGTTCATCTCTGGAGAGGTGACAGGGGAGCGTCATCAACAGAAAATGAGCGGAGAACATCCTCACCTCCAAGAGAGTCCCCTCCAGGACGTGGGTAGGTTGCTGGAGTTGCTTGGTTGGGCTCCCAGTGCTGTCTGTGAGAGGCAAAGAGAAGGCTCGAGAACTGTGCTGGGCCCAGGGGCAGGCCGACGGTGCTGGGAAGGGCCCCCAATGTTCTGAGGTCACCATAATCTGGCTTCCACTTCCCTTGTTCACCCCCTGCTTTCTGGTCCACACAAACCCTCAGGTGTAAGCAAATCAATCTGAAGCATGGGGGCCTTGGACCAGCCTGCCCAGTTACCACCCACCCATTCCATCCCTTCTGGGAATGCCAAACTCCCTTCTTTCCAGCCCTTAAATCTCTAATTCCTTGTCTAAGACCCTTCTCAATTTCCACCTCCTGTATGTAGCTTTCTCTAAATGCCTTATCTTAAAAAAAAAAAAACCACTAAAATGAGAAAGTTCTCTTTGAAACTTACAAAAGTACTACATATTCACCATAACTAGTGAAATGATACAAAGATTCTTTTAAAAATTAATCTACCCCCCCTTATTAATCTTGCCTCCTGCCACAGGTTCTATATCCCTTCTTTGTCCCTTATCCACATATACACATCACCAGAACTAATTAATGGTTAAGACCCTGGGGTACATCCTTCCAGAGCTTTCTCCATGTTTATATCAAAATTAACCACATTCACACACATGCGGGGGAGTTGCTTTTCCAGAAATGAGTACCTGATTTTAAAAGCCTGTGTGTCACCTACAGGATTATGTATCTCCTTCTGTGTAAGTTGCTTATTTTCCCAGCTTGACAAGTTTCTTAAGGGTTATGACTACACCTCAGAATTGTTAGCAGAGTGTCTTGTGTAGAGCAATAGCTAAATAGTTGGCTAATACAATTCATGTAGAGAAGTTACACTATACATAGGAATTGGGCTCCCTCTGCCCCCAAAGGACACATCTTGCAATGGGGTGATGGGGTGCTGGGCAGTGTGTGGGTAATCCCCCACCCCCCAACTCTATAAGTTTGGGTAGTTGGAGATGAGTTCCCTGATAAAGACAGGTATACAACAGGCAGATGAAACGCTTGGAACAGTGGGGAAGGGGAGATGGAGGGGCAGCCTCATGGATGAGGTGGTGTTTGAGCAGGACTGTTGAAGGGCAGGGGGCCAAGCATTCTAGATTGCCCAGTGAGGTCTCACGGCTGCCTGGCTTTCAGTGCCTGCCACAGGTAGGTTCTCAATCTTGTCAGCTAAATGCTGAACGCCGAGCCAGTGTGGAGGAAGGGCACTTTCGGCACAGGACCTGGCTGGCTCCTGGGGTGCCCAGGCCCATCCCAGCTCAGTACTCACGGTCAGCGAGTCACCCAAGGCCGCCACCACTTTGATGTCTCCTGGCCGGAGCTCATGGACTAGGAGAGACAGGCAAAAAGACAGATGGTCAGGGGGAGTCTTCCTTTTAAAGTATAAGCTTGACTAGGAGTCAGATTCTGCTCCAGTTCCACAGACCCCCCGGTACACATATTTCCAACCTAAGATTTAGCAAATTTGCCTCTTTCATCCATTTGGAGCAACCAAGGCACGACAATGGGCTTGATGGCTACTGGCCATCCTAAGAGGAGCCACATGCATGCTGGGGCAATCCAGGCAAGTGCTGGCTGTGGGAGTCATGATCATAGGCAGAGAGGGCCCCATCCCTGACTGTACCTTCCCTGCCAGGCGGGGAGGCCTGAGGGGCTGTCACTGGCACTAAACAGAGATGGGAGGGGTGAGCTGTGCAGAGCCTGGTGGGTGCAGGCTAACTTCTCGGGGGCCGCCCATGAGCCAGACTGCATTGCCCAGGAACTGGCAAGGTCTGCTCGGGGCTCCAAGGTATGTTTGTCGGGTGTCCCACCAACCCGACACTTAGCCAAGTCCTTAGCTGTAGGGAGTAACGATGATGTTCGCACTCACCTGAGGTGGGGACACCATTGGAAGGATTCCACTCTGTACACAGGAAGTCGCTGCCCCAGTTCTACATCAACAGGAGGAAAGATACAATGCCCAGCACTCACTGTGCAGGAAGGTTAGCTTTAGTCCAAGGAGAAGTAGCTAAGGAATTTTGGTGGAGGCTAGAACTATGCCCCTGTAGGGGATCATGTGTGGGCAGGAACGGCTCATGGTAGATGGTCCGAGGGGGAAACGAGAGAGGAGAAACTGGGCGTCTGCCTGCCCCTATGCACAAAACACAGAATGCGTGGGCACGCATATGCTACACATACAGCTTTTCCCTCTCAACTTACCCACACTTTCACATGGATCTGGCAGTCACAGCAAAGGGGGAAGAAAAGTGATTTCCCAGAGGAACGTAGATTTGGAGGTCTCATGGAAGACCACACATAGGTTTTGGTGTGGCTGTTTAACATTAAGCTAATGGACACTGATTATAATGTTGGGGCTGCAGCAATAGCTAGGATGTTTCTAGGAAAATACCATGAAATGTTTACAACTGTAAAATTCCTGGTTTCTGCATATCTTTTCTGGACATGCATCTATGGTTTTGCATATTTAACTTAAGAGCCAACCACTTCCTTGTGTGTGTATAAATTAATGCCTCTGTAACCTGGATGCCCTTGGTCAAATTCCCTTGTCTCTGGAATACAGTGCACATTTCCCAGGTGCTGGAGGGAGGGGTGGGGTGGGAAGCAGAGGGCACAGAAATGACCGGTATCAGTAAGTTGGAGGAGAAATAGAGTCTCTTTCCCAGAGTTCCAAACACCTGCACGTCCCCAGGAGGGTCTGAGGGGCAAGCCCAGTGCTGAATGCATCGTAAGGCTTGGCAAGCAGGCAATAATTGGGTGACCGATTCTCTGGGGAGTGTGAATGCCAGAGGGTTTGGAAGCTCATCTCTTCTGTTTAGTCAGAAGATGGTAAAGACAAGCCTTGTTAAAAAGTCTCCTCTCCCAAGGGAGCAAAAATGAAACATCTTTTAAATATTATTTGCTTAATCTGATATAATTTCGTTTACTCCAGGAGATTGCTCAATTCATCATACTGATGTGGAAATTCTTTTGAAATCAAGGACATGCTTGTGTGCAGATGACAAATATCTGGGGAAAAAGCAGTTAAAAAGAGAACGTTTTATAGCTGTGAGCACTTGAGAAGTATCTCAGATATCTGGTGAGCCAGAGACATGACGTCCCCTGCAGATTAAGATACAGGTTGGACTTTGAGGGTGTTCCTCTATCACAAGGGGAGAAGCCCACACTGTGCCCTATCCCGGTGCAGTCAGATCCCCTGGGGGTTAAATGCAGGCTTTGATTCCATAGGCTCGGGATGGTGTTCAGGAATCTGCTTTTTTTAAGACTGTATTTCTTTATTTGAAAGAGAGAGAGAGAGAGAGAGAGAGAGAGAGTGTGTGAGATCACGAGCAGGGGAAGGGTTAGAGGGAGAAGCAGGCTCGACCAGAACCCTGGGATTATAACCTGAGCCGAAGGCAGATTCTTAAGGGACTGAGCCACCCAGGTACTCTGGGACTCTGCATTTTTAACAAGTTCCCAGGTAAGGTTGATGCTGCCTGTTGCGGGCTACTTTAAATGGCAAGGTGTTAAACGACACCACCTTCTCTGCCTGGGTGTTAACGTTTAGCAGCAGAAGTAAGGGTCCATGAGACTGTAAGACCTAAGAGGGTAGGCAGAGACCCGCTCTGCTCACCTTGGATACCCAGCACTCAGCACAGTGCCCACTCCACTTAGGACCCCGATAAATAAATAAGTGGTAAATAAGGAAATGCCTGATTGACAAGATGAGGCTGACATTTTAGTCATAGTGGATTTTGGTCCATGGTTTGCCTGGGATAAGCCTCCAGTGGGCTAATGTGAGCCTGAGAGAATCCAGAGAAGCGGGACGGTGGTATTCCCCCAGCCATGGAGCAGTCATGGCTCATTCCCCAGAGCTTAGCATCGAACAGTCCTTAAATAATTTCATATGTTAGTCTCAGTACTTCAACTGGCTTATAAAAGGTCTTTCTTCAATCGTTCCCGCTGCTCTCAATCCATTTGCCACACGGGTTAGGGAGATCTTTTAATAAGGTAAACCAGACGGTGTCCCCCTCTCCTAGAACCTCCAATGGCTTCCCATGTCTCTCCACCTGAAGCCCCACCTTCTTCCTCAGGGATTGGGATTCGGTGTGACCTGGGCCCTGACGACCCCTCTGATCTCATCACCCCACTCGCCACTTTATTCACATGCCCACAAGCCACTCTCACCTTCTTTCTCTTCCTCTCATACCCCAACTCAGCCCCACTTCCAAGGCTTTGCGCTCGTGGTCCTGCCTGGGACCCCAGATAGCCAGCATCTTCTCATAGTGCACATCCCAGCTCATGTCTCCCCTCTTCAGAGAGGCCTGGCCTGCACAGTTCATGGGAACCTGCCAGACCTCCCTTGGCCCATTGCGTTCCCTTGCATCACCTTCCTCACAGCTGTCCCCACAGCTGACATGATCATGTTGAGCTATTTATCGGATGCCCCTTCCAGTAGACTGTAGGCTCCTTGAGGGGTAGGACCCATCTGTCTGGTCTCCTCCTCTATCTCCCCAGAACACTGCCAGGCACATAGTAGATGCTCCGTGTGGAACGACCTCTAACTCCCCAAGGACAGGACTGAATTCCCTCCGGCCCCTAGCACAAGACTGCAAGTACCATAGGTGCTCGGGTGAAACGGGTGGTGGGGCCCCTGTCCTGGGGCCTGACAAATCTTATCTGGGTCAGGCCTCCACTGTAAGGCCTGGTGTGGTCCAGGATCCCTTAGGCCATCTTTGGAGTAGCAGTCCCTAAAGCCACGGGCTTTGAATCCTTTGGGGTTCCTCAGAGCTAGAATGCTTGACTGGAACCAGACAAGCCCTGGGTGTGTGTCAGCTTCCTATTGGGCTCAGTCCGTGGAATGAAGGTTCTTCCCATCAGCTTCCACCTTACGGGAAGTCTATGGCACATCAAACCCACGGCCTCCCCCCACCCCTTCCTAAAACGCTGAGCTGCCTAATCAGGAATGAGGTCTGTGCAGAGGTTGAAGAAAACCCATCCACTGGCACTTCTCTTGGTGATTGCTGATGTCAGTAAGCACATGAGAACATGTTAGGACAATCCTGGGAGTTCATGGTTCAGGACCTTTTTTTTTTTTTACATTCCAATTTCTAGTATGTAAGAAAGGTACACTTCTGCTTAAGCTCATACTCTGAAACGTGTGCCACACCCTGAGTCACCAGCAGGTAGAAATGCTTTGTCCCTGAGAGGGGCAGAGGTGCATCAGGAGTTACCTCAATGTCCGGCTTGGTGGGGTAGGTATAGTTACTGTTCCGGGGCGTCCTCAGGAAGGGCTCATTCTACAAGAGAACAGAAACCACAGGGAGAGGTTATCGGAGAGCATCAAAGATTACTTAGGAAAGAGGACTACTAAGACCGTCCTCCAGATTGATTTCACACGACTCTTCTGCATGTAAATAGTAAGAACCCTATACACGTAATTTAATGCATTCCCTTGAGGGTTTCACATAACAGCTCTGGCAAGGGGTGCACAAGAAAAGGCCTCAGAGGGGTTCTGTGCATGCTCTACTCAGGGTTCGAGTGTTTGCTCTTCACCCTAGCCAAGGAACATCCACCCAGTCCTCAAAATAATCCTTTTCTTCCCTTGTAACCTCTCTGGCTAGAGATTTACATGATAGCATTTTTTTCTTTTCTAGAGAGTATTGATTATATATTTTCTATTGATTGGTTGTCTCTTTTGAACTGTGTGTCTTACTTACTCCCTTTAGGTTGGCTTCACATACTTGGGCCGTATTTTTATCCTGAAACATCCTCTTCCTTGCCTACCCACCTCCTTCACAATCTGTTTGCTCACAAGCCCAGTCAAGATCCAAGTCTGTTCAGTTATAGGTGAGGGTTAACTGAAGCAGGGAGGAGGAGACAGGCAAAGGAGAAACAGGGGGAAAGCAAGGTAATGAGAAAATGTGAAAATGATATGAAGCAAGAATGAGTTAGTAAGACTGAGATCGGGAATCAACAAGCGGACCCGGGCTTTCACAAGATGTGCTCAGTGGAATGGAAGGGCCATGGTCTAAACGTTTGGGAAGAAAATGGGAATAAGAAAGAAGAACCAGAATGTTGGAGGAGGGGTCATTGGGGATCAGTTCCAGGGGTTGCAAACTGACTGCCTGTGGGCTAAACCTAGCCAGGAGACATTTTGTTTTGTTCTGCTTTATTTGGGCCTGAATGGTGTCAAAAAGAAGGGGGCGGGGGCGGGGGGAGAGAAGTCTGAATGCTTTAAGAAGAGGTACAGGGTCTTCAGTTCTGGCCCTACCGCTTCCTCTTGTCCCATACATGGTCCCATTAACCCAATCGTATTCCTGCCTGCATGGCATCGGAGTTTGCAACCCCAGAAACTCCCCATCTTACGGATCAGGAGCAACGGAGGTTCGGGATAAGGGAGGGACCCGGTCCAGGTAGAGAGCAAGTAGTGAGTGCCTATCAGGTCAGGTCTTTCCGGCTCTGATCCTCATACCAGGGTCAGGCCAATGAAGGAGCTTGTTGGCCAGGCAGAGAGGAAGAGGAAGAGGGGGGCTCGGCAGTGGCCATGGCACTCCCAGCCCCCCCGCACAGACCCTGGCTCCCTGGGACACCTCAAGTCTCTTCTTCCTTCCTAGTCTCCGCATTCCTAGCTGAAGCATGGGCCTGAGGAGTACTCAGGGCTGAGGGCGGGAAGCGTGCAAGGCCAAGGAGGACTTACCATGGCATGTCGCCCTGGCGAACCGGGCTTGGCCCAGCTGACGTTACTCAGCAGCCCCTGAGCATTCACCATCTGAGGAGAGCAATGTGGGAGCGTTCTAGAAATAACTGGCCCATGGGTGTAAGCACCCCCTGTGTTCAGGGCCCCGCTCCAGGTGCTAGGATGAGGGGAGGCTACAAAGAGGCTTACGGGCCAGTCAGGCAGAGAGCATGAGACGCTAGAAGGCAGTGAAGACTCAGGGACCAGTGTGCCCAGTAAGTGCAGCGATTGCTGAGGAATGGCTACAAGATCGGGCAGGGGGGGGATGTACGGACCTCACATAGGAGACGCTGTGCATGGAGCATTGCTACTTATCGTTCCCCCCTTGTCAAGGGAGCCCTGACTGGGAATAGGGGCTGGGGGCTAGTCCCAGCGGCCAGCATCGGAAGAACCAGAGGGCAAAGACTCACCTTGCCCTTCTGGGAGTGCTAAAAGTCAAGCTGGAGGGTCTATTTGGTCACATGACCTGAAGTTTGGGGCAGGGGCCAGAGAGGGGAGAGGGAGTCAAAGGGGTCAGAGGTCAGGCAGATAGTGGAATTCGGTGGGGGAGCTAAGCCAGAGTGGGAACAAGTCCAGGCCAAGGGCAGATAGGTAGCCTGGGGGTCCTGGGGCTCGCTTCATTGACCATTGACACCATAATGCATAGGTGAGTCAGAGCAGTTTAGGGGCCCCGAGTGGAGCAGATCACGTGCAAAAGAGATCCCAGTTAGCCTGACTGCTCTCTTGGGCTAGATCCGGAACACCAGTAGCTAGAAAGTGAAGCCGAATGAAAGCCAGCACAGGGAGTGTTCTGCAAAGATGGTGTGGCTTGCCCGGGCGTGGGGGGGGGGGGGGGCAGTGCCAGGACAGCCACCTGATGTGAGTCAGCGGCCTGCAGGGAAGGTCAGGTTCCTCTTGGCCGCGTTATAGGTGTGCGGGTCTGTGGTGAAGGAGTGGCGGTGTTCTGTGTTGCTCAGACCATAGTGGGAGTGAACAGTCAAGCCAGGCGCCAACCCCAAGCGGGCATCCATTCCAGGGGGACATGCGTACTGCACGAGGCAGGGCTTGCAAGGCTTGTCTGCCTTAGACGGCTGAGGAAAGGGACGGGAAGGCTCAGGGAAAGGGGGTGGTGGTGACAGGAAGGAGGACATAACAGAAGGACATGGAATGCCCTCTGACATGTCTACCCAATCCCATCCTGGTCCCCGTGTGCTGGCTCACGACCTACGAGGCTCATTTCACAGCCTGTCAATGGGCAGCCACCTGGCAGGGTGAAAAGCACCGCCTTGAGACTATGGAGGCTTAAGTAGAGGCTGTGCAGGGGCCTCGGGAGGGGTGTGGTGGCTTAACTCTGCTACCACAGGACCCGGCGCATCGACAGGACTCCGAGGCCCTCCCTGCGGAGGTCCTTAGGTTACAGAATTCTCTGTTGCTACGATGGGAAGGGCCACATGACCATTAGCACACAACGTGACGAGGATGTGAACGGGGGTGCTGGCCGTAGGAAAGGAACGGGGGGCTGGGGGGGCGCACGAGGGAGAGTCCTATCAGATAGGGCACCTCACGTCTCACACCCGCAGAACTGTGCAAACCACAACGATACAGACAGAAATACGGAAGTCCTAAGGATCAGAGAGGTGGGGGAGACAAATACTTCGTTCCCGTTTTGACGTTTCTTGCTCAAAAATTATTTTTTGCATGGATGTGTGTTGAGTTTGGGGTGATGGTGGGGTGAGGCAGGATAGGAGATTTAGAAGTCCACAGCATTCAAAAGGTAAGAGTGTCCCCCATGTGTAATTCAAAATACAGTGAAGTATTTTGAATTAAAATTAAAATATTGCTAAACAGTAAAGTAAGTATAAGGGAGCCCAACAGACCTCTGCTTTTTCTTAAGATGAAAGAAAGATTGGGTGAAATAGCACTTAAAATTATTTCAGTCCCCCTCCCGGTGTCTCTCTCTGGTTTCCTGGTCTTGTCGATACCCTGATAATACATTTAAGCTGCCTTCTGGGCAATCTTACACCACCCAGGGCATCCCAGGGGGAAGCCTCTCTTAAAGGTTAGAAGAACAGAGCTGGAGTCTGAGGAAGGAGAGATGAGGATGGAGGTCATCCTGTGCACAGACATTTACCAGGAAACCGTGGAAATGGACAACCCTCAGAGCGAGGGGATGTGGAGAGAGAGAAAAGAGAATAGAGGTGGCGCATGACAGTGGGAGACTGTCCCCATTTTTGAGACAAGAAGGGACAGGGACTAGAAGAACAGCACCATCACGGAGGCACTATGTCGAGGAATGCAGGCGGAAATGGGTTTCACGGAGGCAGCACGACAAGTGTTCAGAGCAGGCCAGAGGAGTAAGAGTGGAGAAAGAAGTGTGTGGGTCCTTCATCTCCTTTCTTCAAAGCCTGAGGACGAACCACAGCTGGCTGCCCTGGGTTAGAGAAGACAGTGAGAGCGGAGAGGGGACAACGAACGCTCACAGTCCAGGGCGGCTAATCAAAGCTGGCCGGGAGATCATCCGCCCCCCCTGGAAAGTCTAGCAGAAATCCAGGGGGTGCTGCTAAGGGGCCGGCCTGGCCTGGCAGAACACACCTGCAGTTGCCTCAGGCAGGGGGAGGAGCAGGGAGGAGGCTGAGAAAGCTCCTCGATGCTCCCATCCATTCCGGCCCCCTCCTCCCTGCTGGGTCCTGGCAGTTGCCTCTATGTTTAGCCACAGCAAGGACTAAAATATGTGCTGCCTGGCCCCTGTCAGCTCACCCGGAGAGGCTGGTGGACTTTTATAGAGCTCTAAGGCACACGGGCGGGAGCAGATGGGACGGGAGGAACGCGGAGTGCCGCTTTGCCTGGGGTGGTGGAGCTGGGCTGGCCGACAGATGGATCCTTTTGGAATGGGGTTGCCTGGCAACGGCTTCCCCCAGGCTGGGCTTCTACAGCTCCAAGAGGCTGGCTTTGCTCTCCTCTGCTTACCAATGGCTCAGTCAGGCTCTGTCCAGAAGGAGGGGCAGAGCCCACTGCGGCTTGAGATGCTAGTTGGAGTGGCACCCTTTCGGGGCTCCCTGCCTGGCCTGGGACAGAGAGTGGCGCAGGTCAGCTTGAGGCCCACGGTGACAGGGCCCTCCCTGACCCTGTGCCTAGGCTCCATCCGGTACTTACTCCGTGTTTGTGGGAGGGAGAGCACAGGACGGCTCCCTGGAATGGGTTGTTATTACTTTTACTATTGAGTGGCAGGAGAACTGACCGATTGGAGAGGATTTTCCATGGCTGGTTTTCAGTATGGCCACATAGGTTGTTAAACGCACAAATGCTTACCTCCTGTATGGTTTTGGGCCACTGCTCTGAGTCCCCAAATGCCCCCACTACCCAGGCTGCCTGGCCCTTCCCCGAGAAACTCCTGGACATGCTCAGGATCTAGTAATTAAACACTCCGCACCTGGCACAGTAGGCCCCCCTAGGACCTTGTCCCGGCGTCCAGCCAGCATCTGACCACTGGGCTGGAGGCATCCGTGTTACCTCATTTGACTATTCCTTCGCTCCGAGCACTAGACCCAGCCACTGAGCCCTTTGCTACGGCGGCCTTCACCTCCCCATCCCTTCCTCCCATGGCCCTGGCTCTCCTGATGGGGCCTGAGGCTGGGCTCGGGGAGGCAGCAGAGAGCATGGGTATGGGCAGGGGTGCCCACTCTCTCTGGAGTGCTGGCAGACACAGGGGGGAGCTGCAGGTCCATTTCCTGCTCAGCCAGGAGGGCGGGAGAGGGTGAGGCAGCCTGACCCAGGGGGGAAACCCAGCCTCCCAGACTGGGTCAGGTCCTTCTGCTTTTACTGCCACTGAGGGCCCTCTGGCTTCGACCTTATTTGGTTAAAAAACCATTAAGACGGGGCCTAGGAAAGGGAGCTGAAAGCAGTGGGAACTGGGAGAACCTGCCCCCACCCTAGGCCTGAAATCAAGTTGAACAACCACTTACATTTTCCTCCTTAAAAGGAGCCCTGAGCTGCGTCCTTGCCCCTCCTCCACGCAGCTAGCTCCCCACCCTTTGCTGCTCTACTCTTTGGCCCTATCCCTGCTGGGAACTCGCACTCCAGGCTCTAAGACCACTAACCACAACTTCAGAGCTAGCTGGCTTCTCACTAAGGCTTCTGACCTGCAGGCAGACTTGCCCATTGGCCCCAAGCGCTACTGCTCAAAGGAGCCTTCTTGCCACACTTCTGGCTTCTTGGCACCCCCGCCCCGCCGCGCCGCCAGGAGCCCACGGCTCTCGCCCTGATCCTCTTTCTCTGCTTGGGCCCAGGCTTCCCTTCCCACCTGCTTCTAAAGAAGTCTCCTCCCCTGTCAGTTCCCATCGACTTCCTCCCATCCTCCGAAGCTCTCCTGCACCCACACCCACTCGAGGGGCTTCGGTGCAGGACCAGGGGAGGGCGAGGTCTCTGGGGAGGGGCAGTGCAGGTCCTCCCCTATTACCTGAGTGGGGCAGGAGAGGGCTATATTTGCTGCCAGGTCCAGGGTCTCCGTTTTCCTTCCTAGTGGTTCAAGCTACGGGGGAAGACAAGACAGAGCCGCTGAAGTGAGCAGTCCCTGGCAGCACCTTGCAGCCGAGGCGTCTCACAGCCTGATGTCAGGGGGGTGGGCTTCCTAGGTCCGCTGCAGGGCGCTGGGCAAGCCTCTCCGCTTCCTCACAAACTCCTCGGACTTGGCTGGCAGGGCTGGCGAGAGGCTCACACGGCCTTGCCCAGCGGCTGGCATGTGGTGAATGTTGAATAAGCCTGAGGGTCTGCCTCGCATTCCTCAGAGAGCCCCTCCTCCCAAGTCAAAGCACAAAGGAGAGGGGGACGTTGATGCTGGGATCCTCAGGACTCCATATTTGCAGTTCTACAGACTTCTACAGATGTTCTAGTCACTGCTCCTTTATACCGTACTTGCAAAGGGAGGCCAAGAACGAGCCTCATTCTGTGGGGGTTGGTGCTTTGCCAGACTAGAGCCCCAGAGACCCAGAGATACCCCACTTATTTTACCATATTGACCCAAAGGGCTCTGGAGAGCTGGGAGTGGAATTTCTGACTTGGGTGGAGACAGTCTGGAGCGAAGAAGGACATATCCAGGCGCCCATCCTAAAAGAGAAATGGATTTCTTCAAGATCCTATTGGTACAGAAGGTAGGCCAACCCCTGGGATTCACCACTCAGTGCCCCCACTCCCTCTGGAGAAGCTCTAAGCCACTGGCCTTCTATAAGGCCGGCTCACCTCAAAAGTGAGAGAAGAGCAATCCCACAGATTAATAGCCTTGGGTGACCCCAACCTCCACCCTCCTTTCTGGCCCCATAATTCCCCTTATTTAATGTGTTTAAAAAGCATCATATTTATTTTTAGCACAGTTGTGCAATGCCCTAGCCCATGCCGTGATCCAGGGAATGAGATCCTAGTCCCTGAGGAGCTCTTGGCCAGCCAGCCAGGAAAAGCTACTTCCCAGCCCTTGGCAGCTGGTTCCAGTGGTCTTGGTGGGGAGAATGGGCCAGAGCTTGGGGGCAGCCTGGGCAAAGCTTACACTGGGGTAACTGCCACCCTCATCTCTCTGGAGGTGAGCAGGGGTGCCCAAGGCTTCTTCCAGCTTCCCTCCATCTAGGCAAGGCCCTTAGCATGGAGGCCCAGGTGGAGAGAACTGAGTCCCCACCCTAGTGAGCTCAAAAAGCTCTTCTGCTCAACGTGTCAGGGGGAGAGCAGGACCAGGGGGTGCAGGGACCCCATACCCAGCACCCTCCTTTAGCACTTCAGTGGTATGTGGGTGGCAGAAAGTGAATCATCTGAAGGTGGATATGTTCAGCTCATGCCTCTCTATCCCTTATTCCCTATATGATTTTAGGAAGAATACTTCACACCTCTGAACCTCTGTTACCTGGGGATGAAGAAACTCATGGCAAAGGTCGTTGTGAAGATTTTACCAAGGGCAAACACGGGGCTTGGTACGGGGTAGGTGTTCGAGAAAGTGGGGCCAGCTATCCGTGGTCATGAGCACATCCCACATCAGGCTGCCGCCAGGAACACACCTCAGGCCACAGACCAACCTCTGGAGAGCCGCCCGGGTCTTTCTCATTGTCTTCACAGGCTCATGAAAGCCCTTGGCATCTCTGCCTTGAATTTCTTCTTCCTCCCACCCAGGAGCCCCACCAGGGGAGGGCAGGGAACGTACCGCCAGGAGGGGGAGCCGGACTTCGTGGAAGAAGGGCTGAAGTACCACAGAGAAATCCTCCCGGGTGTCATAGCGGCCTGACCCCACCAGTTCCCGCATGCTGCTCTGTGGACACACGCAGGCTGCTCTCAGCACAGGCCCTGGGCAGCCTGGGGAGGGGGGGGTGGCACGGGGGGAGGCCAGGGCTTGGCAGCTGGCATCCCTGCCCCCATCTCCCTACCCAAGAGGGTGACTCAACCCTTCCCTTGAGAACACAAACACATGTGATTGCAAATCTCTTTCCAGAGAATTGGAAACAGGTTGGTTCACCTTTTGGTTTTGCTATTAAGTGAACTGCAAGCTCTGAAGGGCGAGGCAGGAAGTCCCACAAGGGATAAGAACCCGGGAAGAGTCTCCAGAGGGCCCCTGGAGGCTCGGGACCTGCAGCCTCCCTATTCGTGGCCTGCCTGTTGAGGAGGGGAGGAAGGGGGCCCCCGGGGTGCAGGGAAGGAAAAGGCCTATCCATGGAGCACCCAGAGCTACTGACCTCTTTAGGCCAAGCATGGGGTGAAGCCACTGAGGGCAGGTGGACCTCGAGGGCTTTGCCACCTGGATTCCTCTGGGATGACTCTAACTGGGGTGCCTGAGGCGCTTCAGCCAGGTGGGGCAGAGGAAGGGCCCAGAAGGTGATGTCCCTCCAACCTGGACTAGCTCTTCCCTTCCCTGAGTGCCAGTGTGTTGACTGAGGAGGGGGAGAGCAGCCCAAATGGTGGTTCCCTTCTTGGTCTCACCTGGTAGGCTTGGGTGATGGCCTCCAACCTGGCCAGCTCTTGGGAGCTCTCCCGAGGGGTCAGAACGCAGTTACATAACACGCTGCACAAAGAGGGGGAGGCAGGAGGACCCAGAGCGGAGGCTCTGGTCAGAGCTGGTTCTGCTGCGTGGGGTGGCTCGCTTGAGCCCTGGCTTAGGAGCACACGTGCCCTGAGGCTCTGATGCACATTCTCAGGGGCAGATTTCAGGCCTGACACGGACTGGACAAAATCCCAAGGGTGTGTGAGAGAGCACCCTCTCATACTGATAGAATACAAATACTGGACTGCAGGCACTGGGCCTCTGGCAAATAATGCGGAACAAATGAACTTAGGCAATGAAAATCCAATGTTTAATTGGGTAAGAACGAAATAAAAGTGTATCCTGTGGTATCGGAGCTTGTATTTGGGGGTCTCTGATGCTCACGCCCTCAGATGCCTCCTTAGTTCACACTAGTGTTCCCCTTCATCATGAATTGTGCATTCATAATGAATCTGGATGAATTTCATCATGAATTATTTCACGCTCATGAAATATACTTCATGTTAAAACAGATATTATCTCTAAAGCACTGAGAATAATGCCAGGCACACAGTAGGTTCTGTAAAACTTTGTTAAAGAAATAAATGTACATATGAGGTAGGAAGATTAATAAAACATGTACCTATATACCTCTCACCCCACTTAATAAAACACTCCCATTCTGAAGTCCCCCAATGTGTTCCTTCCCCATAAATGTCATTGAATGATGTGGATCGTTTCTCTACTTTGTTTCAATCTGACCACGTACGTATACAACCCCACGTTCCCTCTTTTCACTGGCTGGGCCATGCTGTGTCTCAAACACCAGCATTTGTCCCAGCCCTGACCCGCTCCGCTGTGGCTCCCATGTCACAGAGCTTCCTCCTGGCATCCTGAGGTTGGGGAAGATTGGGGCGGTCCTGACATAAGACCCCCTTTGCAGACTTGGACACGTGGACACACCAAGTCACAGAGACCAGGAGGTGAGCGCTTCTCTGGCGGGGGGCAGGCAGCCCCTGCCTACCTGGCCTGCTGCACAGGGCACCTGTCTGGGTTGCCCAGAAACACCTGCCGCAGGACGCTGGGGCTCAGGAAGTCCACGAGGTTGACCAGGGCTCTGGGCACCTAAGGGCAAGGCTGCAGGTGAGAGAGGGGCTCTGGGGGCTTCTTCCTCAAGCTGCCTTAGGGCCCTGAGAAATGACTCTCCACAGAGCCCAGGCTCACGTGTTCCTGAGTGGAGTTTTGGGAAGGCGTCGGCACAGGATCACTGCGTCGGACCCTGCGGGCTCTGCCACCCGCTGTGGGCTGCGACATGAGTGGCACCTCCTGGCACAGGACAACATGGCGCACCTGAGTCTAAATGCTGACAGTTCGGCTCCACTCAGCCGTCAGTTAGTGAGCTTCCAATCTGCTGAGCTAGGTGCCCTATTTGCCATTTCCCTCCAGCCCAACATGGACCAGCTCTGCTGAGCAGGCCTGGGGACTGGGCCACCCCGAGAAGCACGTGGTAGTTGGAGGGCTCCCCCTGGGCAGCTGGAACAGCTTGTCTGTGTCAGGGGGTGGAAAGAGAACAAGCTCTTGGGAGCAGGACCAGAGAGGGGTTGCTCTAGATACAGCCTATGGCTCAGTGGGCAGGGCCCAGCCTGGGAGCCACCCTGCTGCTGCTGCTGCCAGGGAAGGTCTCAGGTGCTGAGGGGTGGGGGTGGGGGGGACAAGGAGCGCACCAGCTGCCTTCTCTTCAAGCCTGAGACCCTTCTGTGCTGATTCCAAATGGAGGTAGGCCCCAAACTCTGGAAAGGGAAGGCGCCCATGCCCTTGCTGTCTCCTTCAGGGGAGGGGGTATCTCACCTTCTTTCCCCCAGCCGCACTCCCCCCCGCCACATGCTTGAGCTGGGTCCAGCCTGTCGGAGCCTCCACCCACCTCTCTATGTAGGATGTCCAAGGCGTTGCGGAGATGGTCAAAAAAGTTGGCTGCAGAATACAGATTCTGGGAAGACACAGGAGGAAGAGGAGGAGCTACTTCGGGAGAGGGGCACTGGAGCAGCTGAAGGCCCCCCTCTGGCTCCAGCCCCAGGACTTCTTCTCCCTCTGGCTTCTGGCTGGGACCAGCTCATCATGTCAGAATCTGAGCAGTTGATTACTCGCTATTATCAAAGATGGGCCAGCCAGAAGACTGGAACCTTCAGCCAGGGCTTTCGTTTAGGAGCTGAACGTGCGGGTCCTCGTTCCCATAGCCAGGGTTTCCAGTTCCTCCACTTACTGAATTCTCAGGAATTGTAAGAGGGGACTAGAAGCCCCATATCTGCCACCTGCTACCTCACACCCCCTGGGACATGGAGGTGGGTGGGGCCAGAAAGCTGAGGGTCATGGGGTAAGTGGAGGCACACACACGCAGGCGTAGTTGGACAATCCTAGGGTTGGTTCTAGGGACTAGTCTCAAAGGGGACCTCCAAGGCCTCCCGGTCAATGTCAGGAGCAATGAGTAGGCCTGGCTGTCTGACCCCCTGCCCCGTACCGAATCTGTGCAGTAATCACATAAGTCACTGCCTCCAATCAGCACCGTGATAATCTTCCAGTCCTCGTGGAAATTCACTCTCTACACAGGAGGAGGAAAATGCTTGATGATTTCCAACCAATAAACAATGCCACAGCCCTAGGAAATCCATTCAACCCTTTAAGACTTCCTTGCCCACTCAAAATAATAGAATCAGAATCTCAGACCTGAAAGAATTTTAGAAGTTTATGGACCACAGAACCTTAGCATCAGGAGGGATGTTCAAGATCACTGTGATCAGGGACAGCTCACCCCCTACGGCCATGGACATAATCTCCAGGGCCTCGGACTTGGGCCGTCCTACCACGGCTTGAACACCTCTGTAGTGACGGTGGCTGTTTTCATGGCAGACCATTCCATTTGGGGACTTCAGTGGGTTAGAAAATTAGTGTTTAAAAATAACTGTAAGTCTGACTCACGTGGTCATCTTTCATCCTCTGTACCAGAGTCTGGCCTTGGCTCATAAGTTTCCTGAGAAGGAGAGGAAATCAGTCCTATGGGAGAATAGTGCCTGGATTTTTCCTCCTAAAGGGCCTGAACTGGAGGTTTCCATGGCATTATCCCCATTGCCCGAATTGCCAGAGATCCTGAGGCTCACAGACAAGGAGCTACTTGCCTGTTCTGGAGAGTTATTACAACAAATAACCCTTTGAAAAGCCAACTGTCTGTCCTAAAGCTGCAGTCGAGGGTACTGTCAATTGTATTTGTTACTCGTGGTCTCCTTTCTAGAACTCCACATGCAATGTGTCTTTTAGGATTCCATGCTAGGAAACCATTTGTCTCCTTTGAAGGACTGGCATAGATCATGAAAATAGATCTATGAAGGTTTTAGCATGCTTCCTCTTTCCCCCCCGGGCTGCCAGGAAGCTGAGAGTTTGATGTTCAAGCATAAGAACTGCAAAAATGCTCAACTTGACCCACTTGCTTCTTCCCCATCCCCCCCGCACCTGACCAGTGGCTGTGATTTTTCTAACTTACGTACATGTTACTTGCGTTATTTTTTCAGTAAACTTAGCCAGACACTTCTTTTAGAAAGAGGTGGGGAATAAATATACACTGTTACATGCTTGGGTTTATAATTCATGGAAAGACTAGATCTCAAGCATCCCGGGCTCCCCAGTAGTTCAGGCCCCTGTTACAGGTCTGGGTGAGATGGATCCACAGCACGGTGATTTCCTGGGACCTGCTGGTGGGTCCATCTGTCCCCAGATGTTTCTGCTGCCAAGAAGGGTCTTCCCAGGCTGGATGAGCAGGTTGGAAGGCCATGCCTATCAGCTAGAAGGGCGTGGGCCTGAGTTGGAAGGTGACAGTGTGTTGGAGGGCCAGATGGCCGGGCCAGGAGCAAGGAAAGCCGGGCTGCTGGGGCCACTAGGAGCAGGGTGAGGGGCCTCCTGAGACCACCCTGGGGGGCCGAGCAGTCCTGCTTCAGCTGCCTCTGGCTTCTCAACGGCATTTCCTACTGGCTCCAGAGCGGGGCTAGGGACAGGCCATGACGTGTTGTCCCAGGAGCCTCCACGGCTGGAGATTCCGGCTTGTCCATTCATTTCTTTGCACTCCCTGATCTTTTGGGGGAACTGCCACTTGTGAGGCTTTGGAGAGAGTGAATCTCTCTGGCACCATTATGCCGCGGTGAGTATTAAAACTTGGATAAGTTTAGTGTGTTGTTGCATGATTAGAACATGTGGCCCAAGAAGCAAGGTCAGGAGTTCAGCCTCTGAGGCCATGGTTCCTGTCCCAGCTCCAGCCTCTCAGGCCTCCCTGCTGCAGCCTTAGTCATAGGGGCAGCCGGGGAAGAGAGTGGCTGAAGACCTCTCAGGTCATTACTGCAAATGGAGAAGTGTCCCCTTCGCACACGGAGGTCAGGATTACAATCTTAAAGGGCACTGCATGCCTCCCACCCTCTGGCCCACGGGCCCCCTCCCCAGACGCCGTACTCAGCCTTTGCTCCAGGAACAGCCTGATTGAGGAAGGCATTTGTGTCGTTGGCCTCGCCCTTGCCCACCGCATAGCCCGTGAGATTTCTGTTAAACTTCCGAAGGATATCTGGAAGAGGAGGGCGTGAATGGGACACAGAGGGTTTAAGAGGGAGGGGTATCTTCTCTGTTCTAGGCTCCCCAGAGTGGGTTTTGTCGCCACCTTCATGCAGTCAGGCAGGGAGGGGGAGGGTGTGCCTGGCAGGAGTTGGGGCGCTCTGAGAGGAAATGACCCCATGACATGGTGGGCCAAGGCAGTAAGAGCCTCTCAGCTCCCCTCCTTTCCTTCCCTCGTTCCCTCTTTCTTTCCTTCCTTCCCTCGTACCCTCCCTCCCTCCCTCCCTTCTTTCCTCCCTTCCTCCCTTCCTTTCTTCACAGTGCAGGGAATGTTCATGATCTCATTGGATTGTCTCTGCACCCTCTGGGCCAGCTGAAAAAACCTGAGGCTCAGAATGTTTGGTGACTTGCTCTAGGTTACTTGGCAAGAACAGAGAAGAGCCAGGGCTTGAACCCAAGCCTCAGGGCTCCAAATAGAGTGTTTATGACACCCCCCTCAGCTACCTGTCCATGGGCCTCTCCTCCCATGCGATGGCAGTACGCAAAGATGACTTCCTCCTTTCTTAGCTGAGGGGTATTCTCAGGAAGCCGGGGGTCAGGTGGAACCAGTGAACAGACTCAAGCCCCTGGCGGTTACTTACTCGGTAAGGTGGTCACGGTCTCCAGGGACTCATCCCCTCCTGAACTGTAGGGAGTGAGCCAACCAGTGAGAGAGAGTGAATCAATACTTAGGCTTTATGAAAGAGCGCCCCACCTTTCTTAGCGCTCACGCCATCGGCACCTGTAAGATGTGCCAGACCCATTGGTCTCTCTGTGTTGGAGAAACTCTGAGAAAAATCTGAATTCCCCAAAGGGTTGGTACCCCCCCAAAACCAGGATTTGAAGGCAAAAAAGGGCTGTTTCTTTTTTCCACCAAATCAGGACAGAAAGCACTTAGCTGAGCATATGCTATGTGCCCAGCATGTCCTAGATTCTCTACATTAGATACCCAACACCTCCCAACAAAACAAGCTTCTGATACAGATGCAATTATCCCCATTTTACAGAGGAGGAAGTTGAGGTGCAGAGGGCTCAATTAACTTTTGAAAGGTAACTAAAAACCAGCTTGAGCTGCAAACCTTTGGAAAATGCATTAGCTCTTTTCTGCCCAGTGGGGGAGGTAAATTCCACGGGGAGGTTCACGGGATAGCCTCTCACTGCCTTCCAATGCCCAAACTGATTTTATCTACTTGAATGTAGTTTCATGGTGTTCAATCTGACCTCAGGCCGCACTCAAAATTACATTTCCTTTCATGCATTTAAATCGAATACATGTGGGAGGCCAGGAGAGAAGTATTTCTATTTTAACAAAGTCCAGTGTTCAAATGTACTGTATTTACTGTTTTGTTTTTTCCCCCTCTGCACTTCCCTCCTCAATGCCAGCACATTATTCTAAGCCAATAGATTTTGAGAACATAGTGTTAGCATCCAACCCACCAGTATAGACTTCCAAAGGAAGGCCATGAATCAAAGTCATGGCTGTTCTTCCTTCAAGGAATTGCTTGGGATGAAGAAGACTATTTCATATGAGGGTGGTCAAGTCAGGGGCTTGGCAGCCCCAGGTGATAGAAAGAAAGAAGCCAGGTGAGCCCTGCCATCTATCTCACTCAGATATCTCTCTCCCGTCTCCCTAACATAGCCAGTGGTTGGACCTTTGTTCCAGCTTCTGATTCTACTTCAACTGTGCATGAAGCTAACAGCTTCAGCAGCTACCCGATCCTTCTTTCTTTCGACAAAAAGCATTTACTCAGAACATTTTATAGGAAATTAGAAATCCATATACCTCCTCCAATCATGCCTCCTTTTCTTCTTCAATAAACATATAAACACAAGCATGGAGATATACCTAAACACACCCATCAAGTACTTCCTATTGTAATTTCTTGTCTAAAACTATCTTTGTTCTAAAACAAGTGCCGTAGCTGATCAAGACGAACAAGCTACAGAAATCTGAGTGAATATTTCTAGGAGAAAGAATTACACAAATAAATATGGATGAACAAAAATATTTAAGTCCTCATTTTGATCAGATTTATGTGACACATGAAAGAAAAGAGACCAGTACGAAACAGCTAGTTAGTGTGAGATCCTCCCGATTAATGTAATTTATATTAAACCACAAGTTCAAAGGCTGGGTTTTGTTCGTCTTTTGTCACCCACAGTGCACAGAGAATTACAGAGTAGACGCTCAATGACATTTGTGGAAGGAGTTTCAGTGAGATTGAACACCTAATTTTTAAAAAAGCATTTTTTGGGGGGGGTAAGCAAATTTTATTTTGGTCCTTTGATACCAAATAAGCGAATTTATTTCAACTGAAGAAAAGGCAATGCTCTAAAGACCTCTGGGCCTGCCACACAGTTAAGCTAGCCAAAGCCAGCACCTGTCCCCGCCGTATGGTTCTCTCAGGTCAAGGGGCTCTGGAAATAGTCATGGCCAAGCCTCATCCTGCAGGTCCTGCCCACAGCAACCCACCTCCCAAGAATTCTGGGTCATCTTCCCTGTCTGACTCTATGAGGCCCCCCTCTCTCCACTTTGTCTCCTTGGAGGAAGAGGCTCAAATTACGTTCTTCATTTACCTGGAGCCATGCACTGCCTATTGTTTCCAAACCCAAAGCTTAATGGCTTCAGAAAATTGCTTTTCTCAGGTCAGCCTACTACATGGACATTGCCCAGAGGATGCTGATAGGTTTTGTGAACAAAGAAAGGATGCTGGGATTAAGAGAAACATTGGGTTAAACAGATACAATTTAGACACATTTCTTCATTGCAGGGCTTCTCAGAGCCTTTAATATGCTAACATACATGTGAATTCTCCACAAGAAGGATATTGTGGGTAATGTTCCCTCCCCGATATAAAGAATTTTGCCCTCTTCAGAAACCTGTAGGGGGTTGGTGTTCCATGGAACACTCTTTGGGAAACATTAGTCTATTTTACCCAAGAGTCAAACCCATAACTCAGGCTCTGACCCAGAGTTTCCATCATTAACACCTGTGGATCTGAAACATTTAGAACAAAGGGTTTAAAGGCACAGCGCCACTGAATAGGCAAGGCTTTAGACTAGAACCAGAAGACTGAAACATCAGGCCACACCTGGCCTCCCCTATAAGGAGAAATAGAGCAATGGCTGAATGTTTCCATTGCTACAGAGAAACATTTAGCAGAAGATTGCCTGTTTGTATCTGAATCCCAGGGATCTGTCCCGTGGGACTGGTAGGTGGAGCACACCTCCTTGCTTCCCCACCCCCCCCACCACGGCGTGTGGTTTCCCACACTACACGACCTGAAGTCACTGCCTTCCCTAGCCAAGACTGAGTGAGGCTGCCCCCAGCTCATGCCGTTTCTGGACTGTATGTCCTAAGCTCTGCTTGCTTTCTTCCCCTCTGGCTTTTTTCTCGCAGCCTCAGTAACATTTGAGGCACAGTGGTCAGGAGGCGAGGCTCTGTTCTGTTCTGCGCAGCCCATTAGAGGCCCTCTACCCAGCTGGGGGGGTGGGGAAAGGTGGAGGCCCCGGGGAGCCGGGAGGCATTTACCACAGCGGCTCGTGTCCTCCTGCTACCCATGCCCCCGGGGTCCTCCCTGCCTCGCTCCCACCCAGGCAAACCTTCCCCTCTGGGGCTGTCCTCAGGCTGGACCAGAGAATTGCCATCGCCTCAACTGTCCCCACCCTGTTCCCTCTCACTTTTCTGGAAGGAACGTTCCATCTGAATTCACTGGGCAGAAAAAGCGAGGAGGCAAGCGTGTGGAGTGGCTGCAAAACTTCTTAGCGCTCTGCCCTCTCCTGGCTGGCCTCGTTCTAGTCCTAGTCGTTTGGAATTCAGAGCTAATTGCCAGTTACCGTGAAACATACATAAACACGAACTTCATTGGGAAAGAAAGAACCCGGAGAACACCCACCCACATCCAACCACTCACCTGACTCGCCCGCGCTTTTCTACCTCCCGTCTGGAATGCCCTTTCTCATCTATCTAATGGCTAATCTGTCAATTCCCACCTTCTCTGGGAGCTTTCCTACTCCCTCTTCTCTATTCCTGCGGCCCTCAGGCATCTCTTACTTTCAAGTAGCACCTGCCCATCGAGCATGAGCATTTGGCAGTGCTTCCTGTCCCCCCCTTGCCCACCGGTCTCAGTGCCTAGTCGGGTGCAGGCACACGGGGAGGGCTCGGGGCTGGTGAGTCTTAGTCCTTTCCTCCTGAAGTAGTGTGTTGCATTTCAGAGTTTTCTGGACAGACGTGGACATATATGTGAAGGCAGAGGTGTGAGTACAGAACGACATGAATAAATACATAGAGACAGCAAACAGACGGAGATTTCCACGTGTGCATAGCCATGTAAACAGGCAGGTGAAGACTCAGAGGTTTGGTGCTTTTCGGGTGCATTTCATGTTGGATTTGCTGACCCAGGAGTCTGACAAGAACCCTGGTTTTCTTTTTCTGCACAATTAAAGAAAAAAAAAGTTATCAACAATAAAATATCCTAGGGGCGCCTGGGTGGCTCAGTTGGTTAAACAATAAAATATCCTTTCCACTCATCATATGGTCACATTTTGCAGAAACACATCGGTTTTCCTTCTGAAAGCCCCTTCTGGACCTGGTCCTTGCTCTTCAGTATTTATGCATTTACAAGAGACACCCCCTCACCCAATTTCTGGGGGCGAGCTTGGGGCGGGAAGGGGTGAAGGGTTAACATTACCTATATGACAGTCCCCGATACTGAGTGGTGACATCAGAAAGGTCATCTGGTTTGGAACCAATTCCATTGCCAGCCTTTGAAAACACACCAAAGTCCATAGGAAAAGGAGTAAGTCAGAGGAAAGGGATACGGGCAGTTCCCAACACACTCATCATGCGGTGTGAGCAGACCCTGGACTGGGGGTCAGAGACCAGGCTTGCATTCTGCCACACTCCTTTCCAGCCATAGGCCTTCCCTGCCTCTCAGTTGCCTCCTTACTGCACTGAGGACATGACTTGATGATCTCATAGGATTGCTTTGATGACCAAACTGGATCATGGTCATAAAAACAGCATTGAACACTCCAAAGTGCTTTGGACACGTGAGACACTGCCGTATTATTACTACCAGCATTATGCTCCGAAGTTCTCTTACAAGCACGAAGAAGGAGCCTATAGATTGGAGTGGACAGCAGTGGGCAGGCTTCTCAGAAACTTCACATTTCTCCGCTTTCCCTCTGGGACATTCTGTAAGGCAATCTTATGGCCTCAGAAATGTTGCCAGAAAGTGGTCATCTGGGAGGGTCAGAGCCCTGTTTCTTGGAACTTCGGAGCAGAGCTTTAGCCACAATTGTGGAGTCTGCTGCTTTCCATGCAGGTGCAGAGACAGAATATATGTGAGGGTCTGAGCTACTCCTAAAGCATAATCCAAAGGGAAAAGAGCACCCACGCGGCTAGGTTCAGAAGATTATTTTGAGTTGAAATGACATCTTTTTTGCAATTGTTAAAAAAAGCATTGTGAGGTGTTCAAAACCTCCACTATCTGAGACAATTCGGTTCGCTCCTGAAAAAGATTGCCCCTTGCACACCTGATTGAGAAAGTGACTGCAAAACCAAACCACTGCCACGCTCTGGGATGGACAGAGCCAGGCCTGAGGGGCAGGGGAATGCAGAAGGGAGGGGTACAGGCCCTGGAACTGACTGGTACAGCTACCCTACCGCACTTGGGGCCCAAGCGTCCTTACAGTCAGAGAGTCCCCCAGCGCAGCCACGACTTGGATATCTGCCGCTCTCAGGTTGTGCACTGGAAAGACAAGCCAACACACTTGGGTCAGGGGGGAAGGAACCTGTAGTCAGGGTCTAGTGCTTCCGACTTGGAAGGAAGACCAGAGGCACAACCTGTGTGTGTGTGTGGGCCACAGAGGCAGAGGTTATATGATGGGTTTCCCCACAGAAGACCCAACAAACAAATCCTGGGCCTGTGGGGAGAGAGGTGCTGAGGGAGAGGACGGGAAGGGGATGGATGGATGGACAGTAGGGAGGGCGAAGGGGAATCTACCACGTCAGCCCCAGTGGGGGGGTGGGAGGCCAGCTGTGACCCAAGGGCAGGGCCCCCTGGGCGTGGACCATCTGAGATGAGCTACAGGGTCTGAGGCTCAGCCCATCTAGAGCTGCGTTCTGGATTTCCACCAAGAATCTGAGAAATAGTCATGTCAGGCCTTGCCCATCCCAAATCTCTTTTGAAGACTCCAAGGAACTTCTTGGCTCTACTGCAAGCAGCAGTGACCGCAAAGCCTGGGGCCACAGGGCACCCTGAAGAGCTGACTCGCTCTTGGGACTCCCTGGGCACCGCACCCCCAGCTCTGGCCCTCAGGGAGGTCACACCACTGGGCTGGGCCATGAAGGGGGGAGCTTCTGGGGGTCCCCGACTAACAGGCTGAATTGAGAGGGTAGCAAACAGTTCCTGGTCTGGCCACCTTGGGTCCTATAGGGTAAAGACATCACTGCAGGGCAGAGGGGGACAAAGCAGGGACCTGTCCCAGGCAACCACCCAGACAGGAAGCAAACACCAGCCCAAACGGCGTCATTTAGTTATATATGCCAAGTCTTGTCAGAGCACTCATTGGCCTCTGAGTCCTTGTGGAGGGGCCCTGGGTTCTGGTGTATCATAAGGGGCTTACCTGAGGTGGGCGTCGAGGCAGAAGGGGCTCTGTCCCTGCATGGCAGCTGGCTCCCATGACTCTAAGGGCATAGAATGAATGGTAGAATCTTAGGGTTGAAAGGGACCAGAGAGGCTGGTTGGGCATCAGACTCACTTGGAGAGTTTCATCAAACACAGCTCCTGGGTCCCACCCTGGCGGGGGGGGGGGGGGGACCTGGAAGGGCACCTGTAGAAGCCTCCCTAGGTGATCCCAGGCTGGGATCTGCTAATCTAGTTCAGACCCCGTTCCCCCCACCCACAATCAGGTGCGAGAATCAGAGCATCAGCACAATAACCCCACTCCACCCCTGGCCACCACCTCTGCTTCTGCAGCAGCTTTATAAGAGGAAAACTCTCTTCACCCAGGTCTTTGAAGAGGATTGACTGGGTGGTCCCACCTGGGCTGTTATCAGTGTGGCTTATTCTGCCCACCGCCCCGTCCGAAGGTGTAGGTGGGTGGACATTACAGAAGAGCATTAATCCCTCTTGGCTGCCCAGCAGGACCCTTGCCCACATCCCCCACCCCCCTTGTGGGGCCAGTCCCGGCTCAGGGCCTGCCCACCGTGCTGGCTGGAGGGCCACAGGAAGAAACAAGCTCATACCTGCATTCTGTTCTTGTAGGTGCTCAGAAACGGCCAGAACTGTGAGAAGAGGGTGGTGAGCAACTCCAGCAAATTCCGCTGGCTTCCTGCACAACACTGTCGGCCTCCCCTGCCCACATTCCCAAGCCCCTCCCTGCCAGGCTGACTGCTGTGGGCTCCCTCCCAGGATGCACTGGGCCTTCTCTGCAACCTGAACTTGTAGGAACAATTAGAATAAACCCTGCAGTGGCTCCCAGGCGAGCAAGTCTGCGCTCCGCCTCCCACCCAGCTGGCTGGGGTAGCTGCATCTCCTTTCCCTCCTGCCCCTGCCCTGCCCCCCCCACAGCAGAGCACCACCTTCTGCTTGTTCCCTACTCCCTAGACCCCTTGCCACCCCAGGCCACTCCCACCCTACCCAGGCAAGAAAGTCAGGTGCTTTGAGGTCCTGCTCCATGTAAGTCCCAGCTCAGAGGTTCCCAGTCTAGACCTGAGACTCCTCTGGGAATATGGAGGAATTTGTAGAGATGAGGGAACAGCTACAGAGGTCCAAGTATCTCTCTGACCATTTGTGAGTGAACATGGGGGTCTGGTTCTGCTTTGCCTTCCCAGTTAATGTCTGCTTTTCTAGCTCCAGCTTTCATTTGACCAGCCCTCCCCACCCCCCACCCCATCGCCCTAGCAGATATTCCAGGTCTCAGTTCCTCGCTCTTTCTATCCTGCCATGGAGGCAGTGGCTACGTGGAAACAGGGTATCCTTCTGCCCCATCCTGGCCTTGACGTTCTCTATTGCCCCCTAGTCTCCAAGAGAGCTGGATGATACTGCCATTTTCCTCTTCCCGGCTGTGTGCAGTCCAGGAGCTTGCTGGGGCTCCCTGGGATGTGGAGAGACAAAGGGACACTAGGGACCCCTGGCCACAAGGGGCTGTCACCCGTCACGGTCCAACCAGTTGGGGCTCTGTGGATGATCACCTGGAGTCTGGGGTGTGGGTGGGAACTGGGAATGAAACGAGCTGAGAAACCTGAGATGCTAAAATCCTGGAAAAGATGCCTCAGATAAATAGACCTGTTTACAAGGACGCGCTTCGCACGCTACCTGGTTCGGACAGGTGATATTGATCTTGTATTCAAAACTGTGCTGTGTTGTCTTCTGGCCAACAGGTTCCAGCTAAAGCAAGGAGTGGAAAGAGGTGGTAAGAATGCAAAGGTCAGGCTGTAGGTCAGGGCTGGGGAACGGAGAGAGGGCCACAGGCAAGGGGGTCTGTCATCGCTGCGGGGCGGGGGATCATACAGCCTGAGTGATGGGCCTCTGAACTCCTTCAAAAGCTCTCCAGAGTCTTTCTCCTGCAGAGGGAGAATAGGTTTCCCTACCTCGGTCCTCTTACCATGTTGTTCCAGAGGGCGCTGGCCACGTAAGCGTGAGCTTTGCTGCTGAAGTGGAAACAGTCAGGAGCAAAAAAAGAGCTGTCGGGCAGCCCCTCCTGGTCACGGGGCATAAAGGAGGGGCCGTGTTAGAGGGGCATCCGATACACAAATGACAGTCAGAACCGCCTGGGCTCTGTGTGGCTCCCCTTTATCCACGATGCTTGCTTTCCTTACCGACGTCTTTGGCATGTCCACTTTTTCGAAGAATGGCTGCACGACCACCGTAAAATCCTCTCTTGTGTCGTACCGACCGTTCTCAACCAGCTGGTGAGTCCCCTCCTGCAGGAGGCGAAGGGGTCAGGGGTCAGGGGACTCCCCACATCTGCTCGGGCTTTGCGCTGCCTCTTTCTCTGCCATAGAATTAAACAGAGTCTGCCCCTGGAGTGAAATCAATCTGTAACAAAATCTCAACTGATCAGTAACCAGCTAGTTACTTTTTTTTTTTTTTAAGATTTTATTTATTTATTCATGAGAGACAGAGAGAGAGACAGAGGCAGAGGGAGAAGCAGGCTCCCCGCGGAGCAGGGAGCCCGATGCGGGACTCGATCCAGGGACTCCAGGATCATGACCTGAGCCGAAGGCAGTCGCTTAACCGACTGAGCCACCCAGGCGTCCCCCAGCTAGTTACTTTTAAGATCAGCCTTTACCTCAACCCCAACCTCTGCTTGCAGTTGCATATATTTGACCTAGGCTGTGGGGGAAAAAAAGGAAAGGCAAGGAAAAACCCAAAACCATCAGCTTGATCTCCTTTGAAAGCTTCTGATTAAAGACTGGGGCAGGGGGTGGGGGAGGGGTAGGGTATGAATTCAATTTAATGACTTTTTTGGATAATCCTTACATTTCATTTGTTTCTGTCCTACATTTGTTCAGGAAATCAAAGGTGAATCAGCAATGGCATTTAATGCCCATTTATATCATTTGTGCATGGTGTGTGTGTGTGCAGGCACGTATGCTCCTGTGCATGCACACTTCTTTGAGACTCTCAGGTCTGTCCAGGAGGGTAACAGCTGTTACTCTCATTGCTCCCACTTGGGCTCAGGTCCAGGAGGACGAGTTATCCCAATTCTGGCTCCAGGTTCTGCCGGCCTCTGCCATTTCACTGCTTACCAGATTGCTACCATCTGGGGCCAGGACCTTGGCCGGAGAAGGAAGTCAGGAACATCAGTGGGGTCGTTACAGAAGGCACCACATGTACTTTTCCCAGGGTCAGCCAGAGAGAGAGTGCAGAGGCCACTAAGTAGCTGTGTGACTTTTGGCAAGATGCTTTCCCTATCTGGACCTCTCTTTCCTCATCTGTAAATGGAGGATGTTTGGCCAGGCCCCGACCATCCCTTAGATCCCTTCTAATGCTACTGGTTACTCTGTGGATCAGCCACAGTGGCTCACAGTGGAACCATGTACCTCTTGAGAAGTGAAAGAAACAGTGTCCAGAATGCCTGGCACACAGTGGTCAATGATAGCAATGATTGCCTCCTCCATGGGAGCCATAGCTTTTGCAGAAAGTGGGGAGAGGATTTTGACGGTGGGTATGATGGCCTCCTGTGGCTGACCATGAACTCCTGGATCTCAGTGGTGACCAAGATTAGACCTGGGAAGAACATCTGAATCCACTTCCTATGTTTGGGAAAACTCCACTGTATTAAGAGCAGCCTGCCTCCCAGTGTGTAAGGTGAGAAAGACAAATGCGGGCTTTCCCAATGACCCTCACCCTCAGGCTTAGGCACATGCCCAGGGGCCCTCCAGAGCTAGTGCTAGAAAGATGGACAGCACAGAATCCATTCTGCTGAGGGTGGGAGCTGTGTCCAGGTCCTAGAAGCAGCAGTGACTCCACTGAACGAGTTCTTTGGCCTGATTTTGATCCTTATGGCCTGGCCCCTAGAATTTCATGATGCCGTGATTTCTGGCGGCCCTGCCTCTGATCCTAGCTTTTTAACTCTTCCAGACAGTCTGCTTAAATAAATACAACTGGTTAAATTAACCAGCATTGCGTATGTTTTTGTTGCTTGCCCCCAAGAACCTGTTCTACCAGGAACAGGTTTGTTCTCATGGCCATAACCTTGGCTGCCTTCCTTCTCCTGGTCCAGGCCATGGACTCCCTCACCAGAGGCAGAGGTGCCTGCCCACAGCAGAAGGAAGTGCCGCTGGGGAGTCGCCCAGAGGACGATAGATAGAGGCTCGTTCCCCTGAGCCCTGATAGCCCTGATGGGTGTGGTGGCCTCAAAGCGGGGAAGTGGTTCTGCTCCAAGGAGTCCATGCATTTGAAGGATGGATCCATCCTGATAACTGTTTGCAGCCTACTTTAGAAAAGCTGGAAGGCTACCATTGTCCTCTTGAGTGACTGGATTATTTTTGGGGAAACTCAAGATTGTCAAGGGAGCCTCAGCTGCCCTGGTCAAAGATTGGATGGAAAAAGGCCTAAAATGAATAACCCACTGGATGTCTGGAGATCATCGGCTGACTCTTGGACTCTCGGGAGAGGAGAGCAGAGGAAATGCGTGTTATCTCACTGAACCCTCTAGACTCTCTTAGATGGAAAGGGTTTCCCGGCCAGGAGTCAGAAACTCACATAACTCTCCGTGGACAAATGGAAGTATTTTGTGTGTAAGGCCAGGAACTGGGATTTGGTGAAGTGTGTTCAGTGACTTGGCTCTACGGCTTGATGCAAATACACCAAATCACAGTCCCTGCGGCCTTTCAAGGTGTCTTTAAATCTGCAAACTGGTCAGTGGTAACCTCACACCCTCACACTAGACAGCTGGGGTCACGGAAACATAAGCACGACTTCATTTTCTAACCCGAGTAATCAGACCACCCAGCAGTTCCTGTGCGGCCTTAGAACACTTTCCCGGCTTACCTGATACTGCTTATTCACTTCGATGAGGGAGGCAAGTTCTGTTGAGTTATCAACAGGCTTCAGGACACAGGGGCAGAGGTTTCTGCGGACCAAACCAAAGAGATGCCTCACCCCACCAAAATCACCATCTAAATGCATGACACGGACTTGAGATTCAGAACCTATTTGACTTGGAGGTGTTGGAAGTCGGTGGTAAGGGAGACCCCGGCTGCTAACCTGTCCACTGCACCAGACGGAGCTGGAGAAAGTGCCCCAGAGCCGCATTTTTGCATGAACGTGAGACAGTTACTTCTAACATCTGCAGGACTGACTTACAGAGCTGAGTTACCTTGTGACTGTCTGAGGACAGACGGTGCAGCTGAGATAAGGCACACCTACTTTAAATAACAACAGCAACAACAACACTCATCATAAGGGCTCACACATCCTAATGCTCACCGTGCGGAGAGCTTTATGGGTATTAACCCATTTAATCCTCTTCGCAATTCAAGAAGTTGTATCATCACCCCCATTTTATAGATGAGAAAACTGAGCTCAGCGTGGTTAAGTACTTGCTCAAGGTCACATGGAGACTACGTATGGGAGCCAGGACTTGAACTCAAATCTGTCTGGTCTGAACCTGAGCTCCTAATCCCTGGTTAAACTGCTTCTGTCCAGTCTGCACCTCTGCTCTGTTTGGTCATCTTGCCCATCTGGGTTTTTTTTTTCCAGGGGGTGAGGGGATGATAGTGTGGATGACTCAGAGTAGACTCACGCCTCCAAGGAAAGCACAACCACGGAGACAGAAAAACAGAGCGGCAGCAGGACAAGGTGACCTGAGTCTGTCTCACCTGACAGTCAGTGGCTTGGCTGTTTCAGAGCTGAGAAGGGACCTGGCAGATGCCTTCTCTGAACCGTTAAATGTAATTGTCTAAAAACCCTGCAGTGATGGGCAGCAAGACGCTTTTAGGTAAGGTGCTCTGAAATGAATACACTGAACCCCCTGTGTGGCCCAGTGTCTGGAGAAAGTGGGAGCCAGGGGATGAGTCAGCAGCTGAAAATACAGCACGCCTGACACCAGCCGCGTTAATAGGCATGTGTCACTCGGCAGCCATCCTCCCGCTCATGGTGTCCTCAGGCCTTCCCCGGGGCACCTGTGCAGTCTGGGCCCCCAGGTGAGGTCTGGCATGCATCTTCAGGGTAGCAGCCAAGGTACCCCTCCATTTCCAAGAGCAGATCTGGCCCCTGTGAATTATTCATTCCCTCCTTCAGCAAACAGCCACTCTCTTGCGCTAGTAGTGACTCACACCAAGGGCAGGGCTGTGGCGGAGGCACGTGAGTCATCACCACGTGCTGTGCTCAGGGCTGTCGTGGGGGCCTGTCAAGGGCTACAGAGCTGGGGAGGAAGCTGGGGGCGGGGGGCACAGCCATCGGGACCTGGGCTACGGGTCCAGAGGTGGCTTTGCAGGAGGGAATGCTGACAGAAATACTCATGCTCAGATTAGAAGGATGTCTTAATCCTGAAGGTCATGGAGATGTGTAATAGAGAGGGAGCCACCTTTGTCTGGCCCTGGAGACGGGGGATGAAGGCCTTTCTAGGGCCTTCTCAGGGCCAGAGCTCTCTGTGCTCTGGGAAGACTCTTCCCTGATCATCCTCTCCTCCAGCAAGTGACTGTAGCCCTACAGTTGTGAGTGCCCAGCCTGGGACACCCACACCAGATAGAGAGGCTCCTTCTGTCCTGGAGATGGGCCTCAAGGATGGAGAAGCTCTGGATACACCTGGTGGTGGCCTGTGAGCCCGGCCCACACAGACCCACTCCATGTCTCACGCTTTGCCCTTCCCTCCCGGGAGGACTGAGTTGCCAGGACAACCAGGAGCATGGTCGGGTTGTGACACAGACTCCGAGGGTAACTGAGGCCCACCTTGGGGTCACAAAAACCCATCAGGCCTCGTCAGGTTAGAAAATGGGGTGGTCTTAGCCCTCCTCACACATCTACCCTTGGACTTTCTAACGAAGCAGAGTTGCTTTCTGCTAAGGGTCCCCTGGCGCTTTAGGGAACAGGGGCAGAAGCTTCCTTCTTACCTGAGGATCAGCCTTGGGCAGCTGACTTCCTTCTCCTGGTACAGCTCCCTCAGGTTGATGATCTCCAGAACTTTTACCAGGTTCACAAATGCCCGAGGAACCTGAGCAAAGGTGAGGCCAATCCCCAGGAGGATTGAGGCTGGTGGCCCCAGTCTCTCATCTGGGTCTGGGACCAGCCTCTCCTGCCGGATACCAGGTCTGTGGTCTTTCATGCCCCTGTCTACTTCCTTCATCCCTCCTGCCCTGCCTCCCCCCTCCCGCCCCCCATTGACCCCTGTGTTCAGGCTTCTGGGACCAGGACAACAGCATGGTCAGTGCTGGCTTCCAGGGCAAGGCAGGCAGGAAGTCAAAGCCCCCTCCAGGCCAGGTCTGAGGCCTAAGAAGGACTGTTGGCTGAGCTGCTTAGAGGCCACACAGCCCAGCCTACACACCTCAGCATGGAGGATGTCCAGAGCCTTCCCGATGTTGTCTGTGAAGTTCTGGGGAGAATAGCGGACCTGCGGGAACAGGGAAGGTCTCACACCATCCACCACTCAATCTCTCTGCGGACCAGGCCCACCCATGTCCTGGGTCCCCTCCTTCTTGTATGTTAGCCAGAATGGGCGACATTGAAACATAAGGTTTGCCTTTGGGGCCCCCAGCGTCCAGACCAACCCCACCATCCTTAGGCTGGTCATGGTTGTGACCTCCAGGGAAACCTCTTTTTTCTGCATGGAATTATGGAAAGCTCTGGATCCACTCCACATTAACTAGATGCAGGGACTTAGCTAAAGCCTATTACATCTTTGGGCTCCTCTAGAATGGGGTGTTGGAGCACGGGACCTCTAAGATCTCCTGCAGTTTGAATATTCTCTGGTCCTATGGCCCGAGCTCTTCTGCCTTAGAGCCTCAAGTACCTGGGGACCTGTTGCCCCATCAAATCATTTAAGGAGATAATCGTAGGGGAAGAGGGTCCTGTAAATCCCCTCCCTCAAGCATAAACGCATTTTAATTGTTATTTCTTCTGACCTCCATACTTGGTGGCTTTTATTTTATTTTATTTTTAAAGTGGAACCCTTTCTCTGGCTGAAATCTAACCAAGAGCCCTGCTCTACCAAATGAATCAAACCTAGCATAGAGGACATTAGGAGAAGGAAGGGAAAAATGAAGGGGTGGAAATCGGAGGGGGAGACGAACCATGAGAGACGATGGACTCTGAAAAACAAACTGAGGGTTCTAGAGGGGAGGGGGCTGGGGGGACGGGTTAGCCCGGTGATGGGTATTAAAGAGGGCACGTTCTGCACGGAGCACTGGGTGTTATACGCAAACAACGAATCATGGAACACTACATCAAAAACTAATGATGTACTGTATGGTGACTAACATAACAATAAAAAAAATTATAAAAAAACAAACAAACTAACGTTCAAGAAGTGGAGCTGGGGCCGTGGTCCAACTTCCCTGCCTGCTTCACTAACAGCCCCAGGCCCACTGTGAGCCTGTCACATCACAACCTGAAAACCCCAGACCCTGGTGACTTTGATGCTGTGACGGGTCTGGGGGGCAGGGTTGCCCCTCGGGGCAGAAGCTCCCAAGTCTCAGCAAGACTCCCCACTTCCTAAATTTTGCTCTGCTGATCCTCTTTCTGCCTGACAAATGTCATTTTCCAGCCCTAGTTGGAAGGTGTCCTGCTCCGTGTACATCCCTGACCCCCCCGCCCAACCCTACAAAATACAAATTCTCATGGCCATTCTTACTTTGGGGCCACAATGTTGTCCTTACCATGTTATGGTGAATTGTCTGTACCTCCCTTCCTGACTGTGAGTTCTTTGAGGACAGAGCTGTGAAGCTTAGCACCTAGTACAGTGCCTGGAGTATAATACGCGCCCAGCAAATGATACTAGACATTAAACACATTCTGTTTATCGGAAAACACTATAAACAAAATTAAACGGAAAACAATAAATAGGCAACATATTTGATAAAGGGTTAGTATACTTAATATAAGGGTTTTTAGGCATCAATAAGAGAATGATAAATATCTTAACAGAAGAGAGCCAATAGCCATCATACAGAATTTATCAGGAGGAATTTAAATGAGGATTAAACAAGCAAAATAAAGGTTCATTCCTCCTTATTAATCAAATAAATGCAAATTTTGAAAACAAGATAAATTTTTTCATTTATTAGATTAGCAGCTATTAAAACAAATAACATACATTGACAGATGGAGCGTGAGGAGGTAGACAACTGATACCAACATTCTGGAAGCAGGTTGGCAATCTGTATCCAAAGCACTGAAAGTGTGCAGAGTCCCCACCCCCCAGAATAAGACGGATGGATAAATACATGTTAATATAGCAACATGTTAACAACTATAAAACCTAGGCGGTGGGTATATGGGCATTTACTACATAATTCTTTCTTCCATTTCTCAGTATGTTTGGAAATTTTTGTGATAAAACAGTAGGGGAAATGTACATATCTTCTTGCCTAAACATCTTACTACTTAGAATATATATCAGGAAACAATTATGGATGCACATAAAGATGGATGTTTCTCCTGGTGTTATTTATTTATTTATTTTTATTTCTGGTGTTATTTGTAACAGGCATAATTAAAAGCAATACAAGCTAAATATGCAATAATTGGCGACAGTTAAGTAAAGTGTGGCCAATATAGGTTACGGGCTAGTTATACAGTCATTAAGAATTACTTTATGGAAAACTACTGACATAGGATCATCTTCCCAATGGATTGCTACTGAAAAAAAAAAAAAGACAGATCACCAAACAATATTTCCAGAATGATGCTATTTTTAGCAAATAATAATTTCTCCATTTTCATAGAAAAATGCCAGAGAGACACTTAACAAAATGTTAGCAATGGCACTTCTGGATGTTGTAATTACAGAAAATATTTTTTTCTTTGTGCTTTGATGTGTTTCCAGTGTGTATTGCTTATAAAATAAAAATAATTTTAAAAGCCTATTATTTTTAAAGTCAGCTGAATTGAATGTAGAAGCTGTGCAGGCATGCCAACATGGGCAGAAAAGGTGGAAGTTACAAGAAGACCGATTTGGGCTTAACACAAACCACTACCAAAAAATTGATACTTGCTTATAATACTAATTAGGGCAAATTAAAAAGCTGCCCATCACTGGGAATATTCAATAGCTAGGTTCTAGGGAAGGCATTCCTGCCGCAGGTGGGAGTGTGGTCAATAGGGTTTGTGGGGTTTCTTCCAGCTCAGAGATTCTGGGGTTCCAGGAAGAAGCACCACACCCACAGGGCAGCAGCCTGGCTCTTGGGGTTCCCATCAAGAACCCCATCGGAATGACTTGGCTCTGAACCACGCCTAAATGCTTGCAGTAGGAAATCAACTTTCCCATTCAAAATAGAGATGGTAAGGCAGTTCAATGCTGGAAAAAGGAGCTGACCTATAATGATCTATATGAAGATACACCTGATTTTTCTAGCTCCTTGGAATGTTATCTTGGTTTCTAGAATGCTATGATCAGACTCTCTTGTTATGAAACCTAATCAAGATCAATTTCATAACCAGTTTTGCTGAATCTTTCCCTGGAGGTGAAGGCACTCTTGGTCTCAGGGTTAATTCCAGGCTACAAGCCCAAGTCCCAATCCTGCTTCACTTGCTCTAGCCACCTGGTGTGGAAATCCCTCTCTGCGGGAGTCTTGAGTTAAGGGCCTGGAGACTCACCGGGTCACTGCAGAAATCACAGAGATCATTGCCTCCTATGAACAGGGTTATTATCTTCCAATCTTCCTGAAAATTTATCTTCTGAAATGAATAGGAAAGAAACAAGTAAGTGCCTTGCTCCAGAGTCAAGTCAAGAAGAAGATAAAAGTGCTGAACACTGGCAGGGTTTAATGGACATTACTATTTTCTGTTCTGTGCTTTTGGGGTCCTGAGGTTATAGGTCACCAGTTGTAGGTGCAAGATCACTTGTGGTTTTTAAAGGTGGATTCTCTGGACTTCCATGTGATCCCCGACCCTGACGCTCTCTGTCTCCACGGATTTCTCCGGCTCACTCCCTCTTCCGGGGAATGCTAGCTCAAGGTGTCCCAGGTGGCTCTTCCCCCAGAATTACCGTATCATTCTTCATCAGGTCCACCAGCCTCCTGGCCTGAACAGGTAAATCCCTGCGGGTACACACGAACATAAGTCATGTGAGGAGCAGGGACCGTGAAGCTGGGGCAGGGAAGGGACTTCGCGGAGACAGCAGGAATCAAACATGCAGCAGGATAGTTGGACAGAAGGCCATGCTCCCATCCCAGAGCACCTTCCCCATTCAGTCTCCTCTGGAGGTGGAGGGCTGGGGTGAGTTGTGACCATGCTTTGGGAAGGGCAGAGCATTCCACATATAAGCAGGTGACTTAATGGCATGTTTCTCTTCTGAGCCAGGCTCATTCGGGGCAAACAGAAGGCTGCATGTACATTCCATGTCACGCACGGCTTGGTATGAGCCTGATTCTGTGGGTGCCGTGAACTTCACCTCCACGGTACCCTCGCCCTCAAGGTGACATGGTTGAGTCACACACCTGGGTTTGACATTTAGTTGCCTCCTGCTAACTGTGGATATGTAACTTAAGTTCGCCGTCCCAAAAGACTGCAAATGTGGAGATAAACCCCTGTATCTTCAGGGTCCTGAGGAGCAGTACATGAGATGAGCAAAGCAGCCTCACAGAGTAGGAGCCCCTCTTGGAGCCAGGCAGCACGGGGCTGAATCCTGGTCCCACCACTGACCAGCTGGGAGAGCTTGACAAAGTGCTTAACCTTGCAAACCCTCAGTTTGGTCCTGTGTAAGACGGGCATGGGAAGCATACCATCTTCACAGAGTTGTCGGATGGATTAAATAAAGGACTTAGAGCAGCACGGGGTAAGCATCCATATTAGAAATGATCCACTGAATTACGTCTCCTAACACCACCACCACCATCCCCGGTCTCTGGCACCATCCCAGCAGGAAACAGTGGTTGTCATGTATTAACTATTAACCCAGCTGGCCTGGTCTTAGTCACAGGGGACTAGGTAGGTATCAGATATCCTGGGCGGGGACTTGGGGTAAGCCATATAACCAACTTGCATCTTGGTTTCCTCATCAGTAGAAGCCATTGGGCACCAGCTCTGAGGACCAGAGTTTGATGATCACTTGACCTCTCTGCGCCTCAATATCACTGTTAAGAAAACCTGGATGTCTGACCTGCTAACAGGGGCTGCACAGAACACGGGGCTAGTAAATGTGAAGGTACCTGCTATGTTGGTCACTGCTGTTATGATGGGTTATTACCGGACCTGGGCAAGGGCCTGCTGGGCACAAGGACAACAGGCCACGTGGTCGAGGTGACACATTTGTTCAGGCCACTTTGCCTCTTTGTGCTACAGTTTCTTCATCTATAATATGGGAGTAGTAATCACTAACTCTTCCCTATGACTCAGGATGTGCTCAGACAGAAGGATTACTTGCACAAAAGGGCCCCACGGCCTTGAGGAAAGCAGGGGAGAAATCCAGGGTCATATGAATCATGAACTTTATGTTCTTCACCAAGGTTTCCTTCTTGGATGTCTCCCTGATCTAATCATGCTTACAAATACCTCTCTGCATACCACCAGCTGACATATGCTTGGAAAAAAACAAAATTATGGTAATATTAATGCCAAAATTTTTAGGCAGTCAACTGGTAGCCTTTCACCCTTCTCCCACCAAAAGGAAAACGTAGCCACAGAATTTATTATAAAATGGATTAGGTTTTACAAAATCTGATTTGGATGATTCCTGTCCTGAATAAATGAGAGTAAGCATATACTTGGCGTCAGAGTAAACTGTGACTAGTTCCTGGGGTGGGGTTGGGGATGGGCTAGTAGGTTTCTGTGTCCCACAGTGAGGGACACCCCAGGAGAGCTCACCCAGTCCAGTCTTTGACCCCCAGGCCTCTATCTCGAACCAAGCCCCCAGCCATCAGCCATACACCCCAGTCCAGGCCAAGCCCCTGACTGGGTCCCCAGAGGATCTGTGTGGTCACCCTCAAGGCTCCCCTGCTCACTCGGCTCGGTCTCCTGCTACAGCCTGATTTAGGAAAGCTCCAGGACTGTTTTCTTTCCCGGTGCCAACAGAGAAGCCCCTCAGGGAAGGGTTGAATTCCCGGAGGATATCTGGAAATACAAAGAAGAGACACGCTTAGTAACTATCCCAAAACAAGCTTCAAATTCCTTTGATAAGTTCCAGTGCTTGTCAGAGACAAGAAACCCTCACCCTTAAAGCTCTTAACCTTACTGTTCTCTCAGTGTGGAAAGAAAGCGTCTAGCAGGCTGATGCTTAACCACATGGGCGACACACAAAGGTGCTTAACAAATTATTGCTGAATAAACGTGAGTCTGGGTTTGGTGCTTCTCTCACGCATTTTTCTTTTCTTTTTTTCTTTTCTTTTTCCTAAGATTTTATTTATTTATTTGAGAGAGAGAGAGAGAGCAAGCGCGCGAGAGCACAAGCAGGGGGAGTGGCAGAGAGAGAGGGAGAAGTAGGCTCCCCGCTGAACACGGAGCCTGACTTGGGGCTTGATTCCAGGACCTGAACTGGTGGACTGAACCACTCAGGCGCCCCTCTTTTTGTTTTCTAAGTACATAATAGTTTTTTGAAATATAATTCACGTACCATAAAATTCACAATTTAAAGTGCAGTTCAATAGCTCTTAGTATGTTCACAGAATTGTGCAACCATCACCATAATCAAATTTAGAACATTTTCATTACCCCAAAAAGAAACCCTGTGCCCAGGAGCAGTCCCTCCCCCTCCCCTCTAACCCTGTGGTGACCGCTAATCTACCTTCTCTCTATATAGGCTTGCTTGTTCTAGACATTTCCTATAAATGGAATCATACGTGTCTTCTGTGGCTGGTTCTTTCACTTAAAATAATGTTTTCAGTGTTCATCCATGTTATAACATAGATCTGCACTTCATACCTTTCACTGGCAAATAATATCCCATTGTGTGGATATACCACATTTACCCATTCATCAGTTGAAGGATTTGAATTGTTCCCACTTTTTTTGGCTATTATGAATAGTGCTGCTGTGAACGCTTTTGTACTAGCTTCTGCGTGAATTTCTCTTGGATATGTATCTAGGAGTGGAAATGTTAGATCATATGGTAACTCTGTTTAACCTTTTGAAAAACTTACAAACCTTTTTCCAAACGAGTTGTGCCAATTTACCTTCCCATAGGAGCATTATGAGGGTTTTAATGTCTGCACATCCTCACCAACTTTTATCTTTTTTAAAATAACCATTCTAGTGGATGTGAGATGGTATCTCATTATGGTTTGGTTTGCACTGATGGTTACTAATGTCGAGCATCTTTTCATGTGCTTGTTGGTCACTTGCATACCTTCTTTGGAGAAATGTCTATTCAGATTCTTTGCCCATTTTTAATTGGCCCAAATTTGAATTCTCTTATTATTGAGTTATAAGAGTTCTTTGTATTCTCTAGATACAAGTTTCTTACCGGATATGATTTTCAAACATTTTCTTTCACTCTTTGGGTTTTCTTTTTATTTTCTTGATGGTATCCTTTGAAGCTCAAAAGTGTTTAATTTTGTCCAGTCTATTTTTTTCTTTTGTCACTTGTGCTTTTGGCATTAGATCTAAGAAGGCTTTGTTTAGCCCAAGGTCATGAAGATTTGCTCCTATAATTTCTTCTAAGGGTGAATTTTAGCTCTTACATTTAAGCTTATGATCCATTTTGAGTTAATTTTGTATATGGTATGAGTAGGATTCCAACTTCATCCTTTTGTATATGGCTATATAATTATCCCAGCATCATTTATTGAAAAGACTATTGTTTCCCCATTAGTCTTGGCACTCATGTTGAAAATGAGTTCACCATAAGTATGAGGGTTTATTTATGGACTTACAAATTCTATCCCATTGACCTATATGGCTATCCTTATGACAGTACCACATTGTCTTGTATTGGAGCTTTGTAAGTTTTGAAATTGGGGATTGTGAATCCACTGAATTTATTGTTTTTCAAGATTATCTTGCCTATTCTGGGCCTCTCGAATTTCCATATGAATTTTACAGTCAGCTTGTCAATTTCTGCAAAGAAGCCAGCTGGAATTGTGATAGAGATTATATTGAATCTGTAGATTAATTTGGGGGATGTTGCCATCATATCAATATTAAGTCTTATTCATGAACATGGGATGGCTTTCCATTTATTTAGGTCTGATTAAACTTCTTCCATCAATGTTTTATAATCTTAAAAGCATAAAAGATGCACTTTATTTGTTAAATTTATTCCTAAGTATTTTTTGATGTTATTGTAAATGGAATGTTTTCTTTTAATTTCATTTTTAGGCTGTTAATTGCTAGGGTATGGAAATACAATTAATTTTTGCATATTGATGTTGTACCCTGCAATCTTGCTGAACTCATTTATTAGTTCTAATAATTTGTAGTGGATTCCTTCGGGTCTTATTTATAACAGCTACAAATACAGATAGCTTTACTCCATTTCTAATCTTGATTGTCTTTTCTTTCATTTTTTTGCTTAACTGTTCTGACTAGAACCTCCAGCATAATGTTGAATAAAATTGGCAAGAATATACCACTTGATCTCAGAAGGAAAACATCTTGCCTTTCCTCATTAAGTATGATGTTAACTGTGGGCTTTTGCAGATGCCCTTTATCAGACTGAGGAAATTTCCTTCTATTCTTAGTGTGTAGAATATTTTTATCATGAGAGGGTGTTAGTTTTTATAAAATACTTTTTCTCATCTATTGAGATGATCATGTAGTTTTTGTCCTTTATGCTTTTGATATAGTCTATTATATTGATTTTTTTATTTGAAACTAACCTTACATTCCGAGGATAAATCCCATTAGGTCATGGGGTATAATCCTTTTTATATGTTGCTGTACTTTGCATGGTAGTATTTTGTTGAGGATTTCTGCATTTATATTCAAAAGAGATACTGGTCTGCGGTTTTCCTTCCTTGTGATATCTTTGTCTTATTTTTGTTATTAAGATAATACCAGTCTCATCGAATGAATTGGGTAGTAGTCCCTCCCCTTCCATTTTTGGGAGGAGTTTGTGAAGAATTGCTGTAAATTCTTCTTTCGTGTTTGATAGAACTCACTAGTGAAACCAGAAAAGCCTGGGCTTTCTTTGGTGGTAAGTTTTAAAGTTCAATCACTTTGTTACAAATCTATTCAGATTTTCTATTTTGTCTTGAATCAGTTTCAGTAATTTGTGTCTTCCTAGGAATTTTACCATTTTCTCTAAGTTATCTCATTTATTGGCATACAATTGTTCAAAATACCCTCATAATCCTTTTTATTTCTGTAGCAATGTCTCCTCTTTTGTTCCTGATTTTGAGGCTCTCTTCCTCTCATCCCCCTTTGATCAGTCTGGCTAAAGGCTTGCCATTTGGTTGATCTTTTCAATCTCATGCACTCTAATGCCTTTACCACATTGGATCTACACTTGACTTTTCACTTTTCCATCTCCGAAGCTTGGCTGAGAACTCCTGAAAGCAGGGTCCGTATACACCCCAGACTCTCACATATGCTCAACAAATGCTTATGGACTGAATGAAGGGTGACTCAAGGTTGAGGAAGGCTGGGAGATTTGCTACAAGTCATGGGGTTACTGAGAATGAATTCTAGGCCAGAACTCTACTCTCTCAGCTCCAATACAGGGCACTTTCCCCTGTCTCACAATCAGCTAGGATGTGGAAAAGGAACAGGCTAGGTACCAGCCGGTACTCTCAGGCATCAGGCCATCCAGCAGAGTGCTCTCTAGAACCAAGCCCTGCAGCAGGACCTCCACAACACGTATGCATTGAACTCCTTCCTTCTGGCTTTGGGGTCGCTGTGCCCAATGGATAGAAATTACTCCGATTTCTACTCAATAGAAGGAAGAGCTGTGAAATCACTAGAGCCATCTGCAAATAGAAATGATTATCTTTGGTTCCCCATTACTGGAGGAATCCAGCACAGACCAGCTAGCTATGTATCAGGAATGTCATAGTAAGGCGCTACACATCGTTTAGAGCAAAAACTTACTGGCGCATGTGGTTATCTGTGCCAGGAATGTGCCATCCGCTTTCTTTACCTGTTAAATTCTAGCTCTTAAAACCCCTTTTCAGAAGGCAGGGTTAACCACCTTCTTATTTATTTTCCCCTAAACTTTGTTCATAGCTATAATTGTTGGTACGTGCATCTGTCTTTAGGGCGACATCCCCCAAAGAGACTGTGATGATGGCTTGAGGGCAGGGATCTTGCTTCACACTCCTATTTCCCAAGAATCCAGAACTGGAGTCTTTGCAGGGTTAAATTGAAGAGGGAGTCAAACTGAGCTTCTGTTCTGCTTCTCGTAAGTTTTTAAACACATTTTCATGTAGTTATTTCCCTGGGGATTATCCGGCCCCTACAGTCAAACTGTCTTCACATCTCTAGTAAGGAAGCGTCTGAACAGGCAATGATCCATTGCTGGGCCAAGTGTGTCCGGGGAGTCCACCTGGGGGTGGGGGGTGGCACTGTCTCAGTCCTTTGTGAATCACTGCAGTGAAAGGTCTTGAGCCTTTTCCAGCCATCTTATCCACAACAACAGTGCAGGAATCGGCGAGCCCCGCAAGCTGTTGTAGATGCTGGGCCAGCTCTCAGCCCAGTCAATCACACTCACAAAAGCAACCCAAACCACCTCCCCTAGCAATAAAGACAGGGAGGATTTGTGCCACAGGAGTACACCTACTTACATTCAACGGGATTTGCAAATAGCAAAACAGATATCCCTGTGTGAAGCCCAATCAGTCCTGCCCACGTGGAGATGAAGCCATCTCTATCACCAAAGTCTTGGAGCCTTAAACCTCAAATACCTTCTTAGCTTCTCAAGATATGTTACAAAGGGATCATTACAAGAAAAGTAAATGAGAATGGGACCAATTAAGTTCTTAGGCAAAATTATTAGCTAGAAGATGTGAAGGGAAGATAATTTAACGGTAACATTTCGTGCATGTGTGCTTTAAGAACATGCACTGATATGTATGCACTAAGAAGAAGAAAAAGACATGTAAGAAGACCATTCAGAGAATGGGGCTCAGGCTTAAAAAAAAATCATTCCCAGCAGGCCCCTGGTGAAGTAAATTCAGGAAAATTTAACGGGCCCCAAGCCCCACTGTGTTTGCACAGCCTGCACAAAGTAACTTCAGCTCTCACTGCCGTAAGAGCAGCATCTCCTAAAGCCACACACAGGAATTCAACGTCTTTGTATGCAGTGGCGCTTAATGCAGCCAAACCCAGATCAACGCCTCCCAGAAAGGCGCTCTGCTCAGAATGACAGGCAAAGTGGAGATGGGTGCCCTTTCCTTCTTTCTGGACTCATTTCCTGACACTGACTTGCACTAAGATTTGGTCTGAACTCTCTTCTCCTCTCTGACTCTCTGCCTTCCTTGGACAAAGGCAATTTCTAAAAAACATCCCTCCGAGGCTTTCCTGGCGCTCACCAAGCAGAGCAGGGCCAGCGCCTCGGGGGCGCAGCGCCCCCTGGCGAACGCGGCCGAGTTGCGCCGCCCGGCTCCCTGCCGAGCCCGCGGCCGCCACCAGGAGGCGCTGCAGAGCCGCGCAGAGCCGCTGCGAGCCCACCCGCCAGCCCGGAGCCCGAGGGAGCGCGTACTCACTTGGGAGGGTGGTGACGCTGCTGAGGTTGTGATCGCCTCCGCCACTGCGGTGCGGGAACAGAAAAGAAAAGGGAGGTTGAGAATGCCAGCGACGCCAGAACAGCTCAGGCGCTACCAAGACAGGCCTTTCCTCTTCTGGAAGACACCCCGGGGCCTTGGAGCTTGCCGGGTCCTTATTATTGCAGTAGAAAACCAAACCAGAACCCAGCAACTCCTCTCCTTGTCCCCACCAACCGGAACAGCCAGCCAAGAAACGGATTTCCAGGGCACGGCAGACTTTGTTGATTTGTAGCTTTGAGCGTTGGCATTGGGGCAGGGGGGCCAAGTGGGCCCCTTCGCCCCTCTTTTTAAGGGAAAGCGACCCTTCCCTGGATGCCGAGCCCAGTCGTGCCCCACTAGCCACTGCCGCTGGGCATGGCTGTTTTCATCGAAAACAAGAGTGGGGAGCTTTGCCCTCATCGCTCTCTTCCTATTTGGCTCGTGAAAACCTGCTGTTAAAGGGTGTCTTCTAGAGTGCAACCCATCTTCCAAGCTGCTCCTAAAATTCCAAGGAAATCAGAGTTGGATGGGTTTCTAGGCATGAAAATATGCAACATTCCAGAGTTTATTGGATTCCCTGCTTTTCCATATCCCCTCATTCTCTGCCAAGTGTGTCTGGGAACATTTCAAAGGGTCTCAAAATGTTTGGGGTTTATTTCTGTGCAGCATCACGAGGGAGGATGCCAGGGATTCAACACTGAGGTTCAGTCTGGGGCCAGAGATGCCAGATTCCGGGCTGAGGAAACAGCAAACCTGCCCTCTCACGCTTGGCAGGAGCTGGGTGTTCAAAGCACGAGTCCAGCTCCCTGCAGCCTGTGGCAGCCTGGATTTGATTACAGCGGAGCAGGAACAGGCCGGCATGAGGCAGTCACGATGGGGGAATGTGCCAGATTAGGGGTTGGGAATGATCTGCTCTACTTTTTGCTCTTTTACCATCTGGCTGTGTGACCTCAGACAGGTTACTTGCCCTCTCTGAGCCTCGCCCTTTAATAAGGATGCCAGCTACCATTTCGGGCTACTTTGTGTCAGGCACTGCGTTGGATGCTTAAACTCTCTCTAATCCTCATGACAGTGCTCAGGCCATATTAGTATCCCAGCATCAAAGGTAAGGAGACACGCTCAGAGAGGTTAAGTAACTTGCTCAGGGTTGCACAGAGCTGGGCAGCTAGGATTCAGGCACAACTCTGGCTTCAAAGGCCACTGCCTCCTTCTGAACTTCTGCCCCGGAGGGAGAAATGAAAGCTAGGGAAGATTTTCAACCCAAACATTTATGTAGTTTCTCCCCCAAACTCCTCCTGCTCAGGTCTCAGTTCCTGAACTGGGGAATGTAGTGGTTTGGGGAAGCTTTGCATTCCTTCCTCACCCAAGAATGCACACCCAAGAAGTGTCTCATTGAAAACCACTAACCAGGTGGCTCATCTGTCTGCTAGAGGAATGGTTTTCTGTGATGCTCAGGGGTCCTCCCCCGCCCTGCAATGAAGGGGTCATTCAGGGTCTTGTCACATCTTCACTCACCTCCAGGACAGGCCTCGGTACTGAGTCAAGACATCCAAGATGTCCCCAGGCTTGGATCCGGCCCCATTACCTGCCTGACAGGGAATATCGAGGGGTGAGTCTCCCTGCCTGCTGGCCAGAAAGTCCCTGTTCTGGGTCTGGCTGGGAACGCCTGGGCACTCTCTAGAATCTAGAGTCGAGACAGCCCCCGGTCTTGATGTGCGTCCTGCCTTGGCAGAAAGGAGTGAGAGCTCCTGCTGGGAGTCCTGGCGTTGTCCACAGCTTGGCCTCACCCTAAGAAACCCTGCCCAGACCCAGACCAGGTGACACCAGGCTAGCAAAACTGCTCTAGAAATTAGACGGCGTGTCCGTTTTTCCAAAAGACACATTTTGGGTCTCATTCGCCTCATTTTTAAAAGTTCTGAAACACAAGCATATCACAGTCCTTTTATATCGATGTATCTCATGTATACACAATTTCAAAAATAGTAAGAAAATAAAATGCCATGTCCCTACCCCTTAGTTGAAGAGAGGGCATGGTCTTTTAAAACCGCAATCTGGACACACTCTGCAGGTGCACGTCCCTTGCCTAAAGCGTGTTATTTCTAAGCAGGGCCATTGCAAAGGTCATGCCGAAGACTGGCCTCCCAGACAGCTGGTGGGGGGCGGCTGGCCTCCATGAGAGAACCTCCCCACGCCATGGGGGTGACCCCTGCTCTCGGTGCTCAATTCCTCTGCCATTGGCTGTGTATGTTACACTCCAAATGCTGCCTCCCACAAAGTCCTGAATAGCTGTGCAGATTCTCGATGAGTCCTTCTCCTGAGAGCACTTCAAGAAGACCAGGAATTGGGGGGGAGGCAATACTGGGCCACACCCAGCAGGAAGTGGTTGGGATAAGCAGTGCTAAGGACCAGCTTGCCTGGGTCCTTCCGGAAAGTTACGAGCAGTAGGGTGTTTGGGGTGAAGAGTCACTGAGGGGTCATGGGGGACACAGCTCCAGTATAGGGAAAGGATTCTGGACTTGGAGTCAGGCTGGTGCGAGTCCAGCATCTGTGAGCTATGTGGTTGTGGGCACTCAGTTCACCTGCCCGGCTTCACCTCCTTTCTGTGTTAAGTTTAAGGAGAGTCGCAGTTCATAGGATTGCATGGATGATGCCAAATGAGATAGATCAAATGCTAAGAGGCCACAATGTGAAAGGTGTCTGCTGGCCTTTGGGGAAGGTTCTGCTGGAGGCCCTGAATTCTACTGACCCGGAGAACAGCAGCTGGATACATCTGGAATGAGCCGCTACTGAACAGAAGCTCGTGTCTGGGAGCCTCTGGGACCCTCCACCCGGTCTCTCTAGGACCTGAGTTTGTTTTTCATGGAGACCATTTGGCAGGCCTGAGGGGTCACCATGGAGTGGCTGCAGAGGTGGGCTGGGATCCTTGTGAGTACCTCCCTCTCTTCTACTCAACCCTCCACCCAACCCACCCCCACCCCATTAGCACCCGCTCCTGGCTCATCCTCTCGTCACCCTCCTTTAAGTTCCTCCATGACAAGCGCCAGGTCTTTGAAGGAGCCCCACACCGTGAGAGAGACTTAGTCCGATCCACCCACCCGTTAGGCTGTGAGATCTGTCACCGCTGCTCCCTCTGAGTCCCCCCCGCCCGCTTCCTCCTTGCTCCTTCATTCCAGCATTGGGAGAGGAACACGAGGTTAGGATGGACGTGGGGAAATGTGATGGGCAAGGAATGCTGGTCCAGGGCAGGCGGGCCGGAGAGGAGCCGGAGATGGCCATGGTTGAGAGTTCCCCTCTCTGGGTTCCCCTGTGGATCAAGATCACCTTCCACGGTGGGGGTAACTCACCGTGAGAGAGTCACCCAGGGCTCCGATTACTTTGATGTCAGCCGGCTTCAGCCTGTGAACTGAGAATGCACACCCAAGTTAATGGCAGACAGGGGTTCTTATCTCCTCTGAAAATGAATGAAGACCTTCCAGGGAAATGGAGAGAAAGTCCAATTGTAATAGCAGTTCAGCTTGGACAGAAATATTAAGAGCCCATCCTCGTCACAAGGCTCCATGGTAGGACGTGGAGCCCGCACTTGCCTCCTTGGGGCGCCTGCACACAGGTTCCGGAGTTGGACGGCAGACTCCTCTTCCAGAGTAGGGCCTGGGGCCTTTGGTGAAATCTGATGCTACAAGGTGAGCAGTTACCATTGGGGCCTGAAGCAGCCCCTGGCAGGGTGGTCTGGGAGTAAGGCAGGAATTGTGAGAGAGATGCAACTTATTGATCTGGATTTACCTACTCTGGATATTTCATATAAATGGAATTATACATCATTTGACCCTTCTGTGTCCGGCTTCTTCCTCTTTGCATAGTGATTTCAAGGTCCACCCGTGTTCTAGCATGTGTCAGGATTTTGTTCCTTTTTATGGCTGAATAATATTCTCTTGCACGGATATAACCACATTTTATTTATCCATTCATCTGCTGATGGACATTTGGGTTGTCTCTATCTTTTGGCTCTGGGAGTAGTGCTGCTATGAACATTCACATGTAAACATTTATTTAAATGCCTGTTTTCAACTATTTTGGGTATATACCGAGGAGTGGAATTGGTAATCCTATGATAATCCTGTGCTTAGCTTCATGAGGAACCACCAAACTGTTTTTGGCAGCCCAACTCTATTTTGTTCATCTTTTGAGTCTGAGTATGTACTATAATGTAGCCCAACAGCTATTTACTCACATGACAAACATACTGACCACCGAACAGTGGCTGGGTGCTCTGGAGAGGATAGAGTGATCAGAAATGGAGAGCGCGCTCCAGAAACTCACAGGCTAAGGAAGAAGTGAGATACGTCCAGTTATAATTATTTATAAGCTGATAAACCCTGTGGGAGATACAGAGTGACATGAAGTTCTGGAGTTGCAAGAACGATTTATGTCTGGGGGGCGTGTATGTGGAGGGTGGCTCAGAGCAGGCTTCATGGAGAAGGTAGTGTTTGAACTCACGGCATGATGAGATAAGGATGGGGGAGAGCGAGGTGGGGGGATGGAGGAAAAAGCATCAAGAATGCCTGTGGTGGGGCGCCTGGGTGGCTCAGACGGTTAAGCGTCTGCCTTCGGCTCAGGTCATGATCCCAGGGTCCTGGGATCGAGTCCCGCATCGGGCTTCCTGCTCCTTGGGAGCCTGCTTCTCCCTCTGCCTCTCTCTCTCTGTCTCTCATGAATAAATAAATAAAATATTAAAAAAAAAAAAAAAAAAAAGAATGCCTGTGGTGGACTGTTGAATCACAGATCTGTACCTCTGAAACAAATAATGCAATATATGTTAAGAAAAAAAAAAAAGAAGAAGATAGCAGGAGGGGAAGAATGAAGGGGGGGAAATCGGAGGGGTAGACAAACCATGAGAGACGATGGACTCTGAAAAACAAACAGGGTTCTAGAGGGGAGGGGGGTGGGAGGATGGGTTAGCCTGGTGATGGGTATTAAAGAGGGCACGTTCTGCATGGAGCCCTGGGTGTTATGCACAAACAATGAATCGTGGAACGCTGCATCAAAAACTAATGATGTAATGTATGGGGATTAACATAACAATAAAAAACTAAAAAAAAAAGAATGCCTGTGGTATGGTAAAGTGAGTGATGTCTGTAAAGAAAGGATAGTTGTACAGCTTGGCTTAAGTGAAGGGTTTGTAAAGGAGACTAGCACAAAATAACATTGGAAAGGTAGGTTAGGGCCACAGGCCTTTTATGCCGGGCTAACAAGTTAGGAGAGTAACATGAATATTGCTACATGTGTAAGTCCTTGCCGTATATACATCTGTACTGTATCTATCTACTCCTTTACATTATACACAGATGAACATGAATCCACCTAAAATTCCTACACTGTCTGTAGGACATCCAGTGAAACACAGAACACGAGATGCTTGTGACCCACGGGGCTACACAGAGCCCACATCACCCATCAACATCCAGATCACGGTTGTAGAATTAGGTCTGCAAAAGAAGCTGTATTAACACTCAGTGGAAACAATGTTCAAAGGGATCTCCAAGTCTTATCTCCTACTGTAGAGACATCTTTTCTACCTGACTTCTATGCCATCTGCAGACGAGGAGCTGTCGCTCCCACTGAGGATCTGCTCTCACTGAAAAAGTAAAAGTCCCTGCCTCTTCTTGTGACAGCATGCAAACCCACACACACATAATTATGAATGTGTGTATGCAAAATATATACATTAGTGGTCCTCAAATTTGAGCATGCATCAGAATCATCTGGAGAGCTTGTTAAAACACAGATGGTCGCTTCTTACCCTCAGAGTTCTGCTTTAGTAGGTCGTGGGAGGGGGTGGGCTAAGGATATGTGGTTAGAAGAACAATATCAAATCACAAAGCCAGCTGTACACATTAGCACACATCCATGGGGTTGAGCCTGAGAACTTTAAAATGACCTCTTCTCAAAGAAATTGGGCTATGGGTAAAAAAGGCAACAAAACAGAAAATAAGACCTCCTTTCCTCAACTCCAGAGGGCTTATTTTAGTTTCTCGTGATGACAGTCAATCACTCTCTTCTTGTTGCCATAATGTATGATATACATAGTGAATACTGTGAGCACTTGCTCGTGGGCAAAGGTTAGGGGAATCTTTGAAGCTGATAAAATGTGGAAGAGACGGGCAGATTTGCTTCAAAAGCACATTACAGGTTGCTAAAGAGGCAGCTACAACTGGTCATCCCATCATCTAAATTTGTAGCAGACAAAGGAAACATACACACATACACGCGTGCACGCATGTCCACATCTATGTGTGTGTATATATGTATAGATAGATTGATGGGGGGGGTCCTCCTGTTGGTTGTTCTGAAGGATTTCCTTTGAGAGATAATAAACCAAATGAGCCAAGCCTAAATGGGAGGAGTCTGACTCATCTGGGATTTTATTAAGATAGAGCTGACATGTTTCATTTGTTTAATATCTTGTAGACCTTGATTTGAGCTTTGCTAATATCGTCATGTATGACAAAGACACAGCCAGCAAACCCAGCACAGCACTTTAGCAATTGCTCTCCTTGGACAAAGAACTATTTACAGATAAGATTAAATTTATGTGGGCTGATAAGCTAAACATTATCTGGTACAAACTGTCCACCACCCTGAAAGGAGTTGATAAATACATCAATAACTCATCTGGATTTCTACAGAGGGGGGCCTCTTATCAGAAGGCCATCCAAGCTATGACGAAATGTCCTGAATAGCGAGGAAATGGTAGACTATAGAATGGGGAAAAGACTGGACACTTTGGAGTTTTGTCTTGTACAACCCAACAGCCTAAACAGCCCAGGGCCATCATCTGAAAAACCAGCTTTCTCTTGTTAGCTACAGCTACCCAACCCATGTGCTCTCTGATTTTAGGGACTTATGTAAAGACTTCTGCAATGGTAGTAAACGGCTGGCACGAGATTAGAACCGTGTTTCTGCCCTGGAAGTGCTGCGGGGTGGGTTTAGCTGAAGAAATATGCACCTTGCACATCTTCAAGAGCTCAAGAAATGCGCTAAGTTGAATTAGAGGCTAAATTAGTGGCTCTGTGTCAGAGACTTTGCAGTCTTGAAGCTTTAGATGATGGAAACTGCAAGGAAAAGAAATACTTATTCATCCAAGTGCCTTGGGGTGATTTTGAACTTGCTCAGCAGACTGGTCCCGCCCGGGGACAAGCAGGCTATTAACCCCTATGGGACGTCAGTACTTCCGTCCTAGTCCCAGGTTAAGTCCCAAGACCCATGAGCAGGTGGTGATGAGAGAAACCTCTCCAGGGTCTACATTCCATGTTACACGGTCGGCTCACAACAAAGTAAAACCCTTAGCGCTCAGCCGCTGCTGTAACTTGGGTATTTTTCGTATCAGCTTTTGAGTTGCTGGCTTTAGTCGAATGGGTACAAGAAATGATATCAAGGATTTAGAAAGGAATCAATGTCTTCAAGGAATGTAAATGAACTGTTCACTGTTGGTGACGGTGGCATCTCTACTGGCAGATCTCTATTTCCAAATACTTTGAAGTTTTCCCTCTGCGAGGAATTAGCAGCTTGACTTCAAGATGGACAACTTCAATAGAGAGCCAAGAGCCACTGTCCTCCGGGCTCCTTATTGCCAATCTTTTGTTTGCAAAATGCTACTCCTTTTCTCCCTGGAAAAGCCTCAGGTCAGCTGCCAGGCCCAACATAGTTTTCGTAGTCATCCCAACTATGTTAGCGGCAGGCCATGGGGCAATATAAAATGATGCGAGTGTATACAAAGTTATAAAGCCCACAGGAGCTAGCCCTCAGCATCGTGCACGTATGCACGGACTGGGAGCAAAAACAGGCGGCTTTTATTTATTTCTCCGGCTGCCAAATACCAATTGGTTATAAAAATTACATCAACTCCATATATCTCATTCCAAAGCCTCATAGATTGGTGGAAGAGGTTCATCACCTGTGGGCTCCACACGGAATGAGTAAGGCACCCGGGTTGCTGGGGGCTGTGGCCCTGCTGATGAAGGCAGTCGCCTATGTTGAGACATCACTTTTGGTTAGCCTGGTGTATCTGTGGGTGGTTGGAGAGAAACACTAGGGAGAGGTGACAAGGGAGGTTTTTGAAAAGAACTCTAAAGGCAAAACAGTTATTTTATACAGAGTCTTAGTGAAAAATTGCTTTAAGGGAAGGCACTTTGATCTAGTTGATTTGAAAGATCTTTTTCAACCCAGGACTATTGATTTGCCGAATTAAAAGTACTCATTAAGATTAACTCCGTGAACATTTACTGGGCTCCCACTATGTGCTGAGTCATTGGAGGTATAAAGGTAACGATGGTCTGATCTTGTAAGTATGCATCAGATACCATCACCTCAATTAGAGATTGCAAACAGGATCTCCAGAGGAGCGAACCATCTCACCAGAAATATGACAGTTATCAAGGAAAACTAATAATGTGGCCCCATGCTAAGTCTTTTTAACTACCCCAACAGTCACAAGGATGGTTAAAATATCCGGTCAGAGACCATGCACAGTAACGAAATGTGTTTTTTCATTATTGTCCAGTTGAGCTGCGGCCATTCTCTTAAAGGACAGCTTTCAGGCAGGACTCAGAAGGGCAGGCCCCGCTCTCATTCAGGAGGGTCGCTGCCCAGAAGGAGCGAGACAGCATTTTGGTTACATGCCCACTTGGTTAGATCAAGGAGACCTAAATCTATCCATTTGCTTATTCAGACAGTCCCTATCACCAGAATATCTCAAGGTCTTAAGATTTCTTGTGCTTACATCTTCAAGTACCCATAAACACAGTAATCTCTGGGGTCAGGGAATAAAGAAGAGGTTCACATTTTATTTGGTTTGGGGGGGTTGAGATATGTTCTAAGGGACTGGTTGGTTATCATCGACATGATAGGGACATAATCTAGGCAGATTGCAAAATGCTTTACAGCTCATCCTCTCAGAATGATAAGATTAAAAAGGAGATGGGTATCATTTGTCTGTAAAGACTACAGTGATTAAAACATTCAAATTCTGTCTCCCTATACGTGCGTACGTCTATACATACATCTTTGGGGTTTTGCTATAGGATGGCCTACATAGGAAGCTAGAGATTTGTTTCTGCTGCTCTAGTTCGGCTAGCAAACTCACCAACAGGAATGAGTCATCACCAAGTATGAAGGAGGGAAAGTTCTAAAGACTAAATATATGTGTACCTAAGAGCCTTATCACCTGTTCTATCCTTCTGCAACTTAGAACAAGAGCCAGGTGTATACTGAAGTTTTGTACAAGCATGTTTAACTAGCTTGCCAGTCATGTGGCTTAATTTGAGCATGGAGAGCTAAGACATGCATGAAGGGGCAGGCTGACAGTTGTTCTCCTAACACTCAGCCAAAGGAAACGTCTGCCTACAAAGAATCCTGCTAGGCCTGGTGACTTCTTCAAACCTAATTTCCTATATTGGAAGGCACCTAGGAGGCATTCAACAATCATCTAATAAATGAACGAACACGTGAACAGATGAGTGAACAGATGAACAGAGTGAACAGAGGCTTGTTGTAGGGCCAAGCATGGGAACCCATTGCACTGTTGCAAGCATGCTCCTGGGCTGTTGTTTTGAGTCCTGTGGTTCAACATACAGCCTCCCCCACCCCACCATGATCGCCCGTGGTCATGTGCACACAGCCATCACTCTCAGGCTGGCTCACCTGGAGGAAAAGATTTAGCCCTGAGACAGTCCCCTTTGGGGAGGGTGTCTGCCTGGAACATTCCATGAGTCTCATTTTCCTGGCCCGGCAACAGTCATTTTGGAAATACTGAGAAGCAGTGGGAACATGTTTATAAGATGGCATGCTTTCCTGTTCTGTGCGATGTTTGAGTGCATCCTGCATACGACTCTGACATGCAGGATGGACTGGTTATTTTTGCTTCCCGATTAAAGATAGTTTTGCTTTTCAGAGAACAAATTCACCTCATCAAGGCTTAAAGGCCGGGACAATGACAGGCGGCTCACTCGACTCACACTGGGCTCTTCACAGAGTAAGACCTGGCACACAGTTAATGCTTAATAAATGCTTTCTGATAATGGTGTTATTCTAGTTTAAAGAATAATCAAACACAGACATGAACTTACAAATACACCCCCAGAGTGATCTCTATTGGTCTTGGAGAAAGCCTCTCAGGTGGATCTCAGACCGTGTGGAAAGCCTGTTAAGGTTGCCCTTATGTCGATGACTTCAGGCCTCAAATGAGGTCAGAAACCCCTTGATTGGAGCCACGTACCTGAGGTGGGAATTGTGTCGGAGGGGTCCTTGTCAGGACACAGGATTTCCGTTTCGTCTCTCACCTGTAATGAGATGCACAGAGAAGGAGTAGAAATGGATCTTGCAATGCAGGAAACTGGATGAGAAGCAGGGTCTTTATTTGGAAAACACTGGTCAATACAGAAACCTAGGTATCGCTTAAGATAACCTCCCTCTCCTTCAACACTCCTATCCGAGTGTCTATGACATCCTTTCCTAAATGATCCTCATCCTGTCCCCTCTCCTGTAGTCCCTCCATCTGGGCCTAGGCCCAGGCCTGTGTTACTTCTTGCCTGGAATACCGCAGCATCCACAGCCTTCAGTCCTGTGGGCTTCCTCCCCAGCCTCTGAGCCCATAAAGATGATGTGCTCTCTCCCCAAACATAATAGAAATGTGTTATCCCCGCCCCCGCCCAAATTCTCCGTGAAAGCAGGGATTTTTGTCTGTTTTGTGTAACGTATCTTTATAGCCCCGAACAGTGCATAGTAGATGCTTGATAAGTATTTGTTGGTTGAAAAAATACATTTCTGCTGCACTGACCCCAGCATGAATTCCATCCTCTTTAACACATCCCAAGAGGACCCTGACATTCTAAACCATCGGCTCTTGACTCAGTTCTCATGTTCTCCATGTCTCTGCCCAAGTTTACCTCCATCCCCCCTTGCCTTTCTCTCCAAGTTCCCACACACCCATCCACCTGGTCACCCTTAGCCATCCTTCAAGGTTGGGGTCATTTGTACTCTTTGGGAAGCCTTGTCAACTCTCTCTGGTTGGTTGCTTCCTCTATGTTCCAGAATACCCATGGAAACTTTAATTATAGGACTCACTCCACCATGCCACAATTGCTGGTTGGTTCCACTGGGCTGAGTTCCTTGCGACACGTGATGTATTTTATCCATGGTTTTCTCTCTTATGTCTGGCATTCCTCCATCCACCCACCCATTTAGCCATTTGGCAAATAGGGACTGGGTACCTGGTCTGAGTCCCTGCATTCCAGTGGTACACAGAAGGTACTCAATAAATGTATCCCAAGAGAATGTGTTGCTCCTTCTCATTAGATGACAATAATAGCAACACTTATATAGAACTTAGGGCATACCAGATGCTAGTAGATGCACTTTATACTTACTAATGTAGTATAATTTAAGAACAACTCTATGAGATCAGGCTGTGACTATCATTTCACAGATTTAAAAAACATCAAGGCCCAGAGATGGTAAGCACCTTGCCCAATGACACAGAACCAGTAAGTGGAAGAGTCTGGATTTGAACCCACAGCTGGTTCTCTCACCTCACGGTACCATGCTGCCTCCAGGATGTATCCTCATGGCGGAGATATTTGTTAGAAAGTGTGGGACACGTTGGTAAATCAAAGGTCTTTCACATTCTATCGCTCAGGCTCTGTGGTGGGGACCCAGGCTGTCAGCTTTGCCTGTGCCCCCCAGAGTAACTGTCATCCTCTCTATACAACAGGGAGGCAGGGATGGCATGAGGACCAAAGTCGTCTCCACTCGTAATGGCCCCAGTCCTCTGAGAATGAGGATGTCAGCCTTCAAGTGTTTCCCGGCTCCTCAGAGGAGTGCAGGGTGCCCTATCTAATTTTGACAGGAAATATCAGAGAGACTCATGAGACAAGCACCCAATGAGACGTGAGTGTGAGGAAGCCCCCGCAGGTATGCGCCAACTTCGGAGGCCTGTGGGTCTCCGTGCTGTCTGGTTTCAGACTTTACCACATTGTTCTGCTTTTTCTTAACTTTCTCCTCAGTTTAAGGGCTCAGATGCGTCTAAAATGATTTGGGGTGGGCCTGAGGAGTCTTGTTTTACATCAGAATAGACAGGCAGGAAGCCCGTGGTGCTGAGTACCCCAACGCACCCCTGAAGCCTCAGGATGCTGGTTGCTGAGGTAGAGCTGCAGGGTAGACCTGCTTCAAGCACCCGGGGGGGGGGCGGGCAGCTACACATTTGCCCCTTCGCCCTTTCCAGCCTGTTCATGGAGTTCCGGGACCTAGAGCACCACGTGGAAGGTTCCAAAGATCCAGCAAGGGGTCCCCCGCCCCTGGTTCATTTGCATGTTTGTCAGTCGCAGAAAACCTCAGCCTACCTCAAGCCTCTCCTGAGATTTTGGCAGCCTGGGCAGGTAGTTGCTGTTGTTGTAGGTGAACAGATAGGGATTCTCCTGCAGAGGAAGGTAATACATTGTAACCGTGACCTAGAAATCAGTTATCATTCATTCATCAGGCTGTATCACCCAGCAACGCCTCCTTTGGCCAATTTGGAACTTTCATACCATCCTTGAAATGATGAGAAAACCATTCTCTGGCTTTTCTTCTCTGCTCATTAGGTCTCTGAAGGAGCTCATTAATACTTTGAAATTTCCCATTTCTAACTGTCAGCATCTCTTGCTACCTGAACTTCATGCTACCAGGCAAAGTACATATATTTCCATAAAAAGAGAACTTAGTTTTAAGCTTCCTGGCAGCCAAGGCAAAGAGGGAAACTGGATGAATTATATAGTTGTTACAGTGCAGTAATAAAAACTTACCAATTCAGTATTTAACTAGCATTAAATGATAAAAAGGAATTCTCGGGCTTTATGTTCAGTTTTTTCTTTTCTCTTTCATTCATTCAGTAGCATTAATTCTATGCCGGCTATATATTAGGCACATTATTTAAGACACCCATCCTCACACTGGGGACCAGATAAGCTGTGGCTTTGGTCCTATGACCTCCACAGGTGTATACCTGACCCACAGGTATAAACCTTAGGCGTGTCAAGTACAGAAAGCTGTGCCCAGCCTAGAAGAGCCAAGCCAAGATTCTAATGGGGCTCATGTCTCAGCCAGGGAAGACCCCATGTCACAGCAAAGCCCACTTCTTCGGGACCCCATCTCTCTCCCTAACTCAACCAGAGATTCTCTCCCCACCATCCTCCCCTCCCCAGTTCTGGCCTACCTGAGAGGGACATGTCACTGGCCTTCTCTCTCTTGCACCGAATGGTTCGTCTTTCTGTCCTGCTGGCTTCATCTAGAAAAGGAGGTGATCTTTAGAACAGAGAACTCTTGCATAGGTGGCCACATCCTGGGGTACCACGGACAGAGGCTTTTTTGCCCAGCACTTCTCCAGGTGTGACCCTGGGCCAGCAAGGAGCCTTAGCATCATTTGGGGACACGTTAGAAATGCAAATCTCCAGCCCCATCCCAGACCTACTCAAGTCAGAAACTTTGGCGTGGAGTCCAGAGCTGTGCATTTTAACAAGCCCTCTAGGAGATCCCAGTGCACCCTCCAGTTGAGGCCCCCCGGCAGGAGGATTCAGTGATTCCAAGCCCACCCCTCCTGATGTTCCAGAAGGAGACATGGAATGCTAGAGGCAGTGAGCTGGGACAGGGACACCACCCCTGATGAAACTTCCCTCAGAGAGGACAGCAGGGATGGGAAGGAAGGGCAAACACCTGGCTTTTGTGTCAGGCAGGCACCTCTCCCCAGGGCTCCCCTTCCCTTCATGTGCACGAAACCCCGTCCAGTAGGGAAGGAAAGCCTCTACTAGCTGAAGACTGCTTTCGTGGCTGGGAGTGAGGCCAGTTATGGGTTCTGCCTCAAGTCCCATGTCCTTAACCGGGACCCAGAGGAACAGACATGAGGCACAGCATGGCCCCCATTCCCAAACAACTTGAATGTCTCGGGGTTCAGGAATGAGTGATGGTGGGGTCAGTGTTGATCTGGGCAACTGCTTAAATGATTACCGATGCCTAGGGAACACAGACAGAAAGTGCATGGTGTGCCAGCCAGGGGTACAGCGGGTGAGACACTCAGGTAAAAGCACTGAGGGGCAAACGGGAAAATGAAGGCAGCTAAAGAGTTCAGTGGGGAGAGGGCTTGTTTGTTTTGAGAGAGAGATGGGGAGAGAGGGAGGGAGGGAGGGGCAGAGAGAAAGAGAGAGAGAGAGAGAATCTCCAGCAGACTCTGCTGAGCGCAGAGTCAACACGGGGCTCCATCTCACAACCCTGGGTTCTTGACCTGAGCCAAAGTCCAGAGTCAGACACTTAACTGACTGAGCCACCCAGGTGCCCCATGGGCTTTTTTTTTTTTAAGTTCCTTTTGTTATTTTTATTTTTATTAAAGATTTATTTGAAAGAGAGAGAGAGCGTGCACTAGCAGGGAGAGGATGAGAGGGAGAGAGAATCTTCAAGCAGACTCCCCCATTGAGCGTGAAGCCCAACACAGGGCTTGATCCCAGGACCCTGAAATCATGACCTGAGTTGAAATCAAGACTCAGCCACTCAACCGAGTCACCCAGGCACCCCTAAAGTCCTTTTGTTATCTTTAAATGGTCATTACATATACATGAACACTTGAAGGATGAGGTGGCTTTGAGAGAAGACAGATTTCCTTTTGCACCTGCTATTCTGCCATTTGGGAAACTCATGTTTGCTGTCAGCCCTATGGCCCACAGGTACTGGGCTCTCATGGCAGCTTTGTCCCTCACCTCCCTTCCAATGACTTGACAAAGGACACAAAAGACAGGAGGCTACTAGATGGAGTGCCCTGTCTGGCTCAGTCATGGGCTCTGCCATCCTCCATGAAGATTTTAGATTCTTCAGCAATATCTTATCCTGGCATCTGTGCCCCATAAACAAGAAGCAAGGAGAGACCTTTACCCTTCTTGGGATTAGCTCTCACCCAAATGGACAAGGTCAGATAGGAGAGTGTAATTAACGTAACCTTTTGGAAAAGGAGTGGCAACCCTTTAGCTCAAAGGCTGGAGGAGGAATGGGAATTCCCGCCTTCTTTCAGTTTTATTCTGAAAGTGGACACTCCTAGAAACGGGAGGTCCCACCCAGAATGTTCAAGGCTGCTCTCTGCAAGGGAATGTTCAGTGGTGGCCTGCCTTCTTCTCCCCTCCAGTCTTTCAAGGAATTAATCAATAATAGAGTCTGGAAAGAAACTTTAAGAGAGTCACATCTTACTAATTCTGGTGGAATGGACATAGCAGAGCCCATTTTTTTAAGGACCTTACAGAAGGGAAATTCATAGGCTTGAATCAACACTTTCCTTTAAGAGCCTTTCCCCGAATGTCTCTTGATGAGTCTCCTACATTCTTCCCGCTCCTCTAATGCCCTTTACACCCACTCGGACCCCCTACCCTCCTTGGTGCTCAGAGAGCATGGAGAATGACGTGGCCCATCCAAACGTCCCCTCCCACTCCTCTGTGCCCGCACAAGTGCACGTAGGCTCTGGGGACGGCGGGGGCTGCTCTTTGTGCTCTCACTCCCCTTCTCAGTCCCGGAATCACCCACATCTCCTCTCCACAGCCTCCCTGCCACACTGGAGTTAACTGGAATGTGGGAGGGATGACCTTAGACATTCTCTCCCAGGAGAATTCCCACCCGACTGAGCAATTCCTGAGGGTTCTCACCCGGCCCCGCGGCTCCAATGCCTCGCGCGGAGCTTGGCGAACGGTGCCGGGGGAGGGGGGGCGGGGGGCGGGTTCTGTGATTGCTGGAAGGATCTGGGAATCGAGTTCCCCAAGGGTGGGTCTCTTCAGAACTCGTGTTGCATAAGAATTATCAGAAATTATTGAGGAGGCAGCTGCGGCAGTACGAAGGGCCAAGGGGATGAATGATGCCTCCCACCCCAAATCCTCCAGCTTTGTGCCAGGAGCTCAGCTTCAGTCTGGGCGAGTGTCGTGCTGGGGTGGTTCCGGGGTGTTTCAGAAGCAGGGCTGCTCTCCCCCTCTCCTGCAGGCGTGTGCAACCTTCCTTTGCCAGCCCTCAGAGCTTACAGGGGCCCCGGGGCTGGGCTGGGGAGAGAAGCAGCGGACCTTGAGCCCCTGTGGTCACAGCGATTGTGTTGGCCCCTCTGTGCTCCCCACGGAGGAGGGTGGTCCTCGTTCAGGGCCCTCTGTGTCTGTGAATGTGGACTTGAATGGACATACCTCGCTTTCATCTCTGTGGTCTCAGCTAAGTCCAACACAGCAGAGACTCAAGGAGGTAGAGGCAGAGACACTCCTGCCCTCCTCGTGTCCCTAGGAAGACACAGGAGTGAACCCAAGGGGGAACCACTCGTGTATTTTGCCGCAGCCCTCCGAGGCTCCCTGAGGGTCATCACACCCCTTTGGCAAGTAGAGAAAATGGAGGCCCAGAAAGACCACACGGCTCACCCCAAGAAACAACCCCAAACACGGCTGGAACCAGAACTCAGGCTTTCTGGCTCTTTATCCAGTACCCTTCGCCCTCACCCTTTCTTATGGTCCATGCCTGCAGAAGTGGCCCATGCGTTCTAGCAGCTGTGCCCACTCTGGGAGCCATGGACGTTCTACATTTCACCCCTGAGGAAGCCAGGGGACAGACACACCTAGGGAAGCCCCTCTGTCCCCACTGGCCTGGTGGCAGGGACCTCGAGAACTGGGAGACTGGTGCTTGGTTGGACCGTTCTGGAGACCGTGGGGGTAACTGCCCACCCAGGAAAGTTGCCCCCTCCTCCTCTGAGCCCTTGTGACACCTACTCTATGTCCTAGTCCTCTGGCCTTGAGTGTGAAACTTTCTGTTCCCATCTGTGGGCCTGCTCAGGCTCATCCTCGTCGTCACCCTCAAGTGGGTTAGAGGGCACCGGGGTGCCATGTGCCTGTGTGAATGTGAAGGCCAGTGCTCGGGCTCATTCACGGCAGTTCATTATCACTGCTGCTTGGCCACCAATGATGATCAACAGCAAGATGAAGGGGTAGAGGGGGAGAAGGAGGCGGAGAGAGGTGGGGGGAGAGAAGGGGAGAGAGAGAGAGGAGGGAGAAGAGCCTTTTCCCTGGATCTGCTCTTTCTGGCATTAGAGGGTCTTCATTCATTCTCAGGGCCTCCTGATCCCCACGTTTCCTCTCTCAGCAGACCACCCTCATACTAACTCTTGTTAATGCATTAGCCCCTTCTTTTCTCCAATCCCTTTGCTCCCAAAAGTCCTCTTGCCTGGGAATGCCCATGCTGACCTCGTCCAATACATCCTACAAAGCCAATTGGAATCCCATCCCCATGGGGCTCTCCTGATCTCCCGCCCATATCATTTTTGGGTGCACAGTCTTGCACATCCCTGCTGGCTGAGTTCAAGTTTACTCTTGTTCTTCTGGGTTGCCTGATCCTTCCAGCCACACCCTGGGTTCAGCGAGGGTGGAGGTCATTTGGCATGTCTTCTGTTATCTTCCTCGGACCCAGCATTGGGCAGGGCACGTTGTAGGTGCCCTTCTGTTGCTTGGGAGAAAGATGACATAGAAGGAGGAGGAAAGAGGTTTGGCTGAGCTGGAATCAGCCCTTCTCCCCCGGAGAGAGGGTGGAGGGAGGGCAGCCCCTCAGGAAGGGTCACATTCCTTTTCTCTGCCCGTCCAAGCAGCAGAGTGGGTTTCTGGAGAAATATCCTACCGACGGGTCAGACCCACTAAAGGGTCCTTGTTCAAAGAAATCAAAAAACAAATCACTGTCTTCTCCAAGGGATGGTGTGAACCCACTGCCGTGGGCCATCCAGGGACCCTGCCTGCTCTCCTTGGGGCTGGCTAATGTGTGCTGAATGCAGTGGCTCAAGGGTCTCAGCACAGCACGTCTACTGAGGAGATGGGAGAAATTTCTCGAACCAAGGAGGAAGAAAACCAAATTTCCATCACTGGAATTCTAAAAATAGGGCAACTTGGATGGGGGAAAAAATGGCAAAATCAGGTCTCTGTCCGGTGCCCTGGAAATGTTCAGTTTTGATGTTCTATCCTATCCACAGACTGATCCCAGCTGGCCCTGGGGGCCCTCCGTAGTCTGGAGAAAGCCTGTCATAGGTACAGTAAGAAGAGCCCACATGTGGTGAGGACTCACTGAGGGCCAGGAGTAAGCCACACACATGACCTGTGTTGGGTCAGGGGTTATGATCAGGAATTTGCAGAAGGGATGCTGAGACCCTACATTCACACAGCTAATGAGGAGTGGAATTAGGACTTCAACCCAGGTCTTTATCATTCAAAGTCCGTGCTCAACACGGGCACCACCCCGGGCCTTTGAGCCACATGATGGTAGAACTGCTATGTGAACCTGATCCCCAGTGCCCCACTCCAAGTGATGTCACCTGCATAGACTCGGAGGAGACACCCTGCCTCTGGGAAGAATAGGACTGTGGTGGCCCAGACCTGGGATAAGGTGAACTCCCCAGGAGGTCAGAGCTGGGCTGTCACTGGGTATGGGAAGGGTCCCTGGTGGCCCAGAATCATCATCCTGGGGCCCTGCAGGCATCCTGCAGCCCCTCCATCAGACCAGTGGGCACAGTGGGTGTGGCGGTGGAGGTCCTTCCTCTCTTCCTGTGTGCCAACCCCCCAGCAGGCACAGCGGGCCCCTGGGGCCCCAAGCCACTCACCATGGTGTTCCAGAGATTCAAGGCGAGTGTGCTGGGATCCTGGAGTGGTTGCACCCCCTGAAAGAGAACCAGATAAGAACCCCTGTGCACCCTTAAGGATGAGGTGACCTGATGCGCACTGTGAAGCTCTCCCTGGCAGAGACGGGGTGGCCCTGACCTGTCCAGACTCTCTCTCAGTCCCATCCCCACCAATAATGGTGGGTACTTACAGGACCCTGTCTGGGGCCAGGGCTCAAAGGTGGGGGCCTGAAGGGGGAGGTCAAATGTCTGGCTGCTCTTTGTTATCTTAAGGCTGTACATACTGAGCTAAACAGAAGGAGCAGGTGACGGGGAAGTGAATCAGGTGTGGTCTGAGTGGGGGTGGGGAGGATGGGGACTAATTTTCCTCCTCTTCCTTTTAAACCACTATCAGAATATCACTGAGGTCCTAGAGGGGACACCATGACTCCAACAGGCAGGCTCCAGGATCCTGGAGGGAGGGAGCATCCCAGATGCACAGTGCTAAAGCCTCAGTGAGAACTTATGGAGCATGCGTGAACCCACCATAGTGCTCATGGTCTGGGCAGCCCCAGTGAGTCAAGAGGCATTCGTCCAGTGACCTGGGGGGTGGGTGGGGGCAACTCCAAGTACCCTCCCTCCCAGGAATGGATGTAGAGCGTGCGGATGGGGGTCATGTGGGCTGCCCTGGAGATTCTATCCTGAATAGTCACAAGAGCTAGGAGAGACTGAGGCCTCCTAAGCACCAGTATTGCTCTGAGTTCCATACACATATTTATTTACTCAACGCAATCCTGACAATCAGCCTAGAGGGAGAGAAAGTAACAGCCCTGACTTCACAGATGAGGAACCAAGGCACAGAGAGTGCAAATAACTTGCCCAAAGTCACACAGCTGGCCCGTTCCAGAGCCAGGACCTGCCTGGATCGAGTCCATGCTCTACCTTTGGGCAGCTCTGCTTCTAAGAACCTACCTCATGGGGCTCCCCAAGCCCGAGGGGGAAACTATCAAGAAAGTATAAGAGAATACCACAGCCCTTCTCCCCCAACACTGTATATACTAGGCTTGGGGAAGCCCAGCCAGGCTGGGGCTTCTGTGGAGGTGAGGGCGGGAGGGGGGAGGTTTGGTTCAGGCTCCTCACGGCAGCCCTCACTCACCAAAGGTGGGGTCTCGTAGAAGGCAGGCTGGAAAACCACCGCAAAGGACTCCTGTTCGTTGTACTTGCTGGAGGCCAGGAGACGGTCCCAGCTCTCCTGAAGAAGGGAGCAGAGAGGTGGGCACCCAGAGCACGAGCAAGACCCAGCCTGCCCCATCCCCCAACCAGGGAGCTCTGAGCGGCCCCAAGGTCAGGATCACCCATCTGCGCTGTTCAGAGTTAAATTTGTTATTTGGAAGCTCCCCCTTATCTAGCACATCAGGGCCCTTTGATGAACTAAATCAGGTTTTCATTTTCCTCTGAAGCCCCAGCATCAGGCGATACGTGAGATGGACCTGAAATATATTCTCTGGAAGCTCAAGAAGTACACGCCAGCCCGGCACATGCTAGAGCCCCGTGCTCTCCTCAAGGGCTGGGTTCTGTAAAGGGAGGAGCTGTTAGCCACTCCGAAAAGGTCATGTCCAAAGTGAGAAGAGCCATATACAGCTTCATGTGGGACTTGCTTCTTAAATAAAAACCATCACGGTAACACAGGTCAGGAGGAACTTGTGCTTTGAGCTGTTTGCTGACAGGGATGATGGTGTCCACTGAGCCATCCACGCTCCCTTGGATCCCTTCTCTAAACCAGAATGGCTCATCTTCTGGAATCCTGACTTGCCCTGGGGCTGTGGTCTAGGAAGGAAGCCCAGCCTGGGCAAAACCAGCTCACCAGCCACGGATGCATGGTGCAGGTGGTGATGGCAACCAAAAGCATTTCAGAATGAACCTGCGAAGTTCTTCTTGATCTTTGACTTTAGGTACCACGACCGCCCTCCCCCCGCAACCAGTGTTTAGTCCCCACTTCACTAAAGGAATACCAGCGCATCGCTGGGAAGAGAATGCAGAGGGGCTCTCTTTGGTCCCTGACTCTCATCCTGAGTTCAGTGGAAGAAGTCCGACATTAAGGAGCTTGCTCCCTCCCTCCTTGTTCCTACCATCCCTGCTCTCCTCCAGAACCACCTGCCCCTGGGGGCCAACAGCCAGCCTCCCAGAGTGGCCTCACCTGATAGGACCACTGTGTCACCACCTTGGAAAGCTTCGAGGTCTCCCCTGAGTCCCTGCAGGGCTCTGCCGTGGGGCTGCCGGTTAAAACAAGCCAGAAATGAGAGTGTGGGTGCCATGTTGGCCATTCAGGCTGCCCATGGGGGAAGTAGGGTGCTGGGGGGGACCCTGGGAGTTGCTTAAGGAGTGTGGAAGGAGAAGTTGGAAGTCTTAGAGGTTCTGGAGAAGGAAGGAGGCACACATCGGGGAGAATAAAGGGTAGGGTCTCCCTCCCAGGACTGAAGCATGTGGAGTGCCCCACACTGTGCTTGACACACGGCGGTCAATGAACAGTTTCATTTCACTTTCCCTTTTTACCTGAGCTGAGTCCCTTGGTCCCAGGGAGAGACCATCAGAGTCTCAGAGAGATCCACCAGGTTCACAAATGCTTTGGGGACCTAGGAGGGGACAAGGGAAAAGATGAGCATTTGCGAGGTCACCACGGCTGCCCAGGGGCTTCTCTGGAACCCTGGGTTTGAGCCTTTTTGGCATCTGGTTGAACATGGCGGGCCTCTCCTTGGTTAAAAACCTCCTTTGGGAGGTGTTTGGTTGGGGTCTGTCCAAAGCGGCCAGCACAGCCAGCCCTGCCATTTACCATCTGTCACGGGGACAGGGCATCTCCCCACCCCAGTGTCAACAGGGGGAGCAAGTCCTCAGGGGCAGTGGGCCTTTCGGAAAAGCTGCCTCCCTGGGGAGCAAAGGGTGGGGGTGAGAGCTCCCCTGGGTTCTCAGAACTGCAGTGCTCATAAAGGTCACTTTAGAAAGGGAAGGCCCTGGGGCTGTCCCTGCCGCAGACTTAGAGGCTTCAGGGAAGAGGAGGGTCACTGAGACCCTAGGGAGGAACAGTGCTCTATCCCTTCTTCCTCCCCAGAAGCCTCACTCAGAAATGTCCTTCTCCCTTGCGTCTAGGTTTCCCTCCTGAGTCCATTTTCCTCATCTCAGTGGAGGGCCACTTGAGAATAAACTGGCATCTGCCCCATCAACCCTTGGAAGGGCAGCTTCCGTCTCGCTGCCCAAGATGTAAGCAGGGAAGGGCAGCTCAGGGCCTGTGGTCCCCGGGCACTGGGGAGCTGCAAGTCTCACCTCCTGGTGCAGGTAGTCCAGAGCCCCAGCTAGCACGTCCAGGCCTCCCGCCGCGTGCCTCTGCTGGGAGAGGAGAAACGTGCTGAGCGCAGGTGGGGATGGGCGCTTGGGTCTAAGGATGCGCAGGTTCCTGCCGGCCTGTCCCTTTCTCTCTCCAGCCCCTATCTGAGTCCTTAAGTCCAGGAGTAATTGGGTTCCCCTCCCCTTTGGACCTGATTTTCTTCAGAGCAAAGTGATTCCATTAGCCTTTGGGACTAAGTCTGGTCCCAGATTTTTGTCCATTATCTGACTTCCCCAACCCATCACTCACCAGGAAAAACCAGACTCTCCCAAATGGGAAGTTCCATGGCAGGGAAGGGCAAACCAAGGTCAGGGCCATTCTAAAGCTCACAAGGAGGGAGGGGACACCAGACTACTCCCAAAGGCTGATGGAATCAATTTTATCTGAAGAAAATCAGGCCCAAAGAAGGAAGACAATTAACCCCTGGATTTAAGGACCCAGATGGGTCTCAAAACTTCTACATGGCACTCTTTTTTCAGACCTCCCCCTGTGACATGGGCCCAGGGGAAAGGGCTCAGGGAAAGAATCTGAGCCAGCTCCTGTTACTGAGGATTTCAAGACACCTCCTACCCACCCAATTCTTTGTTGGTCATGAAAATAAATAAACAAAGGAGAGGACCTCAAAAATCACCCTGGTTTACCTTTTCAGGGTAAAAAAAAAGAAACTAATAAATTTTACAACAAGGCAAACTCCTAAGCAGCCTGCAAACCCGCTGTCCCCTGAGGCGACTTGGCTCAGACAGGATGACATGGGAGGCTGAGTTCCCTTTCTGTCTCCTGGGGGGACACAGGCAGGGACTCTGGAGACAGCTGTCCATAACTGGAGCTGGAAGAGCCCTGAAGGGCAGCTCCTACTCCCGCCTCCCTGCTTTGAGCAAAGGTGTCCTCTCAAGGCCGGTTCAGCCTGCTCTGTTGCCATAGCCAGAAATAGTCTTTTGTCTGTTTCCTGCAGTCTAAGTGAGTCTCTCCCTGAGCATGACATTCAGCATCACACTTTCCCTTCTGAGGCGTCTTGGGAACTCTGCCTAGAAAGGTCCTTGCTGCCCATCTTTACCACATTCAGGGCATCCGTCTTCCCTAGGGACCCCGGGGGATCCCTGTGTGGTTTGACCCTGATGGCAAGCCCTGCTGTAGAAACTCCTTAGTCGGGGTGGTGGCAAAACAATAGTTTATCTTTGACTTTGATGTTTTAGTTTAAAGGCAAAAGCATTTGTGTATTGTTTGTCCAACTAAAAATAAAATTGAATAGTGCGTAATGGATATGTACACACAGAAATGCGCTGTGTAGGCAAGAATGCTTAAAGGCATACGTACATGAAAGAACACAAGAATCCACATAGGAATGCTTGAATGGAAGTAATGTGTATTTATCTTTAAGGAATCATGAATGAGTGTAAGCATCAATGAATGCATTCAAACATTTTTAAAAAATCAAACAAATGCTAACATAAACAAACTCATTACACATACAATAGCACATGCCTGCAGGTAAGAAGAGAGGATGGATCTGTGCATGACTGGGTAACTTATGGATGGCTGGCTGGATGGCTGGCTGGCTGGATGGATGGATGGATGGATGAGTGGATATGCAGGGGAATGCAGCAATGCCTAGATGCTCGTTTGAGCACTTCAATGCATGAATGCATAAATTCATGAATAAACGTTGGTGTGCATGGAAATTTCACTTGGTGCTGGAGAAAACGGGGAGTAAAGTAGAAAAATTAGGCTTCAAGATCTATGTGCTACAAACCCAGGAGATCTGCAGGAATACTGTTCCACAAAAGCTGGTCAGGGAAGGTGGGCCTCCATCAGCATTCTCCCAGGGCCCAACATCAGTAATGGAAGGGGAGGGTTGATGGTGGGCTAGGAGTCAGTGGGAGCGTAGGGCATTTGAAGGAAGGCAAGAGCACGTGTTGTGGGAGAGGGGCCACAGGAAAGAGGACAGCACCTCAAGAAACCCCATCCATGCCTGTGTCATGGTCTGGTGGCAGCCCTGGGAGGTGGCTGAGCGAAGAGTGGGCAGGTAATTGGTCTGTCACCAGGGGCTTACGTGCCTAAGGTTCAGCTCCTGAAGAAGAGTCTGTGAGCCATTTAGGTCACCATAGCCTGGGTATGTAAACCACTCCTTAGACTTTCAATTGATCTTAACTGGGACTAATCTCCAATAAAGACTCAAATCATAGATAGTCACCTACATTAATAGAAAGCACAGCCACACGTTTCATGTCCCATTCCCAGGAATGCCAAAGAGCCCGGAAGTTACAGTTTACCTACATAAACACTAACTTCCCCTTACCACGAGAGGCCATGGGCCAACAGGTGATAAGAGCACACATATCCTGCTTTATTTCCCAAATTCAGCACTTAAATACAATCAGAGCCACAAGAGACAAATGATTTTTAACTAGGAAGCTGATTTTCCTTAGTCACAGAATAAACATTGACTCAGCCTCTCTACACCTCAATTTCCTTTTCCTGATATGAAGGATGGTACGTTAAAAACATTCCTTCTGTATATGGCTCCTCGAGCCCTTAGATATTGACACCCATTAATTATCTGTTTGCCCAAGTTCTGAAACAGCTACCACCAGGCCCAGCCTGACAGGTGTAGACCAGGTGGGCTTAGGGTCGTTCCCACTGCCCTCATCCCCACACCAACAACCCTCTGCCTCCCAGCCTGCGGTTTACCTGTTGGGTGGAGGGACAGAGGTGATCCCGGCTTGAGTTACGGAAAAACACATTGATGAGCTTCCAGTCATTTTGAAAATCAAGTTGCTGGGGGAAAAAAAAAGGGCAAGAGCATAAAAAGAGAGAGTGGTGAGACCTGGCATCAAAAGAACTTTCCAAGTTGTTCGATCTTATGACCCACACCAATAAAATCGTATTTATGATTTTTTTTCAAAAGAAGTACATGATAGGAATCTAATGCTGTATAACTGCCCTAGAAGACAATTTGGCAAAATGTATCAAAAGCTATTTTTTAAGGGCATACCCCTTGATCTAATAATTCCATTTCCCAACATGTATTTTAAGGAAACAAGGATACATGAGAGATTTAGTTGCAATGATGAAGACTTGTTTATAAATGTGAAAAATTGGAAACAACATAAATGTCTAAAATAGGGGAGTGCTGTGTAGATTGTGGGACACTCGGAAGATGTAGCCGTTAAGAGGATGTTGGAAAATGTAATCATTGTCATGGGAAATAGTACACGGAGAAAAGCAGGTTATAAAAAGTATCTACATCTAGTAACATGCCTGTTTAATAAAACACATACAGATATCTGTGCTTAGAAAAAACATGGAAGGGAATATATACCAAGTTGTTAACAGTAATGATCTCTGGGTATCAGGTTGAAGGATGATTTTAATATTCCTTTTGTTTATCTGTGTTCTCTGATTTTTCTCTAATGAACATGTACGAATTGCAGAACAAAAAATAAACCTTCATTTTGTTTTTTAAGAGGCAACATGATACACTCGAGGAACCCTGGACTGTGGCTCAGGCACTTTAGATGTTAGCTCTAACTAGCTGTGTGGACTTGGGCAGGTCCCAGACTTCTGGGGACTTCAGTCTCTTCATCTGTAAAATTACGGGATTGGGTTCAGGATCTCCTAGCCATTCTCCAGAAGGTTATGACTATTCCAGAAATTCTGGAATTCTCCCAATACTGCACCTGTCACTGTTCCTGTAGAACCTGGAGTGAGCTGGCTTTAATCCCCGAATTCTCTAATGAAATGCACAGCTGGCTGAGACAGCATCGTCCCCTGGTTCCAGGGGTCTAGACTCAGGGCCTGGGGACAGCCAGCTGGGAAGCAAGATTTGCCTCGATTTGGTATTTGTCCATAAGGAGGGCACAAAAGATCAGAGGATGCTTATTGCAAACTCATATGAATTACCCAGTAAAGAGTATCTGAACTGGTAGGAGAACAGGTACCAAGACCTCAGCCTGTATGTTATATCACTTCCACCTAAGAACGAAAACGAATATGGTAATAACAGCAATCATCACCCCAATGACATTTACAACTACAGGCTTTCAATGAGCAATGCTTCTGTGCCAGGCACATCTGACACACCCATTGAATCCTCCCTAAGCCTGTGTTGCAGGCTCTTTTATTACGCCCATTTCATAAATGGGGGAACTGAGGCTTGGAGCGGTTAAGTGCCTTACCCAACAACACACAGCTAAAAGGCCGAGAATTCAGGATTCGTACTCAAACCGTCTCCCCCTGGAACCCAAGCTCTCAACTCTCTCCCTAAGTGTGAAGTCATTTTTTACTGCTGACGTTGGGCAGCACTATGCTGTGAACGTAAGGAGTGGCCCTGTGTTTTAATGGACTCCAAAGACTCGCCAGGGGAAGGGCATCTTTGGAGGGTCCTGGCCGCGATGCTTGCTGGGTTCAGGGCACGGTGGCAACAGGGGCCATTCACCCCCCCGCCTCAGTGCGTTTGGCCTGATCGCCTCGAGCAGACACGGGGAGCCCCAACCTCGGTGAGACGGGTCCTCACCTGGTCCTCCTTCATGCTCCTCACCAGTTCTTCTGCCTGCGCCTGCCAGTCTCTGCACAGAGGGAGGGGGCAGAGAGAAAAACCAGTTGGCTTGAACTTTGCTGAGGGCCAGGAGCTTGCCCCTGGCCCCAGCACAGGTGCCGGTCTCAGAGCCTGAGGCCACGCTGCTTCGCCCCTGGCTTCTGCAGGGCAGACACGGACCTGATTCTTAAAACGAGGCCCATCAGGCAGACTGAAATCCATGCAGGAGACGCATTTTGACTTTGATCTAATACAGACCTTTCTTTCGAAGCCTCTTTGACTTTGCCCACACCCCACCCCGCACCCCGCCCAGGTCAACAGAGAAAGCCAGAAGTGGGACTTACTCAACACCAGGGTGGGGTACCACTCTCTTCCCAGGAACACACAGGGGCCTCAGAACAGAGGGGTTGAAATATCTGATGACATCTGAAAGGACTAAAGAGAGAGCTGCTTTGAGGCTGTGGTCCTGCCAGCTGGAGGGGATCCATGAAGGCTGACGCCCATGGGCTGAGCCGCAAGGGTGGTTGCGCCCTTCACACCCTTCACAACCACCATCGACTATGAGGTCAGCCTGAGTGGGCCGCTGGAAGTGAACGGAGCTAAAAGCCAGCATCTGTCAAGTGCTAGGCCAAGCCAGTGCTGAGTACCCTACATGCGTGAAGGGGAAACTGAGTCTGGGAGAAGCGGAGCAAGCTACTCAAGGTCTCACAGTAAACTGAAGCTGCTGGGATTTGAACCAGGGCTTTTAAACATCAAACTTTTCACTGTCGTGTGCCATCGACTCATTAGGGAAAGTGTGCTGGGACAGGGACCTGGGGAGGCTGCCTCCCAGCCCCCCTTCCTCCTCTTGAGAGTGACAGCAGGGCGGGAAATCTCCAGGGAACATACGTCCCAGAGCTGACAGCCAGAGGACCGCTAAAAATAGTGCTGTCAGGAGCAGTTAAGTTGTGTCTTGCTCCCGAGAGAGGAGAGGGCAGAGCCTGGAGAGTGTCAGTGAGGGAGATGCCTCCCCCCACTCGGGTCCCCCTCTCCCGTTGTCCCCATGCAGAAGCGCCTGGGGCTTTGTGGGAGCACGCAGCTAGTACTGGGTGGCAGGAAGTCAGGAGACCAGCCTCTTGGCTTTGTCCGCCTGGGTGGCCACCTAGGTCACATGTGACTCGGGCTTGGTCCTCAACCCCAACTAATGAGCTTCCTTTTCTGAGTCCTGACAACTTGAAGGAGGAGCCCCTTCCCACATGTGGGGAGAAAACAGGAAGTTCGGAGGCCAGCTGCAGACGACAGGGACAGTGTGTGCACCTGCGTGTGAGTGTGCGTGCGAGTGGGTGGCTGGGGATGGAAGACACTTTCCCTCCTTCACTGCAGGAGAGTCTGTGAGAGCAAATGACAAAACATGATACCTGGTGCTAGGTCTTTGAAAGAGCTTTCCAAAGTAGAAGTACTTGCACTGTATTACTCCTTTGTGATCAGACGTGACCGTGGAGCTTTTCACGTAAATCTTCCTGTCATTTTGTTTTAGGCCTGCTGTGAACCTCATCTGTCCTTGCTACCTCTCTCTTGGTTTCCAGTGGGGTCAGAACAAAAAGCACAGGCTGCGGGCACCTGCGTTCAAAGGGACTCTGCCACATACTGATCGTGTAACTTTGGGAAAGTCTGTGTACCTCCCCAAGACTCAGTTTTCGCATCTGCAAAATGGCCATGGTGGGCGAGGGCATGACTAGATTTGAAGAGCTCGGAGGTTTTGGGATTGAAGGACAGGTGGGCTAAGCCAGATGAAGTTGGGGCCAAGCCCAACATACCACTGCACTGGCCTGGATGTCCCTGGAGCTCCTTCTGCTCGGCAGACCCGTTTCCCCTCTGCTGGCTCGGCCACCCACCTGAGCTCCCGGGTCTCCACTCCTCCCCACTTTCCCTATGCAGTAGGTAGGCTGGATGTACCAGCAGCTACACGTGAGTTCTGCCTTTGGGGACAGTCAGGTGCAAAATCTGCTCTCACCGCCCTGCCTTCTGCGGCAGCACTGGCCAGTGGGACTCCTGGTCACTCTGTCGAACGAAGGGCAGTCGGGACTTGTTACCACGTGGGTAAGGGACCAAACAGTAGTGACAAGTTGAGAAATCAGGCAAAGCAGCAGCTGTATTTATGCTTCAGAGGCTAAACTATATCCCATCTTCCCAAACCCCCCAAATCCACCACTACATTTTTTTCCCTACTATTTAAAGGTCAATAGGGCCAAACTGAGGCAGAGCTGTGACAGTCACTGAGTCAGTGGGAGCCTCCTCTTTTGGAATGCTTTGACCTTCTGCAAGGGGATCCTCCAGCCATTTGGGCCCCCAGTATCCCCTCACCTGTCAATCGGACCCTGGAGGGCTGGACACCAGGCCCCAACCTTCCCTGCTGGATGATGAGGGCTGAAAGGACGGGCCGTATCTTAGTCATCCCTGTCCTCTGCCAAGAACCTAATAATCCCCAGGCCCTTGGAGGAATTCGCTGGCTGGATTGACAGGGCACTACCTTCCTTCCTTGTCATTGTACCCGCTGGGGTGTCAGCTCCAGAGGTTTTCTGCTCTAATTAGGAAGTGAAAGGTGGTTTCCTTGTTCTTGACTTGTGAGCAGTAAGCATAGGCAACTAACATCCCGCGAGGCTAATTAAGCTGGCATGAGGGACTCAGGGGCTTCCGAATGACTTAATACAGTTGTAAGGGACCTCAGAGAGTAAATGAAAACAGCCAGGCCACAGATTGCATATTCATAAGCACATGCAGATGTAAAAAGGCCAACATGTTAACAATGACCATCTCTGGGTAGTGGGATTGCAGTTAATTTTTATTTTCTTCTTTTCATTGTCCCGAACCCAATTGACATATTTATTTTACAAGTAAGGGAGTTACTGCAAAATGAAATGGGCTGAAAATGAGACCTGGATCTTCTTGGTGTGGGGAGAAGGGAGTGAGAATGGTGGACCCTTTCCCTCGAGGAAGTGCTAGCAGTCCAGCCCTGCGGTCCTGGGGGAGAAGGAGCTTCAGGACTCTGCTGCCCCTCATGTCTCCGCTGGGTCCCTTAACCTAATGCCTCCTGGCTTCTCTTTGCTCAGAGACCCTCAGACACAGTTCTCACATCCCCCACCTTTTAGAGCATGTGACTTGCCATACCCTGGCTCCTTATCTGTGCTCTCAGAATGCCTCCCTACTCTCCTCAGGCTCCATGAGGAAGTGGCCACTAGGGTACACTCTCTTCACTAACCGAAATGTTGCTGTGTTGGGAGGGATAGGGACAGTCTGGAATCTGGCCGTGAAGACATAGGACTCACCTGTCACCACTTCTATGCACGTCTGCTGTGGCCCTCGGTCAGTCCTGCAGGTAGAAGCAAACACGCAAGCATCAGACTGCATTTGTCAACATTTTCCCTCAACTGCTGTGGTCTCGTTCATAACAAGCTGCGGCTCAGCGTTGCTCTGGTTCTGGATTTATCCTTCCTGGAGCTAGAGACACACTGCAGATGGCTATGGAGCCACCAAAATGGGGTGAACGGCTTTGTTGGACCCTCCTCTAGTCTGGTCCAAAGCTGGAAAGGGATGCAGCCCCCAGAGTAGAAGGAGACAGACCCTGGTCCAACCATGCCTGCTTCCCCACAGAGCAGAGCAAGGAGACGGTAGGAAGCAAGAACGAAGTACTCAGCCCTTCCCACGTTTCTTCCCTAGTCACCCCGAAGACCCAGGGGGCTCTGTGGGCACAGGAGTGTTGGACTGGGAGGCAGGAGGTTTTGTTCTTGTCCTTGTTCAGCCACCTACTCCCAAGGGCACCTGGAGCAAACCATTTCCGCCCCCCAACCCTTGGGTTTCCCCATCAGTGAAGCCAAGAGCTGAGACCTATGCAAGGCTCCTCTCAGCTTGAGGGCTCTGTGGTTCCAGGGTAGTTACCATTTTTGCTTCTCCAGGTCGACGGTCCCTGAGTCTGGAGGCTGGAAAAGATAGGAGGCATGAACAACCCAGCCAAGGAAGGCAGCAGAGCCTGTCCTTGGGAGACTCCAGCTGCCAGTCAGACACCCCCTCCCACCAGCAAAAGGGAGCCCACGGGTCCAGAGAAAGGCGAGTCTGCTCACAAATGTCAAGCTTCCTTGGCAGCTTGTGGGTCAGAACTCAGAGCACCCGAAGGTGTGAATGTTTTCTTCAGAACCGGAGACAGGGACAGGAGAACATAGATTTAAATGCGTCTATGCAGACAGTTAACCTCTCCTTAGACACACAAGGGATTGTTTTATTGTGTGACTGTTCTCATCTGAAATTTTGTTTATTGCCGGTCTCCCCAGACTCAAAAGTGTAAGTGCCACGAGGGCAGGAGTTTGTGCCCATTTTGTTCTGGACTGTATTCCTTCTACCTAGGACGGCGCCTGACACATCCTAAGTATTCGGTCAATATTTGTTGGCTAAATATTTTTTGAATGGACAAAGTAAGTTTCTGATTTTCCTCTTGGTAAAATGCTGGACAACACAGGACACAGTCTGCCAAAGAGGCTCCCTGGCTGGAGGACTGAGGCGGGACCCTGGGAGGCACCGGGGAGTTGTGTCCTCTGCAGGGTCCCAGGGAACTTAGGAATTGTGCCCAGTGTATATAGAAAGTACTCGGTATGTATTAGCTATTGTCAGGAGTAGTATTTTCACAGGTCCTGACACAAATTTTCTCTCTCAGAATTCCTCAAAGACAGTGTCTCCAGGTGTGGTGGTGACAGGTGACAGTTGTACCCACACTGCCTACACCCAGTCTGCTGCTACTTCTCTTTAAAGAGCCTGTCTGTCCTTAACCACCCAGCTCAAATGACAACCAGTCTATAAAACTGGGTCACCCCTCCGGAGCCTTCTTGGGAGGGCAGGCTGACCGCAACCTCCCTCTGAGTGGGATGGAGACTTTTACTCCTCAGTAAGGAGTTTGAAAGGCAAAATTTCCCAGGGAAAGGCAGCAAGTTAAACAAAAATCCCACGACAGTGCTAGTCAGGAATCAGAAACCAGGATGGCAGGCAGGTGAAGTCTGGAGGGAAGGCGGCTCCTGGGCTGAGGCAAAGTGGACAGCCTGTGCCCAACCAAAGGGGATCTGAATGATAGCAGAACTCTTGCCTAGAACAAGCTTGTTGGGGCTGGTGAGGGGAAGGAAAGGGAGAGAACAAGAGAAACAAGGTGGGGGTGGGGCCGGCGAAGAGCTCAGTGAGGAGTTCCAGAAAGGGAAGGCTGGGACAAACCCAGCAAACTCCTATGTCTCCATCTTGCCTGCGGCAGCCATATTCTTCCTTGGCTAAATGCATGATGGTGCTAGAGATGCAAACCTAATTAAGACACAAACCCTGTCTTCAAGGAAATTGAGACAGTGGATTGTAACTTCCCTGGCATGGAAAATGTCTAGAACTCTTAGGTAGGCAAACAAAGCAAAGTAAAAAACAAATCACAGATAGTATGTTGCAGTATAACCCTATTTTGGTTACTCTCTCTCTCACTGTATGTAGTGTGTGTGTGTGTGTGTGTGTGTGTGTATTGGGGCAGAATAGGTGATCAAATGAAACCCGCAATTTTTTATTCTATGTACCTGTGTTTTATTTGATTTTTTTCTTATAGTGAACATGCATCACGTATGTTAGCTTGCAAATCATTTTTACAAACATTTGCAAATCTGATCTTTAACGTTCGGTGAGGAAAAGCTTGTCCAGAGCAATTCAATAAACACGGGCTACAGGCACAGGTAAGAAAGATTGTGCCTTGGTGACAGAAAGCTCCAGGAACTCGAAAGAAAAAAAAAGTACCAGCATTATGAACTCTTTTCTTTCTTTCTTTCTTTTTTTTTTTTTTTTTAAAGATTTTATTTATTTATTCATGAGAGACAGAGAGAGAGAGAGAGGCAGAGGGAGAAGCAGGCTCCCAAGGAGCAGGGAGCCCGATGCGGAACTCGATCCCAGGACCCTGGGATCATGACCTGAGCCGAAGGCAGACGCTTAACGACTGAGCCACCCAGGTGTCCCTGAACTCTTTTCTTTCTAAATTCACTGCTTTCCAGGATTTTTCCCGGACCTGATAAACCAGGCTAAATTCACCACCACAGGCTCTGGGCACATAGGAAGGCTGCCTCCTTGGAACTGCGCTCTCAGGTTTTACCCTGGAGGCTGGGGTGCCCGTTGTGTGAGGGTAACGATCAGGGATGGGGTGCCAGGCCAGCTCACAGGAGGAGAAAAGGGGAGCTGAGTGACAGGCAGGAGCTCTGGGGTCTGCATAATTCATGAGCGAGAGAACTCCTGTGGAGCTGCCACCAAAGAAGGGACATCACGAGTCACCAACGCTAGATGGCTGGAACTTTAGAAGCCTGCCGCGGTGCGCTCCCTCCAGTGAACTTCCCGACCCAGATGGGAGAGTGTTCCAGTCCTCCAGCTGGGGTCACCCACGTCCCCGGGCAGGGAGGGGGATATGACACAGGTGCTCTCCGTGACATGAAGCCTCTTTTCTCCTTTACCTCCCCTTCCACATCTCTCCTGCTAGACCTCCCCCTTCACCCCCATCAACACACTGTTACAGTCACACCCAGCACCGAGAAGGAGGTCGAGGGCAGGAGGCCCTGCTGCCAGGTTCCCCTGGCCCTGGTCTGTTTGCTAATGTCAAGGCTGGTTCTTTCTGGAGGGCTGGCACAGTGCCTGGGGAGGGGGCTGGGGCTGGCAGTGAGGTAGCCGAGGGGGCTGGCGGGGGTCCGGGGGAAGGGGCGGAGGTTGCAGGGAGGACAGCCTGCAGCAGGGACAGGGGAGGGCCACTGGGAAGGAGCCTCAGTAGGTGGAGGAGGGAGGAAGACACTGAAGGGGATGGTGGTGGGGGATGTCTCAGTTCCAGTGCAGGGGTGCAGCCGCGGGGCTCTGAGGCAGAGCGGAGAACACTGGCCTGATGGGGACTCTGTTCAGCGGGGGCTGCTGGCCCTGGGGGCGGCGGGGCTGGGGACCCTCCCTGCGACCAGGCCAGGTGGGGCTGCAGGAAGCCAGCACTGACTACAGAATCATGTTGACATTCTGCGCTGCTCTCCAACCCCCTTCTCTCCAGACCCTCTCTTTCTGCTTTTCCCTCTCTCCTCATTCTTTCCACCTCTCTCCTTGCTTTCTTTCTCCTTTACCCGACCATATAAAATAGGCCACTTAAAATCTATTAGCAAAGCTGGGTAGATTTTTTAAAAATTTACCAAGCAGGTAAGGACATTTTTTTCTTTATCTCATAAATAAAGCTTAAGAAATGATTTCTAAAATTCTGTGTGATCTTTGACTTAATTTATCAATTGGTTTAATTTATTAATGAGAACCTTTGAAAGTTTCCACATATTAATGTAAAAGGAGGCATTCATTTGATATTAAGAAAGAAAAACAAAAAGGACACAGACCCTCTAGGTTTTACAATGTCCCCAAGTCAGAGAATGTTCTTCTCTCCCAAAACAAAACATCCTGCCTGGCTACCAGGAGTTCAGCCTGAGGCTTCCAGTCCCAAACCCTGACTCTCACCTCTGTCTCCTTGAAATACTCACAGTTTCCACATTGCCCATGGCTGCCACAAATTTAATATCAGAAGGTCTCACAGAGTGGACTGCAAAGACAAGAACCCATTTAAGAAGGTCAGATCTACCTTCCCCAAGGTCTTAGCCAAAGATGCCAAATGGGAGGGGCAGACCCACATCCGCCAGCCTGAGGTGGAATGCTGAAGACCAGGAGGTCACTGGGACCCATAGGAACCCCTCTGGAAAGAGGCTCACTCTTCTCTGCAAGCCACAGGTGTCCCATGGAAAGTCGCTCATGGCCCTCCTTTTCCCTCCTGCCCGGCCTTCTTTCTATCTCTTGCTTCCCTCTATCCCTTGGCTCTACATTTCTGGGCTCCCATTAATACGTAAAGGGTATCAAGTTAAAACGCAAACCACCTGGGTACAAAAGGGATAATGTTAGCTTGAGTGTCAGAGAACATCGCTCAAAGTCTGTGAACACACATAAATGTCAGACGCAAGCTATATGCAAATGGTACACCAGGAAGCCTCCGTGACCCACCTGGGCCACCAGCATTTTTAGGATTAAGTCTCCCTAGAAACCACTGACCTCCTGATCATGTTACAGGGCCATTAAAAGTAAACCTCCTAAAGAAACCGTTTCCTAAGAGGTATATTGATTTCTTTTTCTAGCTACACTCCTTATATAATGGAAGAGTAAGAATAGCATGCTTAACTGGAAACTCTAGTAAGTTAGGGCAGTGCAAACATAAGCAAAGCCATTAAACACAGTCTGTAATGCAGCCATTTAATAGGATAAAGCCAGAGAAGCCAGCCAGCTCCAGAGCAACACTCATACCATCCAGGTGTTAGACAAATCTAGGCCATTATAGGAGAAAAATGTCTACGGGAGCTACTACCGCTTACATCCAGGAGGGCAGGCGAATGACCAAGCTCCAACCCACAGCTCCTGTGGCACCCTCTGCACCCCCAGAGGTGAGCTCCCGGTGGTCACCCTCACCTGTGTGGCCATGTTGGTTTGATCTCTGGTGGCCCTCTACAGAAACGGCTGAGGGGAGAGGAGGAGGCGTGAAGGATGGGGGCTGGAAAAGAGGCCTGAATGGCCAAAAGATGCAAGAGGAGTAGGGTCGGAGCCTCTGTTGGCCACTCCAGGGAGAAACTGCCAGGCTTCCAAGCTCATGGCTCGGGGCCACATACCTGACTTAGGAGGCACGCTGGATCCTGACTTCTCTGAGTTGCATGGGAATGGAAAATTCTTCAGTGTCTGCAACTGAAACCAAACATCAGAAACATCAATTGCCTTATAAAGAAGTATGGCAGGTCCTGAAACCTCGGTGTACTTTGACCACGTACTTGTCTCCTCTAGGCTCAAAATCTAGAAGCAACTATGATTATCCGTAGTCATGTTCATCTAACTCCATACCCTGTTCACCTAGTAAAAGGGGACGTGTGTCTACTGACAATGATCTTAGCAAGTGGCAGGTAAGGATGCCTCAGAACAGTTGGGGGGAGGTGGGGGGCAGGGAGGAAAGGAAAAAAAAAAAAAGAATAAAAATCAATTCTTGGGATGATGAGAAAGATCTGGAGACAGAGAGTGGTGATGGTTGCCCAGCAATGTGATTGTCTTAATGCCATTGAATTGTACACTCAGAAATGGTAAAAATGGTAAATTTTATGTTATGTGTATTTGACCACAATAAAAAAAAAAAAATTAAGAGACCCAGTATATATAGACTAAAAAGTTAAAAAATCCATTCTTTGCTATCATGTTTTTTATATTATCTACTTTCTCTCTTTTAATTTGATTATCTACACAAAAGCAGATATAGGAGGCATTATGTTTATTTGCTGCTGGAAACGGTAAACTGGAAAATGGGAACTCTCAAGTACCCCCCCCCCCCCGCCAAGACTGGTGTGTCCTAAGCCAGAGGACTCCTCGCTGCTGAGAGCAGAGGAGGGACTGGGTGACCAGTACTCAGGTCCTCAAGACCATCCGGGCCTCCCCAGATCCCCATGCAAGCCCAGAGCATCCTCTGCTTCTGTGAATCACATGGAAGGCTTGGGGAAGGGAGATCAGGTTTTCTCCCCAGAAGCAAGAGAAGAAAGGGAACTATTCCAACAGGGGAAAACATGCAGTGAATAAGGTGCTTGACCACATCTCGCTGTTACAAGACACAGGTTAATTTCTCTTGAATTACTAACTTCGGTAAGAGATAAAGAATTTATGCTCAACTCTTATCTTGTGGATGTTCTGGGAAGACCTCACCCAGATGCCTTCAGATAATTCACAGCATCTGCTTCAAAGTTCACAGAGATAACAAGCCCATTTATAACTCTTTCTGGACATTTCTAGGAACCACCAGCTTAGTGTGCATGGGTGATGAGCCCCAAATTCCAGGAGATAGAGTTGTACTATCTCTGTTGTGCCAGGCCGCCTGACCGTTCCCCCCAGGCTTCAGGGAGGGGCTTACCAATTTGCATCAAGAATTGGATTTACCTGCTAGAAAGGAACCCCACTCCCCCCCACTTCTCCCACCAGGACAAAGCCCCTCACCTCGGGCGATCGTTGCTCTTCCGTGTTCTCTCCAGGCGAGGTGTGGGCCTGGGTGGGTCCTAAAAGAAAGCAAATATAGCTCAGATTATTTAGCTGGAAATAACACCCACCCAGATTTGTAGCTTTCCTGCCCTTCCTCCCAGCCCTGCCTAAGTGCCCAGCTCAGTAATGTCCCTTGTGTTAGGAAAGTCCAGATTCATTCCTCCAACGATCACCTCCATTGTCTGGGACACATGCTTCCTTTAATGCAGCCTATGAAGGGAGAATCGTCAGGTTGAAAAGCAAACTGTGATCTGGGAGGGGTCAATACTAACCCTGTATCGCATTATTATCTAGCATGTTACCACAGATACCTTCACTTGTTCCTTAGCAAAGGGCAGAATTCTTGAGGAAGGTAACATTGGACGAATACCTGCTGTTGTTTGGGGATCCGGGACAAAGCAGGGAAGGCAAGACCTTCTGGAATTGTCTGAAGGGTTATGTGAATTTAAGAGCTAATTGTGGGATTCCCAACAGCTGTGACTGTACATCATGGGCTGGACAGGAGCTGTCCCGAGGGGTCTTGCTGAGTGTGAGGTGGAAGGGAAGAAAAGGCAGGTAGAGAAACTACAAAGACACTATCCTCATCCCAATTTACTTTGGACCAGTATTTTAAAAATATTTGCATTTTCTTTACCTTTTAAAAATACAATTTACATATGACAAAAGATTCATCTTAAGTGTCTAAGCCAGTACGTTTTCCCATAAAACATCTTAAATACACAAAAAACAGTGTAGTACAATTAACAGCACTCTATGTAAAGGAACAAAAATTCACCCACAGTTCCACTACCCCAATAACCAAAAGTGATTTGTTCTCCCTCTTGGATCTATCATCAGGCTCTGGAGCAGGCACACTGTCCATTTAATCAATGTGGATGCAATCTTGTGTCCTGCAAGTTCCCCTTAATATTGCATCGTGAATATTTTTCATGTCGCTATGTCATCTTGATGTTTACTCTAACAGCTTCATGATACGTTTATGATACTGACATGTAATTGGACATCCCAGTTCCTGGTGACCTTGGACTTCTCCCCGCCCAGTTCTCTGCCCAGGGTGCACGCTCTTTGTCAAAGGCTGGTGAGAACTCCCCAACAGCATTAGACAGTGCTGGGGGTGGGGCTGACTTGGGGGAGAGGGCTTGATTCCTTTTCTACCTCCACCTTCTTTTTGACCCGAAAAGAATTTATCTGGAGTTTCACAAGCAGCAGGAGTGTATTTCATTGCCTGCCCGCCGTAAGATCAGGCACTGGTTTCCATGTTAGAGCTCGTGGCCGCAATGATGGCTATAACTTGCCCCCAGATCTCAGTGGCAAGTTTTAAATTCCCAGAAGAAAGCTTTCTGGGCAGAAAGAGCCACATGATGGGGACCCACAGAGTTGTGGATAAGCACAGAGTGCGGAGCAGGTTTGTAACGGGAGGGAAGGGGAGTGGAGGGCAGGTAGAGGAGGGCAGCTGGGCTGTGGAGCTGCAAATGCCAGGCTCCTCCTCTGTGAGCAACAGGGACTCACGCTGATGTTTAAAAAGATGAGTGTTAACATGTATTTTAAGATGATCTTTGCTCTGGGAGTAGTGAGGCTGATGAATTAGCAGGGCAGAGAGGTGAGACTATTTTTGTAATATATTTTTTAAAGATTTTATTTATTTATTTGACAGAGAGATAGAAAAGCAAAAGCAGAGGGAATGGCAGAGGGAGAGGGAGAAGCAGACTCTGCACTGAGCAGGGAGCCCGATGCGGGACTCGATCCCAGGACCCTGGGATCATGACCTGAGCCGAAGGCAGACGCTTAACCATCTGAGCCACCCAGGCGCCCTGTAATATTTTTTTTTAAGCTAGGCTAAACATGTATATGACAGCTAACACTTAATATGCAGCCTCTATGCGCCAGGCTTTCTAAACCCTTACATGAAATAATTCATTTACTCCCTACAACAGCTCTAGGAGATAAAAGCCATGATCTCTACTTCGTGGATAAAAGAGGCTCAGAAAGATTAAGTGACATTTTAAAGGTGACACAGTTAGTAATGGTGATAGCAGGATTTGAAAATGGGCAGCCTGGCTCTGGAGGCTGTGCTCACGGCCAACGAGCGAAGGGTAAGTCACAGCCTAAGATCCAGATCAGGGGTCAGCACACGTTTTCTGTAAAGTGCCACATAGTCCCTATTTTAGGTTTTGCAGACCATACTGTCTTGTCACTGCTCAGCTCTGGAGTAGTGCAAAAGCAGCCACAGACAAGATATAAACAAATTAACTTTATGGAGACTGAAATTTGAATTTCATATAATTTTCATATGTCGTGAAATACTCTTCTATTTTTCCCAACCATTTACATTTTTAAAAACCTTTGTGGATATCAACGAACTGATTTTTTTTTTAATTTTATTTATTTATTCGTCAGAGAGAGAGAGCACAAGCAGGGGGAGCGGCAGGCAGAGGGAGAAGCAGGTTCCCCGCCGAGCAGGGAGCCCGATGCGGGGCTCGATCCCAGGACTCTGGGATCATGACCTGAGCCAAAGGCAGATGCTTAACCAACTGAGCTACCCAGGCGCCCCTCAATGAACTGATTTTAAAGCTTATATGAAAAGGCAAAAGACCCAGAATAGCCAACAGAATATCGAAGCAGTAAAAAGTCACAGAACTGACACGATCCAACCTCAAGACCTACTATAAAGCTACAATATGATATTGGCAGAAGAACAAATAAATCCATGGGACACAATAGAGAGTCCAGAAATAGACCCATGTAGATAAAGTCAACTGATCTTTGACAAAGAAGCAAAGGCAGTACAATGGAGAAAAGATAGTCTTTTCAACAAACAGTGTGAATAAGTGGACATCCACATAAAAAAAAAAAAGAATCTAAAAATGTAAAATCCATTTTTAGCTCACAGGTCATCCAAAAACAGGCATAAGGCTGGATTTAGCCCATTGGCCATTATTTGCCAACCAACGCGTGATCTGTACTGCTTACTGTAAAGAGATCATCAAGCTTAAACAGGAAAATGGCATCTCTGGTGATCAGCAATAGCCTTTAGCCCCAGGAACCCCAGATGGGAACCTGGGACCTACCTCCAGATTGTCAGGTAAAGGATCATTGGTGCTGGAAGCCACCTATCTCCTGGTCTTTGAGAAATGTCCTATTCCGTACATCTCCCAGTTCTCCAGGCTCCAAGCCTGAGATACAAAAAAAAAAAAAAATCTCTCCTCAAAGAAACCCTTTGGTCCCCTGCCATAAAAAGTAGTTTCCTTTAAAAAAGATTTTTATGACTGTGAATACACTCAGCGCTCTATAATTTCTAAAACAAAAACAAAAACAAACAAAAACCTTTAAGTCAAATAATATAAGCAGAAAATCTAGCCCGGTGCCTGCACAAATATATACTGAAATATGTTCATTTTGATGAAAGGTGCTGTTCATTATCAAAACAGTCCAGAGAGAAAGATGTCATTATTAGCATCATTTTGTAGAAGTTAAAATTTTTCTTTCAAGAAGTAGGACTGGATTGAGCTTCCAATCTGCTGACTCTAGATCTAAAATGTTTTAAAGGGGCTCAAAGGAGCCTGTTTTTGAAGACAATAGATGGATCCCTACATTTTTTCCTGCAACCACTATGGAATCTTCTGGGCATTAATTTTTTGCTCTGCAGACATCCTAGTGTGCATTTCCACACTCCACGTGTGTGTATGCATGTGTATACATGCACCTCCACTGGGACTCATAAAGGCAGCAAGAACTTGAGAAGTCAATAGCCAAAGAGAAAGGAAGTGAAGAGTGTGGACCCAACATTTGATGCTGGTTTTACCCTAGAAACATTTGCCAAATCTTGGACAAGAGATATCAGCAGGTAAGAGGCTAACATGCAGTGCAGAGCTTGGGCAGTTCTGTGGAGCTAGAGGAAAACACTGAAATTTAATGCCCATCAAGGAAGAGGGGCCTAGTAAATTTCCTAGGTTTCAGTTGGTGCTTCAAAGAGCTAGACCCTTGGAGTAGGAATAAACTTGAGATAGACCATCCTCCAAATAGATGGAAGTTGGCTTTGAATCATTTTTATTCTCGGTTAGATTAAGGTGATCTGCCCCTACCTGTCTACCCTTATGAAGGAAGATAGCACCACTTACAACATGGAATTATATTTCTAATGCTTGGCTTTCAGTTAAAAAAAATTACCAGGAAACAACACCAAATAAACAGAAACCAAGAGAGATTAAAAAAACAAAACAGACAATAGACAGTGAAAAGTGGTGGACTAAGAAATGAGTAACATCCACAGCTCTGTTAGCCTGGTGTCTTTTTCCCAGTTAGAGTGAGAGGTGAACCAATCAGATATTCAATCAGGAAATGAGAAAGGCTAAAATATGCTCTTCATTTACTCCTGGCTGGCTGGACATTTACACATGTGCTAGAAAGACCTAAGAGAGCCCTAGGTAAAGAGAAACTTGAGAATTGATTGAATCTTTGTGCTCCTTCCCCAACCTACACACAGACCAATAAACAGAGCCTTACAAACCCAAGGCGTTTGAGCATGACCTGTCTGAATCACTGACTGATCACTCAAGTGTGTAGACCCAGGGCTGGCTACTAGGATGCCAGGTTAAAGAGATAAAAATAAGAAATAAAAACCTGATCAAAGACATCAGTGGCTACACACCATGAAGGACACCGATTCCACTGTTTATGTCTAGGAAAGTTCGTAAAAACCTTCAGAAAAATCAAATCCAGAATTTTGACATTTTATTGAACATGTCCAATTTGCAACCAAAAATTATTAGACATGCCGTGTAACTGAAAAGTGAGTCTTGTACTTAGGGAAAAAAAAAAATGCAGTCTATGGAAATCAGTTCTGATTGGACCCAGATGTTGGATTTTGCAGGCAAAGTTTTCAAAGCAGCTATTGTATATATGTTCAAGGAATTAAAGAAAAATAAAGACTAAAGACTCAACAAATAGAAGTTATTAAAACAAAAGAAATCCAGAGTTGAAAAATACAATACTGAAAGATTTACTGGATTGGCTCAGCCACAGACCTGAGATGGTAGGAAAAAAAAAATGTGTAAACTTCAAGACAGATCAATAGATCAATAGAAGGTACATTTCTGAAAAATACAGAAGAAAAAAGATTGAAGAAAAATAAACAGAACCTCAGAGATCTGTGGCTACTGCCAAACACATAAACATATAGGTAATGTGTCCCAGAAGAAGCAGAGAAAGAGGCAGAAAGGGATTTGAAGAGATTATGGCTGAAAGCTTGCCACATTTGAAGAAAAATATTGAGCCACAGATCAAAGAAGATGGGGGAAAAAAGAGAACAACAAACCTTTAAGGTAGGAAAAACACAAAGAGAATTCTACCTACTTTAACTGTAATAATTCATGTGTCTTGGTGTAGTTCTAAAGCCAAGGAAAAAATTTCAAGAATAGCAGAAGAAAATCACATACAGGAGACCAACATCATGATTAACAGTCAACTTATCAGAAACAATGGAGGCCAGAAGACGGTGGAATGACACATTCTAAATGTTACAAGGAAAATGATCCCATATAGAAGCATAGCAACATAAGAAGGAATGAAGTACAAAGAGAATGAATATGTAGATAAGTTCAAGATAATATTGACTGTATAAAACGGAAGCCAGCAAACAATGGCCCATGGGTCAAATCTGCCCACAGCCTATTTTTGTATGGCTCTCTAGAGAAGAATGGTTTCTACATTTTTAAAAGTTAAAAAAAACGAAGAAGTACATGTGATAGAGACCATGCATGAGCCAAAACCTAAACTATTTACCATTTGGCCATTTATAGAAAAAATTTGTCACCCCCAATATAAACAATAAAAATAATGTAGTGTGGAGTTTAAAACATATGGACATCTTGCTGTGTGGGCAGATTTGCAGAGAGCAAATGGAGTCACACTGATAAGGTTTTTCCTTTATCTGGTAAATGATGAATGTACTCATTTAATTCGATTTTAATAAGTCAAGGATGCATGTTGTGATTGTAAATGCCACAATCACAACAAAACCACGTATAATCAGCAAGCTCATGTTGGGCAGGGTAGGGTGCTGGAACTGAGACCGTAAAAATATGTAATCCAAAGAAGGCAAGAAAGAAGGAGAAAGGATCATAAAATACATAGGACACATGGGAACCTAAACAGATATCCTATTTAAACACACTTGGGAAGACCAGAGAAGAAAAGCTAAAGGGAGGTGTAGGAGACCTTCCTTCAGCATCTAAAGGGGGGCTAGCCTTGTTCCATGTGACCCCCAAACCAAGAATGGACCCATGGAAATAGGTCATCCTTGGTAGAACAGCCAGAGCTCCTGCAACAAGAATGGGCCCCTCGGGGCACTGGTCCAAGCAGAGACGAGGGATCAGGGCAGGCAGGTGGCACACACACCAGGCAGACGTTGGGAGCTTGGTCACCCCTGATCTGGTCAGTCCATGCCTCTGTTTCCTCACCTAAAGATGAGGTTTCGTACTACCTGCCTTGTGGGACTACTGGAAGGATTAAATGCATGCAAACATAAAACATGGTATCAGACGCTGGTGAAGGTCCAACCAGGGAGATGGTGAGCACAGACCACTTTTCAGACCCTTCCAACCTCAAGAATTCTGCCATTTCCTCATAGAACTACAGAGTTCATGTTTTAACTTGATGATCTGAATCAATTGTCTGCAGGGGGGCTGTGTCTGGAATCCAAATATTAAGTGTTCAGACTGGAAGACCCAGCTGGAAACTCAGGACCCCTGGGTGCTGTCCCCACGGATCCTGGAGTGACTTGGCCCTTACTCCAGTCCTCTGCGTCCCACCAGGTAAATGGGGAGAAAAATTCTTGCCTATTCCCACAGCACCCCAAAGTATTGTGGAAGAAATAATCAAAGCTCTTGTGGAATGATTGAACCCCATGGATTTTTCCTCGTTTTGAAGGTTGTCTTAGCCTTAAGCTCATGGATCTACAAAGGGCTTTGAGCTCCCTGAAAGACTCCCATCTCAATAAGGTCAGGAAGGGAAAAAAACATGTACTTTTCCACCCTGATGGGAATGAAAGAGAAAGACATCTGTGCACACTGGGAGAAAGAGGTTCGGCTGAAATCAGTCATCCAAGTAGGAAGAGCCATGACCACTGGGGTTCTGGAACCAACAAAGAGCCATTGGAGCATCACATCTGGCTAGGTAAGGTCGCACATGAGTCTCCTTAGGGATGCACCTTCTGAAGCAGAGGTTCTCAACCCAACACCTGCTGCCCCCCGAAGACAGACACTCAGGTTTGATGGGCCTGGGGTGGGACCTGGGTATCCTGGGCACCAGCAGTTTTTAAAGGTCCTTTGGGAGATGTGCCTTTGAGGTTGAGAGCCCCAACTCTTCAGGGAAACCCAAAATGTGTTAGCCCAACAGATGGCCAGGGGTAGGTAGGGTGATTTCAAAAGCAAAAGTAAAACAGCAGGGCGCCTGGGTGGCTCAGTTGGTTAAGCGACTGCCTTCAGCTCAGTTCATGATCCTGGAGTCCCAGGATCGAGTCCCGCATCGGGCTCCCTGCTCCGCAGGGAGTCTGCTTCTCCCTCTGACCCTCCCCCCTCTCATGTGCTCTCTCTCATTCTCTCTCTCAAATAAATAAATAAAATCTTTAAAAAAAAAAAAAAAAAAAAAAAAAAAAAAAAGTAAAACAGCTCATGCTCTCTTAATTGATAGATTTCCTTCATGTTTTTCCACTTATACTGTGTCTGGGGCACCATTTTCCACCCCTATCCCTGTCTTAAGGAAAGACAGCCATTTTGTGACCTCGATCAAGAATTAATCCCTCTGAACCTCAACTTCCTCACCTATAAAATGGGGATATGACTAGTTTCCTGGCCTTCTTCTTGAGCTTGTTTTACAGATCAAAGAACAGAAACTGCTGTGTGAATAGGAGAGGGCTATACCCATGCTAGGGGTGACTTGTCTCCCTGGATGAAAGGAAGGCGCTTGCCCTGGGCAGTTGGGGAGGACTTTCAAGGCCAATACTTATGGAATTAAGGCCACTCTTTGGTGTACATGAAATTCTTGGGCTCTTTGAGAAGTGTAATGTCCTCACAGCACCCCTAAAGGGTAAGTAATAGCAGGATTTATAACCCTGTTAACATTTTTACAGGCTCAAGGAGGCTAAATGACTTCTACCAGCTCACACAGACCACACCGGCAAGGCGGGGGGCCTCCACCAAGCAGTGAGCTGTGCTGGTGACCCGGGAAGGGGAGGGTCCAAGTCAGCCAGTATTTGTCCCCCATACTGTTTGGACTGTAAGCAGGTCTTCTGGGCTTTATCTGTCACTGCATATAGCACCTCCTTCCCATTCACACCCGAGGGCCTGTGGGATGCTGCGGTCACCCGCCAGCAAGCGCCCCACGGGACCACCTGACGGTGCTGTGCTCTGAGGGTCACAGGATGTCAGCGTCCTTCCCTCAGTGTGGTGTTGGTCCCATGCCATAATCTGTGGAAGGTGACATGGAGGACCAGAGAATCTTCCTAGGGTAGCTAGACTAACCTCTGAATGCTTGTCTTAGAAGGGCCAAGGTGGGCAGATCTCTGATATCATCACGTTTAATGTCTCAGGAAACTAAGACCCAAAGAGGTTCGCAAACTTGGCAGAGATCACCCAGCAAGTTACTAAAAAGGCCATGGTGCGGCATGATTTTTCCTTAACCTGGTCTGATATGCTTTCCTTCGGACCAAAGTCTTTTTGAAAGAAGGTTCTAAAAAAGGCTTATTATGTGTGTTGTTGTGTAGCCTGAGTTCCCAGTTTATGGAAACATATTCTTCTGTCCTGTCTATAAGACCAGTTTTTTTAGCTGCCTTAACTCATCAGTCAATCTCAGTTTATCATGAGGATGCCAAAGAATGGTATAGGATTAATGCTGTCACAACCTCTGGGTAGACACATCCTCTACTCTGGTGATTGTACAAGACACATGAGAGATGATTTGGGAAGTCCCAAACCAACATTCTCTACATACTCCCTGTCCTGAGCTGACGACCCCAGGGAGACCCCACCACCCAGGACAGAGTCCATTCCAGACAGAGGCCGGTGCACCCTCCTGTCTCCCTCTCCTGAGGCCCACCCAGTATCAAACATCATACCCCCTATGCCCCAGGAGAGGGAAGAAGGCTCTAGGGAGCAGTTCTAACAGGAGAGGGCATATTCACAGCTGACTTTTGAGGTTTTGCCCCTGGCTCATTTTATGACCTCAGATGAGGAATGCTTGGCTTGTAGATTGTGTTTTCCTTGGCTTCCTCAGGATCACAGTTAAGGCAGGCCCAGAGCCAGGAAAGACAACCCGAAGAAGAGGGTCCACTAGTGAAGGTGAACAAGTGGTCCCTCAGCAGCCCAAGCCCGGACTCCTCCTCCCACACTAATCTCCATGATCACTCCCAGCTCCAGCAACCCCAGCCAGAGCTTTAAAGGGGACCAGGGACCTTCAAAGCTAGACGTGGGCGTAGCAGTGATTAGTGAGCTCCAACAGGAAGGGAATCTCAGGGAGCTGTGTGGGGGCCTCATGCCCCCCTCATTCAGAAGGGTCTCCTCCCAGAGATAACTGGGAGGTTCTGGTGTGAAGAAGAGAGCACTGTCCTCACTGAGATGCAAGAACATAGGAGGAGATGGTTGCCTAAGGCAAGAGAAAAGCACACGGCCTTGCCAGGGCCAAGCAAACTCCCTGCTGGGCCTCTTTCTTGGAGCCAGGCACACAAATTCACCAGCGTGCTACCTCTTCCCATGCATGGCCTTGTATGTCTGAAGCTGGCTGACTCATCCTGCCCAAAATACTGCTTGCATTAGGCCACCCCCTGCCCCAAAGAACCTTTAATAGCTCCCCATTGCCCACATAGCGAATCCAAATTCCAGGCTTGCTATGTGACCTTGGGCAGGTCACTTAACCTGACCTGCCTAAGGGTTCAGTTTTTGTTAACGTTTAAAAAAAAAAAAATTGGGAATAATCCTTTTAGAGGTCTCTTTAAGCCAAAAGACACTAGGATAATCTCTATCATTTTTGGATTTCAAAATCCTCCCCCAATACCAACCCTGCCCTCCACTCAGTGGACCTGCTCCCTGCACTAGGCATGCTGCTCCCCGACTTGCATGCCCTCCCCATGCCTGTGTTTATCTGGATCCCATGCAGCCCTCAGAGCACGTGAAACTTCTGCATCCCACGTTCACCTCTCCATTTTCTAAAGCCTGTTGCTTTTATTACAGCTACCTCACCTATTTTGGTACTTAAATCTTCTCCAGTGATTTTATGCAAATCAGTTCTCTCTCTCTCCAGAGGGTTCCTTCCTATCTACCAGCCAGGCTCAGCTCAGCTCGGGTTCTTGGAAGGGTGCTCAGACACTTCACTGTCAGTAACAAAAATGCAACTTGATGAAAAGGATGATTGACAATTAAGTCCTAAAAATCTACAAGGTGCAGATGACATCCCAGGAAAGTAGGACTCCTGAGCCCCCCAGAGAAAATCCCTTAGCTGGGCATGCTGCTCAGAGCAGGAATTTAGAGGGAAGTGAGTGGGTTTGGGGCAGGGGTGGGGATGGGGATGGAGGCATTTGCTGTAGAAGAGAGTCTGACACTGAGTTCCGGGGATGGCTGGGCCACCAACTAGATAAGGGACTCTAGCAAGTCCCCGCCCCTCTCTCCTCAGTAACTGGAAGAATCTGGGCTACCAGAAGTTCTCCAGGGTTGCTTTCTACTCTTATTTGGAGAGAGTATTTCTAGAAGGCTGGGCTGGCAAACTTCAGGAAGGACTCTAGGCCTCTGTAAGACAAACGTTGACTAGCTTTACTTGTTCTAATAGGGAAGAGGTATTCCTTTCCTCACACGATGGGTTCACCCAGCTCCCACCTTTGGCTTTACAGCGACAGGCCTGGCGTGGGTGTGTACCAAGGCAATGAGTTTTCATTCCCCAGCATGACAGTGTCCCGGGGAACTGCTGACCCATTCCAGGAAAATGGAATTCTAGCAAATATTGTGCTTTATTAGATACAGTGATTTCTTGCCAGCTGCAGTTTTGAGGTAATACTGTTTGTTTTATACACCCAAACTTTCAGAACAGGAACTTGTTTCCATGTGTGTTGTTGGTTGAGCCCATTCAAAGCTTTAGTAAGAGCTGAATTGTGATTCTTCCCTCCCTTGGGCTGGCCTGCAATGCACGGTGGTGGGGAGAAGCCCTGTCTTAGGACTCAGGCTCAAGACTGAATTCTGGCTCTTGTACTTATAGTAGATAACCTTGGGAAAGTTACTTAATTTCTGAGTCTCAGTTGTCTCATTTGTAAAATGAGGATATAATAGTATATCCCTCTTACAGGGAAGCTGTTAAATATGTACAGTGGTTAGTGTGGGGCTTGTCTGGCTCTTCTAGGGAAACTCACACTGTGACTTTAGTTTGAAGTGACCCTCAAATGTCAATTTTCCCAGTGCCAGGCAGAATGACATTTATAAAGTTTCTGAAGACAGGCATCTTCATCCTAGGCCCTGAAGAGTCTAACAAGTAACTTTTGGAGGAGTCTGAGTAGCACACAATAAAAAATAACTAAACACAGAAAGAAACAAGGTATCCAGGATCAAGAATTAGCAGGAAAAAAAAATAGAGCAGAAACAGATCCAAGACTTTGGATATTGAAATTATCAGACCAAAATTATAAAACTACTATGTTTAAAAAAAAAAGAGAGAGAAAACTTGATATTTATGGGAACATAAAATTATTTTTAAAAGTAACATTGTAAATTTGGTACAGAACTAAATGTAAATTAAATTTGAAAAATAAAGCCAATTTTCAAAATCTTCAATGATTGGGTTTAACAGCAAATTGGATACAACTGAGAGAACGGACAAATTAGGGCATGTGTCATAATAAATTACTTAGAATGCAGTATAGAAAGACAAAAAGATGGTATAGTTGGACAAGAGGCTAAGAGACATGGTATATAAAGAAAACCAGACAAACATTTAATTGGCACTACAGAAGGAAAAGACAGAAATAATGGAGTAGAAGCAATATTTCAAGAGATACTGGCTGAGAATTTTTAAAATTTATAAAAGATAGCAAGCCATAGACTCAAGATCTACTATAAATGCCAAGCAAGATTAATTCACGGAAATTAATGAAATAGGAAACATACAATTTAGATGGTGGTATATTTTTCCAAAGATGGCCATGGCATTTCCTTCTATCCTGCATGTCCCTTGGCAATGTGGCTTTTGCCACTCTTCTCCCCCCAACCCCCAAGAGGTGAAGTCTATTTCCTTCCCCTTGTGTCTAGGCTGGCCCTGAAACTTGCACTGACCTATAGAAGCAGCAGGAATGACTCTTGAGCCTAGGCATTAAGAGGCCCTGTGACTTCAATTTTTGCTCATCTGGGGCCCTGAGTCACAAGGTACAGAAGCCCAGGCTGTCCTTACAGGAAGGCCATGTGGAGGAGCGCACAAGGACATCTCAGTACCAAGTCCCCAGATGTGTCATTTTAGATCCTCCATGTCAGTCCCATACAACACCATATGGAACAGGGACAAGATATCCCACCTGAGGTCTTCCCAAATTGCAGATCCACTGAATTGTGGGTTGCCATTCATCAATAAGATTTAAGGTAATTTGCTCTGCAGCAACAGACAAGGATGACATAGATGATCAATAAAGCCAAAAATTAGATCTTTGAAAAAACTAACAAGGTAGACAAACCTCTGACAAAATGAATCAAAGAAAAAGGAAGAAGTCGCAAATAGCCAGTATTGGAAACAAAAAGAGGGCATGACTGCAGAAGCTACAGACATCAAAGAAATAACAACAGAAATCCTATATAAAATCATGCAAAAAATTTGCAAATTTACTTGAAATGGACCCATTCCTAGAAAAACAAAACTTTCCAAAACATATTTACAAGAAATAAAAGATATGAATTCTATGACCATTAAAAAAATTGAGTCACTAGTCAAAAATCTAGCAAAAAATAATATTCCAGGCCCAGATGGCCTTATTGGTGAGTTTTATTTTTAGATGTTTAAATATTCCACCTAACTGGTGGAATTATTATTATTATTTTTTTTAAGTAAACTCTACCCTCAACATGGGGTCAAACTCACAACCTTAATATCAAGAGTCACATGTTCCACCAACTGAGCCACCCAGGCACCCCTAGTTCCATTCATATTAAAAACTATTCAAGACAGAAAAATAGGAACACTTCCAAATTCATTTTATGAGAATGTATAACATTGGTATCAAAATTAACAAGGGTAGAGGGGAAAAAGAAAATGCAGTTCAATTTCATTCATGAACACATAAGAAAAAAAAATCCTACATGAGTGTTAGCACACTAAATCAGCAGTACACTTGACCCGTGAGCAAAGTGGGGCTTGGGACATGGATCCTCCCCATAGACAGAAATCCATGTATAATTTTTGATTCCCCCCTATATTTACTAATAGCCTACTGTTGACCAGAAGCCTTACCAATAATATAGTCAAGTAACATATTTTATATGTATTCTAATCTGTATTTTTATAATAAAGTAAGCTAGAGAAAAGAAAATGTTAAGGGGCGCCTGGGTGGCTCAGTTGGTTAAGTGTCTGCCTTCAGCTCAGGTCATGATCCCAGGGTCATGGGATCGAGTCCTGCATCGGGCTCCTTGCTCAGCGGGGAGCCTGTTTCTCTCTCTCCCTCTGCCCCTACCCCTGCTTGTGCTTGCTTTCTCTCTCTCACTCTGTGTCAAATAAATAAAATCTTAAAAAAAAATAATTTAAAAAAAGAAAATATTAAGGAAGAGAAAATAAGTTTAAAGTACTATACTGTGTTTATCAATACCATAAGCTAACATCATCTGTTTACAAGATGAATCATCTGGCAGTACCTAGATACAAAACACTGCAGATGGTGTGTGTTTTACAAATAACAGACATCAAGAATGAAGAGATAATGTATGGTAAGTTTTGATAACTTTTTATAATAGATTTATATATATTTTAATGGTTATTACCATTAATAGTAGACTAGTGATAAAATAGACTAGTATCTACATATAATTAATGCATTCATGACATTTCTAACTTTTTAAAAATGTTTTTGATATTTCTAGGCTGTGTGGTTTGTCAGTGAGTTTTTTTTTCAAATTGTCGCACATCTCCAAAAAATTTTCCAAAAGTTTATAGAAAGAAATTTTATATAAGTGGACCCACATGGTTCAAACTCATGTTGTTCTAGGGTCAATGGTATATAAAGACAAAATATACCATGACCAACTTGATTTTATTCCAGGAAAGCAAGGATGGCTCAATATTAGCAAATCTATTAATATAATTCAAAAAATAATAACTCTAAGGGGGAAATATGATTATTTCCATAAATATTGGAAAGACTTTCAACAAACTTTAACATTCTTTCCTGATAAAAATAAATACACTCAAGAAAATAGAAATTTATGGATACTTCATTAATGTGAACACACATAAACACATATATGTATTGTATGCCTTTATGTATGTATGTATGATTCCCAAAGGCTACCATCCAACTGAATAGGGAAACATTTTCCTCCTGCTAAGGTCAGGAACAAGGTGAGAATCCCCACTATCACCATTGCTACTTAACACTGTATTGAAATATTAGCCAATGCAATCAGGAAAAAATAAATAAAGGTAGAAGAATTAGAAGAGAAGGAAAACTGTTTCTATTGTTGATGATATGGGTGTATACTTGCTATAGAGAATTAATGATAAAACTAATTCAACAGTATAAAAATTTAGCAAGATAGAAAGTATAAAATTAATATATAAAAAGTAAAAGCCTTTGTATATATCAACATATGAGCTGGCCCAGTTAGAAGTATAGTGGAAGATGGAAAAAAAACCATAATAAAATTTAAGTACTTTTGAATAAGCTTAGTTCCATTTTACAAATTTAAGGCAATTTCAATAAAAATACCAATGGATTTTTTTTCTAAAGTTAGGCAAATTGAATCTAGAGTTCATTTGGAAAAATAAACATGCAAAAATGGCTATTAAAAAGCCTGAAGATCGGGGCGCCTGGGTGGCTCAGTGGTTAAGCATCTGCCTGCAGCTCAGGTCATGATCCCAGGGTCCTGGGATCGAGTCCCACATCGGGCTCCCTGCTTGGCGGGGAGCCTGCTTCTCCCTCACCCTCTACTGTTCCCCCAGCTTGTGCTCTCTTGCTCTCTCTGTCAAATAAATAAATAAAATCTTAAAAAAAAAAAAAACCCTGAAGAAAAGAGCAATGAAGGTAAGTGAAGTAGATTGCAAAATGGCCACAAATTCCTCCTATTCTTGAATTCACGTCACTTTGCAACGTAACATTGCTGCTGTTTCCAGCAAGAGAAGTCTATTTCTCCCCTACTTAAATCTGAGATTGGCCATATGAATTGCTTTGGCCAATGGGAATTATCAAATAGTACTTTATGTATTTATTGTATTTAAGTATTTATTGAGAGAGAGCACGAGCATTCTTGCTTGCAAGCAAGCAAGGGTGAGGTGGGGCAGAGAGAGAGAGAAGGAGGGAGAATCTTAAGCAGGCTCCACACTCATCGCGGAGCCCCACGCCGGGCTCTATCTCGGGATCCTGAGCTCACGACCTGAGCTGAAATCAAGGGTGGGAAGGTTAACTGACTGAGCCACCCAGGCGCCCCATAATGGGACATTATCAAACATGTTGTAAGCAGAGTCTTGAAAAGTGCTAGCTCACCAGGACTTAACCCTTTTTCATTGCTTTTCTGGAACCTGAGACCACGTGGTCTTTAAAAATATGAAAAGAAGGATGCCTGGGTGGCTCAGTTGGTTAAGTGTCTGCCTTCGGCTCAGGTCATGATCTCAGGGTCCTGGGATTGAGTCCCACCTCAGGCTCCTTGCTCAGTGGGGAGCCTGCTTCTCCCTCTGCCTGCCGCTCCCCCTGCTTGTGATCTCTCTCTCTGACAAATAAATAAAATCTTTAAAAAAATAAATAAAAATATTAAAAGATACTCAGCTTTCTTTTTTAACCAGAGAAATTAAAATTAAAATACCATTTTCACATGTGACCTTAGCAAATTCTAAAGCTTGACTAGATACTCCATTGTCAAACTATTGGGGAAGAAGGCATTTTCACATATATTGCTGATGTGTATGTAAAAATGGTACAATCCTTATGGAGGGAAATTTGACAATATCTAACAAAACTGTGTACTTACCCTTTGACCCAGAAATCCCAGTTCTGGGAACTTATCCTAAGCTATACCTCCAACAACATGAAAAAGACATATGCACATGATTGTTTATGACAACACTACTTATAATAACAAAATATTGGAAATAACCTAATGCCTACATTAGGAGACTCATTGAATATATGGTAATAATGGAATGTTCTACAGTTGGAAAAAAATGAAAAAGATCTGAACGGATACAATTTCAGAATATATTAAGTGAAGAAAATTAAGATACAAAAAAGTGTATAGTTGGTTATCATTTGTGCAAGAATGAAGAAAAAATAAAGTTTATTTGTATAAAGAAATATAGAAAGGATATGAAAATAATGAAATTAGTTACTTACAGGAATAGGTGGAAATGGGATAGAAGGAAGGGCTAGAGAAGGGGATGGGACTTCTCCAAGTGTATTTTTTCACATTAACATGGTTCAAAAGTCAGAACTATGTTTTATATATTCAAAAAATAAAGTAAAATCAACAAAAATAGGAGAAACCCTATAACTGAATATAAACAGAGACAAACTTAACTATATGTCAAATATATAGCATAACCATACAGAGAGAACAAAAGAAAAAGAATTAATCCAAGTAATTTTGAACAAAGTGTTTTGATTATACACCCTGAGTAGGATATATTCTAAGGACAAAAGAATGGCAAAGAAATTGTGGTGGTGCTATTGTTAGAGCAATTAGAGCAATTCTTTCTTTTTTTTTAATTGGAGCCCAATTGGGGCTTGAACTCATCATGATCCTGAGATTAAGATCTGGGCTGAAATCAAGAGTTGGACACCCAACTGACTAAGCCACCCAGGTGCCCTTATTGTTAGAGTGATTCTGATGTTATGTTGTATGTATCATAGGACTCAGTAAATGAATAGATTTATTGATGTTTTTGTAACCTTGATTTGCAGTGAGTGGGAAGGACAAAACCAATCTGAAATGTGGGAAGGAGATGAAAGTCCAACTCTAACTGAAGTTAGAGATAATCTGTATACATTTATTTTTTTAAAAAAATTTAAATCCAGTTAATTAACATATAATGTATTATCGGTTTCAGAGGTAGAGATCAATGACTCATCAGTCTCATATAATACCTAGTGCCCATTACATCACATGCCCTCCCCAGTGTCCATCACCCAGTTACTTCATCCCCCCACCCCCTCCCTTCTAGCAACTCTCAGTTTGTTTCCTATGATTAGGAGTCTCTTATGGTTTGTCTCCCTCTCTGGTTTCATCTTGTTTTATTTTTTCCTCTTTTCCCCTATGATCCGCTGTTTTGTTTCTTAAATTCCACATATCAGTGAGATCATATGATAATTGTCTTTCTTTGATTGACTTATTTTGCTTAGCGTAATACCCTCTGGTTCCATCGATGTCATTGCAAATGACAAGATTTCATTTTTTTTTTTGATGGCTGAGTAGTACTCTATTGTGTGTGTGTGTGTATAGACATATACACATGCAGATATATATATATATATATATCCATTCTTTATCCATTCCCTGTCAATGGCCACCTGGGCTCTTTCCATAGTTTGGCTATTGTGGACATTGCTGCTATTAACATTGGGGTGCAGGTGCCCCTTTGGATCATTACATTTGTATCTTTGGTGTATACATTTTTTAAAAACAAAACTGTACTTCCTAGCTATGTGCACTGAGTAAGCTTGGACATAATGACACTCCAGCAGCAATGAACACCCCTACCACCTAGATCTTGGTTTCTAAATAAAATCCCCCACCAACTGGAACCTTGAAGAAATGGCTAATTGCATGGCTGAAAAAGGAAAAATATAAGATTTGTTGGAATAGCTTGTTTCATAAAGCTAAAAGGTACTTAAAAAAACAGATGGTGAAACAGGAGGCCATGTGAAGGGGTCTTGCTGACCAAATCCATAATTACTTGAGCATCAAAATGAATAATGACTTGAATGGATTATAATACCCTGATTAATGAAAGAATCCATAAATCCATTTTATATTAAAAAGACAAAACTTTTATCTTTTATATTAAAAAGATAAAAAGAGTGGGATAGAGACAAGAATTTTTTTTAATGGGAGAGTGCCAACTAACAGTATTAGAAGGAATGAGATATATATATATATTTTTTTTAATTTTATTTATTTGACAGAGAGAGACACAGCAAGAGAGGGAACACAAGCAGGGGGAGTGGGAGAGGGAGAAGCAGGCTCCCCGCAGAGCAGGGAGCCCGATGTGGGACTCGATCCCAGGACCCTGGGATCATGACCTGAGCCGAAGGCAGACACTTAACGACTGAGCCACCCAGGCGCCAATGAGAGATATTTTTAAATCACCATTTTATAGTCACCCTGGTAATAATCAATTCAGGCAAGAATCATCAGTGGCTGAGAAAACCATGGAGTATAAGAATAGTCACATAGTATCACAATATCTCCTTACAAATAACTTATAAATCACATGACGGAAGGCACCTTTCCAAGGGAGAAATGAGGCAGACACACTTTAACCAAATTGCCAAACTTAATGTCACCTAAGTAGGGTATTTACCAACATCACATGTATCCCCCAGTGGAATAAATCAAGGACACAACATGACCTATTTTGTATTTCTGCCCAAAGAGTTTAATCTGATTCGAACTATAAAGAAATAATTGGGACAAATCCAAATTGAAGTGCACATACACAAAAAGCCAGCCTAAAGTTTTCAGTGACACAAAAGAACAAACCAACCAAAGGCTAAAGAACTGTTCTAGATTAAAAGAGGTGGAAAAGGCAGGGCAAGTAAATGCAATATGTGGTCTTCAGTAAATCTAATAATTAGTGACTGAAAACATGAACAAAATAATAAAAAGTCAATTAACTTATCACATTAAATTTAAAGGAGTCAATCACATAATCATCTCAATAAGTGCAGAAAAAGTATTAGATAAAATCAATATCCACTCATGATTTTTTAAAAACCTCTTAACAAATTAGTAATAAAATAGATCTTCTTAGTCTCATAAAGAGTATCTACAGAAAAGCCTATGGCAGACACTATACGTACTGACAAAACATTAAACACTTTCTTTTTGAACTTGGGAATAAGCATCACTTCCATGAAAAATTGTAGTGGAACTGGCACAGGAAGGCAAAAGAAAGAAAAAGTATGTAGATTGAAAAGAGAGCAACAAAATGGTCATTATTGGCAGGACTGAGTATAGAGAAAATCCAAAAGAATATACAGATAACTTATTAAAATTATAAGAATTTAATTGGGTTCAAAATTAATATATACAAATCAATTCTGTATACCAATAAACATTTTCGAAATAAAAATTTAAAAATATACCTATCATACAACAAAATATCATATGCCTAAGAATAAATTAAACCAAATGTGTGCAAGACCTCACCAAAGAAACTATAAAACTTTGAGAAGTATTAAAGAAGATAGATCTAAACATGTTCTTGGTTTGGAAGGCTCAGTATTGTAAAGATGTATGCTTTCCCCAACTTGATTCATGGAATTCAAAGCAATTTCAATCAAAATCCCAGCAGGTTTTTTGGGGGTAGAAAGTGACAGAAAGTAAAATTTATATGGAAGTTCAAAGTCATTTCTAAGAAGAAAAAACAAAGACCTGTTTTCCCAAATAATAGAACTTACTATAAAGCTGTAGAATTAAGACAACGTGGGCGCCTGGGTGGCTCAGTCGTTAAGCGTCTGCCTTCAGTTCAGGTCATGATCCCAGGGTCCTGGGATCGAGCCCCGCGTCGGGCTCCCTGCTCAGTGGGAAGCCTGCTTCTCCCTCTCCCACTCCCTCTGCTTGTTATCCTGCTCTCGCTCTCTCTCTCTCTCTCTGTCAAATAAATAAATAAAAATCTTAAAAAAAAAAAGAATTAAGACAACATGCTCAATAGCACAGGGGTGGACAAATGGACGAGACGAATAAAGCCAAGTTTTGAAACAGATACAAGCACATCCAAGCCCTTTATATAGAAACAGATGGGGCTCTTCTCAGCGGTAAGGAAACAATGGACTTCTCCATAAATGGTGCTGGGACAGCTACATATTTTCATGGGAAAAAAAACTGTAATACTGGGTTCCTTTCTTCTACTGGTCACAAAAACTAACCCCAGATGTACTAAAGACCCAAATGAGAAAAGCAAATTTATGAAGTTTTAGAAGGAAATATAGGATAATATCATTATGACTGTAAGGTAGGAAAGGAGTTCTTAAATAAGACACAAAGGGTACAAACCATGAAGGAAAAGATAAAAAGCTTCTAGTAAAAGGTGAAAGATTTATGTGATCTGAAGAGGAACCAGAGTAGAAGATTAAAAACTTTAGAAATAGAGAGATTGAATACCAAACAGACCAACCACCACCTCTACAGCCATCAGCCTAGAACAGTGATTCCAGCTTCCCTACTTTTTGTTCCTGCTTCCAACTCAGGACCAGAGAAAGCCAAATATGTTCCCCAAATGAATCACATAAGATGCCTGGCTTCTCGTTAGCCTGCCTCAGGTTTCCCCATGGCAACAGCCTCCAATCAGAACACACCTGAGGTCTTCCCCTTTACACTATAAGCTTTCCCAATCCCCTGCCTTGAAGTCTCCCGCAAATTTGACTAATGGTGGCTGACTCCCCTGCTTCAGCAATCTAAATCACCTCCATTTGTTCTCATTTCAGTAATCTTCATTTACCTCCCCCAAATTCAGAATTTTGCTCATCTAAAGTCTCCATAAAGAGAGCAGAAAGATAAGTTTCCGAATATATTTGCTGTATACATCGCCCACAAAGAGCAAGTGCACAGCCTGTGTGAAAAACCCCTAAAAATCAATGGGAAGAAAGAAAAACCCATAGAAAAATAGGAAACATGCTTGAACAGGCACTTCACAAAAGAGGAATTCAAATGATCAAACATGAAGAAAAAAAGCTCAGCCTCATTTAGCAATCAGGAAAATACAATCATCCTGTGCATTAAGCATAGCAGGCATTATCATTCTCCCCACCCAGCCCCCCTCTCTGGCCTCGCACTCCACACCCCTACATGTCATGCACCCACTCTCACACACCCCTCCCACCTCGTCCACCCCCAATCAGAGAGGGTAACAGACTTGGACCAAGATAAGCAGCAAGACTGGTGCTTGGACCCCAGCCAGGCTTCTGGGGGCTTGAGAGCAAGTGTTTTCCACTCTGGGCCCAGGTGTCTCATTTGGAGGGGATGAAAAATCATCTTTATGGCTTTCCAAACAAAGAAGGAAGAGCCCGGGGTCAGGAGAAGAGAGGCAGAGAGGAATGTGGCAGAAGCACACTCTTCTCGGAGTTGTTAGCTCAGGAGGAATACAAAGCTCTGACTGGTAGCCCACCCATTCAGTCAGGGTCAGTAGCACTAAAGAATGTAGGCCATCCTTTGGAGTTCATTATCCTAAAGCCTGCCTTCCTGGGTCCTTCTAGCAAAAACAAAGCAAAGCCCATAAATAGTAGTATCCCCATTTTAGGGATGAGATGAAATCAAGGTCCAGGGAGATAGAACTTGCCCGAGGCCACACAGCACAGAGAACTAGAACCCAGGTCTTCGTGCCTCCCTGCACCACACGGCTATTGCCCGTCAGCTCTCCTCACCTAGCCCTAGACCTGCCTCTTGCCCTACAGCCATGGGCACTTGAACCTCAGCATTCCAGCCTGCCTGCGTCTAACCTGTGTGTTCTGGGCTCATGAGAAAGATCTATTCCTCTCTCAAGCTCTGTGCCTAAGCAACACGGGACACCCTCAGGCTGACCCATGGGTTGCCCTCTGAGCCAAAGGCAGACTTACCTTGCCCCGGAAGCAAGAGCAGCCCCAGGAGGAAGACGCGTGGCTGCAGGCCCATGCCAGAATCCTCCTGATGGCCCAGCCCTGGACAAATCACTTGCGCAGATGGAGGCTGCCACTCGTCCTCGTGCTTTTATACTCCTGTGGTCTGATAGTGCGCCTGTCATAAATTTTACTGTGTTCACCTTTGAAAGGGGGCAGTGGCTGGCTGTAAATGATAAGTATTAACATTTAGGCAGAAGATTTCTCAGAGTAGATAGGTCAAAGATGGGTAGCATGTTCTAGACAAAGGCGCCAAAAGACTAGGACCACATAGTCCCCTTCAAATGGCCTCCCAGGATCGTGGACGTACAAAAATCGCCAGTATCGGGGCTCTGACCTGCTGGGAGGAGCTTGGGATTGGAAATACAGGGCTGGAATCCCATATTGACAATAGCTGTGAGATCTTGGGTGAGTCCCTTTATGGGCCTTAGCTTCTCGGCTGTAAGCTATGGAAATAAAAGCCATAAATGGAGTGAAAGTACTTTGTAACAACTGTACACCATAAAGCCCCCTCCGAATGTGATTTCTTGGTGTGAAATGTCTTCCCCCGGTGTCTGAGGAGCACAGCTGGGCTCCCTGGTCTGCATGATCCCAAAAGGTTTGTTTCTGGCCCCGCCTCCAAAGCCATGGGTTGTGGGAGCGCTGGACTGATGTGCACGCCACACATTGATTGTCTGCATGTTGAGTTGAGAGATCCAAGCCAGAGAGGTGAGCCACTGGAACTCATTTGACAGAATTAGCATTTTGCTTCCGGCAATCGAAGTTGAAATGCGGGGCAGGGTCTAAACTGAGCAGTCAGAGTTGGAATTTAAAGCCTGGGTGCCAAAATGCCTTGGGGGTGAAATTCAAATATTTTCCACAAATATCAAGTAACATTTGACTTTGGGTAAATATGGACAAATATATTTAAATCATCCTTACATTTTGGCCACTGTTAGGCAGAAAGGCTGAAAGCCAGACTTCGGAGCTCCAGCTAGGAGTCTGGAGCTGGTTTCTATTGTTCAACCTCAGGTCTTGATCTGCTGACATTTTTTCAGTATGTTTCAAATCACAGTTATAGGTTGGTTGTCTTGAGTAAAAAGTGAGATCTAAGTGGGCGGCCCTTTGTTCCTGGCTCTGTGACATTAAAATGTTGTCTTCCTTTCTCATCTGCTCAATAAAATGTGACTTGTGGGTAACCACTGATTTAGCCATGCCAAAGCCTCAGCCTCAGAGCTGCACGGAGGGCTTGGGTCACACCAGGCATGGGTGGGCACTGCTACAATGGGCCCAGCTGACTATGGGCTGGTTCCAGAGCCTGGAAGAGAGTAATACATACAGAGAAGGAAGAAGAAAATATACCCAAGGAGGGGCTTGCAAGGGCCATTTGGGCATAAATGCTCCTGAACATCGGACACGTGTTATCTTCACCAACTGCCCACAAGTTCAACAAGAAACCCAAAGCTCAAAGCTACTGTCCCATTACTAAGGATGGCAGGAGTCCCTCCATGCCACCAGCAGCTTTGAGGAGCATCCCTAAACCTACTTGGATTGAATGAAAGGTCACTGGTCTCCACTCAGCTGGGGCCAGTTAGAGGTAGGGTGGGACACATCATGGGAAATGGGCAGAAATAGCCTGGCTTTATAATCCATGCATTTGCTTCTACCTCTTAATACTTCTCTGCACAACCACCATGGCCAAGCTGGGTTAGCAAACACACCAACCTCTAACCTCTTCTATATTTAGAAACATTGAGAAATGACTTAAAAATACTTCCAACCTTTGTGAGGCATTTTGGTATAGGACAGACTTAGGTAAAAGAAATCTTGGAATCCGGTCAACACATCAAGGAATCCTCATCAGCTGAGAGGCAGTGGGGGAATAACAACTCTTGGGCACTCTTACCAGGCACTGGGTGCTCTTCACATGCATCAGCTTAATTAGCAGAGTATCTATGTGATCTATTAGCAGCTGTGAAAACACAAGGGCCACTACTCAACAAGCTCCATCACTTTTTAATAAAATTTTCTTCTCCAAGTTTTGCTACTAAAATGTCCTAAGAAGACATATCCCAGGAGGGAAGATGCTCCATTTCAAATGTTAGCAACAATCAGCAGATGTTCCTTTTGGGAAAGGCACGGGCCCATGGATTCAAATCTTCCTGGAGGGTGTCAGTCCATGCCTCCCTCAGAGGGCATCTTGGTGACTGAAGGAGCCGAGTGCTTGCTGTTGTCCAAAAATCCACTAGGGGGTGCTAGACCAAGCCTTGGCCACAGGGCCCACGTGGATTACAGCGGCACTGGCCGCTGAAGAGTGTCTTTCAAACTGGGGTTACGATCTATTATTATCCCATTAATTCAATTTGGTGGATTGCACAGTCCATTAAAAAAAATTAAATAGAATAAAAATATCTGAGGGCACTGCATATAGTAAGGGTAATTGATGTTTTGGGAAACGTTTCAGTCACAGGCGGTGATGCAAAATGCATTTCTTAATATGGGTCAGTAAAAAAGAAATCGAAAATCACTCCCTCAGACAGCAGTAGATCAATTCCACAAAGAAATCCCTAGGCTTCAAGAAAAAGAAAACAGGTTTGTTCTTCCCTCTGGTTAAAGATGCAGCTACGCCGAATTCCCTGTGCTAGCAGCTAAAGACAACGCCTGTGATTGGCTCCGTGACTTGGGAAGAAAGTATAAGTCAAACGTTTTAGCAGTTGTGAGAAGACAGTAAGTGAAATTGTTCTTTTTTTCAATAAGGAAAACCTAGCCCCTGACTCCTGGGTGAGTTCTACCAATGTGACAGAAGTATGTGTCAGCAGCCTATCATCTAGGACAGGATGGGTTCCCATCAGTGCCTATTTTAGGAAAGACCCACAGCTTGAAGGGGAAGGTACACACCAGAATTGTGGGAGGGGTGGGACGATCTATCTCAGAATAATCTGCACTTGTTCCAGTGATGCCCTGAGAATTGTCCGCCCCAAATGATGGCTTTTCTGAAGTACCTACTTGCCCTCACCATGATAGCCTTGTTATCACTCACTCCTTCTGTGTGGAAATAGTCCTATATCCCTGGTGGGCTTCCTGAGGGAGAGGCTGGGCCTTTTGCTTCTTGCCATTTGGGCACCTCCAGAACCCCTCCCTACTAGAGCACCTAGCTCAACGTCCTACATAAGAGGGCCTCACCAAATCTTCATTCATTGGTTGAGTATTCTTCAGAGGTAAGAAGACAACTGGTTTAACCAAGCCTGTGTTCTCCAAGACTTTTCCCAGTCACAGAAGTACAAGGAGGCTTGGCTTAGGAATCTCTAAACACAAACATCATCCAGATGCCAGTGTTCCTGTGTTTACACAACATAAAACCTGTGTGTACACACACATGTAAAACATTGTCCAATGCAAGTAACTGAGCTTATTTAGCTTCCTTTGGGCAGAGGCTTTGCTTATAATCAAACAAGAAGTTTAATTAAGGAGTAAAAAGTAACAGACAAAATTGAGAAGGGACCAGTAACGTATGTCTAAAAGAAATACCATTTTCAAATATCCCAGAACATACACTCCACAAGACCTGGCCTTCTTGTTCTTTGCTATATCCCAGCAGCTAGTACATTGCCTGTGGTAGCAGGCATTCACTGGATGTTGGATGAATAAATAAATGAAAAGCAGAATACAAAGGAAGACACTAAGACTATAAAAAGATCAGCTCAATAGAACAGAATAGAAAAGATGAAAGGGGTAAAAATCATGTTTTAGGATAGAAAACTGAGGAAAAAGAGAGGCACGTGGCCCCAATACCATGAAGTGTGATGGGAAAAAACAATGGAGAAGCAACATGGAGGCTCACAGCTAGTGGCTCTTCTTCAAGGTCACACTGTTATTCGCCTGTGTAATGGTTCTCCATCCTGGCTGCAGATTGGAATCACCTGGGAAGATTTTAAGACAAATACCTCTACCTGTGCTTCACCTACAGACATTCTGAATTAATTGGTCTCGGGTAGGACTTGGTCATTGGTCATTTTTAAAATTCACTGATGGATTCTGATGTGCAGCCAGGGCTGAGGGCTTCTGCTCAGTGGAGCCAGGGCTGCCTGGTGCCCAGCGCTGAAGGATGGAGAGGACTCCGTCTCTGCTGCTGCAGACAATGCAGTGGTCCACAGGACACAGCCTAATGCCTCAAAAGTCTACTGAGAGCTGAAAAAGTCGGACTGACTGGGTGGCCTTTCCAGAGAGGAATCCCATAGGAATGTGGGAGGGGAGGAGCACTGCGACTTATCCTCAGAGGTCAGGGAGTAGATTGGGAAAAGGCCAGCTTCTGGTACCTGGAGAGGCTCAGTCACCAAGCACCAGGATATGTGGGCCAAAGTTCTGGGTCAACCATATGACTCATTATCATCTACAGCCATTTCCTATTCCTCATGTGTTAGTTTCCTGATCTGTGAGTTTGACACATAAATTCCATTCACTGATGTGCAGTGTGAAGAACAGGGCCATGGAGGGTGGGGAAAGGGTAAGATGAGCTGTCTACCACAAGCATACGGGGTATTCCCCCTCTTGCACCAGCCATTACTGCAGAAATGGGGAGCTCCCCATTCACAGATGGGGAGCTCACAGCTTGAGCCCTGACATCCTCTAAGTCAACAGCTACACTTCCTATTGCCCACTCTCTCTCCTCTCCCTTCCACCATCTCCAGACTCAGGCCCCTAGTTGTTCCCAACCTTTATGTCTCCCAGCACATGGATGATGGTGATATGCACACAGAGTGAACAGACAGGGCAATTTGTGGCCTGAGATGATCAGCCGGGGGTCTGGGACAGCCCCCAAGCCCTGCCCCTGGTGGGTCCCTAGGGGGAATCAATGTCTTTGCCCATCTGTACCCCTTAGTGCTTTTACCTCCAAGTGAAGACTTAAATAGCATTTGGTGAGCACCTACTAGGTGCCAGGCACCTTGCTAATCAAACTCATTAATGTTATCTTATTTAATAGTAGCCACATTCCTGAGGGAGTTAAAAGTCTCAGCTAAGGTCATTCAACTAGTGGGTTGTAAAAAGGAGTTTCTGATCCAAGTCTTCTCCCTCTATATCTGTTAGTTTCTCCCTGCATGACTGAGAGATGCTGCTGGTGAAATGGCCTTAAGAGTCCCTTCCGGAGAGAAACCCAGGTAAGGCTCTTCATTCTGCATTGGTGGAGGGCAGCCTCTGACTCATGCACCCAGTTGGGCAGGGGACTCTGGCAGTGTGACTGTTCCCTCCTGGGAGATGAGTATGAGTGGACCACCCAACCTGACCTCCACCCAGCCGGGGCCCTCACTAACCTGCAGAGGAAATGTGGCTTCTCTTGGTGGAAACACCAGAGGCATTGTCCTCCTTGGTACCATCTCGAGAGGACCTGAGAACCAAACAGGGATGCTCTGCTCCATCCCAGCTGGTGGATCCCAACTCTGCTGTGACCTCCTCTCCCCTCCTGGGGAGAATCCCACCCAGAGGCAGGAAAGCAATAGAGATAAGGTCAGAACTGGTCAGAGGGCACCTGGACCTTAATGGCCACCCAGTCACTCCCCTCCCACCCCCATTGCACAGAAGAGGAAACTGAGGCAAAGAAAGAGGCAGGGCCAGTCTGTGATGGGGGCTTGAGATAGGCTTTGGATTTCCTGATTCTTTTCCACTCATCATGTAGCACTGAATCACCCTGACCACTTATAGCAATGGAATTTTTAGTCCAGTTTACAGGTAAGAGACTAAAAACACAGAAAGGATTAGTAACTTGCCCAAGGTTGCTCAACTACCAGAGGTAGTTTGCCCTCTCTATCACAGCCCAGCAGTGGCCAAGTTCAAGCCAGAGGAACTCAGCACAGACCTCACCCTAGCAGATACCACATAAAGCCCAGGGTCTGCATCTCCATTCTGGGAAGGAGGGTTCCATGGAGATAGGCTGGCCGGCATGGCCAGTAGACACTGGCATATAGGAGCTTCTTCTACAGCTGAGACCCCATGTGGCAGAGCTGGTGGAGTCCTCTGCCAACCAAGGGGATCCCAGGGAACTTCTGCTATGTGGCTAATCTTTCTCTTACTCAATTCCCTTTGCATCCTGTCCATGAGAGCGGTGATCTGTTCTTCAAATCCAAAGGGAACAACCAAAGTCTCCCAGACTTTCCTGAGAATCTCGCATGTTTTAGACCATGCTGGGAGGCTCCTGGCTCCTGCAGCCCCAACCACCATGCACTGACCCCACATGCCTCCCTGGCCTGTGTTCAGAGCAGAGTACCTGCTTGAGAAGACTTCTCCTGGATTAGGGGTCCAGAGAAGGAAGACAGCCTCTCTACCACCTGCCAGGGCAGCTTACCAGCTGGGGACATCCCTCCATCCACACTGCCACTCCAGAATGGGGCCCTCTGGGCCTTTGGCTGTGGGCAGGGGATTGCTGTGGCATGGCGTCACCTGCTTGCTACCATGTTGGGCTTTCAGCCCCCACACCCACACTGCACATGGTGTTAATAACTTTGGTAATGATGATGATGCACAAGTATGCTTGCTTTGCCAGCTCCCTGGGCATGTCCACTGTTTACCTTTGATGGCACCACCTGGGGAGAGGACTATGTGCTTGCTTTGCCAGCTCCCTGGGCAGGCCCACAGTTTACCTTTGATGGTACCACCTAGGGAGAGGACTATGGCAGGGGAGAGAGTGAGGCTGGACTTCCCTCCCAGGACCCTCATTCAGATGAACCGTCTGGGCTGGGCTGGGTTGGGCTGGGCTGCGTTCCAGGTGGGATCTCTGCTGAGCTCCAGCTGTCAGGACAGCCAGGCTGGTTCAGTAGGTTCTGTTTCCCAACTCCTCCATGCTGAGGGAATACCTCTGTACCTCTGCCTCCGAGCACCGCTGACTGAGGCTGGCCAGCCTATTGTTCCATTCTTCTTGGGTTCAAGAAGAGCCCTGTTCATAACTGGAGGGTTAGCACCCAAAAGAGAAAACATGAGGAAAAGGAATTTTCACATTCCATATGTCTTATAATCCACAGAAATGTTTAGAAACTTGCCCCAGATCACATAGAGAGCAGGTGGTGAAGCCAGATTTTTAATACTGGTTTTCCTGTTCCAAAGGTCAGTTCTTAACCTGAGATACTTCTTCATTTTTATGTTTTTCAGTTTGTTCCTCCAGCGACCCTGGGAGGTCCCCTTGGGTCATGTGTGACCAGGAACATGTAGGGATGTGGTCCCTGATTGCAGGTTCTCCCATGGACAGCTGGAATCTTGGCGTGGTCTCTGTGGGAATCCCGGATGGCTCTTTCCACTTCCCATTCCCTTCCTTCTTTGCTTCTGGGAGCCACCTCGAGCCACGTTTCCAAGTGTTCCTCTCTGTTGACATTGAGATCCACGTTTCCTGAACCTGAATGAGGCTCCACACTCTTGAAATTTAACATCTCTTCCAGGACCAATGCCTGGAGGCTGGCCACCCCAATCTTCCACCCATCCCATACCTGAGGTGATCTTTCAAAACACCTTCTGCTATCTGGTCTCCACCCTCCACTTCAGTGTGGCTTCTTCTCCCACTACTTTGCCAGAAATGCTCTACAGTCAACAATTTGTTCAATCCCATGGATAGCGAGGTCCTCAGATTTCCTCTTACTTGACATCCCAGCAACGTTTGCTGTCTGGCCTCTACCCCTATTCTCAGAAAACTGTCCTTGGTCTCTGTGTGTCTAGTGTCCTGGTTTCTTCTTTCCAGCTGTGCCTTCTCAGCCTTCTTTACCAGTGTCTCCTCTGCTGCTGGAGCTCCTCAGAACTCTGTCCTGGATCCTCCCCTCTCTGTCTCTCAAGGTGATCTCACACACATACACCCCACAGCTTCATTTAAAATCTATGTGCCCACAATTACTGAATTTCAATTTCCAGCCACCCCTCTTTTCTAATCTTCAAACCCTGCAAACTCACTCACTGACTCAACATCTCCACTTCGATGTTTCATATGCACCTCAAACTCGAGGAGTTGAGAACTGAATGTATGATCCTCCTGCACTCATCTGCACTCCTACAGAAAAGGGCAACAGTGGTCATAGATAGACCCCAGAACAATCCTTGAAAACTCCCTCTCTTCAGCCCCAACAGATCATCAATTGCTGAGTCCTGTCAATTCTATATCCTAAACCACCTGGTGAACCCATTCACCATTCTCTATCTTCACTGCCCCAACCTGGGCCCAGGCCACCATCTCTGCTCCCCAGAATGGATGCAAGAGTTATTCCTAAGTCTACTCTTTTTTTCCCCCACAGCAGCCTGATGATCTTTTCAAATTGTGAGCCCAATTGTCACAGCCTTGCATAAATCCCTTCAATAGCATCCCATAGCCCTTTGGACAAATTCCAACCATCTTGGAATATTTAGAAGGCCCTCTCCAGCCTTAAGCCCCACTCCCCCCTTCTTCTCTGACCCCAGACCCACTGGGCTCCTTTCACTTCCTAGAACATGGCATCCTTTTGCCACCTCAAAGCCTTAACACAGGCTGGTCCCTCAGCAGGGAACTCAAGCCATGCCAGTCTCCTCCCCATCTCTTGGCCTCACTGACTCCCCTTTCAGGCTCAGTGTAAATATTTCTTCCCAAAAGGCTTTCTCAAGTCCAGTCAATGTAAGGCCCTATCTCATGCTCCCATAGCCTCCTGTGCGTCTCCTCCAATACTCTGAAAAAGCAATTACAAGTGTGCTAAGTCTATCCTGTCTGTCCGACCATGAGCTCCAAGGGAGGGCAAGGACTAAATGGTTTCCTGCTGTGTCCCCAGCCCTTAGCGCAGGACCTGATATCAGCAGGTGCTCAACAATTGCTCCATGGATGAAAATGCCCAATCTTGCTCCAGTCACTCCTCTGGGGCCCCCAGTGGACAGAATCAAGTCCTACCTCACAGTAAACCACTCTTGCCCTCTCTGTAGCTCCATTATACCTCTTACTTCATCTTGTCTGGTATCCAAAAACTGGCCAGTGGGAGCTATCTCTTTTGCTAGAGAGGGATGACTCATGCTTCATTTTCTTTATAACACCTGCATGGTCCCTAACATAGTGGCTTTGCACACAGTAGGAAATTGTCCCAAGAGAGCAACACATTGCTGTAAAGGAAGGGGGACCTGCTTGGCCTCTGCCTGGCCCAGATATCCTTCTATGCCCTCCAGAGTTAAGAAATCTCTTAAAATAGTCCTCCTAAAATCAAACAAAAAACAAAACAGGAAAACCTGAAAATTTCCCCAAGTCTTGTAAATTACAGATAGCAAACCAATCAAGGACTGCCAAACGTACTTGAAGGTCAATTAGAGTCTCCCCTGTTTCCAAAAATCCGCCCCCCCCACACACATTAGTAAAATGCTTGCTTGCCAATCAGAGACTGTCCATATTTCCTCCTTTTTTCTCTGTAAAACTTATTCTCCTATCAGACACCTTTGAACCCCTGCTGAAATGTAAGTGATTGCAGATGGTTCCCTTGTGGTTGCGAGTTTATAAATAAACAGCCTTGGCTAATTTTGTGCCTCTGCCTCCGATTGATTTGATTTTGGGCTGTAATCTTGGTGTTGCAGCTCAGATGCAGCCTGACCTGCTTGTTGCTGTGGACCTTGGCTCTTGTCCAGGTGTGGTGCCCCCCAAGGCCTCTCCAGCCTCACTCTCCCCATGGAATACCGTCCACATCAGCAAGTAAGTCTGCACTGCACTTCAACTCCATCCACTCTCTTTATGTTGAGTTCCTTGGTTGTTTTATTCACTTGTCAAATTCTGGGTATTTATATTTAATTAATGTTCCCTTTGAGGTTTGTGTCCTTGATGATTTGCTTCTGCCTGTCCCTTTGTTTTGTCCTGTGTCCTTAAGTGTTGCTTTTGTCATGAGGAGGAGAATCACATGGTGGCATACAAGCATCATTCCCTATAAACTGGCTTTTTAAGGGGCCTCATACACTGGAGAGTTGGCAGTTCTCCCCAGACCAGCACCCTCTGAGGACAAACTTGGCTGTGGGTCACCAGTAAAACCAGATGAGACTGTCCTCTTATCCTGGCCATTTGTCCTGAGAGCTTGGCTTTGATTCAGAAAGGGCATTCTTGCTCTCTGATATATCCCACCTGCTGGGGACTCAGACTGTTGTCTGTGTTCAGAGGTGGCTGGCCATCAAGTCAGAGGTCCAAGACACAAGGTTGTATGAACATCTTCAATGGACTGTCACTTTCAACTGACAATGACCAAGGGCTTTCTTAGTCTAACCTGTGTCCTTCTCTGGGAAAAACTGCTTCTTACAGGTGCCCCCATTACCACTATGACCCCTATACTTCGCTCAATGGCAGAACTCCACTAAGGATGATTTGGCCCTGCAATGGACACTTTGAGGAACACTTAACTAGAACTGCTCTTTTGAGAGGTACTTTAGAACAAAAACAGAATGAAATTCCTCAGGCCCAATGAGCAGCATTTTGTGATTGGTACCCTGATGCTTCTAAACAGAATTCTAATTCTAGAATTCCAATTCCTGAAAGAATTCTTTTTTCAAGTCTAAAACGAGGAACTTGATGACCAAGTATAAAGCTTTCTGGTATAAAACCAGCTCCTTCATAACTATCCCCCACCCTCTAACACCCTGGATCTGACTGCAATCCCTCTAACCCCTCCACCTCTTCTTCCCCTTGCCTGGAGCCCTTGCCTTTCCTTAACAAGCCCCCTGACACTCCAAAACATCAGTTTCCTTTAAAAATGCATCCTGATTGAGAATCACAAATGCCTTTAACCATAGAGTTTAAACCCTGGTTTCAGCAGGACTAAGAGCCATTGTCTGAGATTTCCCCAAACCCTGATTAAGATAGAACCTCTTTACTGAAGAATTCAGAATCTCCCAGGGGCCTATAATCCAATCTCTGCCAACTAACTGGCATGTTAGTAGGAAGATCAAATGCTAAATTATCAATGAGAAAAGCTGAAGAGATCAATCCAGGGTCAGACTTAAGGGATCCCACCTGCATGCAAAACCAGTGGGCTTCCGGAGAGCCCAGAAAACAGGTCAGAGTTTACTAAAAGCGACTTCTGGGACTTCTCTGTAAAAACTGATTGGAATCAAGAGCATGAGAAGACAAGCCACAGACAGGGAGAAAATATTTACAAAAGACATGTCTGATAGAGGACCGTTACGCAAAATATACAAAGAACTCTTAAAACTCAGCAGTAAGAAAATGAACAACCTGATTTAAAAATGGGCAAAAGAACTGAGCAGGTACCACACCAAAGAAACCAAATAGATGGCAAATAAGCATATGAAAAGATGCTCACCATCATGTTATTAGGGAAATGAAAATTAAAACAACAATAAGATATCACTATACACCTATTAGAATGGCCAAAATCCAGGACACTCACCACACTAAACACTGGCAAGGAGGTGAAGCAGCAGGAACTCTCATTCATTGCTGGTGGGAATGCAAAATGGCGCAGCCACTTTGGAAGACAGTTTCTTACAAAACTAAACATATTCTTACCATACGTACCTGTAATCACACTCCTTAGTATTTACATAAAAGAGGTGAAAACTTATGTCCACACAAAAGCCTGCACATGGATGTTTATAGCAGCTTTATTCATAATTGCCCAAACTCGGAAGCAACCAAGATGTCCTTCAGTAGGTGGATGGAGAAATAAATTGTGGTCCATCCAGACAATGGAATATTATTCAGCATTAAAAATAAAGAAGCTATCAAGCCATGAAAAGACAGAGGAAGCTTAAATGGATATCACTAAGTGAAAGAAGCCTATCTGAAAAGGCTACGCACTGTATGATTCCAAATTCATGACATTCTGGAAAAGACAAAACTAAGGAGACAGTAAAAACATCAGTGGTTGCCAGAGGGAGGGGGAGGGGAGGGATGAATAAGCAGAGCACAGAGGGTTTTTAGGGCAGTGCTACTATTTTATACATCTGTCAAAACCCACAGAATGTAAACCAAGAGTGAATCCTAATGAAAACTGTGGACGCGGGGTGATCATGATGTGTCAATGCAGGTTCGTGGACTGGAACAGATGTGCCACTCTGGTGGGGGTGTTGATGGTGGGGGAGGCTGTGCATGGGGGAGCCGGGAAGGGGATGGAAACTCTCTGTATTTTCTTCTCAATTTTGCTGTGAACCTAAAACTGCTCTAAAAAATAAAGTCTATTAAAAATAACATAAAAGTTACCGGATCTTGATTCAGTCTTGTAAGCAGAGAAAAGATGAATCAAAAGGAGATTTTAGAGACAAGAATTGACCTTCCAACAAGGTTCAGGAGTCTGTTTCAGAGCTGATGTAACAGCAATCCTCTCATCTCGTTTTGTAAACAGGTTAAACCTGAAATCAGAGATCTGGTTTGCAAACAAAGAGCAGAATGGGGGAGAGCACCACTGTCTAAATTAAAACATCCAGCTGAATACTTTGAAAGGACTTTGGAACAGAAACAACATAAAACATACCAAAAAAAAAAAACAAGGGCACGATTTTGCAGATAAAACAATTAGGTGGTCTTAATTCTAATTGCCTCCCTGTTGATCAAGGTGCCTGTAAATAGTGTAAACAGCAGGGACACTGAAAAAAAAACAACAAAAACTGAGCTTATCTACACAGTCTTGTTAGGGGAAACCCCCTTCCTGGTATTAATTCAGTTGCCTAGAGGCGGGCATCCTCCCAGGTGACAGCTTCCTGCCCTAAATTCCTTGTAGTTTGGCTCAGACCTGGAACAGTTCTGGAGGCAGACTTGGAAACTGCAGCCTCTTGTTGGAAGCCCTTGGGCCAACTGTTGCAGAAATTATGGCTGAGAGAGGAGCACTTGCTCTGGAGCTGGACCTCACAAGCCCCGCCAGTCCTCTGCCTGCTGTCTTCTGGGCTCAGTACATTGTCAGCAGGCGGCCAAACCCCTGGGCCTTCCTAGCTGCCCTGCATGGCCCTAGGGCACCAAACTGCTTTGCACCTGAGTTCTCAGGCACCCTCTAGTTGGCTGAAGGTCAGTATGGAAATAGGGTGGTCAGAAAGGACATTAGATTTGAAAGAGAACAGAAAGGATGGACTTCTCAAAATATAGACCAGGAGTACTGGAGTCATCTGGGAGCTTGTTAGAAAGGTGGAATCTCAGGCTTGCCCAGACCATCTGAATCAGTGTTGTGTGCACATTGGAGTTGGAGAAGCCCTGGTCTGGAACACTGGTTCTCAATTTCCTGGGGTGCTTTAAAAAAAATGGCAGATGGAAGAGCCCGGTTCCTGACCGAAGGAATCAGGAACCGTAGGAGTGGCGCCCAGGCAGTGTTTGTGTTGTTAGGGTTTATCTCTTGTTTGTTTTATTGAGAGTTCCGCAGGTGATTCAGATGAGCAACCAGGGTTGAGAACCTACTGGCATTCTACACCTTTTGTTTTAGAGAAGAGGAAACAAACTTAGAGGAGGGAAGTGGGGGCTTGCCCTCGGAGAGCACATCTGTGGTCAAACCCAGGGCTCCTGACTGCTAAGGCACAGCCTTCCCCACCACCCTGGCTTGTCTCTTCTCATCACCAAGTAAGCCCCTTTGAGACCTGCCAACCGAGATCCTGCCACATTCCCGCCTCTTAAACAATGCCTCCCTTGTTAAAATACTGGAAATGTTTAAACCGTCTATCAGTATGGGAGTGGTTGAGTGAGCGGTGGTACATCCACACTATAGAATACTATATAGTAATGGAAAGAATGGGGTGAACCACACGTACCAACAAAGCTTTTTGGGGTATAACGCTGAGTGAAGAAACGAAGCCAAAAGCTATGCACAGTGAGAGATCTTTCTTCTAAAAAGAATAACAAAAACCCAATAATAAAAATACTATATTTTTCCTACAGGAAACTACATGTGTATATGTATGTGAATGTGTCTATGTGTTAAATATAGAGAAAAAGGCCTATAAGAATATTTCAAAAGTCATACCAAGTTATCACAGTGGTGCTACTTGAGGCTCAGTGGTCCAAGGGGTCTTTATCAGTACAGTTTTATTTACCTTTTTAACATGAATAATGTATTTCAGTATTATTTGTGTAACTAGAAGTTATTCTTAAAGGGGAAAGAGTAACAACTGGGACCTTCTAGAAGATATATTGACTTAGACATCCAAATTCTGCTACTTACACCATGAGTCAGCTGCCTTTGGGGAACTTCACTTTTCCCACCTCATCTATAAAATGGGACCATCTTCCCCCAGGGTTGGTGAAAGACGTTATGAAGGGACACGAGGCAGGAGCAGTAGGTTAGGTTGTACATCCTAGGTTAATGTCTTGTCCATGGCTTCCACCCGTGCCTTCTCCCTGCCCAACCTCTGCTTGTGCCTCCCATGCTTTGGACTCTCTGTACTCCTGCCTCAACTTTTTGACACATCCTTGCCGTTTATGATGTTCATGAAATAGGAGGGTACTGGGGACTCTTCCTTTTGTCTCAGCATTTGGGCAGAGCCCCCAGTAGCCAAGAAGCCAAACACGCCGCTTCCTAACCTGGAGTGCTGGACCACCTCTGCTGTTTGAGAAAGAGTCTGAAATCAACCACTCTCAGCCCAGGCCCCACCTCCAGGTCCTCCCGAAGAGACTGATGGTGCACATTGCTGGGCTTTCCCCAACGGGAGGTTATCTCTGGGTTGTGCATCACCCAACTTCCCAGCCCAGGGTAGGGGGTCTCAAAGAATTTGACAGGTGTCCCCTGGAATTTGAGGAGCAGGAGAAGTGGTATGCAACCCCTGAAGAGCCTCAGAGCGAGCGGGAGTGACTGAGAGAACAGAGGGCTGGCTTGGAAGGGTGTGAGCTTCCAAGGTATTGGAAAACCTCACCTCTCCCTGTGTCTCCTTTACTGTCAATGTGACTATCCCACACTTCCGAAACCAGTTGTGGGACGGGGCAATTGAATGACACCAGCTAGATGTCCTACGATCCAACTCAATTCCAACACTACCTACCCGGAGACAGCATCAGACTCCTACAGGTTAAGGGCTCAGTCCTACAGGATCGCCTCCCCACACACAGACCCGCTTCAGATGCCAGAAAGTGCTGTCACCTGTGTTTCTGACCCCATCAACTATGGATTACAGGTTCCAACAACTCCCTCCCTGGGTTCAATTAATTTTCTAGAGTGGCTCACAGGACTCAGAGAAACATTTTCCTTACTAGATTACCAGTTTGTTATAAAAAGATAGAACTCAGGGACAGCCAGAGGGAAAAGATGTGAAGGGCAAGGTTTGGGGAAGGGAGCTTCTAGGTCCTCTCTGGACGCACCACTTTCCCCAAATTTCCATGTGTTCACCAACCTGGAAGCTCTCCAAACCCCATCTTTTTGCTTTTTTCTGGAGGCTTCGTGATATAGGCACGATTGATGAAATCATTGGTCATTGGTGACTGAACTCAGTCTCCAGCCCCGCTCCTCTCCCAGCCGGTGGGACAGGGTGGGGAGGGCAGGGAGTGAGAGTGCCAACCGTCTGATCACATGGTGGGTTCCCCTGGCAACCAGCCCCCAGCCGGAGGTGACCTAGGGGCTTTCCAAACATCGCTCATTAACATAACAAAAGATAACCATGTCTTGCTCACAGCACTTAGGAAATTCCAAGGGGTTTAGGAGCCCTGTGCCAGGAACGTAGCTGAACGCTAACTATATATGAATCACAGTATCACACGGGGCTTGGTGGAGCAAGGATGGATGTGGGGGGCAGATCCGACCCTGCAGAAGAGGACCGTGAAGGGATGAGGCCAGGACCGGGGGAGCCAGAGAGATCCTGTGCGGGGAAACCATAGATAAAAGAGCCAAAGAGCCTCAGTGACATGAGAGGCTCCAAAGTGACCACAGACTCCCCCACAAGGGAACCTGGCTCTGCAGTTGGGGCCGGACCTGCGGGCACTAATGCCACACACAGCTGTGAAACATCAGGATGACCCTTCCCTGCCCCACCCCACCTGCCCTGCACCCCCCAGGAACAGCCTCCCCTCTCCGAGAAAGGGGAAGGGGCTGGAGGGCAAAGCCCAAGAACTAGACTGTTTTTCTCTATGCCTGCAACTTCCCCTGCCTGACTTGCTGAGGGAGACGCTTTCAACAGCAACTCCGAACGGAGCTTGGCGTTGTGATGTTCCCCCGGCAAGGGATTTATCACCGGGCAATGACCAGAACAGCCGTGAAGGCTGCCTGAGTTTCCCGGCAGGAAGACCAGATCCAGAGAAGGGTTTGCAGGGGCTGGCTTGAGAGAATGAAGGTACTTTCCGCTGGGGCCGTGGGTCCAGCTCATTCAGCAAAGCGTTCTCCGGGGGGTTTCTCGGCTCACTTGCCTTAGCAGCCTGCGTTCTACCCATGCAAATGGAGCCTCCTCCCGCTGTCAAACCTGGGCCTTACCTTGGCCTCTCGTGGTTTCGTGCTGCAGCCCAGCTTGCGTGATCTGAACATTTTCCCTGTCCCTTTGAAGATTTTAAACGCCAGTGTCATGAAAGTGCTTCACCAGCTCCCCAAACCTTCCAGGTACCAGACCCCGAGTGCTGAGAGCTGCCTAAGAGCCCGGCCAGCCTCTGGGCTAACAGCACCTGCTGACCTTTCCCTTCCCTGCCCGGGCCGCGCTGACTCACTCCTTGGGCCCCTCTCGGCCTCTTCTACCAGTAAGACCCCACCTGCTGAGAGGCTCCAAGGCTCCCCATAATTGTCCTAGTAGGCAGGTGTCTTGAAAGAAGGTGCGACTGAGTCTCCACCATGTGGCAATGATTTGGAGAGAACATAAGGGCCACCCATCTTGTGATAAAGGCTCAAAGTAGACTTCCTCTCTTCCTTTCTCATCTTGCTAGGAAATCAGTCTTTCCTCAATTCAAGGTCAAGTCCCTAGACCACATCATCTTTTTTCCCCTGTAACCATCAGCCTTATGCTCCAGGTCCTCTCACTCTCCCTCCATTGCCCCGGATGCTGGGCCCAGGTGCTCACACTTTGCCCATCACAGGAACCACGCGCATCTGCCCTGCGTAGCTTGCTGACCGGAACCCAGGAGCGTCGTCCCTGAGAAAGGCCTGGGGGTCAGTGCATATTTCCTGAGCTACTTGTACGTGCCAGGTGAGGCCCCTGACCTCAAGAAGCATATATTCTAAAGGCGGGCAGCATGAGAAACATTAATTTCCCAAATGCATGTGAAATGCCAGTATGGAAATGTGCGCCCAGGAGCCCTCTCCCAGGCTTGGTTCAAGGCTCTGTGGTTAGCAGGATCTTGGGGAATTCCAGCAAGGGTAAGGCCAGGGGGCCACAACGCACAGTGAAGGCAGGTGTAGGCGGGAGAGCTAGGCCTTGGGAACATCTGGGCCTTTATCCTGAGAGAAACCCGAAGCCAAAAAAGGGTTTTAAGGGATTGGGAGGGGGGTGGGCAGGGACAGGTATGTGACAGGCTCTGCTTGATGTTTTACAAAGGTGCCTGTTGCTGTGTGGAAAATGGCTGGGAGGAAGAAACTGAAGGAGCTGGGGGCCCATCCAGGAGGCTGCTTCCCTCCAGGCAGGAGGTGGAGGGGACTCGAAGCAGGCTGGCGGCAGTGGAGATGTGGGTAAAGAGGTGCTCAGGGAATAAAACCGATGGGTTTGTGCAAGAAGGGAGGCAAGATGATGCTGGATTTCCAGCCCAGGATGGCGGTTTGCGTGGTGAGCTGCGATCATTGAGCAGGGACAGGGTCTGGGGAAGAATGCTGAGGGGAAGGCACAAATGCAGGTTTGGACATCTGAGTGTGAGGTGCCCACGAGGCAGGAAGAGAGACAGATGGGAGACCCAGAAGACAACTCAGGCATCAGAGGTGGTCCTTCTAGCAGCGCTGGGCTGCATCTGCCAAGGAGAGAGGGGGACAAAGAAAAATCCAGTGACTGCATCCCGAGAAACTTTGATATAAAACGGCTGGATAGAGAAGAAAGACACCTGCAAAGCAGACAAGGAAAAACTGGCCAGAGAAGTGGGTTTGTGTCTTGGAGAGAGGCCTTTCTAAAGTGGGGCCTGCTGTTAGAGTTCAGGGTCTGAGGCCTGGGAAACTGACTTGTAGTAAAGTGGGTCATTGCTGATCATAGTGGTGTTTCTCAGAGCCCCTGGGCGCGTGTGCCCCACCTGGGACTGCTGTTTGCCCATCAGTGGGGTCAAGGGGTTGGATCAGCACCACGATCTCTGCAGCTGAGCCTCATTCCAGAGAAGTATCAGGGTGGCTCATGCTTCAGTATCTCCCATGCCTGACTCCTGCTTGTAACTCGGCATGTCTTCCTGGTAGGTTTGGGGGTCACACCCCTAGAACCACAGGGCCCGTGTGTGGGTGGAAGGGAATTCCCATTATTTCACAAGTGTTAGGACTTCTGTGAACCAATTTTAGGGGCTACATGAGAGGCAGGAAAACATAAGATGTGATCCCTGTCCTCAAAGACCTTATCATCTCCTTGGGGAAAGAAGATGAACATTACATGAAAAAGAAAATCTAGAAACTCAAAGTGAATGGAAAAAATATATAGATGCACACAAAGCCACCAAGTAAAGAGGAGGCAGCAGACCCATGAGGGAAAGACGCTTAGAGTAGGCAGACCTTGAGCCTGGTCTGGAAAAAGCCATGTTTGCTGACTGGAGGAGGGTGAGCAAAGGCGTGGAGGTCAGCCACAAGTGGACAGATAAGGGGTTGGCCTGGCAGGTCCGACTGGGTGGGGTGGGGATTCCCAGAGACGGGGTGGTGCAGGCATGGCTATGTCCATCGGGGTCCAGGGCACTGGCCCAGTCCGGCCCCAGCACTACTGGGCCAATGTCACCCCAGGACAAGCAAAAGTAGGTCTCATTCTGTAGGAATCTGTTTCCCCAGAGTCACTTTTGCTCCGACCAAGAAACACAGACTCACAGACGCATCCCATCCTAGGCAGGACTGGGTCTGAGGGAAAATACCTGAGGGAAATACCTGAGTATCGATGGTAGGGTTCTCCCCAGACCCTGTCCCTTTGTCATCCCTCCAACCAAACTGACAAAAAGTCATTTCTCACCTTGACCACGGGCAAACCCTTCTTCCTCTTCTCCTCCGCCTCACGTCGGGCCTCTCACTCTCCCCGCCGAGGTGGGGGGTGCTGTGGGCTCCTCCCTGAGGTCGGCCTGCTGCACCTTCAGGCCAGGACAAGCTTCCCTGGGCGGCTCTTCTCTAAGAGACTCCACTGCCCACATGAGGTCCGGGAGCTCCTCCCCTTTCCTCCTGACTCCAGCCCACAACTCCAGAACTCTCTTCTTCCTCTAGTCTTGGTTTGCTTCCTCCCTTCTGTGCCCTCACTTCCTCTCCTCGTCATCAGGCCTCTTCCCTCCACCTGTTCCTATAGCCTCTGGAAGGGGCACAAGCCTCTGGCCCAGGACCTCAAGGCCTTCCACAGTGAGTCTAAACCTTCCCTCTGGCCTTATCTGCAAAGACTCCCTTTGAGCCACACCACACATTTCTGGTACCACACCAGCCTCCGCATCTTTCCTCAGGTTGCACCTTCCTCCTGTCTTCATCTGACAAGTTCCTTCCAACCCTCCAGGTTAATTTCAAACCCATCTGTCTCATGTGGCAGCCAAGCAAAATGCATAAGAAGAATATGCACTTTGGAGTCAGAGATATCTGACCTTAATCTCTATTTGGCCATTTTCCAGCCCTGTACTGCTGGGCAAGTTGCTTCATGTCTTCTGAGCCTATTTCCCAATCTATAAAAGGAGGGGAACGATCTTTTCCTTAAAGAGGTGAGGATAAAATGAAATCCTGTATGTGAGGTGCTCAGCACGGCACCTGGCTCCTGGCAGGGACTCAGAAATGCTTACTATTGGAGATTGTTTCAGTCCCCTCCCACCAGCTATGAGCTCACTCTCCTTTGAAGCTCTAGAACATTTTGGGGTCTCTCTGTCAGCACTCAAACTGGCAGCAAACTCCTCTAAAGCAAGAGCTCCTTTTTTAAGTCTTACACAAAAGATATTTGTTGAATGGAAATTGTTGACAGACCTGTAATGACTTGTCCTGGGAAGAACAAATACTTCCCTGATGCCCAGAAGACAACAAGGGCTACCACCTGTATTCTAATCCCCGGACCAGCTCACCGTCTCATCCCATACCTTATCCCAGTGCATCGGACCACTTCAGCCACTTCCTGGTTCCTCCTGTCTGTCCAGTGCAATGACCTTGGGCAGGAATGTGCCTGGCTGAGCAGAGATGACTCCAGCAATGTCCAATGTGCCCTGATAGATCCTGAGTATCAATGGTATGCTTCTCCCCAGACGCTGTCCCTTTGTCATCCCTCCAACCAAACCGACAAAAGGTCATTTCTCACCTTGATCATGGACAGGCTTGACCACTCACCAGCTTGACCACTCAACATGGCCTCATCTCTTTATACTCTGCAAACGGAATGCCACGCACAGAGAGTTTCCTTCCCAAGACCCTTGACATTCTTTCCCACCAGCTGACCTCACATGAAGCCACATCCATTAGAGATGTTAGCACTGATAATCTCCAGTGAGCAGGGGGCAGGCTCCCGAGGCAGCACAGGGCCACTGCCCACTGCCCACCTCCTCTCAGCAACCTTCAAGCTCAGCCTACAAAGGAACATGTGAGAAGGAAGATGGGCCCGCACCATCTGGTTACACCCTTTCTCACCCCAGGACAATAGGTGTCTACTTCCAGATATCCATACAACTCAAAGCAAAGAGAATCTACTCAGGGTGGTGAAGCAGAGTCTCTCCTCATTCAGTCCCCTTCCTCTGAGATGAGAGACCAAAATAACCAGACTGATCAGGGGTGTCATCCAAACAGAGACAAGGGTGAGCCTTTGTCCAAGGGATTGGATCTTAATAGAAAGTTGAGTGGGGGATGAGTTAATCAGCACACCAGCAGCCTCCCCAGCCTAGAGGATTCCCTAGAGCCCCAAGATAAATTTCAATCTGTGTCCCTATAAAACCATCCTGCCATTCCCCGGACCCTTCTTGGTGTCCCTTCTCTGGCCAGGCACGGTGGCACCCCGTGTGTTCCCCTGTGACAGCACTTAGCTCCTGTTTTTGGCTGATCACAGGTCTGTCTCAACATGGAGGCAGAGCTCCTTGAGGGATTTGCCTCTCAACAGCCCCAACTGCCTGTATGTACCTGCACATACAACAGCCACTCAATAAAAATGTGTTGGAATGAATGAAGCCATGGAATAGAACGTAGATTAAGACTTAAATTTAAACTTCTCCATTGGTGCAAAGAAGAAGTAAGATGAAGTCTCCTTTCCCTGACATGCCAAACTCTTTCATTCTCCCTGTCTTCTAGGCCCCAGACCTCCACCATCTGACTCCTTCATCTTCTTGTCCTTCACCTCCATGAAACCCTTCCTGACTACCCGGGTCCCAGGGACCATTCCCTGGGCCTAGCTCCTTGGTCCCTTCACCTGGCATTTGATCTGTCCTATCTTGGTTCCTGATTATTTGCCGGCATGGTTCCTCTCCCTATCGAGGACTGCAAGCTCCAAAAAGGCAACAAGCCTGTGTTCTGATTCTTCGCATGCCCTAAAGAAGCAGCACAGGGTATGGTCCAAAGTCAGCAGTTTACAAATTAGTAAAGTGACTGAGTGAATTGACGAATGACTTAATTTCCAAGGGGGCATTCCACATTTTCACACAACTCCAAGCATACCCGTGGGGCACAGCGTACCTCGTGTCTTCTCCAGAGCATACTTGCCATAGCACACAGCACATGACACGTGCAGTGTTCCACACACACCTCTCTGTGTGCACGGGACCCTCTGAGTCTCCCACATCCCTACACCTTCTGAGTGCCCTCTGCTCCCACTCCAAGTACATTCTTTCACAATCTAGCAGAGAAGAAACAGCTCAAGGACTAAGAGTAGGAGCCCGATATCATCTCAGCTTAGGTCTTGGCTTGCTGAGAGGTCTGGCTCAATATGCCTCACCTTCCTGTGTCTAGGCCTTCTTCTCCTTTGTTCCTTTTATCGTCACTATAAAACACATGTTTCAGCCTGGCATATAGTAGGTGTTCTTGATGATTCTCTTTGTTTTTCCTCATGGTTGCAAAATGGCTGCCACATCTCCAAGCATCCCATTTTTATATAACAACGTCCAAAGGTAGGAAGAAAACGCAGCTTTGTGTGTCTGTGTGTGTGTGTCTTTCTGTTTTTGTCAGAGGAAATCGCTCCCTAAGTTCTCCAGCCAGCACTTTCTCACTAGGTCTCACTAGGCAGAACTGGGTCACATTATCACCACTCCTCAACCAATCATTGGCAATGGATTACCATCACTGGTCTAGACCAAGCATGACTCACCTCCTAGGGCTGATACCACCTTCCTTGGGCATATGGTTGATCAACATCTAAACAAGACAGATTCTACTCACAAGGTAGGAAGGAGGGACGCTATGGGGAAGGCAGCCAGCAATGTCTCCCACGTCACCATGAGCTCTCAGGCTGGAGCAGCCTTCATCATGGGGAGAACAATAAAACCTGTTCAGTGGAGTTTTAGGCAGTTGATTTTATGTAAAAAATGCATTTTGAAAACCTGTATATTTTAAAACTCATGTAAGTTGAAACCAATCCTGACAACGTATGGTAGGAGTTTCTGTTTACTAGCTAACGTTGTTTAAACTGTATGACAATAGCATGATTGACAATTCCCTTGGCCTGCCAGAGGTTTCAAATTATGCAATTTGTGATGAATTTTTAAAACTTTTGGGCACTCACATTGTTTCATGCGTTGCTTATAAATGGAAGCTTTATTAATATTTTCATTGCTATTTTGAAATAAAATCTTAAAATTTTCATTAATATTGTATGCAAAATTTCCGTTTTGCATAAAATATACTATCTCTAAAATGAGTTGATCAGGCCAGTTGTAAGTGTGCAAGTGGGTGGATTGGGGTGAGGGGCCATTGTGGTTCATTTTCCCAAGGCGCTGAGAGGACTATCTGAAATAATAACCAGTGAACCAGCAGCAAGACTCCAAGCAAATTACTTTACCTCAGTTTACCTGATTTGGCCAGCTAGCTTGGTGAAAACTTCCTTCTTGTTCTAAAAGTCTGATTCTATGGATCCCATGAGGAGTCTAAATTTTATAAGCAACTACATTTTACCATGTCCTTGCATGCTTTACATCTGAAAACACACAAAGCATTTACAGGCTCACTACTTTGCAAAGCGATAAGCAAACAGAGTCTTTGGGAAGGAGACTATGAAGTCACCCAGGAGGCCAGAGCCCGAGAAAGGCCTGATTTCCTCCTCCTCCGACAAGCTGGTAGATACTTTAAAAGCGGTAATGTTCCTGCCCCATAGGGGGTGGGGGATTGGATTCCACTCAAAGCTTTCTTCCACATGACATTGCAGGCTCGATTGCTCCTTCCACCTGCCCAGAAAACACTAGGTGTGAGACAAAGGCAAGCTCGCTCTGGCCGCTCAGATAATGTAGCTGTTTTCCTGAATTTGGCCTCTGGCTGCCCCAGTGACTTGAGAAATGTCTGGAGAGACTGGAGGAAAAGGTGGGTTGGGCCAGTCACCAGGCTCCACCTGGCCCCAGCCCCCCAGCTCCGCAGGTAGAGAACAGGGGTCCAAAAGGAGAACCGAGGGTCACAGTGGTTTGGCTTAGCCTCGACCCTGATGCCTCACACATTATTTTGGAAAAAAACTGGAATTAGTTGACATTTAAAAATGGGATGATTGTATATGTTATTTATTTTTAAAGATTTTATTTATTTGTCAGAGAGAGAGAGAGGGAACACAAGCAGGGGGAGAGGGAGAAGCAGGCTCCCCGCTGAGCAGGGAGCCCGACGTGGGGCTCGATCCCAGGACCCTGGGATCATGACCTGAGCTGAAGACAGACGCTTAACTGATTGAGCCACCTGGGTGCCCCCATGATTCTATATTTAAAACTTCACATTTCTGGCTTTTTTTTTTTTTTTTTTAAAATGTGGATGATCTCCAAGCATTCAGTGGCCCACATTCCTGTGTGGCAACAACTGGCTTGAGCAGAGTAAATGGTTCCTTGCTTAGCTGGAACATGGGACACCCAGGGTCATCAGAGCCCCTTCACTCCCTCTCATCTCCTTGCAGCTGTTTGCATCTGAGATAACCTGGTGCAGCCACTGGATAGCCAGTTCTTCCTGGAGGGCTCTCCACATTCCTGCAGGCCTGAGCCCTCCCAGGATGCCAGTTAATCTCCCACAAGAGATGCGCTCTGAAGGGAGGGACACCACCCCTCCCTCTCCTCCATTACTTGTGCTTACAGGCTTCTCTCTTTCTGCTCTGATGTGGACTGTTAATAATCTTGGGCAGCATTATTAGCCTCCAAGCACTTAGGTCACAGGAGGTGAGAGTCTTCTCTGTCCCGGTGCCCCATATGAGAAGTCTTGTGTCCAGTTCTGAGGGCTGGGTTTTTCAGAGAAGCATCAAACCTGTTAGAGACCTGCCTGCATCTGGAGGGGGGCCTTGAGCTAGGTGGGAAGGGCCAGGAAATCACACTACAACAGTAAGGATTGATGGAACTCGGGATGTGTAGCAGAGGAAGAGAAGCCCCAAGAGATATGATTCTTTCCTTTAAACATGAAGGGCGGTCATATGAGAAAGGGGTGATACTAGTTATTACTGTTAATAGCACTAATATGACCATGCTAATAATACTAGTGAGAAATCTTTAGTGCTTATTATGTGGCAGGCATTGTTCCAAGTATACATGTTGACTCACCAATTTTGACATAAAAACTAAGAAATGGAAGCCATAGGAAGACGAATTTTGGTTGTTGTCCAAAGTTGGAAGGGATTGCCACAGTAAATAGTGAGCTCTCCGTCTCTGGAGGAATGCAAGCAGGGACTATAGACTGAAAGTCATCAAAGGGGGTGGTTGTATTAAATGATTCTTAAGGTCTCTTTCACCCCTGACATTCTTTGATTCAAATATTTTAACTTCAGGGACTGACTGGGGAAGCTGGAATGCTGGGTGCACCAGAGAGAGAAACAAGGAATGAATGGGTGAGCTCAGCTCCGTGGCTCTCAGTGTGCAGAAAAGTGCATGTGTTTGAGGTCAGCTCTAGGAGAACAAAGTATACATCTACATAAATACACTCTGAAGTTTGGATATGCAGATCTATGGGAATGGACAGGTTGGCTGAGATAATCAACTGTGAGTGAGACTTCTTGGGACCCTTACGTGGCTCACCACCATGTGAGAATCAGACAGACCAAAGCTGGCTGGCTCATATGGTTAGAGTGGTGTTTTCCAAATTACTCGTTAGAACCCATTAGTGAATTATGCAATCAATTCGGTTGGTTGTAACTAGCATTAAAACACACACACACACACTAGAAAAACATTAGCGTTCATCACAAGTAATCAGTACAAACTGTTTCATTAAAGTTTGGTTTCAATGATGTGTGAGTATAAATATCATAGGTGTGTGTGCACTGATGATTTAAAATTGGTGAAAAAAAGTGTGAAAGCTACTATGTTAGAAACAGAATGGGAGCAACCCTGTTCTGTGGGCCAAATCCTATCTCAGATGAATTTTCTCGGGTCAGGCTCAGAGCAAGATGGCCACCAAGTGCAGTCCTGATTGGAGCAAGGTGACAGCCAGGTCCCGGACCAGCCTCTGATGGGTTATGTTCCCAATTGAGGAGGCAGTGGCAGAACACACGGGGAAGATACCCGACTTTCCTCAGGAAGAAGCTGCCAATCTTCTTGAATGAGATTATTTCCCTGAGAGTCTTGCCACTTTGTAGACATATGGTGTCATGATGACAGCCACCATCTTGGTGCTTTTGTATTGACCACGCGCCTCACCTCACCCCAGGATTAAGCCAGAAGCTTCTATGCCCATTGTGTCTACAGAGTCCACCCCATTACCAGATCTTGTTTCATTGATCCTTCCATCTCAGTCCCTTAATGCCTTTTGCCCAAGATTGCCTAAGTGCCTGAGTTATGTCAATGAATTAGCTGCATAATTCATACCCCTCCCTCCAGCTTTCACAATTACTTAACCTGTTGAATAGGCTTATTTTTTGTCTATTATCTACGGACAGAAGGAACTGGGCAAAAAAAGAACAATGGTGTGATCTGTGGCAGAGCTGTGCTGAGCTGTTCTCCCTGCAGTAGCTGCCTTACCAGGAGTAGCTGCCCCTCAAGGACCCTTCTGGAAGACACCCTGACCATCAGTATTTGTATGGCAGCGGTACCCTGTTGTGGTTCACCTAAGTGCTGGAGCAGGTCGTGTAGGTACCATTTTACAAAAACGAGCTGGGCAATGGCTTTTGTCTTTCACTTTGGAATTTGTTCTCTCAAAAGCCCGTTTCTACCCACTCTGATTTGTAGTGAGTTCCCTGAATGGGCGTTAAAAAGCAGGATGCTGGATAGCTCATGTAGCTTGACCCTAGCATGGGTTTGTCTTATAGTCAAATGCCAATAATAAATCAGCAAATGCTTCAAAAACTCTTACATCTTTCTATAAGTTTTTGGAATAGGTAATATATGGACACATTACAAAATTCAGAGAACAAAAGGATGGACACCCTTCTCACTGTAAGTGAAACGCCAAGTCTCTCTCCCTCCCCTTTCCCACCCACCCAACCCCTTGACTACTACTACAACCCCTTGATGAGGTACTTTTTTTTTTTAAGATTTTATTTATTTATTTGACAGAAAAGGAGAGAGAGAGCACACAAGCAGAGGCAGAGGGAGAGGGAGAAGCAGACTCCCCACTGAGCAGGGAGCCTGATGTGGGACTCGATCCCAGGACCTTGGGATCATGACCTGAGCCAAAGGCAGATGCTTAACGACGAGCCACCCAGGCGCCCTGATGAGGTACTTTCGTGAACTTTTCCCCTTTTAATCTTGTTGGGTAGAATATGAGTTACTACTGTCTACAGATGAGGAAATTGAAGTTCAAATGCAAGGTTGCATGGCCAATGAACAGAAGAACTGAAACTCAGCCTGTATTTTTCTGACCCTAGTCTGATTCTCATTCCACACTTCCAAATGCTGCCTGAGTAGCTTCTTCAGATGCATGCAAAGTTTTGGGGGAAATTAGCAGTACAAATGCCTGCTGTGGCTTTAATTTAGTTAAAGATGCAGACTCACTGTGGAAGATCAGTGAAGTGAGGCCCTTCCACAGCTCTCTTGCCTCACACACAGTTGAGTGATTATCAGTGTCTCTACTGAGACTTTGACATACATCCTCAAAGTAGAAAATTTCTACTTCCTGCACATCAGAATTGAAGTTTACATTGACTATTTTCCTTGACATCAGCAGTATGGTTTCTGCTGAAAATATTCCACAAGGTTGAACAGTCAGGCTTACCAAGAGGAATCCAAGAGGTGACTTTTTACTCCAAAGGATGAGTGCTATTTTCTCTTCTTTGCTCAGGCTCTGGAGTACATTGGACTTTCTGTGGAACAGGTTTTCACCTAAAATGGGTATTTGCTAGACTCAACTCCAGCTAGTTTTGTCTATATCCAATACCAAATCCACCAACAAAAAACCATGATTTGTTGTCTTTGAGGGTATTCAAAACATGTAACTCAGATTTTAAAAGCAATTCAAAGCAAAACAGTATCCAAAAATATTTTGAGTTGTGGCAATATTCTTTGGCACAGTTCCCCAGAACTAACTGAAAGAATGGCAAATACCCATTTGGACTCAGAATTTCTGGTCTATTAGAATGAAGGTTCATTACTTTGTAGTCATTTCTTATAAATAATAGCACTCAGTTCTATGATAATTCATTTTTGAAACAGGTATAAAACCCACATTTATCATTTAGGAAGATTTTGGTTCTAAGCCACACAAAATCCAGTACAAATTGGTTTAAGAAATAAAGGAAGGGCGCCTGGGTGGCTCAGCTGGTTAAGCATCTGACTCTAGATTTCAGCTCAGGTCATGATCTCAGGCTTGTGAGATCAAGAGACCAAGGCTGGTTTTGGGCTCTGTGCTGGGCATGGAGCCTGCTTAAGATTCTCTCTGTCCCTCTTCCTCTGCTCATCCCCTACCCCCAAACCACCCTCCCCCCATGCACACACTCTCTCTCAGAAAAGAAAAGAAATAAAAGAGATTTCTTTTTGGCCTGCTGCCTCTTTTGAGTGCCCCCTAGGCTAGGTCCCCTCATGGTCTCCTCCTCACCCTCATCACATCCAACATGCAACAGCATCTCTACATGCTTCCAACTGCTATGGATGAGCTGCTCATAATTCTATCTAAGGACAATTCTCTGCTTGTGCACAGGATCCTAGTTCCTCTCTCTCTCCACACTCCAGTTATTCTCTCTCAACTATCACCTATTTTAGCATACAAACATGGTCTGATTTTTCCCAATGTCAAAAATTAAAGGGCACCTGGGTGGCTCAGTCGGTTGGGCGTCTGACTTCAGCCAAGGTCATGATCTCAGGGTCCTGGGATCAAGCCCCACGTCAGGCTCCCTGCTCAGTGGGGAAACTGCTTGTCCCTCTGCCTCTGCCTCTGCCCCTCCCCCTGCTTGTGTTCTCTCTGTCTCACTCTCAATCTTAAAAAAAAAATTTTAAACAAAACTTCTCTAGACTTCATATCCCCCTCCAGCTTCAATCCCATTTTTCTTCTCTCTTTGATGGTAAAATTCCTTGAAAGAATTCTCCATGCTCCTGGACTCCAACTCTTCAGTTCATTTCAGTGAGTTCTTACTCTACCACTTGAACAAAACATCTATTCTCAGGCTTACCAGTGACCGTCATATTGCTAAATCCAGTAGTCAGTTTTCAATCTTTATCTTAACCTATTAGCAGCTTTAATACAATTGACTACTTTGCCTTTTTTTGAAATACTTTCTTTAGTTGGACTTCAAGACAACACTCTTGGGAGTTTTGCCCCTCACTGTCCACTCTTTCTTGATCTGCTTTGCTAATTCTTCCTCATCATGCATCCTGGAATGTACCTGGGTTTGGTTCTGGGCTTGTTTCTCTTCTACATGTATACTCATATCTTGATTGGCTTTATCCACTTCCATGACTATACACCATTTATATCCTTCCAAATGTTAAATTATTTCTTTCTGGAACTCCAGGTGCATATCCATCTGGCTAGTGAATATTTCCACTTGGATGTCTAATGGACATCTCAAACTTGATGTGTCCAAAACAAAAATACTGACAGTTCTGGTTCCAGGGTAGCTCAGTAAGCTCCTAGTAGACAAATTCCTGCAAATAACAATGATGAACTCTGAACAAAACACACAAAAAACCCAACTACCTGAAGGCTCTGGACAGGGAACAGAAACATGGAGTTTCTGGAGAGGAGTCAACACTTGGAAAAATGAATGCATGGGATGACTTTCTATTTTTTTTTATGGCTTTTAACCTAAAGGCAGGCCACAGTAGATTCACACAGGACAGATAAAATGAAAGATAAAATGAAAAGGCCAGTACTTCTGGCCTGAAGAATCAAAGGATAGAGTTTGAGGCAACCTCAGCCTTTGGAAAGCGAGGGGAGGAACCCAGCAAAAGAGAGCCAGAAAGGAAGAACCACACATTCTGTAATATAAACTCTGTGCAAATCTCTGGCCAATTTCTGAACCATGCATGCATGAATCAGTCTTAAGTGGCCCAGATAAAAATAAAAGTACTGAATTGAGATTTGAGCTGTGGCCCAAGAGACAATTTACAGTTTGAGCCAATCAAGTTAGTAGCCAACTCAAACAACCCAAAAGTCAGCATTTGGGGGAAAACTATATAAGAAAATTCAGAGTCTCTACAACTTCACAATCACAATGTCAAGAATACCCCCAACCTACTCAAACATATGAAGAAAATGGGATTTGTGACCCATTCTCAAGAAAAAAGACAATCAAGAGAGACTGACCCTGAGATGACCCAGATGTTAGAATTAGCAGATCATAATTTTAATGTAGCTGTTATAACTATGTTTCATGAGGTAAGGGATTACATGTTTATAACAAACGAAATGACAGAGAACTTCAATAGAGAAATAAACTCTATTTTAAAAAATTACATGAAAATTCTAGAACTGAAAAAAACAATATTTGAAATAAAAAATTCAATGGATAGGTTTAACAATAGAATGAAGACACCAGAGAAAAGAATCAAAGACCTTTAAGTTAGATCAGAAGGAAGCATCCAGTCTGAAGAAGGAGAAAAAAAGCTTGGGAAAAAATAATGAACAGAGACTCAGAAGCCTAAGAAACAATCCCAAAATGTCTAATACATGTAACTGACTCCTCTCTGGAAGGGGAGAGGCTACCAAACAGAAAAAAATTTTTGAAGAAATAATAGCTCAAATTTTATGAAAGACATGCATGCATTTATAGATTCAAGAAGACCAGTATATCCCAAGTAGGATAAATACAAAGAAAATTTTCCTTAGGCACACTAGTCAAATTGCTGTAAACTGAAGATAAAGGGAAAATCTTGAAGGTAGTCAGCAAAAAATTACATTTCATATGTGGGCAGGGGGAACAACTCAAATAACCCTGACTTCTCATCAAACAATGGAGACCAATATCTGGTAAAGGAGTGATATTCAAACTATACAAGGAACTCCTACAACTCAATAGCAGAAAAACAACCCAATTTAAAAAATGGGCAAAGGACATAAATAGACATTTTTCCGAAAAAGACATACAAATAGCCATCAGGTACATGAAAAGGTATTCAACATAACTGATCATCAAGGAAATGCAAATCAAGACCACAATGAGATATCACCTCATATTTGTTAGAGTGGCTACAATCTAAAGACAAGAGAAAAATGCTAGTGAGGATGTGGAGAAAAGGGAACGGTCACACACTGTTGGTGGAAATATAAACTGGTACAACCACTATGGGAAACAGTATGAAGCTTTCTCAAGAAATTAAAACTAGAACTACCATATGATCTGTCAGTCCCACTTCTGGGTGTATATCCAAAGGAAGTGAAACCATTATCTCAAAGAGATATCTGTACTCCCATGTTCGTTGTAACACTATTCACGATAACCAAGGCATGGAAAAAAACCTAAGTGCCTGACAACAGATGAATCACAAAAATGTGATATATTTGTACAATGAGATACCATTCAGTCTTAAAAAGGAAATCCTGTCACTTGCAACAACATGGATGAAACTGGAGGGCATTATGCTGAGTGAAGTAAACCAGACAGAGAAAGACAAATACTGCATGATATCACTTATATGTGGAATCTTTAAAAAAAAAAATCAAACTCATAGAAACAGAGGAGAAAAGTGGTTGCTAGGGGACTGGAGGATAGGGGAAATAGGTTGGTAAAGGACTACAAACTTCAGCTCTGAGATGATTACGGTCTGAGGATCTAATGTATAGCATGGTGACTATAGTGGATAATACTGTAGTGTATAATTGAATTTTTCTAAGACAGTAGAATTTAAATGTTCTCATCACCACACTCCCAGAAAGGTAAATAGGTGAGGTGATGGATGTGTTAATTAACTCCATAGGGGAATCCTTTCAGAATGTATACAGATATCAAATCAACATGTTGTACACTTTAAATATCTTACAATTTTGTCAATTATATCTCAATAAAGCTGAAAAAAAGAAAAGTAACAATTGAGGCCAGAAACTGTGGACCACCATCTCTAAAGAACTGAAAGTAAAAACTTTCAAACCAGAATTCTATATCCAGCAAAAATATCCTTCAAAAATGAAGGTAAAATAAAGATATTTCCAGATAAAGCGAGAAACTAAAAAAAATCACCATTAGCAAATATGCACGCAAAAGATGCTAAAGAAAGTTCCCAGGCTGAAGGCAAATAATATAAGAGGGAAATTCGGATCATTAGAAACAAATGAAGAGCATAGGAAATGGTAAACAACTAGGTGAATACAAAACCAAATTTCTCATCCCCACTCTGTCCCACCCAAGCCTGCTTTTCCAGTAGATTGACTTATTGCAGTGAAAGAAACTCCATTTTCACAGTTTCCCAGGCAAAAAAACAACAACAAAGAAACAAGAACAAGGGGGCACCTGGGTGGCTTAGTCGTTAAGCGTCTGCCTTCGGCTTGGGTCATGATCCCGGGGTCCTGGGATCGAGCCCCGCATCAGGCTCCCTGCTCCGCGGGAAGCCTGCTTCTCCCTCTCCCACTCCCCCTGCTTGTGTTCCCTCTCTCGCTGTGTCTCTCTCTGTCAAATAAATGAAATCTTTAAAAAAAAAAAAAAAAAGAAACAAGAACAACAACAAAAAATCCCAAAACAAAAACACCTGGGCATTAGCTCTTTCTCTCACACTCCAGCAAGTACTCTTGGCTCTACTTTCAAAATCAATATATGTTCAGAATCTGACCATTCTTTCTACCTCTATTTGCTTTCCTGGTCCAAGCCACTCTCTCTCACCTGGATTACCGCAATAGGCTACCAATCAGTCCTCCCTATTTTAACCCTTTCTACCATATGGTCAATGGCATACCACGCAGCAGCCAAGGGACCCTCTATAACCTATGTCAGTTCTTCCACTCTGCTGGTCAACACTCTCCATTGGCTTCCCACCTCACCCAGAGTCCTTGTCACAGTCTACAAAGGTACTGTGTGGTGTGGCCCATGCTACTTCTCTGCCCTTCCTCCCTCTCTCTTCTGCTCACTCTGATCTGGTCACCTTGGCTTCCTTGCTGTTCCCCAAACACATCAGCATGTCCCTGCCTCAGGGACTTACCTCTCACCTCAATAATCTGATCTCCACAGGGCTCACTCACTCTGTCTACATGATGCCTTATCTGTGAGGTCTTTCCTAACCATCCTAAATAAACTAACAACACAATACACATTCTCTTCCTCCCTCATCTTATGTTAGTTTTCTTCATAATACTTATTGCCTTCATATTTAAATGTTTGTTGAATGAATGAATGACACAAATATCTATAATACAAGGCTGAAAGCTCAGATAAAGGGCTATGAGAGCTCAAAGAAGGAAACCAGTATTTACTGAGCATCACACATTTCTAGCACTGTTGGCTATGCTTTATCATTTAACTCTCATGACCATCCTCTTAAATAATTTGCTGCCATTAATTTACAGATAGATGTTGAGGCTCAGAGAGGTTAAGTGATTGCCAAGGTTACATGCATAGTAAATGGTGGCAGAATTCAAACCTAGGTCTTTACAATTACAGTTATATATTCTTTTCATCACACAGCTCCCCAAACTCCACCTGGCTCAGGTGAAGGAAGAGGGAGGGAGTATCTGGAAAGGCTTTCTAGAGGAGGTAGCGCCTTGGTTCCTGTAAAATAATTTTAAAAAGTGTATATTAGTCTCTACCCTTGGTTCCTGGGACAGAACCCCTAAAACCCTTATAATTTCCTAAGTGATAAGAGCATTAGGAGCATCTTTTGTTCTAATATTGGGTCTCTGACCCCGGTTCCTGACACAAGGTTCCTAAATCCCTTGGAATTTCCTGGGTGACAGCAGTGTCTTTTGTTCTATTGAGGTGACTCTTGGTGGGCTCCTGGATGGGGTCTAGTCACTAGAAAGACCAAACCATTATGGAGAAGCTTGGAATTTTCAACCCTACACCCCATTCTCCAGAGAGGAGAGAGGGGCTGGAAATGACGTTAATAATTGATCACACCTACGTGATGAAGCCTACATAGAATCCCACTGGTGTGGGGTTCAGAGAGCTTCCAGGTTGGTGAACACGGGGAGGTGCTGGGAGAGTGGAGTGCTCAGAGAGGGCATGGAAGCTCCTCGCCCTTTCCCACGTGTCTTGCCCTATGCATCTCTCCCATCTGGTTGTTCATCTGTATCCTTTATCATATCCTTTCACAATAAACCAGCAAACAGTAAGTAAACTGTTTTCCTGAGCTCTGTGGTCTGCTCTAGCAAATTAATCAAACCAGAAGAGGGGGTTGTGGGAACCTCCAAATTATAGCCGATCAGTTAGAAGCATGGATGACAACCTGGATTTTCAAGTGGCATCTGAAGTGAGAAGTGAGAGGGTGGGAGCAATCTCGTAGGACTGACACCTTAACCTATGGGACCTGATGCTACTCCAGGTAGACAATGTCAGAATTGAGTTAAATTCTAGGACACCCAGCTGGTGTCCTAGAATTGCTCTGTGTGGGGAAAACCCCACACATCTGGTGTCAGAAGTATTCCAAGTGTGATAGTAGCATGAGTAAAGGAGACACACAGAGTTTTTCCTAACATAGTTCCAAGAGATAAGATATAGGCAGGAGGTTAGCACACAATTACAAGGGGTTGGAGGCAGTATGAAGTTGCTAAAAGGAAAGGGACATTCTAAGACACATTATGTAAGAGGTGAAGTGATACCAAGAGCAACCTTTTCTGTTTCACAATTCTGCCTGAACTTCCCAACAATTAGAGTTGAGTTGTCCCCAACAGGAGCCCATGACCTGGACGGTAAGGATTGTGAAACTGAGTCAAGGGAATCTCATTTAAAATGGAGTTGGGAGACCAGAAGGGGGAGCTCTCAGGCTGTACTACTCATACCCCTTTGCAGACCCAACAGGAAGAGATGTACCTTAAATTCCAAACCAAAAGAAGCCTACTTTACCACCCTAGCAAGAGGAAGGAAGATTTTCTTCTCGACTGGCAACAACCCAGCCAATGAGAGACTCACATCTCAGCCATTGAAAAGCCACTACATTTCAAACTCCCAGTTTACTCCAATGGATTTTTCATTTATAACAAGCCCCTCCCAATTTCCCCCTTTTACTCCATAAAAGAGGGTTCCTCTCCTTTGCTCTCCCACTTGCTTAGGGCTTTTGCTGTAGCTTGCTTGTCCCAAATTGCAATTCCTCTTCAATTCCTGAATAAACTCATTTTGCTGGGAAGAAAACCTGACTGTTGTAAGGTCAACAGGATGATAACCTAATGATCCTTTATCAGCGTGAAGGGCTTCACCGATCCTGTGACAGTCTATAACTAGGATAGGGCAAGTATTATTTTCCCCATTTGTATATGCGGAAGCATATTGAGGAGGTTATTAGGCATGAGGAAGACATTATTAGACACCAGCGCAGGTCTTTCCACTTGAGGATCAGCACTCCTTCAAGTAGTGAGATGTCCAGCCTTGAAGTGTGTGATGGGAAACACAGAACTCCATGTCAGATTGGTGTGTGTGTGCATGCGTGCATGAACAATGGTGAAAGATCAAGATGAACTCTGTGGATTTTATGATCCTGGTTCAATCAGTTTTACAAAAAAAGTTTTTTTATGATAAAATATATAGAGACAGTCCCAGACTTATGATAGTTTGATTTATGATTTTCCTACTTCATGATGGTGTGAAAGTGATACACAGTCAGTAGAAACTGTACTTCAAATTTTGACTATTGCTCTCTCCTCAGGTCAGTGATATGCAGATACCCTCTTGCGACACAGAGCACTAACAGCGAGCTCTAACACCCACCAGCCACACGATCAACACACTCACCACCCTCGGTAACCATACAAGTGTTCTGGGTTTTTTTACTTTCAGCACAGCATTCAATAAATTACATAAGATATTCCAGACTTTATTATGAAATAGGCTTTGTGTCCAATCATTTGCCCAACCGTAGGCTGATGTTAAGTGTTCGGAACACATTTAAGTTCAGCTACACTAAGCTATGATGTTCAGCATTTTCTATTCAGGATATTTTCTTTTCTTCCCCCCCCCAAGATTTATTTATTCATTTGAGAGAGCGAGAGAGTGAGAGCACATGAGTGAGGGGAGGGGCGGAGAAAGAGAGTCTCAAGCAGACTCCACGCTGAGCGCAGGGCCTGACGCGGGGCCCAATCTCACAACCCGGAGACCAGGACCTGAGCCAAAACCAAGAGTTGGATGCTCAACCAACTGAGCCACCCAGGAGCCCCTTGACTTCAGGTATTCTCAATTTATGATGAATTTATCAGGACATAATCCCATCATAAATGGAGGAAGGTCTGTATAAAGTGATATTTAACATTTTAATCATTTTTAAATGTACAGTTCAGTGTCATTAAGTGCATTCACAATGTTGTGCAACCATCACAAATAGACTACTGTCTATTTTCAAAACTTGTTTGTCATCCCAAACTGAAACTCTGTGCCCATTAAACAATAACTCTCCATCCCCACCCCCGGCCCCTGAAAACCACCATTCTACTTTCTGTCTCCTTCAATTTAACTACTCCAGATGCCTCATATGAATGGAATCGTACAATATTTGTCCTTTTGTGTCTGGATTATTTCACTTGGCAAAATGTTTTCAAGGTTCATTCATACTGTAAAGTTTAACAGAATTTTACTCCTTTCTAAGGCTGAACAATATTCATTGTATATATATATTACATGATATTGTAATATATATATTACATAGATATTGTAATATATACACATTGTAATATAGTAATATAGATACATTGTAATATGTATTATAATATATATACATTGTAGTATATGTTACATATATTACATATATAATATATTATATATATATACATATATTACACTTTGTGTATCTATTCATTGTTGCCACGGTTCAATCTTGCTAACAAAAGACACCAGCCTCCTTCATCAGAAATATTTTTCCTTTTAGGCTGCCAGCCCCAAGATCAAAATATACCAGCATCCTTTCTCCTCACCCAGGGAGGCTCCCCCTGTACAAACAGGGCTGTCTGCACAGAGAACTACCTACTTGGGATCAGATCCCATTGTGAGGACCTGACTTCCTAGAAGTTTCTAGTCTTCTAGAAGACAGTACTGTGTGAGGGCCAGGCACTAGAACTTCTCTTCCCTTAAGGAACAGAAATGGCAAAAATGTTCCAGGTCCTCTTCTTTCCCCAAACTCAGAAGTGTAGCTCAGCTGTTGCAGTTGCCTGGGCAGGGGAGTGAGAGAGAGGTGGCCCACGGGGAGCAGCCACAGTCTCTCCCTTGTTTCTCTCACAAAATCTCCCAAGAATCCGCTGTCCTGCGTAGCCATCGGCTGCTAAAAGCCAAAACAGGGTGGTGTGGCCACCTGTTGGGCACTGGGGGTGGTGCAGCCTTGGGGGGAAGGAAAGGACTTGGGAGGCTGAGATTGCTTCAAGGAGAAGCTAGATAAAAGCCCAAATAAAAAACCGAACCAAACCAAAAGCAGCCCCTACATCCGGACGATGGAATTTTATTTTCAGTGCTTCAAAGAAATGAGTGATCGAGCTGTAAAAAGACATGGAGGAAACTTAAATGCAAATTAGCCCGTGAAAGCAGTCAATCTGAAGGGGCTCCATACTGTTGATTCCAAGGATAGGACATTCTGGAAAAAGGTCAGTTGTTGCCAGGGATTGGGAGGGGCAGGGAGAGAGAGAAGGATGCAAAGGTTGAGCACAGGGCATTTTCAGAGCAATGAGACTACTCTGTATGATACTGTAACAATGGATACATGTTGTCATACGTTTGTCAGAACCCATGGAATGCACAGCCCCAGGAGTGAACCTTAATGAAAACTGTGGACGCGGGCTGATCATGATGTGTCAGAGCGGATTCATGCACTGGGACAGATGCACCATTCTGGTGGGGGGGGGTGTTGATGGTGGGGGAGGCTGTGCGTGGAGGGGGGAAGGAGGGGAATATATGGGGCCAGGGGGTATATGGGAACTCTCTGTACTCGCTGTTCAATTTTGCTGTGAACTTAAAACCACTCTAAAATGTAAAGTCTACTAAAAAACAAGACAAAACAATAGCATCCCCAGATTTGCCACCTGGCTCTTCACACCAGCTACACAGTTCCAGGCTCAGAAAGTCCAGCTCTCCCCTCAGGAGAGCTCACAGCCCCTTTTTCTCTTCTGATGCTTCTTTTTCCCCGTGGGCAGGAAAAACAGGCATTCCTTTGCCTTTTAGTGAAGTAGGGAGAAGCTCTCTGGAGCCCTACAGGTCCTCACTTCCACCCCGGCTTAAATGTCACCTCCTCATGAGGTCTTCCCTGACCACCCTAACCCCCAGCCTCTGCCCCACCCATCATCCCATCTGGCTTTCTGCCCAGCACTCGTCACTACCTGAACATAGCTACTTGCTTACTTATTTCTTTTACATTGCCACCCAATGGCATGTAAGCCCCACCAAGGCCGAGACTGTCCCTAGTGCTCACAACAGTGGGTGGCCCAGGGCAGGAGCTCAACAAATGTTCGTTGACGGACTGAATAATTATGTTACTGGCCAGTTGCAGAACCAGGGGCAAAAGGCAGTTAAACTTCCCTGGGCCCCAGTTTCCCCAACTGTAAAATGGGCGCTTAGACTTCATGATGGCGCTCTCTTCTTGCTGCAGTGCTCTGAATGCTCCAGCAAGCGTCAGAAGGACCTTGTTAGTCCACTAGAGTGCTTCTGCCCAGGCCACTGGGTGGCTGCGAGGTACTCAGGAAGAGAATTACTAGTGGCCCAACGTCACCTGACTTCCTCGGCTGGGTTTGTGAATATGGGCAGAGGTCCAAATGTGTGCTGGATGGATTGAGGTGTGGGGGAACCCCTCCCCTAGAATGCAAACTCCAAGACAGCAAGGATCTTGGGTTTTATTTGTTTGCATATCCCATGTGCTGGGAACAGTGCCCGGCACACAGTAGGCTTCATAGTTACTGAGGGAGTGAAGCGAACACACTCAGCGCCTGTGTTTCCCTTCTTGGGTGAGTGTTGCTTGGGTCATGTGTGGCATGAAAACAGCAATAATCATCCCTTCCATTGATGGAGCCCTCCACAAAGCGTTTATATGTGCATCATCTCACATGCTCCTCATGACAACCCCATGAGATAAGTCCCATTAAGTGTTATTATCCCCAATTTACAGATGAGCTGAGGCTCAAGGCATTTGACCTGCTCAAGGCCACATAGCTGGTGGACGGCAGAGGCTGATCTCAGAGCCAGGTTTTCTTTTGTTCCAGACCCAGTGCTTGTATATGTTGCCGGTTGTGCAAAGCTCTGAGTGTGAGCAGGAGAAGGAAGCCTTGTGTAAGAGCCAGGCCCTGAGGAGAGAAAAGGGGCAAGAGAGAGGAGCGCTGCTTACACTGGGGGGCTGCTTGGGGCTGAGCCCGTGCCTGCTGGCTGAGGGTGGGGCTACGAGAGCAGCAGGGGGACGGGGCAGAGACGCCCCTCCACTCCATCAGTGGCCAGGGACCCCGTGCAGGGAGCTCCTGGGGAGACTGCTAGCCTCATGTAGGCACGCTGCCCCGCAGGCCCAGACACGCAGGGCTCCAGACAGGGCCTTCAGAGGGCACAGAAACCAAGGATGTGGGCGAACTGGTTTGAGGAACACAAAAGCCAGCTCAAGTCTTCTTCCCTTTCCCGCACAAGGCGCGTACCTGCCCCTCACCCCTACGCCAAGGAGAGCTCTTCATTGCCCAGGTCCAAATCTCACTGACTTCACCAAAATCACTTATATGTCACTCCAAATCATACCTACACACACGCACATACACACACACACCAGAGTGCCCCCCAGATTCCTCCCCATGGGAGCCCCCAAGCAGAGCCCTGTCCTGCCCTCACCCATCTCCACCTGTAGAAACCTTTTGTACCCATCCTGCAGAATCTTCTCCGCTTTCTGGGCCTAAGGTGCCTTCCCTCTCCCGCACTCCAAAGCCCGCTGCAGGCCCTCTGCCCTGGCTCTGACCACTGGAGACTTCCGTCCTGTTTATGCGTATGTGACAGCATCCCCCTCTCCCCCAGCTGCCAACTCCCTGAGGGTAAAACTCAAGCCCGATGCTGGGCCTGACCTGGTGCAGGGGTGACAGAAGCTGCCAGCTTGCATCAGCCCACGCCCACGCCAGGGAGCTCGGGGTGGGGGTGGGGGGGAACAGCCTCACACCTCCCCGAGGCCTTGCCCCCAGAAGCCACGAGGCAGCGATGAGGACATGGGGCAGGGAGGTGGCATAGAGGCCAGGACATGTGGCGGCCCACACACTTGCCTGTGTTAGTCACGGAGGGTGCCCAGCAGAGCAGAAGTCATCTCTAAAGCTGGCGCAAGCGGGACAGGTGGGAAGAGGGAGGGCTCATCTGCAAAACCAGTGGGAAGAGGCACTGGGTCAAAAGGTCCCTCTCTTGCTGGAGGGGCGGTTTTCCTTCTGGACTCCTCGGCAAGACCTGAAATAGCGAGAGGAGGGAGGTCCTGATCAAGCGCAGGCTGATACTCTGGGTTTGCGCCATTCATCAATGCGTGCTGAGCCCCACGACCTGCCCTCCTGCTCTGTGCAAGACTCTAGAACTTGGATTCTACCTTCCTGCTTCAGAAGGAGCTTCAGATGCAACTTTCTCTGTCTACCCTTCTGGAAATGGGTCCCAGAGCTCACCAATCAGATGGTTATTACCACCAAGTGTGGCTCATAGTTACTTATTGATCACGTGTTCATTGATTGCCTACTCTCCCAGGCCTTGGGCTAAGGACTTCACACATGTTCTCATTTACTTCATGGGTGGCTCCCAGAGATGATTCCAGTGGCTACTGTAGGGAAGGGGCAATTCTGACCAAATGCTCCGACTTGCCCTGGACAGTCCCATTATATGTCTGTCGTCCCAGCAGCACCATCCACAGAGCCCCCTCTCGCTCTCAGAAGTGACCTGGCGTGGAAGATAAATGATGGGTCCAGAGGATTCTCCCCAGTCTGTCACAGGGGAGTGGGGTGTGATGCATCAGGCTCCCCAGAGGGGCACCTGGGCCTTGAGCGGCAGACACTAGAGGGCGCCAGTCAGTAGTGCCTGGCCCCCGAGTCTCCAGAGTGCCTGGCAGCCCTGGGCAAGGCCACTCTAGGGGAACAGAGGTGGTAGGTGGGGTGGGGGGAAGGAGAGGGGGAGGGTGCCCGACAGAGCCCTGGCTGAGGCCTTTCCTGGCCTAGACCCAGCCTGGCCCAATTCCTCTCATGCCCCCCATCCACCCAGCAGGACTCCTGAGCAGGCAGAGCCCTCTCCCCAGGGGGACCTAGGAATCCTATGAGGGAAGAGGGGTGCTGGCACTGTTGCCTTCTCCCCCATTTTGGCCTGGCCAGGCCCCTGCCAGTCTCTCCCCCAGGATCTCGGGCACAGTGTGGTTCACCCTGTGCTGGAGACCTCTCAGACCACGGGGCCAGCTCTCCTGATGGGCTGGGACTGGGCTGTATGGAGGTGGCTGTTCTGGAAAGAATGATCAGGCCACGTGTCAAGGAAACTCCACAGCCCAACAAGAGCTGGGGGTGGGAATGGGGAGGGCAGGAGGCAGAAGGTGGAAGGGCTGATAGAGTACTTGGTTAGGGGTGGGGGCCTGCCTTCTCCCCCTTGACCTACCCACACTGGCCTTGAGAACTCAGGCACAACGCTCAGGCCTCAGTGTTCCCAGAGGGGCCAGAAGGCTTGCGACCCACAAAGAGCCTACTTCTCACCATTCTGGCCTGGCCACTGCCCCCATGCAGCACTCTGCCCTGCGATCGCAATCGGACACAGGATTGGCCTCCAGGGGGGCACACTCTTGCCATTTAGACAAAACCCTGGCCCCGGCACGGATGACTCCCCTCCAGCCGTGGACTATTAAAAGTGCTTGGGTGTCCAACAGACTTGGGCCTGGTTGCAGCCCTGACATTGGTAGCTGTGTGATGCTGGGCACATCATTTAACTTCTCTAAGCCTCAGGTGACTCACCTGCAAAAGGTAGTAAGAGTATCCATTTCTTAAGGCCGGTGTGACGATTCAAGGCAATAAAGAACAGAAAGCGCACAGCTTTCTGCGCCCAAGCAAGCTATGCTCCCAGTGGAGGAGGCTCCAAGCAGCACCAGCATGGCCCTTCAGCCCCAGCTCAGCCTCCCCTGTCGTGGGAGTTCTTGCCTGCAGAAGAAAGACAGAGACGGGCTTGAAAATGCACTGTGGTCCACACGGTCCACACAGTGGAATCTTCTATGAGACAGTGACATCCATGGATGTAGGCAGCCGTGGATGCCTCAGTGCTAACAGTTTCAACCTTTTAAAGATTCATTCATTCATTCATGTATTCGTTAGTCCCAAATTACAACTGTTGTCCTGACATAATTATTACTCTCCCCCTTTCACTCTTGAAGTGTCACAGTTTGGATGATAAATTCTATGATCACCCAACTTACGGTGGCAGATCCTGTGCCAGGCACTGGGGACCGGGAGAGGATGAGGTACCCAGCCCCTCCCCTCCAGCGCTTCCCTCCTGAGAAGGAGGGGCTGGGGCTGCTGCTGTGTGGCCAACCAGTGTCCCCCTGCCCCTTAAGAACCTAGCAAGAAACGGGGCGCCTGGGTGGCTCAGTGGGTTGCGTGTCCAACTCTTGGTTTCGGCTCAGGTCATGATCTCAGGGTTTTGGGATTGAGCCCCGTATTGGGCTCTGTGCTCAGTGGGGAGTCTGCTTGAGATTCTTTCTCTCCCTCTCCCTCTGCCCCTCCCCCCACTGGTGCGTGTGCTCTCTCTTTCTCTCTCTCAATAAATAAACAAATAAACAAAATCTTTTTTTAAAAAAGAACCTACAAAGAAACATACTTTGATTTATCTACCCTTTTTGGGTTTATTTAGTTTTACTTATTTACAAACCAACTTCTTGGGGTCAATTCTTGCCATACATTTTCCACCCGATACATGAGGTCGTGGTCTTTTTATTCGTCATGATATTATTTTTCTCCAGCCTCAGAAGCTGCCTTCTATTCAAATATTTGTGGTATTTTTTAAAAAAGAGTTACAAATATCCCATCTGTTCTCTGATCCTATAAACATCAATTTTCCAGAAACAGGGTCCTAATTTATTTTTTCATTCTCATGGAAAAGTACGTGACGGGAGAATAGGAGTGATACAGAGGCATACTCTGAACGGCCAGCCCCTCCTTACTTATGCCAAAACACAACCCGACAGTTCAGGAAATGCGGGGAGTCTTAGGAAAAAGGAAAGGAGGGGCAAAAGGAGACAAAAAGAAATGGAAGAGGCAGTGATGTCCCTGGGGTTGGCCAGGGCTCATGACTGGAGCAGTCACCTTTGGGCTCCTGCCTGACCATCTGCATTGGGTTGGGGGAGGGTGATTGCCCTCCCCAAGGGATGGTAGGCAGCCAGGCATGAGCGTGTGGGCGAGGGTGGTGCCCCCTCCACACCCATGCCAGGACCAGAGATGCCTTGGTATGTGGCCAAAACCTTCTGCCAGGTTCCACACCCCATGCCAAACATCCTCCTCCTTCCCCCACCTGTGTCCTCCCAGGTCCCCCCTCCGTTAGCTGGAGAGCATGACAGTCCCTCGTCTACAACGGTCTCTGTGTCTGTCCAACCCTAGGTGTCCCACAGGAATTGCATCTGTCCCACCTTTCATCTGGGGACAGAGCTCAGGATTCTACCTCACCATTGCCCAAGAGTCATAACTGGGTGAAAATCATGACAATACATGGGTCCTGGGGGAGTGTTGCCTTATTTAGATGTGCCACCCCCGGAGAAGGAAGAAAAGGAAGGAGGGGGAGGAGCTGCGAAGCTGACAGGAGCAAAAGGAGAAGAAGAAGGCATGGTTGATTCTGAGAATTGAGGGTAGCTAGGGATGTCATCATGGGGAGGGTTTCACCCAGGTCAGTGGGTGGGGGCAAAGCATGGTGACTGGGGCCCTGTGACTCAGTTATGAGCCTGGCCCCTATATCCACAAGTCATTCATTGAGTAAGTCATTAATTCCGTCAACACATGTTTATTGAGCTGTTATTATGTTCCAGACCCTGGACTAGGCAGCAGGGAGGGAGAGAGCCAGCAGGGAGGGAAGTTCCCCTGCAGAGTGTAGGTGTGCAGGGGATGGGGGGGAGGGACAAGCCTCCTTTCAGAGGGAGCTGCCAGGGAAGATGCCTGGTGAGGGAAGGGGAGGGTGGGGAAGGGACGTCTGGGATAAGTTCCTGTGGGAGGAGAGTAGGCAGGAGCCAGACAGAGGGAGGGGAAGGAGGGAGGGGTAGGGAGTTTCAGGCAGAGGAAGGAGATCCGTGCTTCAAGGCACGGAGGGTGGGAGGGGAGGTTTGGGGAACTGTAAGTAGTTCCTGAGAGGGTGAAGGGAGAGGCGGGGAGAAAGGAGCTTGAGGAGGTAAGGGAGGCAGGTCCTAAAGGAGTTCAGAGGCTACTTATAGGCAGTGAGGCCCCCTGGAGGGGAAAGCCCGGGACAGTGTGGTCAGATCCCCCCTTGGGAGAGGAGACTCTTCATGGGGTTAAGCAAGTGGCTGATAGACCAATGCCGGGTTTGCTCAAGAGACAAGACGGGGTTCAGTGATGGAGCTCTAGAAGGGTCCGGCCGGGGCTGGAGGCGCACACATCACCCACGCCACCCTCCAGCGACCCGCAGAGGTCGACCCAATGGCCCCCAGCGGACGGAGGGAAAGCGGCAGAGCCAGAAGCAGAAGCCAGGGCCGTCCGAGCTGCCAAAGCCAGCCAGCACGAGGCCTCCTAAGGGCCTCCCGCTCGAACTCACCTTCCACGGTATTTAGCAGCTCCTCCTCGGCCACAGCCAGTGGCACAGGGTGCCCCTAAAAAAGGGCAGGCTTCACTATGAAGTGGGGCCCACCCAGCCTGGTCCGCTCAGTCATGCCCTCTCTGATCCCACTGCAGGTCCAGCAGCCCCGGCTCCCTGAGTCAAGGGCTGGGCAACTCCTAGCTGTGTGCTGTCTCCCTGCCTCCAATCCCCATAATCTGGGCGAAGCTCCCGGGGCTCCCTCCGGAGGGAATTGAAGCCAGGTCCTCCTGTAGGCCACAGCCCACGAAGATGACCCTCCCCCCTGGAATTCTCTTGTACAAATAGGAGCCCCAGGTGAGAACCATGAGGATGGGCCCCTGGGTGCCAGGAGATGGCTTCTGTGTGAGCAATAGCAGTGTCCCCCTCGTTCAGACCCACGGCGGTTCCTGCTCACACAGAAGGAAGGAAAGACCATTTCCACGTGGCCCAAGGTGCCAACATTGCCAATTATTTCCTCGCCGGCAATAAATCCCCAAATATATTTTTGCTTCCCCCTCTAACGTTTAATCTTGGGTATATTTCAAAGGAAACGCCACTCTGCCTGCTTCTGATTCATACCCGCTGAGCTCATCAAAACCAGAATTATTTGGTAATAGCTGTTGGGTTTACTGGATGTCCTCTGGGATCTGTAAAAAATCTCTGTTCCTCAGAAACAGGAAGTTTCAACAGGAGGACAGAGGCTGGTTACGAAAATCAAAATTTGAATTCGCTCTGCCCATTGGAGAGGCTCGGTGTTCGTGGCATTTCCTTCCTTCAGCCCATCGACGATCATGGATTCGGTGCCTACTTTGTGCAGCAGCTAGGACCCCGACAGTGATTTTTTAGAAGGGGACTCTGAATTCATTTGAAGGGCTTCCATAACAGGCTGGATGGCTTAAACACGGATATTTATTTTCTCACAGTTCTGGAGAGAGACGTCCAAGATCAAGGGGTCTGCAGGGTTGGGTTTTTTGGTTTGTTTTTTGAAGGCTTGCAGGTGGCTGCCTTCTCCCTGTGTCTTCTCGTGGTCTTCCCTATGTGTGTGTCTGTGTCCTCATCTCCTCTTCTTGTAAGGACACCAGTCCCATTGGATTGGGGCCCCTATGACCCGCTTTAACTTAATTACCGCTTTAAAGACCCTATCTCCAAATTCAGTCACATTAGGACTTCAGCATATGAATTGGGGGAAGGGGAACACAATTCAGCTGATAAGAGGTTCTGATCTCAAAAAGTCATCCTCCCATGACAATGTCCCTTTGATCTCTATCTGAGGTTAGCATCCGAGGTGAGGTGGTTTAGGATGGAATCCCCAGGCTGTTGTAGGCTTACCGAAGGCAGGATGATTCAGCTCACTGAGCGCTGAGCTGTCCGGATCTGGATTCAAAGTTTGTCTCCTTCACTCACAAGTTGGGTGATGTTGCCCAAGTTATACAACCTCTGAGATCTCCGTTTCCTTGTCTGTGTAGTGAGGATAATACTACCTGCCTCAGGAGGAATTTTTGTGAAGAGCCGAAAAGGTCATTCATGTGAAACAGAGCACCATGTTCAGGAGCATAGTAGGTGCTCACGAAATGGAAGTTTCTTTTCCAGATGTGTTCTCTGCAGGATTTCTTCTTCCAGAGCATGAAGGCCGTATTACAAGCATTCCCTGGCAGGGGGAGTGTACCAGAAGATGGAAGAAACTCAGGCCTGGGGTGCCTTCCCCCCATCCCTCCCTTGGAATGCATCGCCCACCCAAGGCAGCCAAGCCTCAGAGCTGGAGGAGGGAAAAATGGTCTGGCATTGAACCTCCCCAGGAACACCCACTGCCGGCACCTCTGTGAGAGCGTGCTGTGAGAAAGCCGGGGGACAACTGTCCGGGCCAGGCTAAGTGCAGCTGTGGAAAGCAGATCTTGCAGAAAAAACCAAGTCCAAAGGCTGGCAAAGCCCTCTGGTCACAGGAAGCCCTCCCTGTCCGGAGGTGTAGGTTCTGGACTAGTCAAGGCATTTGGGTTCTACTCCCATCCCTGATATTTCCCAGGGCTGGGACATTAGCACTCACCTGACCTCTCTGCGCTTCAAGGCCCTCAGAGGGACACATGAAACCATATGTCAGACAAATGTGAGTTCATAGATGATTAGTAAGTCCCAGAGCCGCTGTACCAGCACCCCTCCTCTGGGCTACCACACTTTCTCAGCTGCTTGGGGCTGACGGGGGAAGTCCCTGTCGCTCCGGTTTCCAGTTTCCTTAAACCTCCAGCATTTACACACACAGCCCCCACCTGAAAGCAGATTAAGGATGCATCCCTCCTCAAAAAGAGGAGCCTTCCCAGATTTGGAGTAAGAGTGATGAGGGCTCGTCTGGGCCCCATTGCCTCTCAGACATCTCCCGCCCCCACCTGGGAGCCCTCCCCCCCTCCCCCCCCCAAATTACTCACACTCCTGGAAACATGACTGATGACTTCGGGATGAGTAAGAGGCAGCACACGTCATGGCCCAACTGTTGGCAGGGTGAGTGAGTTCAATGCTCTCTGGAGCCAGGCTGCTCGGACATGTGCTGGGAGTCCGCTCTGGGGGAAGGGGGGCAGGGGACCCTAGAGAGGAGCTAAGCTTTATTTAGCAATGAGCTAGAAGTCCTCTGACCATTCCCCCCTTTTCCAACCCCCGAGTGATGATGGCCTTGTCAGCTCAGGGTGAGGGGGTGACGGGAACTGCCCCAGCGCCTCTTTGGGGGGCCTGGACAGTGGGGGCAGGGGCTCTCACGGAGCTCCAGGACACTGTGTTTCTCTCACCTGAGCACCCCTGGCCTCGCCCCAGCACAGCGTGGCCCAGGGCAACCCTGAACTTGGCAGCCCAGCCTCAACAGCTTTGAAAGGGCCCCAATCCAGGGCCCGACCTGCAGGGTGCGTGTGTGTGGAGGGTGTGTGTGTTTACACTCTCCTGTACACCCTAATCCGTGGTGCCAGACAAGCAAATATTTTCGGTCTGTTTTCCATTTCCCATGTGTCCCATTTCTGAGCATTTGGCAGAAATGGGATCACAGCAAAGGCGTGTATGAATTCAATGCGTTTTGAAATGCCTATTTTTACATTCTTGGAGTTCAGGTGCAGGGTGAACATGCTAATATAAGCACGACAGCACGCAAACTGGACTGTCCTGGCACTTAATAAATAGGGCCGAAGCACCCAGTTCCCCATACCCCACGTGGGTGTGGTCAGGACACGATGGCATGGAGAGAAACACGGGGACACAGAAGCCCAAGGCAGCCCCACCTCAGTGTCCTCTGCAACCAGGACAAGACGGTGTCCTCACTCTGAGCCGCCGCTCCCCAGACAATCACTCCTGTGTGGGGAACAGTCCTCACCCCCGGGGTTTGCTCCATGAGGATACTGAGGTGTTGCTGGGGACCCACCGTGATGTCCTTCGAAATGCTCAAGACAAGAGCCATGCCTTACATGTAAGGACTTCATTAAGGTGTTTCAGGACATATGGTGGCCTTGGTGGAGAACTCCGGAGAACATATGGTGAGGATGACTTGTTTGATGAAGTCTGAGATCCTAAATGCTGGGGCTGGAACACAAGTGAGGCTGGCAGCCCGACTGGCCACACCCCACCCCGATCCCTCCCAGGCAGCCTTCTCCATTAGGAAGGATGGGTCCTCTACCCAACACACCCCCACTCTTTATTAACATTAGACTTAAGTCATTTATTTATTTTTTAAAAGATTTTATTTATTTAGAGAGAGAGCTGAGTGGAGGGGCAGAGAGGGAGGGAGAGAGAATCTCAAGCAGACTCCGTGCTGAGTGCAGAGATCGAGCCGGCCTCGGGGTGGGGCAGGGCTCGATCTCACGACCCTGAAATCATGACCTGAGCCAAAATCAAGAGTCTGGACGCTTCACCCACTGAGCCACCCAGGCGCCCCATCATTAGACTTAGTCATTTAAATGTAGTTTGTTAAAAGATCCATATATAAAGCCAAAATACATCTTCAGCAGTAAACTCAGAGATGTTTAAGAGATTTCTTTCTTTTCCCGTAACTCAGCTGAGACACCTTTGCCGCCGGAGCGGCAGAACATTAATCACAGTCGATTCATGACCCCTCCTCCTTAGCATCCTGACTGATTTTCTGGAGGTTTACAGAGAGCCAAGGCACTCGGGTGACTTTCCTCAAGGCCACCTGGCCAAGCCTCTGCTGGGACGGCCATTGTTTCGCCCACAGCTTTAGGCCACAGGGAGGGCCCAGCATTCATTCTGCTGCTCCGGGGCCATCAGAGGTGGGGGGGGGGGGGTGGGCTCTGCTGCCCCATGCCTCCCTGAGGTCTCCATGGCTCCTGAGATCCTGACCCCAGATTTAGGAGTGCGTAGTTGCTCTAATTCCTTCTACACTGCCTAGGGGATTTTTCTCTAGTTTTAGAAGTGCTGTTAACTGGAAGTAGAGGGCGGGAAGGAATGGGTGGTGCTCTCTAGCATGCTGTTTTCCCCAAACTTTATGTCTCTATTCCCCTAAGGACTTAGGTTTTCAAAACCAAACCCAGAAAGGCATCCCCCCCTTTTTTTTCTGCCCTGCATCTTGGGATTGCACTCATGTGCCTTTGGCAATCAGCAAATGATTGCTTGAGTGGTGTAAAGGACAAAGGATAAATACTGGAGGGAATGGGCTGGTATTTCATTTTTTTTTTTTAAAGATTTTATTTATTTATTTGACAGAGAGAGATAGAGAGAGAGAGAGCAGGAACACAAGCAGGGGGAGTGGGAGAGGGAGAAGCAGGCTTCCCGCCGAGCAGGGAGCCCGATGTGGGACTTGATCCCAGGACCCTGGGATCATGACCTGAGCCGAAGGCAGACGCTTAACTGACTGAGCCACCCAGGCGCCCGGGGTTGGTATTTCAAATACTTGCTACCTCATAGAGGATTTTCACTACCTGATTTAGGGCTTGCAGTAAAGCTACAGTTAAGCAAGATCGTGCCGTATTGGCCTAAGAATGGACAATGGGATCCAGGGAAGAGTCCAGGAGTAGACCCACACACATTTGGTCAACTGATTATCAACAAAGACATCAAGGTGTCTTTGATGGGGAAAAGAAAGTCTTTAATTTTACGTGATGCCAAAACAACTGGATATTCATATATTAAAAAATGAGCATTGACTCTTACCTCTCATCATACTCAAAAATTATTTTGAAGTAGATTACAGACCTAAACACACAACCTAAAATTATATAGCTTCTAAAAGGGAACAGAGGATAAATTTTTCATGACCTCGCAGAAGGCAAAGTTTTCTTGAACAGGTCACAAAATCACAAACTATTAAAAAAAATTGATACATTGAACTTCATCAAAATTTTTTTTAGATCAAAAGACACTTAAAAAAACAGACAAGCCAGCCTTTTATGAAGACGGCGCCGAAGGCTAAGAAGGAAGCCCCTGCCCCTCCCAAAGCCAAAGCCAAAGCAAAGGCTTTGAAGGCCAAGAAAGTGGTGCTGAAAGGCATCCACAGTCCAAATAAAAGAAGATCTGCACGTCACCTATATTCCGATGACCCAAGACACTGCGTCTGCGGAGGCAGCCCAAATATCCTCGAAAGAGCGTCCCCAGGAGAAACAAGATTGATCACTGTGCCATCATCAAGTTTCCCCTGACTACTGAGTCCAGCCATGAAGAAAATAGAAGACAACAACACACTTGTGTTCATTGTGGATGTCAAGGCCAATAAGCACCAGATCAAACAGGCTGTGAAGAAGCTCTACGGCATTGACGTGGCTAAAATCAACACCTTGATCAGGCCTGATGGAGAGAAGAAGGCATATGTTCGACTGGCTCCTGACTATGAGGCTTTGGATATTGCCAACAAAATTGGAATCATCTAAACCGAGTCCAGCTGGCTAAATCTAAATATAAATGTTTTCACCAAAAAACCCCAAAAAACAAAAAAAACCAGACAAGCCAGTCTGCAAAGAAATATTCACAGAATATATATCTGACAAAGTTCTGGTACCCAGAATATATAAAGAATACCAATAAATCAATAACAAAAAGACAAAAAAAAAATTGAAAGAGAGCAAAAGACTTGACCAGACATGTCACAAAAGATTACAAGTGGCCAATAACCAAATGAAAATTGCTCAACATCTTTGTGTTAGGAAATGTGCAATAACATTTCACACCCACTGGAATGACTAAACTTAAAAAGAGCAACAATACCAAATGCTGGTGAGGACATGGAGCAACTGGAACTCAATCATTGTTGGTGGGAGCATAAAATGATACAACCATTTTGGAAAACTGTTTAGCAGTTTCTTATAAAGTGAAGTATACACCTACCTTATTATTTACCAATTCCTTTCCTAAGTATCCAAGAAACATGAAAACACATATTCACAAGAAAAATCATCCAAAAATGTTCCCAGCAGGTTTATTCATAATAGCAGAAAAACTAGAAACAACCCAAATGTCCATCTGTAGGTGGGTACATAAACAAATTATGTTATCTTCATATAATGGAATAATATTCAGCAATGGAAATGAATAAACTTTACTAGATGCTACATGGCTGAATCTCAATATGTTGAAAGAAAGAGAAGCACAAAGGAGTACATATGGGATGATTCCATTTTTATGAAGATCTTGAACAGGCAAAACCAATTCATGATAATAGGAATCAGAACATTGGTTGCCTTGGGATGGGGGGGGAGACTGACAGAAAAGTTCTGGAGATCTAATGTTCTGGAAATCATCATCACATGGTGACTATGATTATAGTTAAGACTGAAGAATAAAGGGCGCCTGGGTGGCTCAGTTGGTTAAGCGACTGCCTTCGGCTCAGGTCATGATCCTGGAGTCCCGGGATCAAGTCCCGCGTCGGGCTCCCTGGTCGGCAGGGAGTCTGCTTCTCCCTCTGACCCTCCTCCCTCTCATGCTCTCTGTCTCAAATAAATAAATAAAATCTTTAAAAAAAAAAAAAAAGACTGAAGAATAAAAAAAGGGAAATATGGCAACTTTGTGGGTGACAGGAATATGCTGTATCTTGATTGGAGATATGGTTACACAGGTGTATGCATCTGTCAAAACTCATCAGATTTGACACTTAAGATCTATGCATCTCACTGTATATAGAATATACCTCAATAAAAAACAAAGCCAGTTGCCATGGGCTGGGGACAGGGGAAGTGAGGAGTTGTGTTTAATGGGTATGGAGTTTGAGTTTTGCAAAATGAAAAATGATGGAGATCGGCTGTACAACAATGTGGATATATTTACACTGCTGAACTGTACATTTAAAAATGGTTAATAAGGCAAATTTTATGTTATGTGTATTTTACAATAAAAACAAACGATATATGCTACCGCAAACAACCTAACAAACTTTATTCATGAAGATTCGAACACAAACAGCCTAATTTCTTAATGTAACATTTATGTGGTCTCTTGAAACAGAAGAGGCAAGGTGAATTGTAGGTTATATTTGGCCCCAATACAGTACAACAGTAAATAAAACAAAACACACAATTATTGCTGTGATCCTACTCTCGGGGCCCCCACTCCCTGGCTGGCTGAGCGTTGGCAGGTAGTGTCCCTCAGCAGTGTGCTGGCTTTCTACGTTGCACCATGATGGGTTTTGAAGGGAAGTTTTCAGATGCTGGCACAGCTTGTACTACTGGGGGAGAGAAGTTCCAGAAGGACTTCCTGATGAATTTCACCCTGAAGAGCCTGGTTTCTTGTGTACCTCTGTATTGGCTCTTTTCCACCCTTGCTCTCCCCCACTTCCACCCCAGTCCCACCCCACTCCCTGGGCCCAGACACCACCTCACACAGTCAAGGAGTGTTGGTCAAGGTGCCTGGGCTCCTCCCACATTCCACCTCTGGGGCCTGCAGGCCTGCTCAGTGATGGGGAGCCCTGAAGCACTGGGATCCATGCTTGCCATGTGACATACTTGCCATCGTCCCCGACAAGGATACTGGGTCCAGCCCATCCTCCCTTCTGTCCCAGGCAGAGGATGAGGTCGTTCTGCAAGTCTGGCCACAATGCCCAGCATCCTGCTCACTTTGCAGACATTCAGGAGAACGTGGGGTTGGGGGAGGGCGTCTTGAATTTTCCAGAGGTTGTAACCTTCCTCTCTACTTCCATCATAGCTATACCTGTGCACTCAGCGTGAATCTTCTCCTCCCGCCCCAGCCCGGTGTCATGGTGGCAGGCATGGAAGGTGGTGGCGGTGGAGTGGAGAAGTGAGTGAGCACCACTGTGGACATGAAGGCTCTCTGTAGGGCGGCCTGGCTCTGGGGCTAAGGCACATCATGGACCCTTTTAATTTCAGTCTCTGCCCACCTTGGGGACAGAGAGAGATGGAGCTGGGAGGTTCAGGAGGTGTCTCCCATGAACCCATTTTCTGAGAATGGGGCCCTGCAAGCCTAGCCAGAACCCTAGAGGTTTGCTCATACCAAGAGAAGGCCCTACCTCAGGGATGTGTCAGGTGTGGAGGGGCCCAAGGAAGGAAGAAGGTGAGGGGGCATGATGAGCCCCTGCAATGGGAGGCCTCAGCCCACTAGCCTGGACTCCACAGATAATACCCTACACGGTCTATGCCAAGTCTATCATCTGTTTGGAAAAAAAAAAAAAAGTGTGTAGTGCAGGAACTAGCTCAGGGCTTTCTACACGGAGTTCCTCAGCACTGGCTGGGACTCCCCTCTGGCTCTGCCTGCTCGGGAACCAGCCTGAGGCAGGGCTGAGGGCCCAGGGGGCTGAGGAGAGCCGCTCCCCCACACGTGGCTGACGTCCAGGCCCGCTGTGTGGCTGAGGAGTGATGCAGTCGGTGGAATGGGGGTGGAGCAGCTGTGGGGCCCAGATGGGAGGAAGGCAAACAGCAAGGGCACCCTTGAGAAGCAGCGAGTCATGAATCATGCTGTTCATTAACTTGAGCTAATTAGGAGGCAAGTATGAGGGCCATGGCGCTGGGCAATTTGTTAAATTCCCGTTTTTATAGTCCCCACCACCCCTGCTTACGGGGCCCCCACCTCCTCCTCAGTCCTGAGTGCCCGGGGGTGAGTACACGCTTTGGGGGCACTTGGAGTGGACAGCTGCCTGGTGGGAGAGGGAAAGAGGGTTGGCATGCCACACGCCAGGTGTGTGTTAAAGCTTTCGCAACGGTTATATCATTTGGTTCTCAATACCCTGGGAGGGGGGACTCATCATTCCCATTTTGGAGAGGGGGAAATTGAGGCTCAGAATAGGGAGCGGACTTGCCCAAGTTCTCCAACTAAATTAGACATAGCCTCTGCCCTCCTCACTGCACTGAAGGCAATCTTACAAGTAAGACTGGAGATACTTCTAGATTTTCTATTCTGACCCCTCCAGTTATGGCTGTCACCTGCCCTAACAATTACCCTCCAGGTCCTTCAGACAACCCCCTTTCCTTGCTGGAGATGGAAACTCCCTCCACGGAGACAGATTTCCATGGCTTGGCTGAAGAGTGCTCCCAGAAGAGGGAAGGTGGGATTTTCATCTTTTTGAAATAAATGTGAAAAACAGAGGCAAGAACAGCAACTACAGTGTGTTGCAGAGATAGATGGAAGGATGAGCTTAAAACGTCCTAGAGCCTGAGGGGGCCGTTAGGTCTGGAGTACAGGGACCGAGGAAGGAGGTGGTGGGGGACAGGGGAGAGGTAGCATTTTATGCCACAGGCATTTTCAGCCGGGGTGAGGGTGTCCAGCTGCTGTCCGGTGTCAGGGGGGCAGCTCAGCAGGGTCTGGGGCTCTGAAGAGAGATCTGGGCTGGAGCCAGCTGGGAAGTCGTGCTGACAAGAGCTCCCCCAAGGAAGGTTTGATCTCGGCACCTCAGAGCCCGCCACAGCGAGCTGCAAATCTGTTTGATGAAGGAAATTTTAGCAGGTGCGCTTGCTGGGGCCTGGGCGCTTGTGATATGGGAGAGTCCAGGGGAACAACCTCGCTTCTGGGCCGCGCCCCGCACCCCACAGAAGTCTGGGGGTTCCAGATTCTCACCCTGGGCTGCTAGACCCAGCGGCATCCACCTGAGATGCCGGAGCTCGTTTTGACCACTGCAGCTCTGCAGGCCGGCCTGCCCTTGTCTTCCTCACAGCCTTCCCACCGAGGCCTCTGATTCCCCAAGCCCATTTCAAAACTGGAGGCCTCCCAGGGAACAGCAGGAGCCGGAAGGCAAGACGGCAGGTGCACACAGAGGTAGTTCAGCCGCGGTTCTCCACGCACCCACTCCCACACGCCCACCAAACTGTGCAGGAGACTGGCGTCTTGAAAGCAGCCAAGTGTCCCCTGAAGATGCTCAGTGGCAAATGGACAGTGCCTTGAGTCCACCTGGCTGTTCCTTGGAGGCCTGATTTGGTCCAGAAGTCCATGCACTGCGGGAGAGCTTAGGTGACAGCACTGTGCGGGGGAACCCGGCAGCCCCAGGCAGCCCTCGCTCCGCACAGGGCGGCTGAGCCACGGTTGTGTTTGCACGCGGAGAGCCAGAGGTGTGGGGGATGGCCAAGGCGTGAGGCCCGCCTGCCCACGATTCCCCGGGGACCGCAGAAGCCCCTTGCTTTTGAAAATCCCGGGGAAGCGGTAAGCTGGGGGAGACAAGAGCCCAGCTACGGTTTTGGCACTCTACCCTCTCTGTAATGGGCTGGAAACCCTACAAACTTGCATCACCTTTCCTAATACAATAGATTTGGGGGTTAAAAAGTGTTAGCGTGATGTCTTTTAAATATTTAGACATATTCCCCACCCCTGCCACCAAAGATGAGTATTTGTTTTTAAAAAAATAAACACTTGGCCAAGATGTCATGTGGTGTCCCTCACACAGGTGAGTGTTGTGCAAGCCAGCCCGCCTACCGGCCGTGGGTGGGGACCTGCCTACAGCTGTCAGCCGGCTCCTAACAAATCCTCGGGGCACACCCTGCTCATTAGGCCCCAGCCACGCCCAGCCGCCCAGACTCCCGGTTGAACCGGACTGCCAGGAGCGGGCGGTGCCTCCTTGAACCCTGAGCAGAACAATGGGCTGTGAGGAGTTCACCAGGCCCACAGCCCGAGAGCTGGGTGCTGGAGCTCAGGGGCTCACTCAGCTATGCCTAGGACGGGCCCATGGGGCCTCCACGCTGGCCAGGCTCCCGTCTCCCTTGGGGCCAGGGAGCAGCAGGGGGCCCCCCAGAGGGAGCCAGCAGAGCTCTAGGCAGGAAAAATAGACATGTATTTAGAGACTGCCTCCTCAGTGGCGGGCTGAGCCTGCAGACATTATCTCACTCCTGCTCAATGTCCCCCCAGGCAGGTAAGGGATGGGACTTGTTCCTGCTTTATAGCTGAGGCACCCAAGCAGAGAGGATGGGCAGGCAGAGAGAGGTGGTCTCCTCGGTGCAGCCCAGCCCGCGCGGGATGTGGCCCCAGCTGGGCAGGTGTCCCTGCCGGTCCATCTTCCTGCCCCCTGAGATAGGTGCTGCCCCCCAGAGGTAGGGATGTGCCCCCGAAACAGGCTGACTACCTGCCCCCCCAGGCTCATCTCAGCTTGCACCCCCCAGATAACCAAGACCTGGCTCCCCTTCCTCCAGGGTGCCCCCCACCCCCGCTTGTTTGCAGCCTGGCCACCCTCAGGGCACAACGTGGCATGAGGAAGGACGGGGCTGCCCAGCCCGGCCCTGCCTGGGAAGTACATCTCCCGGGTGCTTCTGCTAACTCAGGATAAACCGGATTGGGGTTAGGCAAGTGGCAACATGCTGCTATTTGTGGAGGCTCCTGGACTTCATGCTCCCTCCCATGACAGCGGGAACGGGGAGGGCGGCAGCCATCTCTGCCCAGTCACGCACTCGGGCCTGCCGGGGAGCCCGGATGGAGTCATAGGCCACAGGCTGGAGGCACAGAGTCTGCATGGAGCCTCAGAAGCTGCCAGGAGAGAGCCCTGGCCTGGGACACAGGAAACCCCAACACAACAAACACAGAAAACTCAACCCAGCCACTACCCGCCTGGGGCAGCCTTCCCCTCCTTGGGCTTCCTCTGTCCAATGAAGGGGTTGGATTAAATGAGATCCTCTCATTTCATAATCCCTCCACTGTCATTAGGCTGTGTTCCCTGACTCTCAGGCCCTCCAGTGCTTCTCTCAATAAAACCCATTCAAGTTGGGGAATTAGAATTAACCTCTGTCTAAATTAAAGGCCAGGCAGGGAGTGATGGCAGAGGCTGGGCAGGTGCAGCTCTGGGCAGGCAGCCCTGGGGCCTTCTGAGAAGAGTTGAGAGCCAACTGCAAGCCGCGGGACCCTGCCTTACACCTCCTTCCCAGTCCCGACCCCAAACCTTGACTTTGTGAGGCTTACCCACTCTCCCCAGGTCTCCAAAGCCTGGGCTAAGGCACTTGGGCCAGAGTTCTCCCTGGAGATGTGAGCACAGAGGCTCCGCAGGAGTCATGCCGGATGGGGGCCATGAGCCCTCAGTAGAGAGGCCCTCGAGGTGCCAAGGGCCAGCCACAGGGATTGAGGAGGAGTCAGAAGTCCTCTTAAAACCAACTCTGCTCCGGATATTCCTCCACTAGGAAGGCCCAGACCAAAGAACCTCCAGGTTCTGGAAGCCCTTTTACCTACCACTTGAATTGGCTAATCGTTTGTAGAGTGTGTTTTGGTTGACAAAGCATTTTTCTAGATGTGATGTCATTTGACCCTCAGAGCAACACAATGAGATATTTTCCGATTCTACAAAAGACAAAACTAAAGCTCAGAGTTTAAGCAACTTGCTTAAAGGATCCCAACCAGGAAGTGGAAGAATCAGGACCCGGAGCCTGGTGGTCAAGTTCCAAGAACAGTGCTCTTTCTAGGATACCATGTCCTTCTCTCCAGGCCCTAGGGATGCAGAAACACTCCACTGGGACTCAGACAATAGGCTGAGGATCTCCCAGCTAGCAAGGGTATGTGTCTGCTATGTGTCTGCAGTCCAAAGGGCCTAGAGAACGACCCTACTGTTGACCTGGGCCCATGCCGGGTCCCTAGAGAAGGACAGTGACGCAGTTTCTCTCTAGCAGGTCTGAAACTCAGGGAAAACCTTCCCTGAGGCTTGAAAGGATTGGATTTTCCTCCTGCTAAACCCCGTGATGTTCTTTCTCAGAGGAAGTGACCTAGTAGCTGCCTTCAAATCTCTGAAAAGCCACAAGAAACAGGGAATGGCCATCTTCTGTGGGGACCGTGGACAGAAGGATCAGGAAACAGATGGAACACAGTGTAAGGAAGGACGACATAAAGATGAACTCTCAGGCCATGAGAACTGCCTGGGGATGTGACTGGCTGCTTTGGAAGGTGGTAAGGTCCCCGTCACTGGAGGAGTTCACACGAAGACTAAGTAACCATTCTGCCCTGAAAATGTTATATAGGAAACTCAACCCCTAGAATGCTAAGTGGGAAGAATGAACTACATGATATTGACACTTCTTCAAACCAAGAGCTTGTGACAAAGTGGGAATTATTTCAGATTCTATTTGCACCTCAGACTCTCACCTATGAGCACCATATTGGATCAAGACAGAGTTTTTGCTGAGTGTCTCTGTTGCCTGCTGTGACAGACTGGGATGGAATGGAGGGAAGGGGTCAAGAAGTAGGGATGGGGGTGAGTATGGTAGCCCCCAAACCATAGCAAGGTCTGACATGGGAAGGTTCTTCTGGAGCTCCATGCTCTGAGGGCTGAGTGTGTTGAGGCCATTGTTATTTGCCCTCCCTAGAGGAAACTGGGGCATTCCCATTGATTTGGGCAGCTAGCCACAGATTTGCTTAAGCCCATGGCAGCTGTCCCCTTTGCCACAGTGACCAAAATGAGTTATCAGGCCAGGTCAAGGTAAGCCCCACCTTGGCCATGAGTGTTGGCCAGCTATCTACGTCCAGGAGATAGGTGGCTGAGTCATGGGCCATTTCTTAGCAGCTGGCCTGGATCTTTGACATTGAGGAAGGGCTTGGGACACCTGAGTACCTGGAATCTGGAATGTGGAATTGCAGGTGGAGAGATTTGGCACTAGCATCCCAGGCCATCCATGGGATACCCCAAGCTACAAAATTGTCTGCCACAGTGCCCTGAGGGTTAGAAGACACCAGACCATCCCCCTCCTCCAGAAAGTCTCCCAGGATTGTGCTCAGTTGATGAATAGAAGCAGTATCCCTTCTCCATCCCACCCCCACCATCCTCTATGGACACCAACCTCCTGCTTGGTGTTTGGTTTTTCCCTGGAGGCGTGTACTGCCAACCTAGAGAAGTTAGGGATGGGGGCACCCAGGCTTGGCCCAGCCTGGCCCATGTTCTTCTAGGAGTCCTGGGAGCTGCTCCCACTCATTCCTTCAATCAGTCAATGCTTACTGAGCACCCATGCACCTGCAAACCAAAAAGAACAATCACCTCATAGAAAAATGGGCAAAGTATATGAACAGGCAATTCCCAGGCCTGGCCTTGCCACTGATTTGCTGGGTAAATTTGGGCAAGTAACTTAGCCATTCTGTGACTGTTCCCTTCTCTGTCAAATTAGGATAATAATGGTTCCAATTCACTGGGTTACTGTGGAAAGTGAATGAGATCATCCACACATTATGGGTGGAATTATGTCCCTCACAAATTCAGATGTTGAAGCCTAAGCCCCAGTCCCTCAGAATTTCAATTTATTTGGAGATAGAGCCTTACAGGGGTGAGCAAGTTAAAATGAGGCCCTTAGGGTAGGACCCTAATCCAATCTGACTGGTATACTTAGAAAAAGAGGAGGAGACAAAAAGACGGGCACACAGAGAGACCGTGTGAAGCAGTAACAGGAAGATGGCCATCTGCCGGCCAAGGAGAGAGGTTTCAGGGGAAAGTAACCCTGTGAGCACCCTGATCTTGGACTCCCAGCCTCCGGAACTGTGAGAAAATACATTTCTTTGTGTAAGCGCCCCTCCAGCAGCCCTCGCCGACTAATACAGCACCTCAAGCACTAGAACAGCATCTGGCATGTAGTACACACTCAGTAAGTACTAATTACTCCCATAAATATTATTGTTTATCTTAGCTGTATACACACCACTTTAATTTCCTATTGCTGCTGTAACAAATGACCACAAACTTTTTGGCTCACGATAGCACACATGTATTATCTTATAGTTCTGTAGGTCAAAAATCCCACTGGGCTAAAATCAAGGGTTCTGCAGAGCTGCGTTCCTTCTGGAGGCTCCAGAGAAGAATCCATTTCCTTGCCTTCTCCAGCTTCTAGAAGACACCTGCCTTCTTTGTCTAGGTCCTTTTCCTCCACTTTAAAGCCAACAGTGTAGCATCTTCAAATCTATCTTTCTTTTGACCCTCCTGCCTCCCTCTTATAAAGACCCTTATGATTACATGGGGACCACCCAGATGGCCCAGGATAACCTTCTTGTCTTAAGGTCCTAACTTAATCACTTCTGCAAAGTCCCTTTTACCATAAAAGGTCACATATTCACAGATTTGGGGGATTCGAACATGTACATCTTTGGGAGAAGGGGCATTATTCTGCCTACCACACATACAATCTATTATTAAGTGACAAAGGAAGCCACAGAACAATGCATAATAGGTTAATTTCATTTATGTAAGAAGATACTAAATCAATTTAGACAGAGAGAAACTCAAAAAACTATTAACTGTGAGATTTTCTGGGGAGGGACTTGGGGCTTTGACATTTTGGGTATTGTTTTCTTTTTTTTTACAGTATGCACATATTCATGACTTACTTGTGGAATTTTTAGAAATTTTAAACAATTCAAAGAAAAAAGGAAGAGATGTGTCCTCATCCTTGTGGAGCTGAGTCTAGAGACATCAGACAAATCAACAGCATCAAAACCTCTCAGTAAGTTTTCTGAGAAGTGTGAGCAGAGCACGGTGGCAGCTGGGGTGTGGGGCCCCTCACTGCCTGAAGTGACACCTTTGCTGAGTTCTGAAGAAAGAGAAGTTTCCCAGGTAGAGAGGAGGGAGGGGAGTGTCGCCCACGACAACGGGCCTAAAAGGCTGAGTCCAGGCCCATGAAGAGGCGATGGGCAATAGGCAAGGAAGCTCGCACCTGCTGAGCCCCTAGCTGCTGGGTCCTGTGCTGAGTGGTGTTGTGAGCATGTCCTCATTGGGTGGAAGGGAACCAAGGCTGTATATGTTGATGGAAGAGAGGGTCCGGACTGGATGAGAAAGGGCATGGGAGAAGGTGGCAGGCGGCTGGGCAGGGTCTGCTCCTGGAGCGGCTGATGCAGACAAGGAAGGGTGAAGAAGGGGACAGGGAGGGCCAGCGCTGGAGGCAATACCTTCCCTCACCCCACACCCCACTTCTGGGTGCCCCATTCACATCCTCAGCCCCCAGGCAGGTGTGGGTTGCAGGTCAAGCTCTCAGGCAGCCCCTCTAGGGCTGAGGGTACTTCCAGGCCTCACCCCAGACCTGCTGCCTCAGGGCTGACTCGAGGTCTCCATGTGGTGCCCGAGGCAGCTGGCCACAGACCTGGCCCGGGTCATCCTGGCAGCAAGATGATCGCACTAAACCATTTCTTGCAGTCCTTTGGGGCGCTCTAACAAAATGTCACAGGTAGGTGGCTTATGAACAACAGACTTTCTTTCTCACATTTCTGGAGGCTGGAAGTCTGAGATCAGGGTGCCAGCATGATTGGATGAGGGTCCCTCTCTGGGTTGCAGACTGCTGACTTCTTATTGTGTCTTCACATGTGGAAGGGGGGCGATGGGGATCTCTGGGGCCCCTTTTATAAAGGCACGAATCCCATTCATGACCTAATCACCTCCCAACGGCCCCACTTCCTAATACCACACCTGGGGACTTAGACCTCAACATACGAATGGGGGGGCACCAACATTCAGATCACAGCACCCCTGAAGGGTTCCCAAGTGGGGATGAGGCTGAGTCTGCAGACAGGGGGGCCTCAACCTATGGCCTTCTACCCCGTGTGCTTGTCCTGACTCGCAGAGCGAACACAGCCATGTCCTGAGGATGTCACTGCAGACGTGACAGAAGGCACCCATCAGCGGCAGAGGGTAGAGGTGATGGGGTGCGTGGGATCAGATGAGGTGGTGGCCAGGGGCACGCTGGCCCAGATGATGGGCTCAAAGTTCTGCTCTGCCAGTTTCAAGCTGTGTGACCCTGAACATGTTACTTAACCTTTCTGGGTTTCAATCTCCCCATCTCTACAGTGGAGTAATGATAGTATGACTGTCTATTAAGTGCTTGGAACAGCGGGAGCATAGGGAGGCCTGCTGCTTAAGTGGTAGTGGTCATTCCTGTGGACTCCCCATGATGTCCCAGCTGGGCCTAGCAGCAAAGGGCCCCTTCGGGGTCTCTGTGCTACCATGTCCCTACCCTCAACCAGCCACTCGCTCATACCTGCTCCTGGGGCCCAGGGGGTGGCCCTGGGAAGGGAAAGGAGTGCTGGCTCGGGGGGTGGGGAATGTCAGTAGCCATGGGCCCTAGGGGGGGTGGGGTGGGGGAGAAGGAGGAAGCAGGGGTTCCAGAGTAGCAGAGACCCCAGCGGGGAGGTTTGCCCAGGGCAAAGACTGTGGGTCAGCACACGGCTGGCTTTGGGGTGTCGGAGACAGCCTTAACGGGAGCCAGAGGTGTCCGTTATTATCTCTGGAGCTGTTGCGAAAATTTCCAAATAGAATTATTTTTAAGTCACTTTAACCAGACAGAAGATCTGTACGCCAGGCAGCACTTTTGAGAAGGCGGGCATAAGTGTCACCCAGTCAGGGAAACGCTGAGGAGTCTGGGTCCCCTCGGGGAGGTCTCTGGCTTCGGAATATTAAAATCACTCAAGGAGAGGAGAGGCGTGTTGATCCCTCGGAGCCCAGGTACCTCCCACAGGGGGCCCAGCTCACACACAAAGCGAAGAGTAGAGCCTCAGTCCAGAGGAGCTCAACAAAACAGTCCTGGTTTGTAAATTAGTGGCAGAGCTGGGAAACAGTAGCTACCTGTGGTTTTCTAATTCCATTGGGAGTGAGGGGCATCATTCGGGTGTGAAGTGCAGGCTATCAGTTCACCCATGGGTTAGGGATTCTCAGAAAAGGCTTGACCAAGGCAGGGGTGGAAATGATTGCAGAGGAAGCTGCCACAAACTAGCTGTGTAGCCTCGAATGACTTGCTTCTCTCTGGGCTCCCCCTCCCTCGTGCTGTAATAAGGAAGGACAACTGCATAGCATTAATCACGATGCGGGGCTTACTACGTCTGAGTCACCTTATGTGCATTATCTCACATAAGCCTTCCAACAACCCTGGGCAGTAGGTATCTGAATCCTCAGTTTGCAGATGAAAAATGGAAGTTCAGGGAGGTTAAGTAACTTGCCCCAGGCCATTCAGCTAATGAGAGACCCAGCACGGGTGGAAAGCCTTGAAAGGCCGCTAACGCCACGCTGGATCCTTCCGGGTCAGCTCTGCACTCCATCCTCTGCATGAAAAATCAGGGGAAGCCACCTGGGTGTCGTTGTGCTCCACCTCAGCGCCGGCCAGACAGGCCACGAGGGCCAGGCTCTGCGCCAGGAGGGCAGGGACCGGGTGGGGATGGCCCCGGCCTGCCACCAGCAACCCGCCCCCCCGGAGTGTGAGGGGCAGAGACGAGAGCCCCAGCACCTTCACAAGACGCACACTCTGTTCTGTCCTCACAGGCCTGAGAAAGGGGACTGCCTTGAGTTTACCCTGAGCTCCTCTTTCCAAGAGCTCACACATATCCTTTACATGGGCAGCTTCTCACTCTTCCACTTAAGATAATAATAATCTCCATGGAAACCTCTCCGAAGGACCTTTCCAGCCAGGGCCCAGGACCACCTCAGGCAGGGGATATCATCACCACCACCATCGTCATCTTCACGGTCCACCGAGGCAGAGAGGTGGCCAAGTGCCGGGTCACTCATAGCTCTGCAAAGACCAGCTGGGTGGCCTTGGACAAGTCACCGTCTGTCAGCCTGAGCTTCCCCATCTAGAGCCCGGGGACGGTTAGAAGGACTAAATGCAGAGTGGACAGGCAGAGCGAGCACTCAACAATGAGAGCTTTTTTTTTTCCAGGTCCTTTTTTTACAATAAACTATTTTTTTAAAGGCTCACAGCAAAACTGAGAGGAACATGCAGAGATTTCCCACATAGCCCACGGCCCCACACAGGCGCAGCCTCCTCGACCATCCACATCCCTGACCAGAGCAGCACAGCTGACCACGAACCTGCGTCAGTCAGGTCAGCCCACGAACGACACATCATTGTCACCCAAAGCCCATAGTTTACATTAGGGTTCACTCTTGCTGTTGTACGATCTGTGGGTTTGGATGAAGGTATAATGCCATCTCTCTCCATCATTATGGCATCACACAGAGTAGCTTCACTGCCTAGAAAGCCTCTGTGCTCCACCTAGTCAGCCCTCCCTCCCCTCTAACCCTGGGCAACCGCTGATCTTTCTATGGTCTCCGTAGTTTTGCCTTTTCCAGAAAGTCATGTAGTTGGAATCATACAGTATCGTAGCCTTTTCGGTTTGGCTCTTTTCACATAGTAAGAGGCATTTAAGGTTCTTCCTTGTCTCTTCATGGCTTGGTAGCTCATTTCTTTAGTGCTGAATGATATTCCATTGTCTGGATGGACCACAGTTTATTTTTCCATCCATCAACTGAAGGATATCTTGGTTGGCAATTATGAATAAAGCAGCTATAAACATCTGTGTGCGGGGGTTTCAACTCATTTGGGTAAAAATACCTAGGAGCCCCATTGCGGGTTCATAAAGAGTATGTTTAGTTTTGTGAGAGACTGTCAAACTGTCTTCCAAAGGAGCCGTGCCATTTTACATTCCCACCAGCAATGACTGTGGCTTTTATTTTTATTTAGAAATAAAAAGTGCCTTGCTTAAGATTACACAGCCATTAGTTGGCAGAACAGGGACCAAAAAGCAATCCTTCTGGTTCCACACTGTGGGCGGTTTCCCTTTGACCACGTTGCCCGTCAGCTAGACAAGCCAATCTCCTGCCCTCACAAACACGTTCACACTTACTCACCATTGCTTTTGAAACCTGATTCTTGGTGCAGATGTATCCCAAAGGATTCCTCTTCTGACCCATCCAGGAAAGCCCACCGTCTGTCTGTCTGGTTCCTGTATCTGAGAGGCTTGTGATGCTCTTGCACAGTGCCCAGGTATGTACAGAGGCCAGTGTCCAGGTGTTCCAAGCTTACCTGTACCTGGAGGAGAACCAGGTGGCTCTGGGAAGCCCCTCCTCCTTTCAGAGCCAACCCAGCCAGCCCCAGAGTCCTAGGAGTCACCGTGCCCTCATCAGGGACTGGCAGAGGAAAAGAAATGACCCCCACACCCACCCCTCAGTCCAACTCCAAGTCTGCCTGTTCTTCCTTCCTTCCTGAGGTAAAATTCACATAACGAAGTCATTTTAAAAGTGTACAATTCAGTGGCATTCAGTATATTCACAATGTTGTGCAACCACCACCTCTACCTAGTTTTAAAACATTTTCACCCAATTCCACCTATTTTTCAAAGAAAACCCCACACCCACTAAGTTGTCACTCCCCCTTCTTCCTTCTCCCCACCCCTGGCAACCACCAACCATTTGCCTCTTTGGGTTTACCTACTCTGGTCATGGAATAAACAGAATCTGTGTCCGGTTCCACACACATTTCTCAGACCACACTTTCTGTAACTTCCTGGGGAAGGAGGAGGAGCAGAGACTCCTCTTGCTGCCTTTGTCTCTGACCCTGCTCCCCCTGCCCACAGTGTCTGTGATCCAGTTCATCCATTCTGTTTCTTTTTTTTTTTAATTTGTCATGAGCAAAGGATTTTGATGGTTCCTAAATTCATTCAACAAATAGTTCATGAGCTAGCAGGGGAGACAGGGAAATAGTCATTACAGCAGTGTGATCAGGCAATGCTATGGACTCTTCAGAGAGGCGTGGAGCCCGTACGTACCCCAGCCTCAGGGTGAGGGTGGTCAGGGAAGGGAACAATGGGGCTGGGGCCCCCATCTGTCTTGTTCACCTGTTTCCTCGGGACTTAGTACACTTCCTGGCACATAGAAGAGGATGAACGAACAAGTCAATCAACCAATTAATGCAGCTCTCAGCTAAGAGCTGAAGGATGAATACAAATCTGCATAGCGTATCTGAAGCCTCACAGGCAAAGGTTCCCCTGCTTTAGCACACAGAAAGACAGCTCAGTCTAGATGAACGTGGAAGGGAAGGGGGAGGCAGGTGGGAGGAGATGAGGCCAGAGCAGGCAGGGCCTTGGAAACTACCTGAAGGAGCTTGACTTTCCCCTGAGTGGGAAGAGGAAGGGTTTTAAGCAGATACGCATTCTAGAAACTCATCTTTCTAATCCGGATTAGAGATTATGATGATCTGATGATGTGCCAGGAGGACAGAACAGACATCATTCTTGTCCTCCTCCAGCTGATGTTTCAATGGGAACAGAGGTACTTAATATATCCTTAAAATAATTAATTCAATAGTCACAAGGGCACAAGGTGTTCTGAGGGATGTCCTGAAGACAGTGACTTTTGGATCGAAACTCGAGAAATAAACAAGATTTGGTTAATTAAAGAGAGGCAAAGAGCTTTCCAGACTACACGGAAGCTTTTAGGAAGGTCCTGAGCAAAACGTGCTAAAGGAAGTGAGAAAAGTCTAGTATGACGGCTGTGCTCAGTGTGAGGCTGGGAGTTTGACCAGATGGGGCTGGGAGATACGTGGGGCTCAGACCCCAAAGAACACTCTTACACATTTTGGACTTACCCTAAGTCAAATAGGAAGTCTTGAATGATGTAAGCAGGGTCCAATTTTGAAAAATGGAACAACTGCATTTCTCTTCCGTGTTGCTGTGCATGTGACCTTCTTCCTGGTCACTGCAATCATCTGCTTGCTTTGGAAGTGAAGTTAAGATTAGCAAAGAAAAAAAAAATGCGAAGGAGATAAGTACTGTTTAGCTTCTGACATCCAAAATAGAATTTTTTTCAGCCAGACAGTAGTCTTGAAAGACAGTCATTGGTTAAGAAATAGGGTATTCTGGATGTCTTTAACTTCCTCTTTAAGATATCAAGAAGCAAACCTGACAGAATTGATGGTAGAGCTTCACTTCAGGAAGCAAACAGAGGAGAAAGCCCTGCTCTTAGGTCTGGAGGATATTGGGGAGGAGGCTAGACAGGAAGCAAGTGTGGAAGGAAGTCAGGTGTGTGTCCTAATCACCCATCTTCCATCTGAAGTCCCAAGCAGAGGTGTGTTAGATTGGGGGCAGTGGGGGAGGGGGGAGTGTGATTTCTGTACGTATCTCTCTAGAGGTCTTCACATCAAAGTAAACTTCCGTGTGGTTAGGCACAGGGAAGGTTTGAACTTAACCTTACCTATTGTGATTGTGAGTTCAAGCCCCACGTAGGGTGCATTTGACCTTCTCAAACCACCCTGGGCTCCCATGTTACAATGATGGCTACACTAGATCTTTAGCTGTGGGTTTTGTATAAGAAACTAACCAGAAGCAGATAGTTTGAAAGCCTAAGCTTTTTAAAAAAAAATGCATTGAACAAGTATTGACTATGGCCTGTCATTCAACAGCTAGTTCTAGTACAATCCCTGGGCCTCAGAACCTGTAGCAGCAGCAAGTGGACTGCGAACTCTCTGAAGCTCCCAATGCCCATTGCAATCAAGCATAGCTGTGGTGGATGATGGACCAGGAAGAACTTTCCAGAAGGAAAAGCCCGGAGACATAGACAACGGACAGAAGAATTCTTCCCAGACAACAGAACAGCGGCTGCCAGACGGGCTAACCAAGCGTTTTACTCCACTGCGCAGGAGGGAGGTCTTTACTCCTCCAGCCTATTAGCAATGGATCATTTTTAAGAACTAGTGGCCGACGTGCTCCCTTTTCTGAATAGGGGTCTTTACCTCAGTTACCACATACTCATTCCACCTGGTATAGCTACACCTGAAGCCCATGGAGAGGATTACACATCGCCTGATAATCCTGGGCCTTGATTTGCATGAGGTTTTGGGGTTGTCTCCCCTGGAGAGGGAAGGGGATAATTCAATACATGGGAAGAGGGGGGCACATGAATGTTCGGGTGGCCAAAGGGCCGCCTATGGCAGAGACTGCTAGTTGCTTCCTCCAGCATCCATTCTCCCCTTCTTCCTTACCAACATAACCCCCAGTTTTATTACTAAGATTGTATTTAAGATTGTACTTCTCAGACTCCCTTGCAGCTAGCTCTGGCCTTAGGAGTAAGTTCTAGCTAATAAAATATGAACAGAAGTGTCATAAGGTTTCCCAGGGAAGGAGTCAAAATAAAAGTGTGTGTGTGGTAGTGGGGGAGGGCGCCTGGGTGGCTCAGTCGATTAAACGTCTGACTCTTGATTTTGGTCCAGGTAATGATCTCAGCTGGGCATGGAGCCTGCTTGGGATTTTCTCTCTCCCTCTCCCTCTGCCCCCTACCCCTGCATGCACGAATTCTCTCAAAAAAAGGGGGCGGGGAGAAAAAAATAAAGGGGGTAGAGGATGCCCCTCTCCCATTCCTCCATACTGCTTCTTGGAAAATAAATATAATGGCCAGAGTTTGCTGGAAATTGGGTCATGGGGAATTAGGGTCGCCCATGGGAATAGACAAGAAAGAACAGCTGGAGGACCCTGGCCCCTGATGACTTCATGAAACCATCAGCCCAGCCCTTCACCTCTGGCTCCAGACTGTTGTAGGCAAGAATAAAACCCTGCGTTTTCAAGGTTCTGTTTGTTTGGGTTTTCAGTCCCAGGCAGCTGAAAGGAATCCTAACTGATAGATCTCTAGTCTAGGCTTGGAGCAGGAGACTTACATATCAGTTGGGTGGTAGGACCCCAGATCCTGCAGCGGCAGGAAGCAGACTATGGACACACAACATCAGTTTGGGCAGCAGCATGTGGAGTGGAAGTGGCTCTGGACGAGGATGGTGGCATCGGGGCTGGCTAGAACATTCAGATTTGAAACCTGCCTAGGAGGTGAGAAGGACGGGGCGGTGTGCTGCCCTGAGGCAGGTGGTGAGGAAGAGTCGATGCTCATGCGTAGGAAGAGGGAGGCAAAGGAAACGGCAGACCCAAGAAGGAGCGGGGAGCAGGGCCCACTGCTGTGCAGTGGTCAAGGGCATGCAGGCTGCGCTGGGTGGGATTTGGTCACAGGGAAGCAGGGTTGGGGCCGTGGGGGTGGCAGCCACCCGCAGGGGGGGCAAGGGAAGAGGGGGTGAGGCGGGTTAGCAAGTGGCCCAGCAAGGGAAGATATCTCCCCCTCCCCCCACCCCGGCCCTCCTCGGCTGGGAAGCTGCCCCAGGAGGAGGGGTCCAGGGAGGTTCTTGGCATTTTTAAGATGGGTGAGACTTCACCTCGTTTCATGCTGGTGGGAAAGCAAGGGGGCCTTGGAGAGGTAAAGGTCCACGACAGCAAAGGAAGAAGAGGACACAGGCTCCCGAGGCTCCCTGAGAACAAAGACCCCCTGGCACCCAGAGCTGGGCGGTGCGGCGAGCCTGGGGGAGGGGGGGCAGGTTGCTTCTCTGCTAAGGCAGCTGAAGGAGGGAAAGTGGCAGACAAGCTGATAAGGCTGTAGATGATAGGGTGAGGAGATCCCCTTCTGATGGCCTCCGTTTTCTGCGAACTGGCCGTGATGTCATCTGTGGTGAGGGGGTTGGAGAAGATTTGGGAGAGGAGGCAGTTGGAGCACCCCCTTTCTGAGGAACACGAGAGAGAACTGGCCAGGAAAGCACAAAGGGTGAGGCTCAGGCCGGGCTGGAAGCTTGCGCTGGTGGCAGCACCCGTCTGCAAGGCTGTGTGGTTTTCTCCAGAAGGAAATTCCTCTTCTGGCTTTCCCGGCCTGCGTGGGCTCCAAGCTGCAGGCCCGCCTTTGCGCTCAGCAGGACGTGTGCACCTGCAAATCCTGTCCACTCCTCGAATTAACATGCCTCCCCACCCCCACCCAACTCCTCTTGCCCTCTTGCTCCTCGGGGTTTGATTCCTGGAACCAGTTATCTTGGACTCCGCAGGAGCACCTTCTTGCCATTCTGAGCCCACGCAAACTCTGGCCGTCCCCCGGGCTCTAGGCAGGGCCTCCTCCCTGCTCGTCCCGGCCTCCTTCCTTCTTTTCACCACCCACCCCTGTCCTGCACATCTGGTGCCTTCAGCTTCCTCGAATGAGACTGTCACCGTGTCACTCCCCATTCAAAACCGCTCTGCAGCTCCTAAGACCTCAAAATAAAAGCTCTCATTTCTGCTTACTTTGGGGATCTTGGCTTAAATGCCACGAGTTCTGGGAAGCTTCCCTAGATTAGGGGAAGTCCCAGTGGTACCTGCACCCGTGACACCTTTTAAGTCTTCTCTGAGACTCTCAGTAATTACTCGATCCCGCGTCATTAACAACGGCAGGGAGTGCGCGCGCGCATGCGCACAGGCACACGCTTCCTTATCGCGCCCATCTCCCCAGCGCAAGGATGCTACCTGCCTGACCAACTAATGACAAAGCCAAGCCTGTCGGGCCCTTGGGATCTCAGGTTAAATTTCCATCACCCCCTAAATCAGCCCATGCTTCAGATACTGGGGACTCCTTCCCAGGCCCCAAAGCTGCCCCCCCCCCCCCCACCAGGGTGTTTGCTCCGACGGCTCCCTCTGCTCACGTGCTCGTGCTCCAGTCCCTCTTGTGCAGACGTGCACGCCGCCCCCCCGCCCCCCGCCCGTCTAGCCCAGGGCCCTTCTGCTGCGGACTCTTCTCTGAAACCTCCACCGGCCACAGGCCAAACCCCAGAGCGTCTGCTTCCGGAATGCCTGCCGTCCCCATCCTTTCACGCCCATCAGACTAGAACCTTGAGGGAAGCTTCCAGTTTGTAGTCAATCAATACAGCAAATGAAAATGTTTGATCGTGGAGCAAAGAACCGCTTTCTGTTAACACTTCTATAAATAGTGTCCTATACAACCGTATCCCCAGTAGCGACTTTCATGGTTGCCACGCACTTAGTAGGGACACAAAAATATTTTTCAACGAGTAAGATATTTTCTCCCTTATATCCGTAGGAATATGGTGGCAACAGTCTCTGTCTACACATCAATTTGGAAAATTAATTTATAAATGCCATTGTCCTGTGTTTACAACATGAAAAAGATGTCTGTTTTCACCAGCGAACAGAGTCGGTCTTTTCAGGTTTATTCCATCTTTACTTGAGAAACAAATGCATGCCTTATGCAGTGGATCAAGGTAGTGACTATATTTGCCAGCGTACCAGACACGACACTGTGTAAGGGCAAAGGAATTTCTCCTGCAGCTGATAATTTCAACACGTTCAGTAACATTTGTCTCTTGGGCTTCTGAACAAGACCATGAATGTGGAGCCATCTGAAACCTATGAGACCCTACAACAAGGGACCGACTATATTGCCATTCATACTTACTAGTTTATTTTCTGTGCTGATGTTTCCCGATTGCTTTCTAGTTGAGAAAATAGACTCATTGGGATTCTGAAAAATACTGCCTAACTATAAATCCATGGAAACAGAAAGCAGATCGATGGTTGCCAGGAACGGGGGGGGGGCAGGGGGAAATGGGGAGCAATTACTTGATGGGTCGGGGTTCCTTTTGGGGTGAGGAAATGTTTTGGAACTAGGCAGGAGTGTGTGTCTTGCATGACACTGTGAAGGTACTAAATCTCGCTGAATTGTTCACTCTGAAAGGGTTGCTATTAGGTTATGTGAACTTCACCTTAATTTAAAAAGTCGCATATGATTTAAATAATACTGAATACTTCACTGAATGTCCTACAAGGCAAGGCAGTGCTGTATTCTAGAACAGCCCTAGATCAAAGGCCCCACAGCACCCTGCACCTTGCCTTGCCTTTGGGTAAGGAACGGGGTCCCCCCAGGTCTAAGCAGGGCCATGTCCTCAAAGTGTCCTTGGAGACACCCAGCTGAACACCATTACAAACCAAGCCACACGCTGCTGAGTGTCTGTGTTTTCCTTTGTTTCTCCTTTGGCTGACACCAGGACTTGGTAAGGTGTGTTTTGTTTGATTAAGGACTTTTCTAGTTCCAGAGATGGAGCCTGTGGTGGATTTTATTTTTTCCTTTAAATGAGTGGAATTTTCCAGTGACTGGATAGAATCCCTGGACACTTCACTGGGCCATCTGTCCACCAGGGCCCAGTGGACAGGAAGCAGGAGGAGCCTGCCCACAGGGCAGAGTCATGGGCCAGCAGTTTGTCTCCACTTGTGGCAGGTTCTACAAAGGCAAGGGCTGACTGTAAAAAGGGTTGGGTGGACTTGTCCTAACAGCTCATAACTTCTCAGGAAGCAGTCCTTCGTTGTCTTGTCCAGGGAGGAACAGACTCTCCACCAGGATGCAAGAGCAGCATCATGGATCAGGAGCGAGGCTGACCAGGAGGGGAGGCCATCGGCCCTCCTCCTTGCTGGGGCCTGGAGGGGGGGCCCTGGGCCAGCAGGGGCTGGGCTGCTCGTGCACAAATATCTCCTCCATCCTTTAAACACATGGGGCCCAAAGGGAAATTGCACCCTTCCACTTCAAACATGGCACTGGAGCCCAGAGCCCAATGGCTGTCATAGGCAGGGTGCATCAGTCAACTCTCTAACCAAGGTCTGTGGGTTTTAACCACTTAGGTTTCCTCCTGATTTTAGCACTTCGTACCTTCTCACATGCCTTCACGTACAAGGCGCCATTCAGTAGCTCAAGACGCAAATGCTGCTGAACGTCTTGGAAAATACTGGCTCCAGGAAAAATTCCTTTCCTTCATGTAGTGGCAGTGCCATGAGCAGAGAAAGCCTGGTGACAAAGTTCTATGCACCTGGGGACTCTATCTAGGTCCAGCAGCAGAGGCGAGCCCCAGGAATCTGTCACCAACACATCCTTCCCAGGGGAGAACACTCTACCTAATCCTCGAAACTCCAACTTTGCTGGACATATCACCAATAGAGTTTACCGTCAACCTGGCTCACTCAACGGGGTTTGGACCAGGACAGCCTAGATTTAGCAGTGACTGCAAAATTCCCTCACAGACCCTGGTAGGTCTAGGGACCCAATGATGGTGGCCCCTTACTGTTTTTCTCAAAAGAAGGGGCACCTGGGTGGCACAGTCAGTTAAGCATCTGACTCTTGGTTTCGGCTCAGGTCATGATCTTAGGGTCATGAGATCAAGCCCCGTATCGGGCTCCGGCTCAGCACAGAGTCTGCTTGAGACTCTCTCTCCCTCTCCCTCTGCCCCTCCTCCTGCTCTTTCTCTTTCTGTCTCTCAAATAAATAAATCTTTTAAAAAAAATAAAAAGACTGAAAATCTGTCCAGATGTTTTTAAGGCATTTACAGCTGCCCAAAGAGGCTTGTGACTCTACCTCCTAAGTGCCTGGCAATCGTCGACCTCTCTAATTGCCATGTGGACGAAGAGGTGGAAATTAAAACGAAGCAGATTTTGAAGTGTTAGTGGAAGATGAAAGGTGTTCTAAAAGTGCCTAGGCATGAGAGGCACGTGGAGAGACATGAGCACAGGCTTGTCCGTGGGCGGCATAGTCCCCGAAGCCGACAGAAGCCCACGTGAACATTCCCAGAGATCCTTGACCCTTACACAACAAGGGGACACATCCGCCACCCTGGAAATCAGACATCTCATTCTGTGGTGTCTGCTCAGGCAGAAGAGATTCCTAGGAGGCCCCGTGTGGAGACTTCTGAGTGCCCTGTCCCCTAATGCCCCAGACCCTCTCAAAAGGGAAAGGAGGAGCTCCCCTAATCCTGCTGGTGTGGGCGCTCTCGTTGGACGGTCGTTGCCCTCCCCTTTCCAGATGAGGAGGAGACGAAGCCTCAGAGCAGTTAAATGGCTTTCTCCCGAACTCAACAGCCACTGCGTAGTGGGGGCAGGCTGGGGATTTAGGGCCCTTCTGATTCAGTCCAGTGCTCTTGGATCCTCCAGAGAATGAGGCCTGCACACCGAGCTGGTCCGAAGCAGATTTGCAGTGCCCGGTGCAATTTCAGGGGCTAATTCTCAGCCAGCTGCACTCCTGAAGGCTCTGCCTTCCATTCCATTTACGCTGCAAGGGAGGATCAGCCCCGAACAGATGTGCCCCCTTTACCCGCAGCAATGGGGTCTGGGCTGACACCTCTCAGTTCCACACCTAACAGCCTGTGTCTTTTCAGAAAGAAAATCTGAAGATGTGATCGTCCACTTAGATGCATGCCTCGGTTTTTTTTTTGTTTTTTTGGAGCCTTTCCTGCCCGTGATCTCATTTGCTCACCTGGACAATCTTAGCGATACATTTCATTGGTTCTTTGAAGATTCTTGGGTTTCCAGAGCCAAACAATTCAAACAAAATACCCCCAGGAAGGGATAGGACCTTGAACTTTTATTGGCTCACAGCTTGACAGTAGTTGGCAGCTAGCTGTGAGTCAGGCCCTGAGAAAGAGGGAACAGGACTGGGAGGAGTTAAGGGGGGGTCAGGAGGACAAGCAGGAGAAAGGAGGCGAAGGGGGGGGGACAGCTCTATGCCCCAGCCAGTGGCCCACCTCACCGTTTTGCAGAAAGAGGCCATTCCTCGCTTCGCCCACCCACCAGAGAGACCAACTCCACCCCCAAGGCCAAAGGCAGAAAAGTCTAGAAGAAAAAGAGAAACGACAGCAGAGATGGGAAGAAAAAGATGGAATAAACCAACCATCAGAGCCTCTTCAATCTTAATTCATTTTATTCTACAAAAACTACTCAATTGAAAGTGGAAAAGCTAACCAAAAAAAAAAAAAGTTTTAATATGTTCTTTCTTCCATAGCAGCAAGCTTTTTCTAACAAGCTTTCTTTAGTGCAAATACTGTAGGCCTATATTACAGTAAAACAACAAAACAAAACAACAACAGAAAACACCACCAGAAATGCTTCAGAGCAGAGCTACTCCTCAATTTTCAAAGCTATACAAAGATTTTTGAGTTCGTGGTCCTGCCTGGAGAGGCCTATTTAGAAGCCTTTCCAATGGGACCATTTCACCAATACTTAAAAAAAAAAAAAAAAAGAGAGAGAGAAGAAAAGAAGAAGAAGAAGCAGCAGCAGCAGCAGCAGCAGCAGCAGCAGCTGCTCACAAAGGTAATTCAATTCCCCCGTAGAGCTATAGGAATCTTGTACAACTTGTTTGCCTCCAGGATCTTATAGCAGACTTTACTCCACATCATTGACATATCTCAAATACAGATGCACAAAGCTTATGCTTTTCCACTATATACCAAAATACGATATATACATCTCTCACTGCAGAAAAGACACCCTGATACCTATTCTTTATACAAAGGCGAATATTTTCTTCCTCGACATCAAGTAACCACAAACTAAAATAAATGGAATAAACTTTTAATCATACAGAGAAAATAATTTTTGAGGAACAGGGCAGGATCTTCCGTTGTATTTTCTTACAATGTAGACTTTCTCGGTGACCACTGTCCCCAGAGGAATGACCATCCGTCTTTAAAAACAGAACCTTTTTAATACAGTTTATACAACACATGTCACAAATCATTTCAGAAACAAAAAAGCATCATTAGCCTAAATTTAAAAAAAAAATGAAGAAAGAGAGGGAGAGAGGAACTGAGTATTTTAATGCTGTTTCTCTTCAGGCTTGGTACAACACAAAGATGTAAACATTTTAAATAAATAATAAAATAAATGTCGATTTCTTCTCCCCCTCCCCTTCCCATCCACTGCTCAAAATTTGACCCAGCCTTTCCTGAACACATCAGCATTGGAAAATGAAAGCCCTCTGTTGACGTATGGCCAAAACACTAGAAGCATGAGAAGATGTCAAATTAGTAGTGGGACGACTGAGTTTCCTTTTTAAAAGTTGCAGGAGGCACACTTGGAAATGTACACACACAGCGCGCGCGCACACACACACACGCACATACACACACACCCAACCTGTCAATAAATAGTGAGATGCTGGCTTTTAAGATGAATGCCAAGAAGACTCAACAAGCAGAAAGTAGCAAGACCCCTTAAGTTTTAAAAAGAAAGTTACACACATCACATACCCTATTGGTCCACCAATTCTATAAGGACTCAGGTTAGCCCTCCAACCATCTGAGGAGCGCAAAGGAGCACATCACGAGGGAGAGGGAAAAGACGTTTCGAGGTGGGAGGATACCGCGGGGGGTGGGTCTTTGAGAACAAACCTCGGACTGGAGGCAATCTTGCCTCAGATCTTTGAAGGAAGACCTTCTCACCTCCAAGTGCTTTTGTTTATCCATTACGTGGGGGCCTTGAAGAGGGGATACCCTCATCCCTTAGTCTCATCCTAAAGAGGGTATATTTATAAAAGTGCCTAACACAGTGCCTGGCACACAGTAGGGGCTTCTGCCTTTCCTTCTTACAGGGGCCGTGTGATATCTGATCAGGAAGGAGAGCAACCGGAAAGGTAAATGGTGAGACTGCAGGAGCGCTGTTGGTCCATCAAGGGAAGGGGAGAAAAGTAGCACTGAGTCCTCCCTTAGACTTAGAGCCAAGTGGGAGCGGAGAGGAGACTCTCTTCCCCAAAGCCTGAGAAGAGGAAGCAGTAACCTCTGAGGGCTCTTGGCTGAGATGCTTGTGTGACTGGCCACAGTGGAACACCTGGCCTTTCTCACAGGCAGAACAATGATTTCTTTCTGACAACTTCCCCCGTGAATTCTCCGCTTACAGCTGGCTCCGGCCATTGCCCGAGCTTCACCTGGGATCTCCTCTCTTTCCTGTGTCAAAAGCTGTCCCCGTCCATTCAGCCAGGAAGAGGACTGATCCCAGAGAGGCCAGCCAGGTGGCCGAGAGGACAGGGTGTGGTTCACACTAGCCTGTCAAGGAGTGCCTGCCCTGTGCCGTCCCAGAGCTGCCTGCAGCCCAGCTGGAGTCCACACCAGCTGCCTCATGGCTGGGGACACAGGGGAGGCACAGCGGTTCCCAACCCAAGCACGAAGGCACCCCCACTGCAGCTCTTCCTGTAGCTGGAGCCATGGAGGAGAAAGCAGAAGGCCTGGTGGCTGGTAATTCTGGAAAAATGGTGTGTGTGCAGGAACTCAGAGAACAAGCCAGAAGAAGTCAAGGAGGACGTGCTCATGAGTTCGGGGTGAATATTCGGCCTTCCCCAAATAACCTCTGGCTTTGGGAAAGCCAAACCACCTCCTGGAACAAAGCCAGAGGGTCCTGAATGGGACAGCTGAGAGGCCTCTAAAGTCCTCCGGGGTGGTGGAGTTTCTGCCTTCTGCTGGTCCCAAAGCCAACACAGCCTGAAATCTGAACTAAAGCCAAACTCTGTCTCAGGAATGTCCAGCCTGGCCCCGAGTCACAGACTGTGGCCTGCCTTGGGATCAGTGCTGTGCAAAGTGGGGCACAAAGGGACATTTAGAAATAAAACACCAAAGCAGCTTCATTTAAGAAATATATATATATATATATTGCATATATATATATATATACACACACACACACATGCAAAAAGAAGCAAAGAGCTCCCAACTGGCCACAAATACCACTTGAGATGATTAAGCCTTTCAGAACTGAGCGCACCCCGGTTTTCTTTGCCCACCTCCTGCTGTTCCTGGCTGACTTCTGTTTCTTCGATTAATCTGAAGCCAGAAACTCAATTGCCTAGTCTAATAAGGAGTGCCCCTCCCAGAACCTCTGGGAAACCGGGAGGGCAGCCTCATAGCCAGGGAATGTGGGAAATAACATTTAAAAAATATTTTTGGACAAAATCCTTTTTCTTTTAATCTCCTCTCTCTGCATGGCCTAGCCTTTCACACGTCACTTCCAGTCAGAGCGGGCTGTGTACTTTAAGCCTCTGGCTGCCCCATTCTGCGCGCTCCCTTCTAGAGCTCGGAGGGGGGTATGGGCAGCAAATAAGGACCAGCGCTCAAGGCCGGGGTGTGTGAGGGGGGCAAGTGAGTGAACGCCTTACAGCTCCTGCGCTTGCTCTCTCTCTCTCTTTCTCTGAGTCTAACTTTGAAATTTAACCCCCACTGGGTTTGATTTAAATAATATCTACCTAATTTTAAATTATCATACAATGATCTCTAGAGCTGAATCACAATAGCAGGGTCTCCCCCAGAGCAGCTAGCCCAGCAGAGGCCAATCCAAGAAGATCAGCCAGAGCTATGCCCTCGGGAGAAAAAGGCTCAGAGGGGTGGGAGGCAGGGAGGCCGCTCAGCTGTGCTTTTGCAGGAGGCCAGAGGACCCCCTCCCTGCTCCCCGCCCCCCAGGGGAAGGGGGCACCTCTCCTGCAGTGGGAAGCAACACATCTTATGTCTGATTTCAGCAGCCCCCCAGGAATGACAGGTAAGCCCCAAGCCTTATTAACAACAGCTCCGGGCCACTGGTCCACAGCTGGCTGGCTGGACCCGAGGAGCACTCTGGGGGAAGGAGCATGTAAAAGAGAAAGCGCTCCATCAGGTAGCCGGTGACCACAGCAGGTAGAAAGGGCCCGGCAGCTCACTGAGGCGAATCCCACTCTGCCTCCCTCTTTCCTCCCCTACCTTTCCATCCACAACAAAAGTGCCTTTTGAGGCTTGGGGAGGGGCCACCTGGCAGCAATCTGGGGAGGGGCCAGGCCCACGCTCATTAAATCTCCGTGGGTGGCGTCACCCTGAGAGCCAGGCTGGGGGAGGGCAGAGCCAGTAGAGACTTGGAGTGATGTGTGGTTCCTAGGGAGGGATGCCTCCCTGGTCTAGAGAGAAGGGTCCAGGGGCAGGATGGCGAGGCAGTAGTTATAGGAGACGTCCTGCTCAAGACACCAGGTAAAGGGAAGCTGGCTAGGACACCTGTGTGGCTTGTTGGCACTATTCCTGGCCTGGTAATTAGGCATTTGGCAAACCCAACCTGTGCCCCGGCTGTCTCACTCACACCCTGTCTTCTGGACAAGCCGCTCCTCCAAAAAGTTGTCTCCGAGGATGGAGAGGAAGGGTCCTCCGGGCCTCCCAGTGATGGCAACATCTCCTTGAGAGCTCAGGGAGCCCTGCTGGTGGTCCTGGAGATGGCGGTGGACCGGGGAGTGTCAAGGGAGAGAAGGTTCTGTATTGCACATTGACTGTCCCCTTCCGGACAAGTCAGCCCCAGCAGAAGAGTCAGTCACCTGCTGCCCATCTCCAGAAATGAAGAGCTTTAATATTCAGACCACCCAGATGAAATGTCATGGCAAATTTGATAAAAACCAAGAGGAAGTGAAATTGACACTGGGGGGAGGAAGGGGCGAATAGAGGGAAGGTGAAACCAAAAGGCACTGAGCATGCTGGGTGGGGCGGGGAAGGACACCATCACTCCAGAGACGTAGCATAACAAGGGACAGGAACGGTCCACACCAGCCGCAGGCTCTTCAGAAGCCAGAGAGATGCCTGAGTCCACCAAACCAAGTTCTCCAAGGCTTTTCAAGAAACAGGATTTGCTTTGCAAGATGAACGACGGAGGAGGTCCCATGACTTCTAAGAGATGGCTGAAGTCCTCAGCGCCTCACGGCCAAATCCCACCTGGGTGTCCCCAGAGCCGGGCAGCTCTGTGGCAGGGCCCCCCTCTTGCCCTCACGGCCCTGGAGCACTCGAAGGTGCTGGTCCCTGGGAAGGAGGCAGTGACGAGGACCCCCCGGGAGCCGGGTTACAGAGCCAGCAGAGTGGGGGAGTTCAAGGAGTCTGACGACTGGTCCCCACTGCTACTGCTCCGGCGGTGAGCCTTGGAGCAGGACTCGGAGGGTGATGCAGGTGGTTCTTGCTCCAGGACGCTGGGGTAGGTGAAGACGAGGTTCGACGTGCCCGGAGTGATGGCCGGCGTGGAGGTCACCACGATGGGGGTGTGCAGGGGCTCCTCCCCGTAGAAGCCCCCAGCAATGCTGATGGGCTTGATGACAGAGCGCTGGGCCTTGTCTAGCCCGGCCGATGAGGAGGAGGGGCTGTCCTCTTCCAGGGGCTCCTGTTTCACCACCACGGCGCCCGCTCCACCGCCCCCACCACGCAGGGACGGCAGCCCAGAGGCGGGAGGCGATCGGCGCTCCTCGGGGCTGATCTTGCACACAGGCCCGTGGGCCACCAGCATGAACTCCAGCTTTTCCTTCTCCTTCTGCAGCTCGGCGATCTCTTTCTGCAGGCCTGACTTCTCCTCCTCCAGCTCCTCTGTCTCCTGCAGGGGGAAGAGAGGTGTGTGAGGGGCAGGAACCTGCCAGGGGCCTGCTGGAGGGCGGGTGGTTCGAATCCAGATGAGAAAGGGAAACCCAGAGCTGTGAAAGCAGCGAGTTCACACCCTTGGCCACAGACCCCACCGCTTCTGAAACACCTGGAGGCTCAAGAGGCCTTTTTTTGTCCAAAGCTCCGGATTGAGAAAGGAGGAAAGTCAGCTTGGAGGAAAGATGAATCAATAATTAGCTGGCACGATGGAGGGCTTCCTTTGTGCCCGACACGGCAGGCAGTCCTCCAGAAGATTTCTGAAGCAGCTATTTTCAATCAACTCATTTTGCTGAAGTTCAGAGAGGTTTGGTAATTTGCCCAACGTCACAGAGCAAGCAGGTAGGGTAGACCAGACTTGACCCCAATGTATCCGATCCCAGGGTCCCTATGCTACCATGCCCTGTGCCCTCAGTGCCAGGACTGCCCCCAGCTACCCCTGGGGGGGGTCACAGTGAGGTCTGGAGGGGACGGGAGCACAGCGTGCAGTCCCACCCCTCTCTCCTCCTCATACCCCCTCAACCCCATCAGCCTGCCTTCAGCTGCATCAACACCAGCCGCTCAGCTGCACACACAAGCTGAGGACAGTGCCGGGCCGGCAGGAAGTTCTCCAGCAGTCCCGGCTAAATCGGCACTGCCCCACTTCCCTTTTTTGCTCTAATTTCTGAAGCATGTGATTCAGGACTCACAGAACCCCTGGAGAACATTCCGTCCAGTCCCCGCGCTTTGGCAGAGGAGGAACCCGGTGGCCCGAGCAGGCCTGAGGCTGGCAGGGTCCCAGGCAAGGAGCTCGGCCTCCTCCTCTGACACAAAGCCAGAGAGAAGCAGCAAACACCCGCAGAGGGAGCGGGTGCGAAAGGCGAAAAGGTGTGTTGTCACGGGCCTCCTCCCCACTTGTCCCCTATCAGAGTCCCGTTCGAGAATGAGATGGTACAGGCCAGAGCTTCACAAAGCAGAGAACGGCATATTCCACAGTGAAAAAAAGTTTCCATCTGTCTCAAGGGTCTGACAAACGTCATGAGCTTATGAGAGGTTTCCTGTGGAGGATGTGGCTCAGGGGCCTGGGTGGCTGGGGCGGGTGGAAGGGCAGGGCAGTAGGGTGTGAGGCTTCTGGGGGAGGGAGGGGAGGAAAAGCAGGGGGCCCTGGAGGAGGGGCTATTCTGGGGCTAGCGGTGGGGAGCACCCAGGGTAGACCCAGAGGACCTGGCCCCTTAGCAGGTGAGTGGAGGACTCCACACCATGGAGCGCTGGTCACTAAGGGATCGCTTCACCTAGTGATGGAGAGCGCCCACCTGTCCTCCTGATGCTCGCTCATGCGCGCGCGCGCACACGCGCGCGCGCACGCACACGCACGCACACACACGCACACGCACACCCCACCCCACCCCCCTCCACTGGACATTCCTGCAGCCTACAGGGAATTCACACGTACACGTTCAATCCTCAAGAGTGAGGGCTCCAGGATGGATGAAGGGAAGCTGGGGCAGGTGGATGGCACTGGGAGCATTAAATAAAGTCATGGGATGTGCAAGGTAGCTGGTGATTTCCAAAGCCGCTCCCTGGCCGGTCACGGTAAGGACCGCCGACAGTCTCCCCGGTCTCCTCACTTTGAAAACATTCCACCCGGGACAGTCAGGCCTGGCTTTAGGCTTCCTCCACGCGCCATTCAGCCCATCCTGTAGGGCTAGGCTCCGGAGGGGGTTACGTGATGTTGGTCAGGTCGGGCTTTTGAGAGGGAAGGGCAGGGCCGTGGCCCCCAGGTGTGGGCAATTAGGCAGCAGGGGCAAGTGACTCACAAGGGCAGAGTGAGCTACCAAGGTGACAGCTTCAGGCTCATAGCAGAGGTGGGGAAGCCTTCTGCCCATGAAGGATAGGAGAAAACCCCAAGATAGTCCAAATCAGCTGGCATGTGACCATTTCCATGAGACCCGGAGAGCTTCCAAAGCCCTGCCGAGGTGAAAGGACCCAGCCCTGCCCAAACTAGCTCACTTAAGCTAGCCCGGGCCACTCCTGCTGGTGGTAGGCACGGGGGCAGCTGAAACCTTGGGAAACAGCCCTGAGGGGGCAGGTCTGGGCCTGCGCAGGCTCCCTCTGCCATCCCTCACCCAGGGGCCCCAGAAGGTTCGAGAGTAGGGAACGCGCATGTGCTGAAGGAGAAAGGGTGCTAGGCCCCAGCAGGCTGTTCGGGGCCGTGTCTGGGCCCAGGCCGGTGCCGAAGCCCAGCTCCCGCCCGCCCTCTCCCTTCTTCAGTTAGGGCGATGCTAACCCTCTGTGCTCAAAGGAAGGACCGTTTCTGTCGGCACTGGCTCATCGATCGGCCACTAGTGGACAAGGAGAGGGTGGGAGGCCAGGAGCCCCAGGGCTCTTGCTCTCGCCCACCCGGAAGTGCTCCCACCCCACGCAGAGCTCCTCACCGCCTGCAGCTTCTCTGTCAGCTCCCGGCGGCGGTTTCGGCACTTGGCTGCGGCCAGCTTGTTCCTCTCCCTCCGGATTCGACGTTTCTCTTCTTCTTCAGGGGACAGCTAGAGGCCAAGGTCAAGGATCATGATTAGGTTTGGGTACATGATTCACCAGCTTTGTTTTCTCACTATATTTTAAGAAACCCTTCTGAGGGGCACCGAGGTGCCACATCGGTTGAGCATCCGACTCTTGGTTTCGGCTCAGGTCATGATCTCGGGGTCACATCAGGCTCCGCGCTCAGCATGGAGTCCCCTTGGGATTCTTGCTCCCTCTCCCTCTGCCCCTCCCACTCGTGAAAGAAAGAAAGAAAGGAAAGAAAGAAAGAAACCCTCTGTGACTGGGTGGGAGAGAGGCGAGAGGAGGGTGGCTGGGCCCCGCATTCCCGGAGTCTGCGGCTCACTGCTGTGGCCACCAGGGAGGGCACTGAGAACCGAACCCACCCTGGAAGGTGACATCCCATGTTTGAGGGCAGCAGTGTGTCAGGGACTCATCAGCCTAGGCGAGATGGTAGCATTTGTCATGTCAGCCCTGATTCTGTGCCAAGGCCAGAGAGAAGAAGCTGGGGCCACTTCCCCAGAGTCCCCTCATACCAGCCAGGCCTGGCCCCACCCACTTAAACAGCTTCTTCCAAACCCTGGCTAATTACTCCTCCCCACCACCACTCTGCCGGCTCTGCAAGCCTCATTATCCCCGTTTGGTTAAGTAGCCAGGCCCAGAGTAAGAACCACCCCGGGGGGGAATGTTCTGTTGCCAGGGGGTAGGCCAAGGATGCCACCCCACTCCCAACTTCCTCTACCAGCCCCAGAGGGCTAGCTGCTCACCATTCAACCTGGAGGACTCACTAGTGTGCCTGGCACAAGGCTAGGCCGGATGGGACAGGCAAACGGAGAAGGAACCCTCAGGCACATTCAATCCTGCTGCCCACCACATCCATTCATTCAACCAACGAGAAACTTCTTCGAGGTGTCAGGCATGGTTTGACGGGTCTGAGATTTATCAGAGAACCAAATGAACAAAAATCCCCCTGCAGAGCTTACAATCTAGCTCCTTATGATGAGGCTGGTTAGGGGCCCATGACTCATGCCCCTGGGCAAGAACTCTGCTCCGCGAAACAGGGCTGACGCTCTGTTTACATGTAGCCCTTCCTGTGACCCCAGGGCCCCTCGCAGGCAGAGGTGACACGAGGCCGTGGGCCAAGGTGGAAAGTAATTCCAAAAGAAAGGCCATCCCATGCTGTTCTCAGACAATGACGGCATCCCTACTATGTGCCAAGCGCAGTCCTGGGGGCTTAGAAAATTCTATGGGGAATAAGATCTGGGTTCCACCCTCCAGGGACAACATGGGAAAAAAGCCGAAGCCACTTTTGGAGGTGAGAAAAGCTGCCTCACTTCGAGATGCTGCCCCACTGTCAGCCACCCCGTGAGGGAGGGAGTCACAGCCCCGGCTGGGCCCAGGTCAGAGGCCCCAGGGCTCCCCACAGCCCTGCAGGTCTGTTGCTGTGATGTGCAACACAGAAAAGCAGGTCACAGCATCGGAGAGGACAACTCCACCCCTGTCTACACTGAGGAAGCCCCGTGGCTCCAACCAAGGGGCCAGAGTCCCACATCAGATTCTCCAAACGCTGGCATGGAAACATGCCCATCAACCGCTCAGACGTGAAGTCTCTCTGAGGCCTCAGGTCCCCTGAGCACAGAGAAGCTCATCACACCTTCTCAACTTTCAAATCCACCCCGCACCCCTGCAATAGTCTAGGTGTGTGGCCCACGGGGAGGCAGGAAGCCTGGCAGGCTCTAGGGAGACCTACCGGCCTCCTGGTACCTCAGGTCCCTGTCTCCCAGGGCTTGGGCAGAGCTGTGTTCCTGCCGAGGCAGACGCAGGCCTCCTTCACCCCCGGGACATCAGCCCATGCTCCTGCACTGCCTCTGAGACCCCACCTCACTGGGATTAAGAACCAGGCCCAGCTCCCCTCTCCCACCAGCTCCACCCGCCCTGTGTCTCTTGCCCCCTGCAGCAGCCTCCAGGTGGGGCACACAGAGCCCACCCAGCTGGTGACACCCCGGTGAGTCCCCAGGCCCCTGCCAAAGGCCTGCTCTTCAAGTCCCACACTTCGTCCTGGCTCCACCTCTGTCCTCCAGCCCCGTCTTCAGTCCCAGCCTCTGAAATCCTCGGCTTCCCCTGGAGAGCCAAAGGCTCCACATTCTCTCTTCTGAGAGGTCTAAGGCCGACCGGGAGCAGAACACAGATGGGGCGATTCTGTGTGGCCTTGGACAAATCACTGAACCTTCTGAGCCTCAGATTTCCCCATTTAGAACATGGGATTATTAGGACCTGCCCTGCCCTCCAAAAAGTTTCTGTGATGATCAGATGAGATGCAGCGTGAGAGCCCTTTCTAACCTAGAAAGTGCTAGAAGGAAGAAGATGTAATTCAGAGGTCTCCTTGCTGATGCTTTTTCAGAGCCCTGCAAGAGTCCACAACCTTGGGTACCATGCTCTGTGTGGGGACTGGCTGCCCAACTGAGGTCATGAGGCCACTTGGCTGAGGCCCTGAATATGTGCTGCTCCTAAACCTGTCTCAACCTGAGCCCAGCCGTTACCAAGAGAGCCTGCTGGGCCCGCTGCAGTCCCGCACTCAGGGCTCACTACTCAAAGGGCTACCAGGGCTCCCCTTGAGGCCCAGACAAGCCCCTCATCCCTCACTGACGAGGGGCAGAAAAGATGCAGAGCTGGTTGCGGTCCATTTGGGCCTCCCTTCCCCTTTGGGGGCTTCTGGACAACTTCTGACCTCCCGATTAGCCTAGAAGTCTCTCCCCTATCTGTAAGATATGGGGCAGCTTGTGGGAGCTGTCAGTAAGGAAGTGTTCAGGGGTGGTGACACCAATATGGTTACAACTTGAGTGTGTCAGCACCACCGCGGACCCACCCACAAGCCACACACCCTCTGCTCCCCGCCCCCTCAGTCGCCACCACTGGCCTCAGAGGGAGCCTCTGGGCAGGCTCGGAGGAGGGCAGTGAGGCACCATGCTGGCTCTGGGGAACAGGCTCGTCCTCCTGGGGGAGGTCAGGAAGGCGGAAGTAAGCTTCAGAGGAAGACCCTCAGGCTAGGAACGCAAAGAGCCAAGGTTCGAGGATGCTACTGCCCAGGCTTCCTCCAAGCTGCTGGGTGATTGTCTGAATTCCTAACTGACGTGGGATAAAATGCTCCCAGCTCTCTCCCTCCCTCTCAGAAAAGGAAGGAAATTCTCCAGACAGATTGTCTTAAGGCACGCCTAGGTGGTGTGGTGGGAAAACCACAGGGCTGAAGGTCAGAGGAGGTAGATTCCAGTCCTAGCTCTGCCACTAACTCACGGCGGCGTAACCCTAGACGGGGCCCTTCTCCTTTCTGGACCTCTGTTTCCTCATCTGTAAAATGGGTACAGAGGGGAAACTGGAAAAGCTGGTCTCCAAAGTCCCTTCAGATACAAGCTTCTATATTTGGTGTGAGCTAGGCCCAGAAAAGAATGGCGAGCATTCAGCACATCTTGCTTTTTGTCCTGCTAGCTCAAGAGTCCCTCACAAAACTGGCTGTCACTTAGAGGTCACTTACATAATGGGGGGGGAGGGGGGGAGCCAGCTCATCGGTGACCATAAAGCTTGACACCTTGGGCTCCTGAAGGAAGCCTATTTAATAAAGGACAGTACAATCGCTGCTACTGCAATGTTTACAACTACAATTTTGGAAAGCAGCAGCGAGGGGGAGATTGGTCACTCGCGGCAGCAGCAGAAGACCAACAACTGCAAGCAGCAACTATTACGGTGTCCATTACGCTCCATGTCACCCTGCGCTGAGTCCTGCCATTAACAGAACAAACCAGCGTGTAGGGGATGCAAGGCCCAGCTTTATCCTCAGAGGAACGAAGATCCTATGAATGCTCCCAGTTCCTCAGAGTAGGAACCCTTGTAATTCTAAGTATCCTGGGGACTGTTGGCACTGGATCCACGATTATCCACAGGGACCACGGGTGAAAGGTCCTTGTATCGGAACACCGTGGACCTGGGATCCCAGAACGAGAGTGGACAGTGGTGGAAATGGAGAGGAGTGACTCTCCAGGCAAATATTTCATTTGAAAAAGGGATCCCACCACTAAAGTATTTTCCCTTCCCTGGATCCATAGTGACACAGTACTGTAGAAAGAGCACTGTACAGGGAGTCCGGTGAACTGGGTTCTAGTCCAGACTTCCCACAGTCTTGCCAAGTAGCCTCAGGCAGGTTTGTCTAAGCTTTGGTTGTATCGCCTGTGAAGGGGGATACATGGGGCACTTCGAAGGCTCATCCCCCCTTTTTATGCATGATTCTGATTTCTCTTTTCGGAATCAGGGGGCCCACCACTACCCTAGCTCACTACTGATAGAGATGACATGCCTTTGACTACTGGTAGATGGTGTCTAGAGAGCAACGGCCCACACTTTCTCATGTCCCTCCCTGCCAGGTGGACTCCTTCTCAAAGCTGAGCCCTTGGAGGGCAAAAAAAGCTGACATCTGACCTGCCCCTCACCACACATCGTCAGCAGGAGCAGCTGAGCAGACTCGAAAGACCCCAGAGTCACCACACTTCTGGAATGGGCATTCTAGGTATGTAAAATGGGCTCCTGCTTCAAGCTGGAGGCCTGGGACGCCGAGCAGGAAAGGCAAGTACTGTGGGCCTGGAGGGTGACCCTTCAGGTCTGCTGAGCGTTTCCCCTGCACCAGACACCAGGAGACAATGAAGGGCTAATCCCAAAAACTCCCCGCCAGGGTTTCGTTGGCTGTGTGTCCTGCAGCCCCTCTGCCAAGGATCGGGGAAGGACATCGGTGTAGGCAGGTCCTAACAGTCCTTCCCATCTGCGGCCACCGGGCCACACACAATGTGTTTTCCCACACGTGGTCTCATTTGCGAGGCTACAACTCCTGTCCGGCAGGCACCATTATCCCCATTTTGCTCTGAGGAAGCTGAGACTCAGGGATCCTAAGGGACATGAGCAAGATGACAGAGCCAGGCCTGACTCTCAGGCCTCCGGCTCCGCTTCCCATGAGGAAGGGTCATGTGCCCATGGTCCCGAGCTGCCTCTTCTCCTCAGTGCTCCCAGAACACCGACCCGGCTCCCCAGCAGACCACAGAAAAACACTGTGTGTTACAGGCCCTGAAAGGCACCCATGTGGCTGCCTTACCCTGATTTGAGGCCTACCTGCTCATCTCTCCTCCTGCGGCCCACGGTGGTGCCAATGGTCTTGATCACGCCAGGTCTCGGGAGTGCCATGTGCCCAGGGACCGAGGCCAGGCCCGGCAGGGGGCTGTAGGGGTGCGAGCGGGGGTACGGGTTGGACATGGAGGTGATCACCGTGGGCTGCACCATCCACTGCAGGTCCTGGCTGGTTGTGATGGCGTTGATGGTGGGGATGAAGGCGCTGCCTGAGCCAGGCATATCTACCCGAAATTTCTGCAATGAGGAGAAAAAATCGTATTGAGCCAGTAAGTACAGAGCAGAAGAGGGCGAGCAGAGCCAGGAGGGAAAGCAGAGCCAGTGCTTGGAGGGCGGCCAAGGTCAGAACACTGGGTGGGCTTCCCTGGACATCCAAGAATCAGGGGGATCTTAACTATTCCTGAGGCCCCAGGGCAGATCTGTTCCCCTGAGGTCCTGGGGACTCTGTCCCCAGGTGGCTCGTGAGGACGTGATCATACCGCAAATGACTTCGAGGACAGATGTGGTCCCTAGCCGCTTACACTCAGCAGGCCCTCCCTGCGGCCTTTGGGGCTAGCTATGCCCGCATCTGCAGGGCAGCCCTCCCCACCTGGCCTCCCGAGCCTCTGGGTCACCTGCCAATTAGCCCCCAGGGTACTGGGGCTTGGGAGCCCTTGAGGAGATTTGCATACCAACAGCTCTGGGGCAACAAAGATCACCAGGAAGCTTATTGTGCCTGCTTTTGTTACTTTCCAAATAGGTGCAGGATGGGGCTATGACCTGATCCAGGGTGAGGCCATGTGCGCGAAAAGGTGCCCTCCGACTCATGGGACTGAAAAGTGGTAGCCTTTGTGGCCAGACTTCCCTTTAAGTCCTCGTTCTCCTCCTGGCCCTTAACCACCATCTTGCTTGAAGCAGACACACTGTGTCTCTACCTACCTATGTATCTATCTGCATTCATAGATGTGTCTGTGCGAAACTTTAGTGCTGTTAGCTCAGAGTTTTCTCCCCGACTCTTAATTTATGCCCAGAGCGTGTTGCAGAACTCTCTGGAACATACTGCAGGAAGCATTCTATTTAAAATATAAGATGATGACAGAGTAGAAACACTAAAATGGGTCATGCTCCTCAGCAGTTGGTCTTGGCCTTTCTTCAGGGCCGGCTACTAGAAAGTGAGAGGAGGAAGAAGGGAGGGACCTCCGTGCCCCCAGGGCCTCCCCTGGCTTCCAGCTTTTCAGGAGGAAAGCTCCCTGAAGGGAGCCCTCATCCTCAGGTGATTCCCGTTTCCACACAAAGGTTCTGCAAATCCTTTCTTCCCTAACCTGGCGGGTGACATGATGAAAATAATAACGTCACTTACTGAGTACGCACTAAATGACAGTCACCGTGGTAGAGTCTCACCTCAATTGTCTGATTAATTCTCCCTCTGAGGTAAGAACTACCATTATCTCCATTTTAGAGGCAGAAATTTAGGCGCAGAGAGATTGAGTAACTTATCCAAGGCCACCCTGCTCCGAAGCAGGGGGGGGTCAGGATTCAAATGCAGTCCAGCCTGACAAAGAGGACAGGGCTCTCAACCATGGTGCTACATAAGCTTCTGTGCATTGCTTTTTCCTTCCTGGAAACCCAGACCCAGGTGCTGCTGGTACCCACCCCTACTGCCCTCAGAGCATCAGCTCATCCCTGCCAAGAGTCCCTACAGACCGTCCCTCTCCCCCAGGAGGCCCCATAGGTCTGACCCCAGATGAAATCTTGCTATCACTAGCATGGGGGTATAGCCTCCCCCCTCTCTTGGCCTGGTCAGACCAACCAGGAGTAGAAATATTAGCAGCAAAGCCAGCTGACACCACCCTTGTCTCTGTCCCTGGTGACGGACGACACCTGGGTTCCTGTTGTGAAAATAAAGTGGAGCTTAGAGCACCTCACTGTAACTGAGGGGGCTGGGGCCCCGTCCTTGCTCTTTCCCACCAGCTGCCTGACCCCAGTCTGGGTGGAGGGATGTCTCTGCCTCACTTCCCAGACTGCCCCGGGGCCCCAGGTCAAGGGCGTTCGGAGAAGAAAGCACAACCCAGCACAAGGGATTCTGGGATTCCATGAGGACAGCCACCAGTGCGAGGAATCCTGGGATTCTGTGAAGTTACCGGTGCCATGGATTCTGGAATTCTATGAGAAGAGCTGCCCAGTACAAAGGATCCTGAGTCATCTTGGAAGGCAAAGACAACTCGGCTTTTTATCAGGAGCTGACTGAGCTGGTGTGTGTGTGTGTGTGTGTGTGTAGGTAGGAAGGATGCAGTGAACAAGGAAGAATCCAGGTGGGAAATGATCTTCAAGGAGAAAACGTGGACAGCTGAGCTGGGCCTTGAGGAGGCAGAGTATTGAAAGCTCGGGCGTGTGGCTGAGTGTGCAGAAGCACAAAGGCCCAGACAGCTACGCTTCTCTTGGGCTGTTGGATGGGAGAGGGGGAGGCAGCAGGAGGCCTGGATTTGAGGCCTTTGCAGAATCAGGGAGGACTGTTTCCCCATCTTGGAGGGAGAATCCGAACATCAAACTCACCGCACTGTCATGAGGATTAAATAAGTAGCTACGTATAATCACTGGCTATAAAAGCACACCGGTGGTTCTCAACCGTGGCTGCCCATTAGGATATTCTGAGGAGCCTTTTCAAAACACCAACATCGGAGTCAGCCTCACCATTAGAGTTCTAAAATAACATGTCTGGGGTGGGGTTCTGATAAGGTATTTAAAAAAAAAAAAAAAAAGCCTGAGGAGATTCTAACGTGCAGCCAGGGTTGAGAAACACCGCGCCAAACAAATGGATGGTGAGGACGGCACCGTCCTCACCATCACTACCACCACCGCCATGATGGTGCCTCATCACCGTGTCTCTGCACTCTGCTGGGGGTGGCTCTAGGAAAAACCGCCAGCTTCCCGCTCCTGGGAAGCACCCAACATTTTTATTCCATTTCTCTCCCCAAGTCAGGTTCTGGGTCTAAAGAACTCCTGAGGCATCCAGCATGAGGGCTGAACGTGACCCTCCACCTCTGTGAGGGAACTGTCAGCTTTTCTTTCAGGAAAGCCTCCAAGAAATTCACTCCTCAACTCAACAAACAAAAGAGCTCCCATTTCAGCCTAGGGGAAGCAGGAAACCTGAAGCACAACTGGGAGGCTAAGATCCCTTGGGAATAAGTGGATGACTCGCAGCCCCCCAGGGGCCCTCCAGGGCCCTCGCTCTGGGTCTCCAGAACGTGCTCCCCGGCCTTCAGCCAGATTCCTTGCAGCAATAGCTGGGTCTAGACAAAACAAGACAGCAGTAAAAACAAGGCACTAGGTAATGACTGCCTCTAAGTGCGTGCACAGCTTGTTTCAGAGGGAGGTAAAGCCATCTGGGTAACACGCTGGTTCTAAACTGCATGGAAAACAAGGTCCTATCCCCAGAGGGGACTAGGGCTGTGCTCAAGAAGGCTTTTGTCTCCTCCAGGAGCCTCTCTGAGACGCTTGCACACGTTTCAAGGAGATCTGGCAGATGTGACTTGTCTCCCCTCCAAAGGTATTATTCAGAAAGCTACCCTGGAGTAGGAGAGAAGAGGTGAGGCGAGGAGTCTGTGGTCCCAGGAGTCAGCCAGGCACTCTTCTTCGCCAACAGACCCAGGAATCGGTCAAATGCTGAGAGGAGTCATGGTTCTCCGTGGAAGGGTTAATACTGAACAGAAGCCAAGATAGGGCTTCTGGGCTGCAGGCATGAGGGCCGTGTGAACCCTGCCACAGCACCAGGTGTGTGCTGAGAGGGGGATAGAGAAGGGAACCCTGGACCTCACTTGAGTTGCCTGGGGCTCTCCAGCGCCTCTGGAAGCTCCTCCTCCAGGGACAGGATGGAAGATGCCGGAGGGCTGGGTGGCATTCCAGCCTGGCAAAGCCTCCAAATGCTTTCTTTGACTGTGTCATCCTGTTGACTTCTGGGTGGGCAAGAATGCCTATAAAAGGACAAACCGGCCCCCACCGACCTCCTGGAGCAGAGTGTGACAAACTTTGGCTGTAAAAGGCCAGATAGTAAATATTTTAGGCTTTGTGGGTCACGTGGTCTCTGTCGCAACTATTCAACTCCGCCACGGACAGAATGTAAACAAACAGGTGTGCCTGTGTTCCATGAAACCTTATTTACAAAAATACCTGGGCCGTGCTTCAGTGACCCCCCCTTTTAGAGGACCATTCCCTCTCCTAATGCTCAGGTTGGGGGGAAAGAATAAATAGAGGGAACAAGAAAACAAAACAAAAAACAAAACAAAACAAAGGAGAGAGAGAGCACTCTACCTTTAACTCAGGGAGTCTCACTCACCAGCTTGAATCTCCAGACCAAGAGGCTGAAGTTCAAGCCCTTACAAGCTTTGTTGTGGGTTTGTGGGCATCATAAAGACCCCTCTTCATCCTGAAGCACCCGTATTTAAGGGTGCCGTGGGGCTGTTCAGTCCTGTTCCCAGAGTCCATAAGGAAGACAGCTCAGAACACAGCACCCTAGTTACCCAGCTTCGTCAGGGCACAGAGGTCCCTGCAGCCTAGCACTTTCTGATTTGGAAAAATCACCTTCCTGAACTTGACAGCTGGGCCTTGGATTCAGAAATGAGGGTCACAACCATAGTCTTTTGCAGAAGCGTCTAGGAAGTAGGGTTTGGGTTCCCATTTCCTACAGACATGGATGGGGCAGGGCTTGGCCCAGATATTCCTGAGCTGGGCAGAAATGGCATTTGAGATGCACTGAGGGTCAGTGTTCTCAGCCTATCCACTCAGCCAGGCATTCCTCCATCACATTGATTCCTAACTGGGCCCCCAAGCACTCAAGCCATGAACCCCATGAATACCTGTGACCTGTCTCAGCAGGCAGGCAGGTATGACTATGCAAGTCTGGAAATGGACTGGCTTCTCTTAAGAACCTTCCCCCTTTAAAAAAAAAAAAATTTATTTGTGAGAGAGCGAGTGAGCACAGGCAGGGGGAGCGGCAGGCAGAGGGAAAGGGAGAAGCAGACTCCCCACTGAGCAGGGAGCCCGATGCGGGGCTTGAGCCCAGAACCCTGGGATCATGACCTGAGGTGAAGGCAGACGCTTAACCGACTGAGCCACCCAGGTGCCCCAAGAACCCCTTTTTAAAAAATTCACAGCATGGGGAAAGAAAAGTTCCAAAATCTCTAGAGACTAACTCAGGGGGAGAGGAGAAAGGGCAATTGCTGCTTCAAACACCCCAGAACACCCCGAATGAGGTCCAGCTTGACTCCAATGTTCTCTATTTCTATTAAACTGGGGATGTTCTCCAAAGCCTTCTGTATGGAATTCAACCAGTCTTCACAGAGTCTGCACTGGATATCACTTCAGCCTTTCCTATCTGAAGAAAGTCACTTGTGTCACAATGGAAATGGCTGCTAATAACTGAGGATTCCCCCAAATTTTACAGTCCACAAACACTCTCTCAGGTGACCGGCCTCCTGTCAGCCTCCTCTCTTTCCCAGGTTCACTTGAAAGAACCACACCCCCCCCCCCCCCCTCGTCCTAACTGCCAGGGTGGAAGCAAAGCAAGGAAGAAAAGAAAAACAGGGGACAGAAAGAAGAAAGTGGTCAGTATGGAGTTACCATCCAGTTTCCCCAGTTTCTTTCCTGCCAGGGCCCTTCCGGCCAGAAACCCCACTCCAAAGCACGGCGGGGGTGGGGTTGATGGGGGTGGGATTCCCACTATTCTGTGTACCCCTTTTGCACTCAGTGGAAGGACATGGCATCTGATCTTCCCTTTAACCACAGCAGGGTGAACGTGGCCAAGTCACCACGAGGGAGAGACGGTGCTGGGCCAGAGAAGGCCTAGCTTCCCTCTCTGGCCCAGTGAGTTGGAGGGATAGAGTTACCAAGTGGGGTTGGGAACAGATCTATTCACCCCAACCACACAGCTGCTGTCATGTTGAAATGTTGTGGCCATTAAAAGACACCGCATGCAACATGGATGAGACATGTCCACAAAGTAATGATGCTATTTTTTTCCCCTCTCTCTCAACAAATAGAGCACAAAGCTAGCTTCCTGAATTCTCAAAACCAGCACCTTTCTTCCTGTTTAACAGAGGAAAAGAAAAATCTCAAGTATGGATGGCAAAAGTGCCTACTCTTGTAGGTGCCTGGTCTTGGTGACCGCTCTCCCGAGCAGACTCTTGAGATGGAGACCAAGATGACTCGGGGTCACACTGTACTTTGGACCCAGCTGGATCACCCAGACCTTCTATGTCAGACTTGATTCCTCATATGTCACATCTTTCGATAACTTCCAAATATCAAAATTCAGCCTCAAAGGACAAAGACTTGTGAGCAGGGAGGGTTTTTGAAAGAATTTGCTGAAGGTGATTCCGAAAGAGGTGTTGTCAAACGTCGAGTCTGAGTAATAGCAGTTAAGTAGTTAGTCTCCAGGAATGATTACAAAAGGCACCACAGTGATTGGGATGTATAAGTTCTGGTGTGTCTGCATCACGATAGACACGAAAAGGGGCGCCTAGGTGGCTCAGTCGGTTAAGCGGTTAAGCGTCTGTCTTCAGCTCAGGTCATGATCCCAGGGTCCTGGGATTGAGCCCCACGTAGGGCTCCCTGCTCAGCGGGGAGCCTGCTTCTCCCTATCCCTCAGCCCCTCCCCCACCGCTCATGTTCTCTCTCTCTCAAAAAGATAAATCTTTTTTTAAAAAAAGGATAGAAACAAACAAAAACACCCCGAGGCTCCTAACTTGACATTCACCTTGAACAATAAGGCAGGCAGAAATAAAGCAATGGCAATGCACTTGGGTTTGGAGAGGAAAATTCAACCTCCGCTCAGCTCAGACAATACATGACTGCTACTTCACCCCATTCACTTTGATGAAAAAGTGACACTGACTTCCACCATCAAGAATCAGTAGAACAGACAAATTCCTGGGATAACATTTCGTTTGATCCTAATCTACAACATCTATAAGATCAAAGACAAAAAAAACCCGGGGGGGGGGGGCAGCAAACCCTTAATATACACCTCCCACCTTCCCACAAATTCTGAAGGCCCCCTCCCCAAACAATCCTCAGTGTCCTAATACAAACACATCAAGAAAACAAGCCTTGGGAATTTGAATTCCTGGCATCCTAAAGAACAGACAAACATCAAAACAGGGAAAGAAAAAAAAGCACTCCTTTTTCAACCAGGTTTTATTTAGAACAAATTTTTTTTTAAAACTGCATTTCAAAGTCAAGCAGTTCCTAGTTAACCGCTGTTAAATATATGGCATTTATCTGTCCCAAATTAAAAAGACAAAAATCCTAAGAATTCCGAAGACTCACCAAGTTAACAGTGTCTGGGGCTGGAAAAATACCTTCCCCAGACAGTTCTTCTAAGAATGTCCCGTAGGGGGCACTAGAGAGGTGTGATTGGGACTGACTTGGGAATCACAGTCATTTCTGGTAAAAGTTCTTTGATGTGAGGAATGTCCCAGCCTGGTACAGTTGGCAAAAGTTCACTCCGGGGAATTTTGTGTGTGTGTGTGTGTGTGTGTGCGCACGCATGCATTTGTGTGTCTGTCTGTCTCTTGGGAAAGGGCGGTTGCCGAAGAAGAGAGCTAGTCTGGTATTCCTTGATTCCAGAAAGGAATTGTCCCTCTTGGTTTATTTTCACAAGTTATCGGAGGAACAGACAAATGGCAGCCTTGGAAAAGTTCTGGGTCTTGTTTTTGTTTTGTTTTTTCATTAAAAGGGGGCCCAGCTGATGAAAACAAGTTATGAAATGACCTGTGTTTGTGCAACTGGCCGATTGCGTAACGCTCAGGCCCTGAAACCGTAATAGTCAGGCAGCCAGGCAGGGCATATATCTGGGAGGTGTTTTCCTAGGAAAGTTAGAAGAGAGAGAAAACAACAACAATAAACAGAAAAGGCCAGGAGGGGGAAGTGTGTGCAACGATTACAGACAAAACAAAATCACCAATGACCAACCTTTTAGATTAAAACTATAACTGGAACAGGAAATATTTTTCATGCTTGGAGTTCCTGCCATATACAAGAAGAGTGGTTTTAACCAAGAGTTATCTGCCCCCCCCACCCCTCCAAAGTCCCTGGAACTCACGGCCATGTGTTAAAATCAAGCTTTATTAAGCTAGAGAGAAGTTCTGGGTTGAATAGACAGCAACAAACTTATTGGGAATATCAGGCCCCACAAACAAACAGATGAGGAAAATACAATATTCACTGGCCCAAGGGAAAACCAGAGAACCCTCTTTTCTTACACCGACTGGCCCATGGAGACGCCACAAAGGTGGAAGGCCCGGCACTAAATGCCAGGAAAGCCTCCCCGCAAAGGAAGCTGAGAGAAATAAAGTGATTACAAGTTGTATCTGGTATGTAATAAAGTTACCTTGAGCCCAAGAGATCCGGTGGGAGATCGGGTGGGGTCCTAGCGCAGACTTGTGAAGTAACAAAAGCCTCTCAAGTCAGTCCTAAGGACCACAGAACAGCTTTGCTCCAAGTTGGAGAGATGATGGAAAAACCTTCCCCCCGCCCACCCCCTCCCCAGGAGTGGACAGGCTGAGAAACTTGTCCAAAGCCGCATTACCTTGCCAATCCCTCTGCTTTGAAAGGCACCTCACTCAAGCTGCAGGGTCAAACAGGCAGGCGTATATGCAAGAAGCCCGTGCACCAGTTATTACTAATTGCAAAATCCTCATGTGTTACAGCATGCTAGGAATTAGCCCACAGCTGCTTTTTGCTTCGGTAATGAGGCCCCATTACACCCTGCTGGACTGAGTTCTCTTCCTTCTTCCTAGCACTGGTTTCCTGTCTGATTTTCTTCCAAAACAGGGAATTGCCTCTGCTCACATCCTGGGCTCAAAGCCCTAGTGACACAGATTATTCAATCGGGGCACTGATGTCCGGTCTGACTTCCCATTCAGGCCCCAGGGTCTGAGCAAAGCCAGGCGGCAAGATTGCCATATTACAGTGATAAATGCCACGAAAACGGCAGCAAAAGGGACAGACAAGATATCAAAAGATCTCTTTCAGATTCAGGGAGGAGGAGAAGGATGTTTTGGCAGCTTGTTGCATTGGAGAGTAAGGGCAAGGGTATAAATGACTCTGACCCCCTTTGCCTAATGATATTTGGATTCAGTTAAAACCACCAACGAGACTGGAAAGCAAACAAAATCACTTTTTGAACAAGATTTAAGGCTCATCACCTTGGGGCTCATTATTAAGGGTACACTGAATGCACCGTCGATGCCCCGACTAGGTTCTCTGCAGTGGGTGCTTATGGGGGCACCGGGGGAGATAGAGAAAAGCCATTTTGGGGACTCACCAAGTACGGGTGATCACTTTGGAACAAGGTATCCCTCTTCAGATCCCAAAGAGAGCCGTGTTTCCATTTTATCTTCTGGCAGGATCCACCCCTCCCGGGGAAGCCCACCCCAGCCCCTCCTGGCTGGCTGGCTTCTAGAGGCCAAGGCTACCGCCTTACCCGGGCAACTCTTGCTGCAGCCAACTTGGCTAGAGACTCCGCAGATCCTGACCGAGATGGGCTTCAGGTTGTAGTGGCCTTCTTTGTTAAGCCAGCTCCCTCTGAAGCCTGGGGGGGTGGGGGGTGGGGAGGCCGCTGCAGAGGGCAGACACCCCACCAGCACCTTTCTGGTATTTATAGACACAGAACGCATGCACAATCCTTCCAGTGCAAACCAGTCCGGCTGCTTTAGAAACAAGTTGTTTTTCCGCTTCCAGAACCACCCAGGAGCCTAAGCAAGGTCTCTTCCTTCCCCCCCCCCCCCACTTCTCTCTGCAGGCGTCCTTGCCCCAGGTACCCCCACCCCCAGAACCTCAAGGCGCCCCTTCTGGTGGCAGTACAAGCTCCTTCTCTGACCCTAACAGGAGATGGATGGGCACACGGGCACAAAGGCGCAGGCCCCGAGCCTATCAAGGCTGACCTCCTCCTTCCTGACCTTCGCACCTATTCCCAGAGCGACAACCCTCGCCCTCACTCTGGATTACTTGGAAGAGCCCAACCATGTTTCCGAATCCCTAACCTCTTTCAGAAATTAAGACTGATGGAGAGCAGGGGAAGAGGGGGAGAGGGCTCTCCCACAGGAACAGAGTCCTTGGATGTCGGGAGAGGCCAGTGGGTGCAAAAATTTGTTTGCCCACCACGGAGAAGTGAGGGGAGAGGAGGGAGGGATTTCTGGGAGAGGAGTTAACAGGCTCCTGAGAAGGGAGGCTGCAATTCCAGGAGCTTGTCTGGGGAAGATGTAGTGTGAGGAAAAGGGTTTGCCGGCTCTTCAAGCCCACTCCCCGGTCCAATTAAAAAAAGAAAGAAAGAAAGAAAGAAAGTGGTGGGGGGAGAAGGGTGGGCAGGACAACACGAAAATCCAAAACTTGCAGTGGTGACCCTGTAGGAATTTTCTCGCCAAGCCAAAAATGGGAAAAGAAAGCAAAAGAGGCAGTGGCGGCGAGAGGAGGGCGGGGGTCCGCCCGCGCCGCCAGGTGCACCCGGGGCCCGCACCTACCTGCTGGCCGCCGCCGCTGGTGTAGGACTCGGCGTGCGCAGGAGAGCCGCTGCTGCCCCGGGACGAGGTGTCAAAGTTCCCGGGATAATCCTGGTACATGATCCGCGGTGGGGGCCCGAGAGGAAACAGGGTGTTTTTCTTCCCCCGCCCTCGCCGCGGCCGCGCACCGGCTGCTGCGCGCTCGCTCCCTGCCGGCCGCGCCTCGGGCTCTAGTCTTCGCTCCCGGGCTTCTCCCCGACGGTGGCGGGTGCGGACGGGAGGCGGCAACAGCCCGGGAACCGTGCCTCCCGAGCGCCTCGCGCTGCACTTCTTTCCTGCTCTCCGAGCGCCGCGGGACCGCCACCCGGTCCCTCCCTCTAAAAGTCCGCGCGTCCCTCGGTCCCTCCCCTGCGCGCGCCCTCCCGCTCCCGCGCGCAGCCGGAGCCCAGCCGGGACAGACCGCCCGATCAAAAACTGGAAATTAAAAAAAGAACAAGAGCCCGGCGGATCGCGCCTGCCAGGTCCGGGGGCCCCCCGATTTCAGACAGGGCAAAAAGAAAAAAAAGGCGAAAAGAAAGGCTGCCCGCCGGGAGAAACTTCTATTTCCTCCTTTTAGAAAAGGAGCTGAGAATAAACTTCCTGTGGCCGACTCGCCGCCGGAGTTTCGGAGCGGCTCGGACACTTGCGGGGAGAAGGTAGCCTGCGCCCGGGCCGCGGGGTTCCAGCCGAGCCGGCGCTGAGAGGGACGCGGTCCCGCTGCCCGTGCCGCCGCTGCGGCGCCCGACTGCACCCCTTCCCCGGCGCCTGCTCCCGGACGGGCCGCCTGGCCCGGCCGCGCCTCTCTCCCTCGCTCCCCGGCCCGCCGAGCGCCGCTCACTTGCTCGTCGCTTCGCTCGGAGCCCCTGCGCTCTGCCCGAGATGAGTCACTACAATGGCACGAGTTCAACTCCACACTCTTTATTCTCCAGCCCCTGTACCATGTGGATTCACTCACGTCAACCCCAGACTCCACCTTGCAAGGGAGGAGCGCGCGGGGAGGCGGGGGGAGGAGGAGGAGGAGGAGGAAGAGGCGCGGGAGGAGGCGGGCGCAGCGCTCCCCTCGGTGCCCCGGCTCCCGGCCGCGCTGACGCCAGCCGCACACCCGGCGCGGCGAAGAAAGGCGGTGGCGGGGCCCGAGCGGACCGCCGGCGCGGCTTGGGGGCGCCGAGGCGGCCCGGGCCCTGGCCCTTCCCCACCCCCGCGCACCCTCGAGCCCAGCGCCCTTGGTCTGTTCCGTTGGCGCACGTTGCCAAAGATGGTCATTTGCGTTAGAGGACGCGAGTGCGGGTTCCCTCGCTTTCGGGTGACGTGGAGGGAGAGGGATTCCCTTGCCGGCTCCCGAGCGCGCCGCGGCCTCCCCCTCCACCGCCTTGGGAAGGGGCGCCGGGCGGGGCCCCCGAGTGCGGCCGCGCGGGCCTCGGCGCCGGGTTTTACAAAAAAATCACAGCCTGAAGAGCGAGACGGGCGGTTCAGTGCGGCGCCACCGCGAGGCCGGGAGCCGGGCGCGCAAAGCCGCTCTCAGGGAGGGCGCGGCCAAGCTCGGTCGTCGGCGCCCTCGGCGGCGCCGCCCGGTGCAGCGGGCGCCCTGGGCGCGCAGGGTACCCGCACCGCCCTGCGGCCGGCCCTTGGCGGGGCGCGGCGCCGCCGGGCGGGGCCGACCTGCCTATTTTTCCCGGCATGGCTGGCTGCCCACTGCTGCCCCCCCAACCCCGAACATACGCACTTTTTTTTTGCCCGGCCCTACAATTAATTTGTTAGGAGTAGCCCTGAAGAAGAAATGAACCAGTCGAGACATTCCGGCCTCCCTCTGTGCGGGACAATTAGGACGCATCTAATAGTAATCGGGCAAACTCGACTGTTAAGAATTAAAAAAAAATAAAGGAGAGGGAGGGAGGCAAGCCCGGCAGAGGGTGTGCCCCAACGCTGTCTTCAGCTGTTTTGGAGGGAAGTTCAGGGAGCAAGGAGCGTGGACTCCTGGGTCTTCCCGCCTCGCCTGGTGAGGCGGGGCGAGGTGCGGGTTAAAGAGCACAGACCTCGCAGTACGAACGTCAGGCTGTGCTGTTTATGAGCTGTGAGACTTTGGGCGAGTCCCTTAACCATTCTGGGCTTCGGTTTCTTCCTATAAAATGAAGGGGTTGGAAAAGATGACCCTCTAGGGCCCTTGCCAGCTCTGGAACTTCAATTCTTCTGCAGAGACGATCCGGAGGAGCACTGTACTAGGAGTCAAGGAACTTGGGTTCTGGTCCAGACACTGCTTTAGTCTCGGTTTCCCCGGCCCTTAAGTGGCGCCATCTGTACCCCCACAAGGTCCTTGTGAGGACCCGACGGGAAGATGTGTGAAGACTGTGAACCCTGTGAAGCGCTGTGCGTTGTAACACGTCACAGATCCGGTCCTCAGTTTCCTTATCTGTAAAGTGGGGGAGTTGCTAGGAAAGAAAAATAGAGCCGGGAACTCAAAGCTTTCCCGGGGCTCTATATAAAGCGCTGGCGTTTCCGGGACGGCTGGCGGCATCTGGCCGCCCCAATGGCCCCAAGATACGGTAATCCCAAACAATACTCGGGGTCATTGTTTACAGCTATAAAACACATTCTGTCCTGAGCTCCATCCCCAAGGACGCGCGCGGCGAGGCGAGGCTGGCCAGACCCCTCGCACCTCCGCTCGCCGCGCTCCGGACAGAGTCCCCAACTCCGCGGACCGGGGAGAGGTGTGCGGCCGGCGGATGTGCACACCGGCCGCGGTGACGCCGAGGGGGGGGGAATTGTTTTGTTTGTTGTTATTGTCGTTTCATCCCTGAGTCCCGCCTGCCTGGGTGTTTACGCGCCTCTCCCAGCAGGACTGAGTAAATGCAGTTCTTTGACGCAAAACCGATCAGCCCTTTCCCCAGCGGCAGTGGCAAAACCAGAAAACTGGGGGTGGGGACGGTGTCGGGGAGAGCGCAGGAAAAGAAATCGTGACACTTTCTCACTCGCCTCTCCGTCCCCTCCTGCGCCACACGCCTCCCCCCTCCCCAGGTGCCTTAGCGAGATCTTGGGGGGGCTGCAAAGCGAGGCGTGGCCAGGACCCTCCCGGGGGCAGCCGCGTACAGGAGCGGCCCGAACAGATGCACTTTTGGTTTTCCTTTGAGCACCAGCGGCTGCCCGGCCCTCCCCCACCCCGCGCTCGAAAATCCGGGTGCTTCTGGGTCTCTCCCACACAGTCCTTCCAGTAATGCGGGGGGCGGGGAGAAGGAGGGGGAAAAGGAGCGGGAGCTTCCTCCGCCGCTTCCGCGGTCCCGGGCGCGCCCAGGCCCCGGCCGGCGCCGCCGGGAGCGCGCGGGCGGGCGAGCGCACCCGCGCGCCCTCGCCCGCCCCCGCCCTGCCTGCTCCCCGGCCCTTTCCTTTCTTGTGGGTTCCCGTAAAGCCCAGCAGCACCGAGACGTCTGCAGAGCATCACGGAATCTGTGCTGATGCAAGTCGCTAGCCTCCCTTTGGTGCGCCTGGCCCGCCTCGGGGCGCTTTGATCCCGGTCTTCCCCAGCTCCAGAACTTGGGCTGGTTGGTTCTGCCCGCCGGGAGGCCTGCGTTCTGCGGCCTGCCCTCACCCTTCGGTCCCCGCCGAAGCGCCAGACACACAGAGCTGCGCCCTGGTGCTGCGGGGACTGGCCGTATGGTCTGGCTGATGCCTCAGCCAAACGGTGAATGCCAAACCGAGAATTCAACCCCCAAGCCCAGTTTATTGCCTGCTTCTTGGGGAATCATTTTTGATCACCCGGTTAGAAAGGGTCCTCTGGCTCCCTGGAATAACATACTAAGAATAGAGGCCATGTTCCTGACCAAGAGTCAGGCACCAGGCCCATTACTTTAAGGGATTGTCTCGTGCGAGGTGGGTATTATTCCCTGGTTGCAGATTAAGAGAGTGAGATTAAGTAACTTGTCCAGGAGGTTTGGTTAGTGGATTAGGGATCCAGTTGGAAATGCAGCTGGGCCTGTATGACACCAGCTTCTTCCTCTTCTTACCCAGGACACTGCATGACCTGCCTCCTCCTGGCATGTCTTTGTTTCTCTCTTAATGGTCTCTGGAAAGCATGGACTTCACTTGGCACATGACTTTGTCCTACACTCACAGGTGCTCCTTAATTCTCAGCTGATTAAACAGCCTAGCATCATGGCTCAGCTTAGGGAAAGGTCATGTCAGGTATGAGAAGCAGAGGAGAGAGAAGAGGGATGGGGGAAGAGGATTGCTGGGGGCTGTCTTCTCACTGTCTCTCTGGGTCTCTGCTCCCTGCCGGGCATGGCTGTTGCTTCTCCTCCTTTGTCCCTCCAGCCCAATATTTGGTCCCTGACCTGAATCCCAGAATGGCTGCCTGCTCTGGGCTGCACTGGCCCACACATTTGAGTGCTGGACAGTCCGTGAAACCTTTCACATACATGGCCTCCCTTGTCCTCACACAACATCCCTGCCAGGGACGTGACAGCAGAGGGGTTGACTCTGGATGGCCAAAGAGGAGGCCAAGGAACAGAATGGCAAGGCAGCCTACTCAAGATGTCCCAGCCTGTGGGTGTCAGAGCCTGAGCTCAGAGCCATCCCACCTGACTTGACACCCAGTGCTCTGCACGTCACCTATGCTCCCAGCCTTGATGGGCCAGAAGCAAACTCCATGTCTTAATGATAAATGGTCCTCTCTGCATCATGCCTAAGCAAATCTGCCATTATTTCTCTGTAGTAAGCAATATATTTTGATGATCTTTGAACATTTCTGAAAGCCGGTGTCTCTTATAATCAATGACTGTTTAATATGGAAGCATTTGTGTTTGTCCAAAGATCTCTGGATCAGTCAGGAATCTATCAGGAAACAGACTTCAGCCCAGCTGGCTCAAAGGAAGAGGCTTTTATGGAGAATCTCCGAATAGAGATGGGGGGCAGGGCTAAGCGAGCAAGGGACCTTGGCACCCAGAGCCTAGTAAGGGCTGGAAACTGTGACCACCCCTAAGATGGAGAAGGAGAGGAAACAGTGTTATTAGAGCCTGGTGGGCCCTGGTGCCAAGGAAGCGGGCCATCAAGCAGGACCGAGAGAAGCAGACACTGGCAAAGAGTGCTGGGGGGCTGGCGGCTAGGGAGGGAGGCCAGACCCCTCTCTCTTATCCCCTCACCCCATGTCTAGCCAAAGGTAGTCAGTCCACTAAGGTCAGTCTCCCAGGACATACAGAAGGGCAAAGAGGGTGAACAGTGGGTCCGGTGGGGGTGGGGTGGGGGAGGCACACGCAGCAAATTGGGGAGTAATCAGTATTAAGATGCTGTTAAACCTAGGTGTATCTTCTCATGGGCGGCATTTCAGGATGGGGGGGCGAATGCAAAGCAGTCAGTGGGTCCCACACCTCTCCCTGAGTGGGGATGAGCGTCAGAATAGCATGCACGGCTTTTTCAAACTGCACCTCCCCTCCCTTTAAACTTTACAGCTACACTGAGCCACTAATCCTAAGGGAATGTATCCTCTCCCTCAGGTGTGGGGGCAGAAGACAAGTTGGGAACCATGGATCAAAAGATATCAGCATCTGGGGGAAAGAGCCCAGTGAATAAGCAATGTTGGCTCCCTCCCCTGTGGCCTCCTTTAAATTCCAAGGAGGACCCTCCCAGCTTAAGTGTTCTGAGATGTGGCACGTACCTCCACCCACCCTGATTCCCATTTCATGTACAGGACATACGCTAATGAGAAGAAATGAAAAAAAGGACGTCCAGAAACCCTCACTCTAGAGGCCACCATAATAGTAATATTAAAACTGCAATGTGCTGCATCGGGCTGATGGTCCCATGTTAAAAGATTCATCAGGCTCTACCCTAAGATGAGGGCACTTTATTCACTGTATTTTTACCTTCAGTAACAGGCAAAAGCAAACAACAACACAACCATTTTGTTGCCTTAGACCATGTGTGGAGTTACACTGAAGTTTGTGCAAGACTTTCCAGAGAGCATATGCAAAGGAAGCCTTTTTGGTCACCTGCTTATGTCCTGGGGAGACCCTGAGCAGTCAGTGCCCCAGAAAGACTCGGGCAGGAAGAGGGTACTTCCCAGTTGTTTGGATTTTTTTTTTTTTTTTAAGCTTGGTACATTCCAGAGATAAAGCGCCCAGTGCTATTACTCAGAAATTACCTTTAGGAGTTAGAACACCTCCTCCCCCCTCCCCACTGTTTGTGGGGTCTGCAGAGGAGGAACAGGAAAACTTCCCTCACTTCTCGTTCCAGGTCTCAGAGCTGCTCAGGGTTGGGATCCCAATTGGGAAACAAGGTCCAAGGATGACCCAGCTCTGGCTGCCTGTGTGACCTGGAGTAAGTCTCTTGACATCGCCAGACTTCTGCTTCCTCCTCTGCTGCCCAGAAACTGGACTGAGCATAGGGTCTGTTTTAGGGCAAAGGGAGGTAGTGAAGTTCTAAAGGGGGAACCTCTTTCCCCGCCGCTCCTCTGTCCAGAATGTGTCTCCTGCCAGGCAGCTTCAAGGTCTGCTTGGGAACATACCTTTCCACCCTCCTGTTCTAAGGACCCAGAAGTCCAGGAGAAAGGGGCTATTTGGCCCTAGTGTGAGCTTCTCCCCGCCCCGCCCCAACCATTCCCAGGATGAGAGGCTCCAGGCAAGTTCCACCCACTTCTAATCTGATCAGAGCCCAGGACCCTGCCAGGCTGTCGCAGCCATCCATTGGCATGCTGGGAAAAGGAGAGCATAAGGGAAGCCTGAAGCCTGGATGGGCCCTGCCCTCAGTCAGCTCCCAATCTAGCGAGAAGAATCAGGAAAAACATACAGAGTAGTGGGGGCCTGAAGCAGTCACAATGGTGACACCTATAAAAACCTTTTATAGGGCTTACCTTGCACCAGACAGGGTTTTAATTGAGTCATATATATTAACTCGGTTAATATTCACATGTACTCTATGAGGTAGTTATAATTATTATCTCCAGTCAACAAATGAGGACAATTGAAGTCAAGAGAGGTAAACTCACCCAAATTTCCAGAGCAATACAGAAATAGAGCTGGGATTTGAACGTGTGCATCTAGGCCCCAGACTCTTGGTACAGAAGATGTGAATGAATCTTCCCATTAGCATGGCACTGGGCCATTACAAACCATCTCTACACACACAGACATGTCGCCCGCTAGGGTTTTATCTGATCTTCTCAACAGTCTATGCAGCAGACAGGGCCCACATTACCGGTCCTCTCTTCCAGATACAGAAACTGAGGTTCAGGTAAGGTAAATCATGGGCTCAAGGTCACACCAACCTTGCATGCAGAGCAGGGGGTACCCAGGTCTCCTGACTCCCATGGGCCAGGCTTCCTGCTTTGCTCCTCCACATACTGGGCCCACAGGGGATATAAGTGGAGCCCAGAGAAAAGCCAGGAACTGGAGACCTAGTTGCTTGTTCCAGAGCAACTGAGTTGGCGATCTGTAACTTGCAACTAAGAGTTGACTCACGTACCTGTGAGCACATAAAGAGCACCTACTGTTAGCACTTACTGTTTGCCAGACATTTCAAGAAAAAGAAAGACAGACAAGGAAGTGGCTGTCCTCCAAGAATTTGGAAAATGGTGAGGGATGAGAAAGATTCTCAAACAGCTTTACAGCAAGTCATAACACAGTAAGCACCCCAAGGGAGCTCCCGGGGTTCTCTCGGTAATGCAGAGGGTATCAGATGGAACACATCCGAAAAGGCCTCATGAAGGTGGTGGCAGTGACACTGCCCACAGGTGTCTGACGGGATGTTGCCAAGGTGAAGGTCGGGGAGGGTGCAGAGCAGGCAGCATTAGAAGGGTCCAGGTTCAGGAAAGTACGTGTATGCCGGAGCAAGAGTAAATTGATGGGAATAACTGACACTAGGGAAATGGCCTCAAGTTTACAGTCCAGGAAGGTGCTCCAAATACCTGCAGGGATTCCCTGTGGCAAAAGAGCTAGGCTTATTGCTCTGCCCCGGGGCCCCAAAGGATGAGGCTAGGGCTCAGGGCTGGTGCCTGGGGAGGCAGACTTGCCCTTAGCCTCAGGAGGCAGCACTTCCTGAACATATCACGGGAAGTTTGGGGGAGATGATCGGAAAGAGGCTGGGACTCAGTGGGTATTGTAAGAGGGATTCAGAAACCGGACGGGAGTCTGAATCAGCTGGCCCTGATGATTCTGTGAGTTCCACGCCGGACTTGGAAGTGTCCTGTGGCTGGTCTGGGAGGGGTTTGGATTTCGTTCCAAAGACAATGCCGATACACACCAGCTTGCGGAGTGAGGAGAGGAGGCAGGAGCAGGGATGGGGTCGGAGCTTTACCTGTACCTGTGAATTTCTTTTATAAATACACAACTTAGGGTAGTAGATGGATAGTAGAGGAGGCCTAGGATTCTTGTACAATTTTTTTAATGTACACGGCATTCATTGTGCTCCTGTAAGATGATATCCATATTTTTTAGATACCTATTGAAAAACATAGGGATGAATGGCAATGTTTGGGTCTTGATTTAAAATATTTCAGCTGAACTATTTCATATATATTCACATATATATATATGAATATATATTCACACTAGTGGTGAATATATTACAATGTATAGAGTTGTCAAATCACTCATTATGGTGGGCACCTGAAACTAAGGTAACCTTGCATGTCAACTATACTTCAGCTTAAAAAAAGTTCCTAAATATTTCAGCAAGAAAAGGGAAATTATATATTTTTTTCATACACATATATATGTATGTGTATATATACACACGTATAAATGTATATACACATACATATATACGTGTGTATATGTGTACAACACACATATACCTAGTTAACAAATATAATATTGATCAAAAGAAACCAGAGACAAAATGATACTTACTGTATGGTTCCATTACAGAAACTGTTTTTAAAGGCAGAATCAGTCTATGATGTTAGAAGTCAAGACAGTGGTTGCCCTCGCAGGGTCAGGCAGACTGGAGGGGCATGAGGGCCCCTGGTGCTGCCCAAAATGCCACTTCCCCCCCCACACACATACACATACACACACGTTTGAGAGGAAAAGAGATTGAATTGTGATATATATGAGACAGAGAACAATCTGAAACACCCGTGACTCCTCCATTGACAGCATCATCTAAGGTACGCCTTAAGCATGAGGTTTCCAAACAATTTTGAATGCTACCCTCAGGGTAGCACTCCCCCCCCTCCCCCCATGAATCGAAGGAAACACCTCATGGGCTGCAGCCCTGAATGTGACAAATCTAACAAAGCTGATCACCCTGGTGGCAGGGGAGAGGATGGAAGGGAGCAGGAAGAACCCAGGGTGGAGACCAAAGGGAGAGAGCTAGGGAGGAAGCACAACAGGCCAGGGGATGGGAAAGCAGAGTCCAAGTTCAATGCTTCCAGCTGAGCAGTACCCACCACTCACTCCAGCTGTCCGGGGTATGCTCAGATGCAGAGGGCAGACCTGCACAGATTCAGCCAGACATCCCAAGTACAACACACACAGAATGGGCCGAGTGCTGCCAGAACCCCTGCTGAGCAACCCCCTGGGTGTCAGCACGCACGTGCCCCCCCGGCACCCCATGGGTCAGCTGCTGTGAGTCACTGGGCACACAGGCTGCCTTGTGGGACCTGTGCGTCTAAAGACACACAGAGCCTGCCGAGTGGAGGCTCTGTTATCTGCACAAGTGAGCACATTATGCAGTTTCCTGCCTGGGACATGAAAGCGCTTGAGAGGGTAGGGGATGTTCCTGGAAAGAAGGAAGCAAGGGAGGGAGGGAGGAAGGTAGAAAGGAAGGAAGGGAGGGAGGGAGGAAGAAAGGGAAGGAAGGGAGAGAGGGAAGGAGGGAGGGATTCCACTTTTTTGTTTTGAGGTTTTTGTTTTGAGGCAGCTGTGATGTTTCTAGAAATAGCCTTAGGCCTGTCGACAAAAGACAAGGTTTGATTCCTGACTCTGCTACTCAGAGCTGCCAAACCTCGACAAAGTCACTTTATCTCTAGACACCTCATTCACTCATCTGCAAAGTGGGGTGAAGACTGCTAATTTGTGCATAGCTCAAGGTGACAGAAGGGGCCATGGGCTTAGATCAAAGAAACCTGGGTTGGAATCCTGCTTCTTCTGAGAGCCAAGGGACCCTGGCAGTTACGGAATTGCTCTGAGCCTCACTTTCCTCCCTTGTGATGTGGTAATGGTAGTAACTCCAGGGCCATGGGGAGGGTTATGTGTGTATGCCCTTATATAAATATCCATCCACCATCTATTTATTTACACTGTGCCTTACTCCCAAAAGGGTTTCTGAGGCTCTGGGGAAGGTTCAGTGAACAACACGGGAAGGGCCGGCACATGGCTAATCCTGGGAGCACAGCATTCCTTCCTTTGCCAGTCTCGCAGGGCAGCAGTGAGGCTCAAATGGGGTAATATTTCTGAAAATGTCTCACAAACTGGGCATTTCCATACAGGTGGGAGCTAGAGAACATGGGAAAGAAGGGAAGGGTTTGGGGAAACTGAGGCAGGAATGGCCATCTAGCCACCACACGGAGGAAGGGCTTGAGTTCTTGGAGCCCAGAGGTCTTACACCCACTAGCTAGGGGCCCATACCCTTTTTTTTTAGATTTTATTATGTTATGTTAGTCACCATATAATACATCATTAGTTTTTGATGTGGTGATCCATGATCCATTGTTTTCGTATAACACCCAGTGCTCCATGCAGTACTTACGTGCCCTCCTTAATACCCATCACCAGGCTAACGAATCCCCCCTCCCCCCTCCCCTCTAGAACCCTGTTTGTTTCTCAGGTCCATAGTCTCTCATGGTTCATCTCTCTCTCCAATTCCCCCCCCTTTTTCCCTTTCTTCTCCTAATGTCCTCCATGCTATTCCTTATGTTCCACAAATAAGTGAAACCATATGATAATTGACTTTCTCTGCTTGACTTATTTCACTTAACATAATCTCCTCCAGTCCCATCCATGTTGATGTAAAAGTTGGGTATTCATCCTTTCTGATGGCTGAGTAATATTCCATTGTATATATGGACCACATCTTCTTTATCCATTCATCTGTTGAAGGGCATCTCGGCTCTTTCCACAGTTTGGCTATTCCGGACATTGCTGCTATGAACATTGGGGTGCATATGGCCCTTCTTTCCACTACATCTGTGTCTTTGGGGTAAATACCCAGGAGTGCAATTGCTGGGTCATACAGTGGCTCTATTTTTAAATTTTTGAGGCACCTCCACACTGTTTTCCAAAGTGCTGTACCAACTTGCATTCCCACCAACAGTGTAAGAGGGTTCCCCTTTCTCCACAACCTCTCCAATATTTGTTGTTTCTTGCCCTGTCCATTTTTGCCATTCTAACTGGTGTAAGGTGGTATCTCAATGTGGTTTTGATTTGAATTTCCCTGATGGCTAATGATGATGAACATTTTTTCATATGTCTGTTAGCCACTTGTATGTCTTCCTCAGAGAAGTGTCTTTTCATATCTTCTGCCCACTTTTTGACTTGATTATTTGTTTTTTGGGTGTTGAGTTTGAGAAGTTCTTTATAGATCTTGGATACCAGCCCTTTATCTGTAGTGTCATTTGCAAATATCTTCTCCCATTCTGTGGGTTGCCTCTTTGTTTTGTTGACTGTTTCCTTTGCTGTGCAGAAGCTTTTTATCTTGATGAAGTCCCAAAACTTCATTTTTGCTTTTGTTTCACTAGCTTTTGGAGATGTATCTTGAAAGAAGTTGCTGTGGGCGATGTCCAAGAGGTTACTGCCTATGTTCTCCTCTAGGATTTTGATGGATTCCTGTCTCACATTGAGGTCTTTCATCCACCTTGAGTTTATCTTTGTGAATGGTGTTAGAGAATGGTCGAGTTTCATTCTTCTGCATGTGGCTGTCCAATTTCCTAGGGGCCCATACCCTTAAAGCATAAAGCAATTTCGTGGCTACAGGGTCCTGTACTGTCAGAGCTGGAAGGAACATGAGAGATCGTGTGCGCCCCCCACCCCTCCTCCCCACCAGCCATTATACAGATGTAGACACTGAGGCTGAGAGAGGGAAACAGGCTTACATCAGGTCACCCAGGGCAGCAGAGGCAGAGCTGGGACCAGACTTGTTTTCTGATGCCAAGGGCAAGACATCATGTCCACTGGCCCATGAACTCTGGAGCCTGGTGCATTTCCCTCACTCTAGTCTGGGCCCCCCAAGCCCACCCCAAGGCCGGTCTGCAGGAGCCTCACTTCTCAGGGTGAATTCTAGGAGCTTCAGAGAGGAAGGCTTCCTCCCCTCCTCTGGTAAGTGTGCCTGGGGCCCCACCCTGGATGACGTGCACAGGGGCTCCTGAGAAGGGGCTCTAGCCAATGAATATAACCCACAGCCAAGAGCAAACACAGAGCCTTATTGTTAGGGACACTGATTACTGCACTGGGTTGGGCATTTATTTATTATCACATCTATTTCTTTTCATTAACAGAAGGCAAATATTCCCCACCCCAGTAACTGGAAGGCTACTACCTGTACCAGAGGACAGAGGATGTCTCTCCAGGCTGGGGCAGGAGCAGATCCAACCTACTTACATGGTCCTCCCATCAGATCCAACTCAGGCAAGGGTAGGAGAGACTCGGGTCAGAGTAAAGGGAGCACTGCCCACACCATCAGGATCCAGAGGCTGCATTACTAAATAACCTCAAACGCTGTGGGGTGGGACTGGGAGCCAGACAGAGCTGGTCCTGTTCCTCGCTTTGCCTCTTGACTTTTGGCAACATACTAAGCCTCCCTGGGTCCCTGTATTTACACCTGTAAAATTTTAGAGGTTGCGAGGATTAAGTCATAGACGTGTGAGGGCTGCTAGCATAGTGGCTAATACTCGGGCACTTAATAGTCCCAAAGCCGTGTCTGAGGGCACAGTCCACCTGTCAAGATGGATCCAAGCCGGCTTGCCCCTTCTGGGGTTTTAAAAACAGGAGAGGGTAGAGGCCTATCTCACCTGGAGGCAGGGGAGTAAACCTGGTGGCCTTTTCAGTCCACCCTATTCTCCTTCTTTACCTTTCATTTCAACATTTCTGTCTTTCTCTTGGGCCTGGAGTTGGAGCTCCCCGCCCCCACCCATTCCCTCCCCTCCTCAGCCTCTCTCCTTGCCCTTGGGACACCACCTTTAGGCTCTTCTCTTCCCTGACCAGGAGCGCCCTTTCCCGTGGAGGCCCAGATTGACTTTTGGCTCCCATTTCATAAGATCCAACTTCTTTGAGATTTGCACCACCCCCCACCCCCAAGCAAAGTTAGTAGGAGGGATTTAGTTGGGACTGTCGGCAGAAGCTTCTGTGGAAGAGCTAGGTTCAGAGGTAGCATTACCTGAACAGGGAGGGAGGGCTGAGCAGGTGGAGTCTGAGGTCGAGGGGAGATCCGGATCCTGGGGGTGAGCAGGTCCTGCGGGGCAGAGCAACAGAGATGCTCCTTCCTCCCCAGCTTCCTCCCATAGGCCCCGGTCTCGGGGGTACCAGGCAGGGGCCATGACCCACAGCCTTGGCCAGCTGTCTGGGGCTGGAAGGAGGGGCCTCTCATGTTCCAGATTCTTGCCTCTCATCCTGTAATGGATCATTTGTTACCTCCCACAAAATGCTTAGCAACAATTCTGGGGATGGGAACCAAAGACCATGAACTTGAACTCAACGGTTTGGTTTACCTTCCTTTGTGAAAGCTGGAAAAGACCCCCAGGCATACACAGAGACCACAAAGCAGCCCGGAAGTTCTGCAGGGTGATAAAAGATGGTAGTCGATAAAGGGACTCTATTTTCAAATTAGTTTGGAAAATACTGGCTCAAAGGGGTGTCTACTCAGGGCTTCTTAGAGCCTTTAATATGCCGGGGTGAGTTCTGAATATCTAGGATGCATTTTCCAAAGATGTCCCATGGAAATAGTGATTCAGCCAGCTCTCTGGCATTGTGGAGAGGAAACTGAGGCAAAGGTCCTAGGGACAGAGCCACCAGTGAATCCAGGTCTCCTGACCCCCAAAGTCTGTACACTGTCTCTGACATCAGGACTAAGCTGGCTCATGCTTGGTCTGATTTTTGTTTTTACGTTGTGATTGGGGGCAGGGGGCGGTAGGAATAGCAAATTTGTTTATTTAGATGTATTTTATGTGCTCTGAAGGCCAGAACTAGGGCCAATGAGTAGAGGTTCCTGCTGAGTAGAATTTCAGCTCCACCCAGTAAGAACCTTAAAATAATTAGACCTGTCTGGACATGAATTGAGCCAACTCATGAGGTAGTGAGCTTCCCACCACTGAAAGTGTCCAAGCCATCCCTGACTGACTGGCCACTGCAGAGGGTTGAATGGTGCCCCCTCAACCCCGCCCCCCGCACCCAAAAGAAATGTCCACCACTGAATCTCTGGAACCCGTGAATGTGGTCTTATTTGGAAAAAGTGTCTTTGCAGGTGTAATGAAGCTTAGGACCTCAAGATAAGGAGGTCATCCTAGGGTATCTGGGGGAACAAGTGTCCTCATTAGAGTGAGGCAGAGGGAGATGAGACACACACGGGGGAGAAGGCAATGATGTGAAGTCACCAAAGCTAAGGAATGCCCAAGCCACCCGAAGCTGGAAAAGTCTGTGCCAACGTTTAGATTTTGGACTTAGGTCTGCAGAACTATGAGACAAAAAATTGCTATTGTTAAAGACCAGCGCATGTGTGGTGATTTGTTATTTCAGCCACAGGAGACTGATCGGGACGGGGATGCTGTCAAGGGGACATGAGCACAGATGGCTAAGGGCCGCTGCACGGGTCTGTCCTGATCTTCTGCGCACTGGTCATCACCCCTCTTGACCCCTGGGATTCCGTCCTGGGAAGCCTGAGTCAGGCTTTCCCATCTGCCCCGGGGAGGGGGAGCCACCAGGGTGCAAGACCCAGGTTAGGAACAGCAAGCCGAGGCAGCTTAGTGGCCGAAGCCTGGCTGGTTCTTCCTCTGGCCACCAGCGAAGGTGCCCGTTTGGCCTCTGAAGCAGAGTGTCCCTTCACGTCAAGGAACCTGTGAGCTGCGTCCAACCCCTGGTGGACAGACCATCGCCACTAAGTGAGCAGATGGCCTAACACGCAGGGCCGTGTGTCCACCAAGCTGGGTGCGCCCTCTGTCCTCGGGTCCCTGCCTCAGGGACAGAACTCAGCCTGTTGCGCAGCGCGCCCCCCCCCCCCCGACAACACACACACAGGAAAGGAGGGCCAGGCAGGCAGCCCCGCGTACAGCCTGCCCCCTCACTGTGCTACACGCATACACTTTTCCATGCATGCGGGGGCTCTGTCACAATGGTCGGTGCCCAGGGACAAGCAAGAACACTCCCATCTGCCCGTCTCGTCTTGCCTTCAGTCCCTGGCAGAGCGAGGCCAAACCCAAGTTGCAGGGCAGAGGAAGAGGCTGCGTTTGACTGTCTCAGCAGCAAGCCGGGGAGACCTGAGGACAGGAGAGAGAGGGGCTGAAGCCAGTGCCCCCCTCAAAGCTGCCGACTGCCCAAATGCCCGTGGTCCTTCATAAAGCAAAAGTCTCAGCCGCTTTGTCCTCAAGGCCAAGAGCCCAGCCTGGTGTGCACACCAGGGAGGCTACCTTCCTCCTCGGGGAGCACAATGAGCTTTGCCCACCCAGGCCAGCCAAGCTGAGTCCTGGGCACGAGCCCCAACCCTGGCACACCCGTGTGTGTGGTCTGACTGGCTCACCCAGAGCCCAGCTGGCCCTCAGGGGCGGGAAGGGCTCCCAGCTGCCCAGCTCCGGTCACAGCAGAAGCCCTGCAAGCCGCCACCCCCACCCCGAGACCCTGGACGGTGTCGGAGGTGGCCCTTCTTTACGTCCTGGTTCCTGTTCTCCACTTTCCAAATTCCCCACACGCCAACATCCAAGTTCAGGGCGGAGGGAACATGGCCCTCTCCCCTTTCTAGGTCAGAAATGTTTTGTAACAAAGCCCTCGGGCTCTGTAAATGTTTGCTTGCAGGGTTGTTTTGCTCAGCTGAGGCAGGATTGGGCTGAAGGGCCCCCCCGACCCCCCGTCCTCGATTGCCTTTGCTGCCCCTCCCCTCACCACCCTAATTTCAGGCTCAACTGTGCACATTTAGGGCTTAATTAAACTCTTGTCTTGCTTTCAGAAGAGACATTTTCTGCCCCAGGGAGTTGCTACCGAGCTTTGAGAGGAGGACAGGTCTGAGCAGGCTCTTGGGGGAAGATCTGCTAGGAGGGAGAAAGAACATCGCCTCCTGGAAGCTGCAGAGCAGTGGCCAGAGGGGAACGAGCAGAGCGGGAGGCACGGAGGCCCCCAGCCTCAGTGAGGCCACCTGCAGGCACAGAGGGGCCTCCCGGCCGCCAGCACCGCGGCTTGCCGCTTAATTATGACAGGTCACACTGTCCAGGTCACGCTGTTCCCGGTGCCCGCCCTGCCCTGCCCAGCCAGCAGCTGCCTCCAGCACCTTCCGCCCACTGCTGGCCGCACCCTGGACTCACCATCTGAGATTCCTCCCAAGAGGCCAGGCCCCACCCTGAGGAGCCTCGGCGGGAGGAGGAGGTCCAACAAGTGGGCTCCGTGATCTTGGCCCTCAACCCCGAGGATGGGCCTGCCTTGCACTGATTCGAGGAGGGCCTCTGTGGTGCAGAACTTTCTAGAGAAGCATGTCTCAGAAAGGTACCTGGGTTGGAGGCCTGGGTCTCTCCCTTCCGACCCAGCAGATGATTTCATCTTCCTGAGCCTCTGTCTCCTCATCTGTAAATTGGGAGTGCTATACCTCTCCCATAGGTGTGGAGGGGGTTGAAAGAGGCCACATGGGAGCAAAAGCTTTTCACTACCTCAGGTAAAAGGGTACACACATCTTAGTGTTTCTTCAAGGTTAAGCAGGCTGTGAGCAAAACCACTAATGGAGCTTTTAGTATTTTCCCCCAAAGATCACTCCACCCTCCTCTCCCCAAGCTCTGCACCCCACCTGTTCTATTCCATGAGCACTGTGCTCTCTGCACGCTCACCCACTCACCACGACAGAAGCTGAGCTTCCCATTCCCTGCATCCCTTTCCTCAGGCTCCAAAAGCCTCCTTAGGAGTTACTCCATTGGCATTACTTACCTGCTGTTTTTACCAACAGGGAAACTGAGGCTCTTGTCCAGAACATCCAGCATGTTTGTGAGGGTCAGGGGCCGGAGTCAGGTCTCTTGACACCCTGCTCTTATCCCAAAGCTCCTGCCACTGTCCCTGGAATGGATCTGCTTTCTAAAGATTCTTTGAGCTCATGCAGGGGCAATCATTAAAAACAGAAAAGATTCTGCAGAGTGTGGTGCTGAGTCAGGGGGTTGGAGACTGTCAGAACTGGAAGGGACCTCAAAAGTCTTCAAGGTAACTCCCTTGGAGAACTAAGCCCGGGAGAGGGATAGTAGCTGCCCAGTCCCACGACCTGGCCTCAAACTCCTCCTGCCCTTTACCGGCGGGGAGGTTCACTGCTCAGCCTTCTCTCCCAGGAAGCATGGTCCTTTCCAGAGAGGCCCCCAGGCAGGACATGGGAGGCTGCCCCAGAGCCCAGAGGGAAGTCCATGGGGCCACTGTCACCAGATGATACCCAGTCATCCCAGGTGACCCTGCTGTTTCCATGCTTCTGAGAACTTCCCTATGGGATGACACAGAGCCCAGGACAGGAGGCTTTTCATCTTCCCTCGGGCTGCTGGCTCCAGCACTTCAAAGCCCTTCCTGACATGATCTCATCCAACCTCAGCCTGCCCATGGGGGGTTGGGAGGGAGTCAGGGCTGCGGGGGGACTCTGAACTTGGCGGTGGGGGAAGGGTGAAGTTGTTGAAGAACATGACTTGTCCAAGGTCACACCCTTGAGTAAGTCAGTTTTCCTCCGTGTACCTCAGCTTCCTCAGCTCTGAAATGATGGCCAGTGATACCTATTGTTACTTGGATGGCTCATGGCGTAATTAGGGACAAGGATGGCGAAAGCATGTCATTTGGTCCACAGCGGGTGAGAAGAAATGGCGGCTTCCTCAACCAGCCTGTTTGCTCACCTGTGAAATGGGAACAATATGGCCTACCTCACAGATAGCATGAGACTAAATGACAAAAGTGCCTTGTACAGGGTCTCGGCCTGCACCGGGTGCCCTAGAAATGTTGCCTCTTCCCCAGTCTCTAGGCCAAGCCAGCAAAACCATGCCTACGGGCCTCCTTGTATTTTCCCAAGTCCCTCCAGAGCTCAGTGGCCCAGACTCCCCTCGGCAGACAGGGAGGCTCTGCTGCTGCCCTAGCAGCTTCCCCACCAGGTGGGGTGGAAGCCCGTGTTGTCTGAGCTGCTCCCAGGGGCCGGGGGCTGTGAGTTCCAGGCCTCGTGGGGCTGCCAACTGATTGTGTGGCCTCAAGCCAATTTCCTGGCTTCTCTCAGTTTCCCCACCAGTAAAATAGGGCTAATGACCATCAGCCTCCCGCACTGGGGTGTTGTGAGAATTAATTAAGGTTTGTAAAAGGCTTTGAGATCCAGGGATGAAAGGCACTGGAGAGGGACAGAGTGTTATTATCCATTATTAGTACTGTTATATTCTATCCAAAGATCTCAAAGTCTCTTACAGACAGTAATTAGTACCTTGCAGGGGTGTTTTGAGGGTGATTAGTCCCATTTCACATATGGGAAAACCAAGACACAACTTAAGTCAGAGCAGGGCAGAAAGGGTAAGAATGACCTCACTATTCCTAGAATCTGTTGCCACCATGGCCCTTGTACCCCCAGCCCTCCGGGGTACACTCGGGCATCTTCCTTGAAACCAGTCAGCCAGGGGCCACAGGGGTTGGTGAGTGTGAGAACTGCTACTCATCACCCATTTCTCTGATTCTTTCCTCCCCGTTGAGCTGTCCCCGGGGAGCATGCTCGGGGCAGCCCATCCCCAGAAGCTGGCACTGGGGGTGGGGAGGGCTGGAAGGAGGGCAGCAGTAGGAGATGAAAGCACAGGGCATGAAGGGACAGGGAAAGTCAAGAGCCAGAGCAGCTCACTGCCGCGGGGTGCCAGGCACAGACTCTTTCTTTCTCCCTGAGCTTCCCAAACTCCTCTTGTCACCTTGGGGGCAGGATCACATTCAGGCTTCCAAGGGCAACCCAGCCTTCCAAGCTATCCCTATGGGGACAAGAGAGGGAAGAAGCACAAGAGCCCAAGACTGACGAGGTGGCTGGGGCCAGACTGTCAGACCCATTGAGGGCTCCATGGGACAAGAGAGCCCACAGTCTGCCTTTTCTGGAGTTGGTCCATTATGCTCTCTGGGGACAATCAGGAGCCTCCGGTCCTTGTGGTTGGCTCCCAGGTGCTCTGCTATGTGGATACTGCTTATTATTTTTTTTTTTAAAGTGCCCCAGAGCTAGTAATTTGAAGATGGGTTGCAATTGTTTGCATAATAAGCCCTGGTTCCCAGCACATAAAGTAAAATCAACGCATTAATGTAATGAGCTGCAGAGGTGTTCAATAGCAAACCCAGTCTCCCAGCCTGAATCCCCAGCAAGGCGGCCAGATACTCATCCTGCTTCACAACCCCACTTCCTAGGAACTGGAGCACCAGATGAGGGACACTGATTTTCAGTGGTATGTTTAATAACAAGCTCTCAAAAAACAAGACAAAACCAAAAGAACCTGACAGGTAGCATTCGCCAACTTTCGTGTTGGAAATCCTTACCATGGCTGACTTCAAGCTACCCACGTGGCATTGACCAGCACACCGAATTCTTGAAGCTCTGACACAGGTAGCTCTCTCAAGCTGGTCCAAGCTCCTGCACATTGCTCTCCCCTGAGACTGTTTCTCCAAGGAGAGAGGGGTATCTGCTACCACAGGGAGGGAGCAGGGAGGTCCTTCTCTCCCCAAGTAGTTCCTTCAATGGTTTTTCTTAGTCGCCATAAATTCCTATGAAACCCTTGTGCACAACAGAACCCTGACATGGATGGAAGGAAGGAGGGCCCAGGTCCCTGCTCCAAGAATTGAATTTGTAGGGGTCTTTCCCTGGAGGTTTCCTTGAGAGGTGGCAGCAGGTTGCTAAGGAAATGGGCATAAGCCAGGTAGGTTTTGATGAAGGAAGGGAAAATAAGGAGTTATGGGGAACTGTCAAAGCAAGAGGCCTTGGGACAGAGGCTCTGGCTTGAAGCCTGGCATTCCAAGCCTGCCCTGGCTCAGACTAACAGGAGAAAAAAACAAACAAACAAACAAACAAACAAAAACTATGAAGGGAGCATGAGAAACCTCTGTCAAGGACTGCTCATATTCAGAAAACTGACAGAGGTTACTGTACCTGTGAAATAAGAACAAGATGATAGCAAAAGGTGCCATTGGAAAATAGAGAAGAGCTCTTTGAAATGAATGTGCTGGAAAAGTTTTAAAAATCCAGTAGAAAAGTCAGAAGGTAAAGTTGAGAACCTTTCCCAGAAAACTGAATGAAAAGGCAAAAAGTTAGAAAAGAGGAAAAAATCAAAAGATTAAAAAATTACAGAGTAAATCCCAAAGTTCCAACATCTGCCTATAAATAACTCCAGAAAAAGTGGAGAAATTGTAGGGGAGAGGTAATTGAAAAAATAAATAATACAAGAAAAACTTCCCAGGACTAATGACGCGGGTGACCAATATGAAGGGACACACCCCCTCCAGCCACCTCCCTACCAAGTGCCTAGTGACCTGCACCAGAGCGCATGACTGTGAAATTTCCAAATGGAGACAAAGAGAAGGACCTAAAAACTTCCCAAGTGGAAAGAAAACAGGCCCGCGCCAAGGATCAGGAATTAGAATGAAATCCAACTTCTCAACAGGGATGCTAAGCAGCAGGACAATGGAGCTGTTTTTAAAATTATGAAGAAAAATGATCTCCAGCCTATACTCAGGAAAACTAACAATGAAGTGTGAGTGTAGAAAAATATATACAGAATCTTAGACATGCCAGATCTCAAAAAAGATGACCTCCAGCCAATCCTTTCACTGGAAGCTGTTATATAATGTACTTCCCCTAAAACAAGGGGGAGAGGTGGGATCCAAGAAACCAAGGATATAAATAGGTGAGTGGTAGGGGCGCCTGGGTGGCTCAGTCGTTGGGCCTCTGCCTTCAGCTCAGGTCACGATCTCGAGGTCCTGGGATCGAGCCCCACATCCGGCCCCCTGCTCAGTGGGGAGTCTGCTTCTCCCTCCCCCTCTGTCTCAAATAAATAAATAAAATCTTTAAAACAAACAGGTGAGTGATGAAGAGAAGTGACAGGGGAATTGAAGAGACCCTTCGGGTTGGCCTATGATCCCTCATCTGACAAAAGGGACGGGGGGAGAAACAGCGGAGGCCTGAGCCAGTGGGTGAAAGTTTGGCCTTTATGTCTCAGGAATGAAAGGGGCAGTTACCCAGAAGTCAAGAACACCTGAGCAATGTGGGCCACCTGTTGGCAGAGCTGTGTGAAAGCCATCGGCAAGGTAACCTGGGGTGTTAGGTTTATTCACTGATCATTTATTTTGAAATAACTTCAAACTTATAGAAACATTTCAAGAACAGTTACAAAGAACTTCTACATCCCCTTCACCCAGATTCTCTGTTAATATTTTAGCACATTCGCGCCATCTCTGTGTGGGTGTGCCACTCTATATGTGTATAGATAAATCTTTTTTCCCCGGAACCCTCTGAGAACAAGTTGTAGACCTAGGATGCCCCATGACCCTGAAATACCCCAGTCTGTATTCTCCCCAAACAACACCCTCTCGTCATTACTATCATTCAATCCTCCAAGTTAGGAAATCAAAATTAGTGTAATGCCATCATTCAACCCATGGACCCCATCCAGACTTCTCCAACTGTCATGTGCCTTTCTGGTCCAGGGTCCAAGTCAGGATCCCGAGTTGCATTAGTTGTCATGCCTCATTGGTTTCCTCCAGTCTGGAACAAGGCCTCACTCTTACCCCGTCTTTCACGACCTTGACCATCTTAAAGAGCACAGGCCATTCATTCTGCAGGGTGTCCCCCACCCTGGGTCTCTCCAGTGCTTCCTCGCATCTGCTCTCAGGTGTGGGTGCCTGGCAAGAATGCACCAGAAATGATGCTGTGCTCTTCTCAGGGAGAAACATCTGGGCATGTGTTCCCGACCTGTCCTACCAACAGTGATACTATAACCCTGATGACCAGGTCAGGTTGGTGCCTGTCAGGTTTCTGCACCATGAACTCACCATCCTTTCCTTTGTCTTAGATAAGTGTGTGTCAGGGAGACGCTCCAAGACTACACCAATATCCTGTTCCTCATCAAATCTCTGCCTACCAGCCTTAGTATCCTTTGATGACTCCAGCCCTTATTCAACCACAACTATGATGGCTGCCAAATGGTGAACATCTACTTCTATCACTTATCCTACATTTATTAGTTGGCATTCTACTGTAGAGATTTCCTTTCTCTGTCACTCATTCACTCATATCAATATGGACTCATGGATTCCTATTTTAATCAAAGGGTTATGGTTTGTTACCATAATTATTTATTTTGATCCTCACATTGTCGCAGATCCAGCCTTCAGGCAGATGCCTGTGTTGTTTTGATTTGTCCCCATTATTCTTTGTCTAGCACACAAAAGATGTTTCAATCTCATCTTATATTTTCCCTGTGCTAGCCCTGGGATCAGCCATTTCTCTGGTTCCTTTGGGTGGAGAATGGTATTTTAAAACTAAGATCTGGGCTCTTGATGCCTCATTGCTACTGGGGTATCGTTGCATCAAGGTAATTACCTCTAGCCCATAGCACTGATTGTCAGTTCCTGAGTAATGCTAAGAACAGTGGCAAAGCCTGGCCCCCCTCTTCCTGTGCCTACGTTAACAGCAATATCCCTAGGCTTTCTGCATCACGTGTGGTTCTGGCTATTGATTTGACATAAATATTTTATTTTATTTTTTTAAATTTTTTAAAAGATTTTATTTATTTATTTAACAGAAAGAGACACAGCGAGATCAGGAATACAAGCAGGGGGAGCGGGAGAGGGAGAAGCAGGCTTCCCGCTGAGCAGGAAGCCCGATGCGGGGCTCGATCCCAGGACTCTGGGATCATGACCTGAGCCAAAGGCAGATGCTTAACAACTGAGCCACCCAGGCACCCCGACATAGATATTTTAAAACCACATTAAGGAAGGGTTGTTCTATTTCAGTTTTGCTAAGTTTATTATTTTTTTTTGTAAGCAGGTATGGATATTGAATTTTATAAAATACATTTTTGGGGGGCATCCATCTAAACAGCCAAGTTGTTTTTCCTCTTTTGGTATATTGATATGAGTTACAGCATAAGATTTAACACTATTAAACCATATCAGCTTGATTCAGTGTGCTAATATTTTATTTAGAAATTGTGTATCAGTATTCCTAAGGGAGAAGAGCCCAGCATCCCCCCTTTGTTACTATCTTGGTTGGATGCTGGTGGTGGTGGTGAGCTGGAAACAGAATGCAAGAGAGTGTGTGGCAGAGTGTGGGGTCCTGGAGCTCCAGGGGAGAAAGGAGGAGAAGTGGGAGACAGGAGGTAGAAAAGGGCCCCTTGAGGCATATGGGAGAGGGAGATGCGCAGCATGTTGCCATTTGGCAGGGGGGATCTTGAAAAAATGGAGCCCTTCCAGGTAGAGTCAAGTCTCAGATTTGGGCCAGGGGGTGGCTTACTGAAGAAAAGCTGACAGTCCCCAGGAGTTGGAGAGGTCAAGAAAGTGTGAGGCAAGGATCTGGATGGACCGCCCACCTGGGTATTGAACTATCCCCAGATGGAGGCCAAGAAGTGGGCAAAGAGTGAGTGTCAAGGCCACTGGGGTCATGGCATGGAGCCTGGTGTGGCATGCAGGGGGTTGGGAGGGCCAAAACTGCGGCTGAGGGCGAGAGGGACAGCCTTTCTAATCCCAAGCCTAGGACCAATTGAGCTCCATGAGGTCCTCGCTGTACCTGGCACAAAGAAAGCCCAAGAGAAGCACCGCTGTTAGTACTTGTACTGAGTAACCAAATGTGCTTCAAGTGATGCTACAAGGCATTTGCAGACACTGCCCAAGAAACATGATTGACACATTTGCTGCTTACAGGCAGAACTGGGTAACTTTTTCCCCTTCCTCCCTCTCCTTCCTCATTTCCAGATCCTTTAGGCAGTGCCTGGGCACGGAGCCCAGCCCCCACTGTCAAGATGCAGAGACTTGGGAAAACTTGTCTGGAAAATGGGTAGCCACATGTCCCGGAGTTGGAGAAGGGCATCCATGCCGAAACCACAGGCTGTCGGAATCCTGCCAACACGCTTGGCCCAGGACCGCCCAGCAGGGCTGGTGGCTGCTTGGAGGCTGAGCAGATCCCAGGGCAGAAAGGCGAAGAGCAAGGGGTCCCCAGTCTGGGTCTGGATTCCTACAGCCCACGCAGAGGAGCAGGAAGGAAAGGGGAGTGGAGAGCTGGATTTTCTGTCCATATGGGCTGTAATCCATCATCCAAGATCCAGAAACATCATCTAGACACTGGGAACTTTGTGGCAGAAGAACATGGAAAGGCAGAGCTCCTGAGCCTGTGGTTAAGTGGGTGGTCTCTGCAGTTCCCCATTTAAGTTGGGAACCAAGCAACCAGCCACTACCACAGGCCTTCATCCGGCCCATTTCCGGCCCTGGTCCTCCTCCCAAAGGCCCCTCCTGGAGGCTGTGTGGTCACAGGTCCTTCCCAGGGTCCCCACCAGGACTGCCTCTCCCCTTGGGAAGGACCCTCACTCCTCAAGGGACAGGGCACGCAGGGAAAGCCAGGGTGAACTTGGAGCCTTGTTCTAAAGGCACCTTATCACGGAGCCGGGGGAGGGCGGAAGGAACGGAGGGCAGGAGGGGTGGGGCTCCCCAGCACGAGGAGCCTCTCCTGGGGGAGGGCTTCCATGGGGGGCTCTGACTGGCCAGTGACAGTGATGATGAATTAATACTCCTTCAGCATCTAGCATGTCCCTGCATCGAACCCCCATTTTAATGATGAGTAAACAAGCTCGGAGAGTTTGACTTACCGAAAGGGACAGAGTTGGTCAGTGTCAGAGCAGGATTTGAACCCAGATCTGTGGTGCCACAATGTCGGTGCTTCGGCCCCCTCTACACACAGGACGCCCAGGGCGAGCCCAGCGCTCGGCCAGGGGTGATGTCAGGCAGCTGAGCGCAGAGGCCAGACTCCGGGAGGGAGCAGACCAGACTCCATCCCAGTTTGGCCACGAACTGTTTGGGGTCTGATGTGAGTTACTTAACCTCTCCGGGCCCCGGGGGCTTCTGGTGGTGAGTGGGGATAATAGGGAGATATGAAAAAAAAAGAGCAAACCGGAAAACGTAGATGTGACCCCAGTCAGCTGGGTCCTGCAGCCCGCACCCCCCACCCCCCACCCCAGGTCCACGCAGGACCGGTGTGAAAGCCCAGGCTCTGAGGAATGCAGGGCCCTCCCGGGATTTCTGCAGAGCACCCGGAGCAGCGAGGTGGGACGGGGCCCTCCAGCCTCTGGCCCTGCCTGGCCTTTCTGTCTCCTGTCATGACCCAGGCCTGGCGCCTGCCCCTTCCTCTCTTGCCATCCAAATCCCTCTCCCATTCTCAGAGGTCAGGAGGCAGCAGGTGCGGGTTCTTACTGCTGAGTGGCCGGGAGGACGCAGGAGCAAAGAGCTGCCACCTGCCGGTAGCACCCTGAGCTTCTTCAAATGCCCTTCCGGTAGGTCGCTTGGGTTGTGGGGAGACTTGCACCTGCCCTCCCCTCTGCCAGCCCCAGAGTCCCAGGCCTCAGCTTCACAAGACTCCTCCAGCCCTGGCTCCCCTCTTCCCTTCCTTCCTCCACCCATCCCCTTCCCTGAGTGCCCTCTCCCCTCCCCCTTCCCTGGGTCTCCTCCCTCTCCCCTCCCCCTTCCCTGGGTCTCCTCCCTCTCC